>NC_040907.2:95120407-95727321 GCF_004126475.2 Phyllostomus discolor
GAACAGAAGATGTATTGCTGAATTGAGAATGGAAAGGGTAGCAAAGTTTTTCCATTTCTGAGTTTATTCATTAAGTGAAAAGTTTCTGTTATCAAAAATGTACTTGAAATCTTTTTGAACAAAAGGAGCAGTAGTACATTTAATTTATCATTATATTTTACGTTCTTGGCACACATACTGCATATCTATGTCTATGCCTTCACTCCTGGGCATTGTGGCCCCATGGGTACAGAGTGCCCCCCTGACTCTTCATCAGCTGTCGCTGCTTTAACCCGTGACAGCTTTGTAAGACACATGGTTCAGAGCATCCACTGTGCCACAAAAGACAACATATCATGCTACCTAGAAACATGCCTTTTATGTCCCCCTCATTCCTTTCAAAGGGTCTGCCTGATTGTCAGTGGAGCTTCATGGCCTCACTCCTATCTTCAGGTGATAAAGGCTGGAGACAGTGGGATGAGCTGGTAGACACAGCATGGGTGATGATTGAACATGCATGTTGGTGTGTACTCTATACTGTCTGCAGAGTAGCCTACCATTCTGTTCACATTTGAAAGTGTTAACCTCCCCAATAGAAGGTACTTGTCCTGAATGAGAAACAGAAGAGGCACTTGTGAGTGGGAGATCCATATGTCACAGAAATGACAAACACAGTTGCCTCAGATTATCATTGCAAGGATACAATGCATAGATAGTTCTTAAAGGCAGCTTTTCATTTTTTAAAATTATTATTTTCAAAACTACAGTGTTTTGTGGTAAACACTGGGATAAGGGAAAGCTCTGTAACACTTTAATATTGGCGATCACTTTCTTGTTAGTTGGCCTATGTTTATAGCCCTACAAACACATTCCCCTTATTAAATGCCTGTATTCTGCCATTCAGTGTGGGGTCTGCTGTACAATATGTGTGCTTTCAAACAATTAGATAGCAGCACAGGCAAGAAGTGAATTCCTGCCCTGAAGCTCCTAACTTTAATAAAGTATGTTATTTCCAGTAAACCCCTTAACACGAATATAGTATTATTTATTGTTCGCCAAATGTGTTTAAATATTTAAATGTTTAAATGACATCAGCAAGCACCTAAAACTTATTTCCTGTTGCAATAAAATATATGTATTTTCTCAGTCTTATAATGCTCTATACTAATAATAATTAAAAGGTCAGAAGACAGGCTTAATTATAGCTGATCACTCAGCATTTCTCCTCATTGTTTGCAACAAACATCTTTTTTTCCCCTAAATATCTTAACCTGGTGTTTTATATTCCACTATTAGAATATAATAGTGGTCATTTTGTTTTTAATCTAATGTGTAAGAAAGAGCATTGGATTGAGGGCACACCCCCTTCCACAACCTCTCTAGTAAATCAAAGTCCTTAACCTTGGACAGCCTGCTTGATAGAGCATTTGCTGCTGTTTATAGTCTGTGATCCCTGGGATTGGCTTTCCATGTAATAATAAAGTACTAAAAATCTCAGAGAGTAGGATCCACTTGGGTGTTCTGCGGTTTGCATGGTGGTTGTTAGCCTCCTTCCCACAGCAGAGAAGGGAATTGGAGGGGAGCATCATAAAGAACAAGTTAGTGGGTTGCCAGCTGAGTACAGCCCTCCCTGTGAACAGGTTTGGGTAATAGCAATATTTCTAAAAGGGCAGGCGGTGACACTTAAGTGAGGTTGGTCCTAGGAAGCAGTTGCAGGTCTGGATCCAATAATATATCATTGACTGCGTCTGGAATAGATCGCCTGGATAAATTGAGTGAACTCTTACCCTGCTGGGAGCTTTTTGCTGTGTGCTCTGTGCTTATTAGCCTCCTAGCCCCTACTTTGACCCTGTTCCCTTTTTAAATTAATGCATCTCCAATTCCCTAATCTAGACATTTTTTTTAAATCTCATGTTTCTTTGTTTTCACCCAATTTGAGGAAATAGCTGAAGAGTTTTTAACTGTTTACCCAGAGGCAAAATTAACAGGTGCATTCAGGGTTATTGTAAGACTCATCCAATACACTGAGGGTCTGGCCCAATTCCAGTTCTGATAAACAAGTCAGCATTATAAATTAATTGAAAACTGACAAAGATAAAAAACATACTTAGGGGCCCAGATAAAAGTTTTACTGTGTGCTTGCAGAAGAGCCTGACTGGAATGGGTATTTTGACACATGTCCACTATAATGAGCTCCTAATGAAGAGAACTTGGGTAATAGAAACTGAAGCTGAACCAAAAAGGGCCCCATTTTTAACATAGTCTGGGAATGTATTTACATCCGATAGCAGCTTGGCACAGCTATTCAGAAATTTGTCATTGGTTTGCTGCCAGGTTATGCCTTTATTTGGGGCAGAAGTCCCATGAGCTGGCATGTGTACGGGTGAGGAGAAATAGGAAGAAAATATACCAGGAGAAATAGGGTACCTCCGATAGTCTGCACTGGAACACATAAGGGTCATTTATAGGGAAACAAATGGTATTTTACATGCAGTGAATGTCTTTAGGTACAAAAGCTCTTTGAGACCTAACTTCCTTATTATGAAAAACAAACTTAATATTTTGCAAAGAACACCCACTTTTTCTGAGCAATCTGGCTTCCAAAAAGGGTTTTAAAAAGTTCTTTGTTAGATGGAGAAAAGAGATTGCAAAATGGTGTTGTAATCATGCTGATGGTGTTGCTGTTTTTTAAAATATGACAAAGAGCTTCAATCTGAACTTACTGATTCTCTGGACATAATAGGGTAGTTCTTGGGGTATACTCTTTACAATGAGGAGATTATAATAAAATTTAAGAATGTCAAATTCAGGGAAAAGCTACAACAACAGCAATTCTAGCATTTGTTTTTACAATAACAATATTATCTTACTCCATAAGCTGAGGACATTTACTGAGTATTCATAAGTTATTCACAAATAAGAAGCCTGCATGTTCTTGTGTTTACTAACAGGTTAACAGACTTTTCTGCGTCTGGAGAGTAAAGGCAATAACATTGTTATTTACCTTATGTTATCTGCTTTAAGAAAGACCATCATATAATATATCCAGTCACTATATTCCTACTTCCTTGTATTGTTTATTTATCAGCACATGTGACCTGTGGATGAATGAATGTAAAACTATTTGATCTACATGCTTCCAGTGATATTCCTTTATGAACACCCATTACCAGATTTTTTTCCCTGAAATGTAACATTTTTCCATTTACTCAGTATGCATTAAGCATCTAGCTCAGCCTTTAGTACTAGCACAAATGCCTTAGACACAAAGGATGCTTGATAAATATTTGTTTAACAATTAACTTAATCAATGAATGACTAAATCAGAGGAAGAAAGAAACATACTTAGAACCTACACTTAGATTATAGGACTTCTGGCTAAGATGGAGGCATAACTAGCTACACTTTGTCTCCTCGCACAACCAAAAGAAGGACAACAACAAATTTTAGAACAAAAAATAACCAGAACTGCCAGAAAATCGAACTGTATGGAAGTCCAACAACCAAGGAGTTAAAGAAGAAACATGCATCCGGACCAATAGGTGAGGCGGAGACAGGCAGCCAGGGTGGAGAAGACTTGCAGCAAGGTGACAGCCAGAGAACTGGGGCCAGCAGGGCAGCAGCTGGCTGACCAGGCAGTCCCACATTTGGATATGGAAAAACTAAGAGGAACTACTTGGGGAGCAAGATAGACCATGCAACCCAAGGTTCCAATGAGGGGAAGTAAAGTCTCAAAACCTCTGCCTGAAAAACCTGTGGGTGTTGAGGTGGCAGGAGAAACTCCCAGGCTCATAGGAGAGTCTGATTGAGAGACCCAGGCAGTCCTAGAACATACAAAAAATACCCACACAGGCATTAGCAGCAGAATGACCCAATTTGCTCGTGGGTAGCTGAGCAAGGGACTGAAAGCCTCTGAGAAATGAGCAAGTGGCAGTATTCCCTCTCTGATCCCTCCCCTACATTAAGTGCCTCATGCAGCGAAGTGGGTTGCCCCACTCTGCCAAATACCTAAGGTTCTGCCCCTTACTACGTAACAAGCACACTGACACTAAAAAACATGGCCTAAATGAAAGAACAGATCAAAGGTCCAGAAAAAATACAACTAAGCGAAGAAGAGATAGTCAGCCTATCAGATGCAGAGTTTGAAACACTGGTAATCAGCATGCTCACAGAAATGGTTGAGTATGGTCGCAAAATAGAGGAAAAAGTGAAGGCTAAGAAAAGGGACATAAAGGAAAACATACAGGGATCCAACAGTAACAGGAAGGAAACCAGGACTCAAATCAACGGTTTGGAGCAGAAGGAAGAAATAAACATTCAACCAGAACACAATGAAGAAACAAGAATTAAAAAGAAACTGAGGACAGGCTTAGGAACCTCCGGGACAACTTTAAATGTTCCAACATCTGAATCATAGGGGTACCAGAAGGAGAAGAGGAAGAGCAAGAAACTGAAAACTTATTTGAAAACATAATGTAGGAGAATTTCCCTAATCTGGCAAAGGAAATATACTTCCAGGAAGTCCAGGAAGCTCAGGGAGTCCCAAAGAAGTTGGACCCAAGGAAGCACACACCAAGGCACATCATAATTACATTACCCAAGGTTAAAGAGAAGGAGAGAATCTTAAAAGCAGCAAGAGGAAAGGAGACAGTACCTACAAAGGAGTTCCCATAAGACCATCTGTTGATTTCTCAAAAGAAATCTTGTAAGCAAGAAGAGGCTGGGAAGAAGTATTCAAAGTCATGAAAGGCAAGGAGCCACAGTGAAGATTACTCTACCAGCAAAGCTATCACTTTGAATGGAAGGGCAGATAAAGTGCTTTCCAGATAAGGTTAAGTTAAAGAGTTCATCATCACTGAGCCCTTATTATATGAAATGTTAAAGGGATTTATGTGAGAAAAGGGAGAAGACCAAAACTATGAACAATAAAATGACAACAAACTCACAACTATTAACAACCAAACATAAACAAAAACAGAAACAAAAATGAACTAAGCAAACAACTGAAACAGGAACAGATTCACAGAAATAGAGAGCACATGGAGGGTTATCAATGGGGTGGGGGCAGGGGCATAGAATGGGGGTAAAGGTACAGGGAATAAGAGGCATAAATGATAAGTACAAATTAGACCAGGGGAGATTAAGAATAGTACGGGAAATGGAGAAAGCCAAAGCACTTATATATATGACCCATGGACTTGAACTAAGGTGGGAGAATGATGGTGGGAGGAGCTACAGGGCAGAGGGGAATAGAGGGGATAAAAAATGGGACAGCTGTAATAGCATAATCAATGAAATATATTTAAAAATAAATAAAAAAAGCAAACAGAAAAACAACCTACACTTAGAGTAGTTCTCAACCATTGTTGATTTGTGTCCCCCAGAGGACATTCAGCAATGTCTAGAGGCAATTTTTGTTGGGGGCCTGTGTGGGGAGGCAGCACTACTGACATCTAGTAGGTAGAAGCTACACACCCTACAGTACACAGGACAATGCCACAAGAAAAGCAACCCAGCCCAAAATTTCAATAGTACCACTGCTGAAAAACTCTGCTCTTATATAAAACAAAACATACATGCACCCATCCCCACCTGCCAGCTCTGTTGGCTATACTTTACATACCCCCCGGTTGAGCCCTTCACTCTTGTAGTTCCCATAGCCATGGACATTGTAGTTCCCATAGCCATGGACACTGTAGTTCCAAATTTTTGTCTCCAGTGCTGACCTCTCCCTGCATCCAGCCCTGTACAGCTTGCTCTCTAGACAATTCCACACCCATAGTCAAAGGCTATCTCAAAACAGATTTCACAATCTTCCCTCCAAACATTTGCTTATACTACTCTGCTAGGCACATGGTTGGCAGTCAAAGAAAGAAAATGTTTTGATAAGTCAAATTGCATAAATAACACCAGGCAGAAAGTTGTAAATGTCAAGAAAAATGTACCAGTATCAATGGGAGCTCAGATAGAGTGCTTCCTACTTTAAGGGCAGCGAGGATGTGGAGTGGATTGGTAGGGGAAGAGAGCCATGGATATGTTTTAAGGAAGGTGCCATTTCAGCTGGGCATTGAAAGATATGTGGCAACTAGACACCTGTATTTCTGGGTGGATGAAAAAGATGAGAAAGGTATAGAAGCTGTGTGACCAGGAAACACATGGTTGAATGATCTGTTTGGAACACTGCATACTTCAAGGAAGCAGTAGATGATGTAAGTGGAAAGTTAGGTTGGTGCCCAATCATGGAGAATTTAGCAAAGCTGAGAAGACTGCACTTCACTGTGTAGGCATTTGGGAGCCACACAAATTGAAAATGGACAAGATTTGAAGCAGATTTCAGGCAAATTACACTAGCAGTGCCTGAACTGTACACTGCTTTTCACCTTGCATCCTTGAAGTCTCAAATTTAATCTCCCTCCTTCAGAGAGTCTTCCCCAATTCCCAAGGCTTGGCTTAATGTCCATCCTACACACTCTCACAGTATCTTCTACTTGTCTTTTGTAAATCTGGCCACACTATTTTCTCTTTCTGCGGTGCTGTCTTCCCCTGAGACCCTAAACTCACGAAGTCAGGGGCCTGTCTGTCTTTGTCTACCAGAACACTCGGGCCAGCACAAATGAGAATTTCAGCCCTGGTTGACAGAGACATTGTCTAGGAAACACAGTTGAATTTACAACCTGATTAATAATAGGGCAAAGTAGAAGACCAATCAAGAATGATTTCTGGGTTCTAAGACCTAACAGGGAGCATGTGGTTCATGAGTAGGTATAGGAAACAAATGGGTTGACATATGTCCAGCCAAAAAGAAGCTGAGTTCCATATTACACATGCTGAGATGGAAGTGCTGATGAGTGGTTAGTGTTGAGAGATTTAGCAGGCATGGGAAATGTAGACAAGGACTAGAGATGTAGATGCAGTTTCAAAAGTCAATTATAGTGTTGGTATTTGAAAACATGGGATAAACTGGGTAAGCTTCTGTTATTTTGATCTTTTGAACATTGACGAGAGTGGAAATTTCATCACTCTTCCTATTATCTTTTTTTGCTATATTCTGGATTTCTTCAGGAACATTTGCCATCTTTCCAGTAAAAGGTAAACAGTAATGCTTATTAATTACATCCAATGAGTCAGGAATGATGTCAGCTGCTTTTCTTCCCTGAGACTTTTTCCCATGATAATCATTTGTTTTGCCAGAGTTTTTACCTCCTTGGATCAGTTGAGTCAAAGTTGATAAATCTGCTACATCCTAAAAGATACAAATTTTAAACATTCTAAATTTTAAAACATATCTGCCCATAAACAGGAACCTCGGGCTTTGCTCCACTGTGAGTGTGACCTTGCTTCTGGCTGCATCTCTGATATCCACTTACTTTCTTGACCCTTGTGCCCTGTCTTTCCAAGCCCAAGTTTTCCAAAATACAGCTTGCAAATTTAACAGTTTAATGGATGAAACAGAGGTTTATAATCTAGAATTTCGGAAGATAAAGAGAATGTTTTCTCTCTCAAGATTCCCACATGCCTTCTAAACTCTGTTTCACCATGCGTTCCAGACTCATAGTTTCCCCATCTTTCCTAATCTCCATGGAAAGAAACATATTCATCATGTTTTTATAAACTATGATTCACTTTAACTCCATGCTGGAGTAGTTTTGTTTCTTTTCATTGATTTTTCAAATTTTAGAGACAAAAAGACATTAGAAATCATGGCATATAGTCCCTTCTTCAATTCCCCACTCATATTATCAAGGAAGTCACAGGGTAAGTGGCTGTCCCAGGAGTTCCCACTGCAGGCCTGTGGTCCAAGCCTGCCCCACCATGTCATCATGCATGAATATTACATTACCCTGAGGTATTAAAAGGTGCCCTGTGAGTGCCGCAGGTTTGATTCCTAGCCAGGGTACATGCCTGGGTTGCAGGCCATAACCCCCAGCAACCACACGTTGATGTCTCTCTCTCTCTCTCTCTCTCTCTATCTCCTTCCCTTCCCTCTCTAAGAATAAATAAATAAAATCTTTAAAAATAAAAAAGAAGGTGCTCTGTGAACAGACAGTTCGCAATCTAAGAAGTAGATAATGAAGACCCATCTGAATAGGTCTCAATTATGTTAAATATCTATTTAATATTTGCAAGCAGAGAAGTGGCTGGTTAATGAACCAAATCACAGTCCAGCATATTATTCTGCTATGATCTATATGCATTTTCTATGAGAATTATGTTTATATGTATATATGTATTCTATGTATACATGTGTATATCTATATGCATCATAGATAGATGTTATAAAGAAAATCTAGGTATAGCTTCCTTTCACTAAAAGCATAAATAGGAGACTTCTGTTCAAGATGGCAGAGTAGGTAAATGCTGTGCTTGCCTTCTGTCATGACCACATCAAAACTACTAGCCAATTATAGAACAACCACCCTTGAGAATCACCTGAAGTAGCTGAACAGAACTCACATGTAAGAATAGAAACAAGAAGCCACATCAGACTGGTAGGAAGGTATGGGGGCGCTCCACCGGCAGTGCCTCCCTGGCCACCACAGACGAGAATAAGTCTACTAAGACATGCTCTCTGCTTGGGAAGGAAATATGGCCAATCCCTCAAAGGAGAAGGGCCAGGAACCTGTTCCTCAATGGGCTTTTATTGGGTTTAATTTGCATAGAAATACAGGGCGTACACGTAAAGCTCATCAGTCATTGTCAGGCACTAATAATCAAATAATAGATAATATTCAGAGAACTCTGAGGGCTTATTTTGAGTCAGGGTCAGACAGCTAAAGGGCCATAAAACTTTGGGGAACAAACTCACTTCATGCTTGGACCCTTATCATTTAAATTGAGGGTATTAGCAAAGTAGATTTCATAGGACTTTATACATTCTTTGTTAGGCCTGATCGCCCTAGGGAACCTGCCCTCTCCAGAACAAGGCCATACCCACCTCCAGCATTGTTTCAGGCTTAAGGCATTGTTTCAGGCTTAAATCAGGCAGGGGAGGTAAGGCAGCCAAGAGTTTAGGAGACTTCTTGCAGACAGAATGAGGACTCAGGCTATGTCAAAGCTGAGGGTGAGGGTCCATCACCCTCTTTCTCTATAGCCCCCCAAGCCCTTCCCTGAGGGCCCCTTCATGACCATTCCAGTCTTAGGTTGTCTCTCCTTTGAGGAATCTTACCTGTCGTTGGCTAACCAGTCATCTACTGGAGCCAAGCAGGGTGAAGTAAAGGGGGCAGAGGCAGTGCCCCTGTGAGGGAGATAAGCTCTGTCTCCTTAGTGGCTTAGGATCTCAAGTTCACTCACTCACTCTTAGCCATGGGACATTACAGCTTATGAAACCACACAGGGTGGTTCCCAACAGGAAGGGTGAAGACTGGAATCAAGCTGGTACCATAGCAGTGTGTGGTGGTTAAAAATCAGAAGAGATATTTTGTCTTGGGTGTCCTCCCTAAGAAGTCAGGGGTCCCAGCCCCACAACATATTCCCCAGCCTGAACCAACAGGTCCAGGAAGAAAAGCTCCATCAACATCTGGCTCTGAAAATCAGCGATGATTCCTTAAAGGTGAGACAGAAGGTTTCTGGAGGCCCAGGAATCCTTTATAGGGCCTAATCACAGGCTCACTCACTCACAATCACTTGCACTAACCTCCACTGAAGGTAAAGCAGCTTGAAAAGTATCAGGGATGTGTGGGAGGAAATGTATTGTTTGGCTTCAGGATAATGGCTCAAGGGGCAGCTTTCTCTGGGACAGAAGTGCTAGCAGGTGCCATTGTTGGTTGGTTGAGCCACCTTTTACCTAGCCTGCAGGTGCAGATGAGAGCGAAATGTGAGTCTCCATCATGATTCCCTGAGAATCTGCCCCATCTAACTCAAGCACAGGCTCTGACATCTTTCAGCCACTGTTCCTCAAAAGGTGCAGATATCAGCTCACACTGCAGAGTTTCTTAAAAATCTCTCAAAGGTTCACAAACCCCAAACAAACAGTGTCTGGCCTAGGTGTGTTCCATACCTTTTACTAAGGGGCTCCAGTGCCACCACTAGTAGTGCCCCACCTTGATTTGCACCTTATTTTCTCCCAGACAGCTCCAAGCCCAGCACAGGTGACAACCATCTTCAAATCACTTTGTAGCTTTTACCAGGTAGCCCAGGGTTAGGCAAAGGCAGCAGCTGACCTGGGTCTGCACCACAGCACCTCCCAAGAGACTCTAGAAACAACACATCCAGTGGTCAGCTTCAGACCACAAGAAAGCACCACTCAGTTACCTCCACAAACAAAACACTCAAAGGATATGGAGTCTTAAGCAGAAACCAGAGCATTGCTAAAAAGAATCCCCCTTTCTGTGGTCAGCACCTGCATAATAGCTTATACTCTATAGACACAGTCATTCACAGCCAGTCAGCCTGAAGTCAACCCATCAGTGGGTTCCTCCCACTGATGTCACAGCAATCAAGGCTCAACTACAACAGGAGAGCACACATAACCCACACAAGGGACACCCCTGGAGCACCAGGCTCAGGTGACTAGGGAAACTGTACTACAGAGCCCCACAGGACACCTACTGTAATACAGGAGCTCTAAACCAGGGAGCTGGACTTGTGTTCATGATATTCTGAAAAAAACACTTGGAGGACCAGCAGATGTGAACATGTCATTTATTACTCATATTACAGGGGAGTGTGCATGGGATTAAGTGGGATTTATTCCTGGGTTGCAGAGTTGGTTCACTGTCCACAAATAAGTTAGTGTAATACACCACATTATGAAATGAGCATAACATTTTTGTGATTATATAAATAGATGCAGAAAAAGCATTTGAGAAAAACTTGTATCAATTTATGATAAAAACACTCAACAAAGTGGGAATAGATTGAACGTACCTAAACATCATAAAGGTCATACATGACAAAGCCACAGCTAATATCATACTGAATTGTGAAAAGCTGAAAGTGTTTTCCTTAAGATCAGGAAAAAGACATGCATGTCCACTTTTGCCACTTTTATTCAACATAGTGTTCAAAGTCCTAGCCAGAGCAATCAGACAAGAAAAGGCATCCAGATTGGAAAGAAAGAAGTAAAACTCTCATTTTTTGCAGATGACACGATTCTGTTGGATTGGCCAAAATGTTCATTTGGTCCTTTTTTCATAAGATGGCTGTAGTAGTGCTTAGTTGTCTAACTTCAATCAAAACAATTTTGTTAGATTGTATTATGACAGCTGTCATATCAGTGTGCATGTAAAGAAAAACTTATCAAAATTGGTGAATTTTTGTATGGCTATTTTATTATTGAAGATGGAAGAAAATGCACAACATTTTCAGCTTGCTTTAATAGTTCAAGAAAGGTAGAAATGCAAAACTAAGATTTGTGCAGTGTGTGGAAAAGGTGCCATGACTGATGGAATGTGTCAAAAGTGGTTTGTGAAATTTTGTGCTGGAGATTTCTCACTGAACAATGCTCCACAGTCAGGTTGACCAGTTGAAGTTGATCAAATTAAAACATTGAATGAGAACAATCAATGTTATACCACACAGGAAGTAGCCAACATACTTAAAATATCCAGATCAATAGTTATTGTTGAAAATGAAAAATGTGTCTTTTATTTTATGGAAAAAACTAAATGAACTTTTTGGCCAACCCAATATATAGAGAGAACCCTGAAGACTCCACCAAAAAAACTACTAGAAATGATAAATGAATTTAGCACAATAGCAACACACAAAATTAATATTTACAAAGCTGTTGCATTTTTAAACACCAGTAACAAACTGTCAGAAAGAGAAATTAAGGAAAATAATCCCTTTTACAATTGAATCAATCAATCAATAAATAATAACCTAGGAGGAAATTTAACCAAGGAGTTAAATGACCTGTACTCAGAAAACTATAAGATGTTGAAGAAGGAACTGAAGAAGATACAAATAAATGGAGGGATATACTGTGCTCATGCATAGTAAGAATTATCATTGTTTAAAATGTCCATACTACCCAAAGTGATCTACAGATTCAGCATTGTTTATTTCAAAATACAATAGCACTTTTTTACAGAACTAGAACAAATAATCCTAAAATTTATGTGGAACCACAGAAGACCCCCCCATAGACAAAACAATCTGGAGAAAGAACAAAGGTAGAGGTTTCACACTACCTGATATCAAATTATACTATAAGTTTATAGTGATCAAAGTGTCATAGTACTAGCATAAAAATAGATACATTGATCAATGGAACAGGATAGAGAGCGCAGAAATAACCCATGCCTGTAATTCATCTATGTGAAAGGATTAATCTATGATAATCTATGATAAATTAATTAATCTAAAGGAGGCAAAAATCTGCAATAGGGTAAAGGTACTCTCTTCAAATAATGGTGTTCGGAAAACAGAACAGATACATGTGAAAAAATGAAACTAGACCACTTTTATACTACGTACAAGAATAAACTCAAAATAGTTTAAATATTTGAATACAAGACCCAAAACTATAAAACTCCTAGAAGGAAGCATAAGGAGTAAGGTCTGACATTGTTCTTAGTGATAAATATTTTGGATATGGCTCGTCATACAAGAGAAATAAAATAAAATATAAACAAATGGGACTACATCAAACTAAAAAACCATGAACAAAGCAAAAGACAACCTACTGAAGGGGAGAACCAAGAATATATCCAATAAGGAGTTAATATCCAAAATATATAACAAACCCATACAATTTAACACTAAAAAGACAAAGAATCCGATTTTAAAATGGGCAGAGGATCTGAATGCACATTTTTCCAAAAAAGACACACAGATGGCCAATAGATATACAAAAAGATGTTCAATGTCACTAATCATTAGAAAAATCAAACTTAAACTACAATGAGTTATCACCTCACACAGTCAGAATAGCTATCACCAAAAAAAATTAACAAACAACAGGTGTTGGTGAGAATTTGAAGAAAAGGGAGTGCTCATGTACTGTTGGTTAGATTGCAATTTTGTGTAGCCACTATTGAAAGCAGTATGGAGGTTCCTCAACAAATTAAAAATAAACCTGCCATATGACTCACCAATCCTAATTCTGGGTATTTATCTGAAGAAATCCAAAACACTAATTCAAAAAGGTGCATGCAATATTATTTACAATAGCTAAGATATGCAGGCAACCTAGGTGTTCATCAACAGATGATTGAAGTGGCACACATATACAATGGAACATTAGCTCAGCCATTAAAAAATATAACTTTACCATTTGAGACAACATGGATGAATGTAGAGGGTATGATGCCGAGTAAAATGAGACAGAGAAAGACAAATACCATATGATTTTACTTATGTGTGAAAACTAAAAAACAAAGTAAATAAACAAAACAGAAACAAACTCATAAATATAGAGAACAGACTGATGGTTGCCAGAGGGGAGTGGATTTAGGGGACTGGTGAAGATTTTGGAAGAACAAATTGGCAGTTACAAAACAGTCACTGAGATGTAAAGTACAGCGTAGTTACTATAGTTAATATTAAATAACTGTGTATATGGTCCCAGGTGCATCTAGACTTATGACAGGGAATTGCTTTCTAAATTATATAAATGTCTCTTCACTATGCTGTACATCTGAAACTGATATAATATTGAATGTCAGCTGTAATTGAACTTTTACACAAAATGTAAGTAAATAAAAACATAAATACAAACTTGAATATGGGATAATAAACTGAATATGAAATCCATCATGCTTTCTACCATTAACTCAGTCTGCGAATTTATATAAGTCACGTATTTTAAATGTAAATACAGAAATCACTGAAGAGTCAGATGATGACACAAGTGGTAGTGTCATCACTTGTGTGATGGCACTTGCAAGTGGTAGTACTTTTTTTTTGGTAACTAATCACATTCATATTTAATTTCAACTACAGCAAAATATCAAGAATACATATTCAAATATATTTAACTTTACCAATTTTTATTTAATAGTACTGTAAACCCTAAAGATTTCTTCTGAGGCCAACTTTCTGTTTTATTTAAAGAGATCCACTTAATTTAGTTATTATCTATTCATGTTAAGAAACATTTACCTTAAGATTAAAATGCAATTCTTTGTTATTAATTTCTTCTACTCAAATGTAGTTATCTGAGAGAGAAGTTAACCTGTTCATAAAAATGTTTATGATCAAACGTGGGCTAACAATTATTTTAAAATGTAGTTTCATCTAGTAATACTACTGTTAAGTTGTGAGGTAGTATATCTACCTAGCGAATATACTACAGGTATTATCATTATCATTGCTGTATTTGCCAACCAAGATATTTTATATGACAACAACAACAAAATCAAACTTTTTTCAAATCCCTCCAAAAAAAAAGTGTAGGTTGTTATTATTTCTTGCTACAAAGTTGATAAAGTTTCTGATAATGAAGACTATCTGTCAGTGACTTTCCAAAAATTCAAGCTAAATGTAAAAAATAATACCAAGCATTTTTAAGTTTCAAAATTTTAGTTCAATTTGTTAATATAATGTTTAGTTAATTAGTTAATATAAGAAGTATGGTATAGCAAGAATTTGAAGTTTCATTCTGAAATAAGTAAAAACTGTTTGAGGTATGTTTGCTGTAATAACTGTTTTTAAAAACCTACTTTGAATGTTCAACCTGTGGCTTAACTTCAATACATGCAATCCATTTAGCCTTCAGCAAAGACAAAAACCCTTTTCTGTATTTGAGAAAAATTCATTCTACTTGGAGATTGTTGTTTTTCTGTTTGTTTGTTTGTTTGTTTGTTTTCTTCTTGGCCTCTTTTTATTTAGGCAATATGCCAGACTTGGAAAAATACAAGATTTAAAGCAAACTTGCATTCAAACCTAGCTCTGCCCCTTACCTAGTTTGTGAACTTTGTGGGTGGTAATCCATGCAAGTAGGATTATTGTGAGAATTAAATCTGTGGTGTATATAAGGCAACTAACATGGTGTCCAGCACATGGTAGATATTCAAAATCATAGTTATTGCTTGTGGGATTATCTGTATGCTCATATTGAAAGCAAAACCTATGAACAAGGTGAGAAAAAGGTGCTGAGAGCGAAAGTCTAAATAGAAAGCTGCTGTCATAGCTTAACAGCATCGCATACAGTCTGAGTAGATACATTGGTATCTGCCCTGCTCCCCATTCACCACTGGGAATGGCCCTGTGTGATGGGCACAGCTTGGCTGCCTTCTGCTCAGCAGGGCAGGCTTTAACCACATGGTTCTTGCACTAGAGAGAGCTGCTGTAGAGCCCTGGTCATTGTCATTCTGTTGCTTTCCCACTTTAATTGTACATAAATGTAGTTCTTATTTTCTTTTTTTAATATATTTTTCCTTTTTTAATTAACATTTTTTATTGTTGTTCAAGTACAGTTTTCTGCCTTTTCCTCCCACCCCTCCTCACCACCTCAGCCCTCCACCCTCCCTCCCCGTTTCCACCCCCCCTTGTTATTGTCCCATGTGTCCTTTATAATTGTTCCTGTAAACCCTTCACCACTTTCCCCTGCAATCCCCTCCCCTCTCCCCTCTGGTCACTGTCAGCCTGTTCTCAATTTCAGTGTCTTTGGTGATATTTTGCTTGCCTGTTTGTTTTGTTGATTAGGTTCCTGTTAAAGGTGAGATCATATGGTATTTGTCTTTCACCCCCTGGCTTATTCCACTTAGCATAATTAATATATTTTATTGATTATACTATTACAGTTGTCCCATTTCCCCCCCTTTTTCCCCTCTGCCCTATAGCCCCTCCCACCATCATTCCCCCACCTTAGTTCAAGTCCATGGGTCACATATATAAGTTTTTTGACTTCTCCATTTCCTGTGCTATTCTTAACTTTTCCAGGTCCATTTTGTACCTACCATTTATGCCTCCTATTCCCTGAACCTTTACCCCCATTCTGTGCTTCTGCACCACTGATAACCCTCTATGTGCTCTCTATTTCTGTGAATCTGTTCCTGTTTCAGTTGTTTGCTCAGTTCATTTTTGTTTCTGTTTTTGTTTATGTTTGGTTGTTAATAGTTGTGAGTTTGTTGTCATTTTATTGTTCATAGTTTTGGTCTTCTTCCTTTTCTCACATAAGTCCCTTTAACATTTCATATTATAAGGTCTCAGTGGTGATGAACTCTTTAACTTAACCTTATCTGGGAAGCACTTTATCTGCCCTTCCATTCAAAGTGATAGCTTTGCTATCTTGGCTGTGGCTCCTTGCTTTTCATGATTTTGAATACTTCTTCCCAGCCTCTTCTTGCCTGCAAGGTTTCTTTTGAGAAATCAACAGATGGTCTTATGGGAACTCCTTTGTAGGTCACTGTCTCCTTTCCTCTTGCTGCTTTTAAGATTCTCTCCTTCTCTTTAACATTGGGTAATGTAATTATGACGTGCCTTGGTGTGTGCTTCCTTGGGTCCAACTTCTTTGGGACTCTCTGCATTTCCCGGATTTCCTGGAAGCCTATTTCCTTTGCCAGATTAGGGAAGTTCTCCTTCATTATCTTTTTTTTAAATTATTTTATTGTTGTTCAATTACAGTTGTCTGCATTTCTCCCCACCACTCCCCATGCAACCCCAACCAAACCCACCTCCCTCCCTTGCTTCCACCCTCCCCCTTGGTTTTGTCCATGTGTCCTTTATAGTAGTTCCTGAAAAACCTTCCCCTCATTGTGCCCTCCCCTCTCCCCTCTGGCTATTGTTAGATTGTTCTTAGTTTCAGTGTCTCTGATTATATTTTGTTTGTTTTCTTTTGTTGATTATGTTTCAGTTAACGGTGAGATCATATGGTATTTGTTCCTTACTGCCTGACTTATTTCACTTAGCATAATGCTCTCCAGTTTCATCCATGCTGTTGCAAAGGGTAGGAGCTTCTTCTTTCTTTCTGCTGCGTAGTATTCTATTGTGAAAATGTACCATAGTTTTTTGATCCACTCATGTACTGCTGGGCACTTGGGTTGCTTCCAGCACTTGGCTATTGTAAATTGTGCTGCTGTGAACATTGGGGTGCACAGGTTCTTTTGGATTGGTGTTTCAGGGCTCTTAGGGTATAATCCTAGCAGTGGAATTGCTGGGTTAAAAGGCAGTTCCATTTTTAGTTTTCTGAGAAAATTCCATACTGTTTTCCACAGTGTCTGCACCAGTCTGCATTCCCACCAACAGTGCACTAGGGTTCTCTTCTCTGCACATCTTCTCTAACACTTGTTTGTTGATTTGTTTATGACCTTCATTATATTTTCAAATACATTTTCAGTTTCTTGCTCTTCCTCTTCTCCTTCTGGTACCCCTATGATTCAGATGTTGGAACATTTAAAGTTGTCCCAGAGGTTCCTAAGCCTGTCCTCAGTTTCTTTTTAATTCTTGTTTCTTCATTGTGTTCTGGTTGAATGTTTATTTCTTCCTTCTGCTCCAAACCGTTGATTTGAGTCCTGGTTTCCTTCCTGTTACTGTTGGATCCCTGTATGTTTTCCTTTATGTCCCTTTTCTTAGCCTTCATTTTTTCCTCTATTTTGTGACCATACTCAACCATTTCTGTGAGCATGCTGATTACCAGTGTTTCAAACTCTGCATCTGATAGGCTGGCTATCTCTTCATCACTTAGTTGTATTTTTTCTGGACCTTTGATCTGTTCTTTCATTTGGGCCATAGTTTTTCAAAGGAGTCAAGAGACATGGAAGGGTTAACAGATATCTCCTCTTGACCCACTTGGTCATGGCCTGCTTTGTGCATGAATGGACCTGCCTGACTGAGGCCATACCTCCTGCCACTCTGAGGGCTGCCCATTTGCTTGTGGGCATTGGTACTGACACATTGGCATGTGGTTCATAATCTATATCAGTCCATTGTCTACTACCCAGGCAGAGTGCAACCATGCAGGGAAGCTAGATATTTTCTTATTAAAAATATATATGTAATTTGAGCTTCTGATTCTCATTGCAACCTTTAAAGGCAAGGAACATTAGATAGTTGATCACCTCCCTCCCCACCCCCACCTCATGTCCCTAATTACGATATTTTTAGTTTCAAGTAACAGAAAATTTTAATTACATTGGCCTTAACTGTAAGGAAATACATTGTTGCACATGACCTGACATTCAGAGGTAAGCTGGATTTTACTGTTGACATACCCAGCATTGTCTAGGGCTCAGGCTGTTCCCACACTGCTATGCACACTGTGTACCTTATTCCCAGGTGGGTCTCTGAGATGTTTCTAGGCCAGCTGCCAGTAGCAGTTAGGGCCACATTCTTCACCATCTGAAGAAACAGGTGATTTCCCATGGTTTTCCCAGAAGTCTCCAGCACACCTGTTCCATCTCACTGGCTACTGTTGCATCTTATGCCATTTCTGAGCCCCATGATAGTCAAATAAGTGAGATTTCTCTGATGTATTAGACCACAGCTGTAGTCAGCCTCCCGAGGCATAAGAGTGAGCATAAAACATGAAAACCATACTGGGGTTCTCTAAGGAAGGGAGCAGGTAGGAAATCGCTCAAGCCACTGCAAGAAAGACACCACAGGAGACTGCTGGGAGGTGGGGATCCTTGTCCTGAGTTTTAACAAAGAAGTAGAGTTGGAAGGAAAGGAAGAAATTTTAAGTAGATGGAACAGCATGTATAGAAATTTCAGAAGTCTGAAATAACATGTTTTTCTCTTAAGGGGACCATAAGCACTTGACTATAGACAATGAGAGTGGTGAAATATAAGTGTGAACAGGAAATTTTCATCATCCGAGCTTAAATGCCATTCTGAATTATAGGAATATCTAGATTAGATATGAGGAAGTTTCTGAATTAACATTATGGTAGGGAAAATGAAGAGGAAATGATCTTTAGAGAAATACCCAGAAGTAAGGTTGCAGGATGACTTGGGTGGTAGGAGATGAGCGAGTGATGGAACTGAACGAATCCTAGGTAACAGCCTCTGCAATCACCTGTGTTAGCATCACTTCTCATACTGCACGTCTCTCTCTGTCTCATACAGACACACACAAGTACAGAGGCCTGAAATTTCTATGCCACTGACATTGCAGCAAAGCTTGGGACATATTAATTTTTCATTTGTTCTCTTCCCCATTCTGATATTAACAGCTTCCACCATCCCAATTTTATTCGTTTGAGGATGCAAAAAAGTTATTTTCTAAGAAAAAAGATTTTGTGATTTCTTGTTTTTCTCCCTCTCACCTGAGGACATTTTTCCATTAATTTAAGAGAGAAAGAGAGAGAGACTGACAGACAGGCAGACAGACAGACATCCATCAGGGAGAGAAACATTGATTGGTTGCCTCCTGTATACACCCTGACCAGGGATCAAACCCATAACCCAGGCATGTTCCCTAACTGGGAATCAAACTGGCAACACTTCGGTATACAGAGTATTTTGATGATTATAATCAAGTAAGCCACACAGCCAGGGTAAGATTTCATGATTTATAATTAGCTGCACAACTGATCTTTAGAAAGACTATCATTTCAAAACCTCAATATTTGGTTATCAGCTACTTGTGAATTTGTTGCATTCTATATAAGTTTCATTTGGTAGTTAGAGTTTGGGGGAGGAAACATACTATTTTCAGTATCATGTTTCTTACAAATGGCTGAAATATACTTAGTCAACCTCCTCCCTGCGTACAGTTTGCCTTTGAACTAAGACTAGGAGTAAACTAAAAACAAGGAATGCCTTGAAATATTTTGGGATTGAAAGCAAGGGATTATATGAGAAGTCCATTTCATTTTAGCATTTCCAGTACTTTAGCACTCCCTAAAGATAAATGCCACAAGACATATTGGCCTTATTCTTTACTACTTAGGATTTTTTTTTTTTTTTACTTCACGGAAACACTAGTTAACAAAACTTGGAAAAAAGTTCCAGGGATTTTTAAATGTATAGCTTGTTCAGTCTCTGGTACCAAAATTCTGTATAATATTTATTGGTTTGTGAACCTTGGAGAACTACAAAAGAAGTTTGACTCATAAATTGCAGTCTGCTCTATCTTTTTAATCTGTATTATGCACCACAGGCTAACTTCATTAAGCATCAGTCCCCCACCTGCACAAAGTAAGTGGCTCCCAGATCCCATCCTGTGAGCACCAAACTGTCACTGAGGCATTTTACCCAAACTGAACCCTGCTGAGATTACACTGAAGACCACACATTATGGCTATGCTGCAGATGTTTTTTTTTTAAGTCCAGCTGATTCACGTGCCTGTTTGACTCCTTACAGAAAACAGGCTCCTGGATCAGCTGGACATCAGAGCCCAGAGTCTCCATTCAGTGTTCTACTTGGAAGTGCAGCTGACCTAGACTTCAGTTTCTTAAAGTAGCCAAAAACTAGCATCTGGCCCTAATTTAGACTCAGCTTATGGGCTCCCCACTAGTAGCAAATAGTTCTCTCCCTCTCTTTCCTCTCTGGCTGGTACTGGGCTGAGGGAGGGGTGGGGGAGGGGCTCAGTGATATGTGCTGCTGTTTTTCTGTCTCTGACTTTCACTTCCAGTAACATTCTTCTTCCTCCTTGCAGGAACCTGTTAGACATTTCTGGTTGGCATATCTGCTTTGGTAAAGCTGTTGTTATGACTGCCATCTTTATTTAATACCCATTCAGAAATAGTTCTTGAGTACCCAGTACCTGCAGGCACATTGCGTTCAGTCTGGAAGCATGGTGCTGGGGCAGGTAGAGCATGTGGGCAGTGCTCCCGTCCCTGAAGTGAAGGCCTGGTTGCACCTCCCAGGTGTGAGGTCATGAACAATGTCTATTTTATCTTTTAACGTTTGGTATCTGCCTGATTAGGGCATTTTCTTCCCAATCCTTTGGATCAAAATACATTTCTGAAATTCTGGCATTTGAAGAACACTTGTTTTATATATTATGCTGTGGGAATTTTAAGCAAAAGTAGAAAAATTCAGTCCCTGCTTCATGGGGGCTGTTTTTATCCATGTGTCTGCCACCTAGGAAACTTGGGAGGAGTTTAAAAAATACAGTTCCCAAACGTACCTCAATAAAGTTGATTTCAAACAAATGACTGAAATAGTTCCCAAAATATTCCTTTCATTGTGAGCTAAAGATGAAATTGGTTCTAAAAACATCCCCACAAAGGCTAAGAGCTCACTTCAGTTAAAAAAAAAAAAGCAGCCCACAGCCACTCAGCCTGCTGCCTGCTTGTCACACTTGTCACTGAGACTCATGACTAGTAGCCCACCCTGCTCTTTCCATAGTTAGCTTCTAGTGACAAATGCTTTCAGCTTTTTCTGACAGAGCTCATTGTGAAACAACATGGTTTTATTTCCAGTTTCATGGTGAAAATTACAACATCAGTTGGAATAGTATATCTGACTTGGAATCGACTAGAGTGGTTGAAATGATGGATCTGAGATATACTTGAAGGGATAATTGTACACAACCAGTTTAAAAGCTGGTAAATATTTGAGGGTCAGGGGTTAAATGTCAAAGCCACAGTGCTTGGGCTCAGCTCCATAAAGTATCAAGACTGACTGCTAATTAAATCCAGGGTATATTTCACCAAAGGGAAATAAATTTGACAGCTAACAAGCAATACTGGATTACCACCTTACAAAGGTTAGGGATCATGCTAGTAATTGTAGACGGTTTAGTTTTTAACCCAATGGTAATCTGGAGGATGATTGCTTACAGTTACAGGTTACCACACTAAACAAAATTAAATCTTGTGAGTCAAAAATAAGTATTACCAAAAGGCATATATAGCTGGGTCCCCTGGCTCACTTTTTGCTTAAAAATAAATGCCCTGTGGCTGTTGCATAGCAAATCCCTAAAATAAATGTATTCACAAGCCATGTTCACTCTTTTTTCTAAGCTGAAAATTTTTTCTGATTAATAATTACCAACCAGTGTAATAACCAACTATAAAATTAGATGAATTTGATTCCCAAACCAGTACAGCAAATTGAAAGGAGAAAAACACCCACTAAAGGTAGAGCATTTGCTTTCCTAGTCATGCTTTTGTTGTTCTACTTAGATGATAAGATATTTTGCTTAAGTTCAGCATTCTTAGATGGCCATGTAATTTGGATGCCCCACCTCAGAAAAAGCTGTTTGCTTTAAGATGAGATATACCTTATGAGCACTAAGCAAACAGAGTAATTGCAGTGTTTTAATAGCTGTGTTTACATGCAGATCTTGAGATTATTACTGCATTAGGTGATTTATAGGGCTATATTAAGTAAATCACACTTGGAATGCTGCTGCAAAGGATGAGTCACAAAACACTGCTATTTCCCCTTTCTCCTTTCAATAGAGCTCAAAGGAAAGAGACAGCAAAGGAATTCCACCACTCCCTACACTAATCTTGATGTTAATCAAGAAATCATCCCTAGCATGTTAGTGATTTTTGATATTGATTTCTATAGATATGTGTTTAAAGTAAAATTGTTTAACCTGAAATTTCATAGCAATAAATTTATGTGGAAAATAAAAATTGCCAAAGCCATTATAGAAAACCTTGTCATCCCTAATACTTCAATTTCTGCAGGTTGAACTAATTACTGCCTAATCTTTACTTGAGGTTTTGGTTAAATCAATTAAGTCCTTAGGAGTAATTTCAATAATGCTAGTACTTGAGAGAACTACATAGCAAACATGATTTGCCTTAGCTAGACTTTTAAATTCAGAGTTCTAAGTCTGGAGCCAAATGCTCTATTTTGAATCTCTCTGTATTCACTTAGTTATAAGGATAAATTTTTGATATGTCTGGCTCTAAGTAACTAGTTTGCAAATGTGTAATATGAGATGTTATAGGAGCAGAGTTTGGGAAGGGAAGCAAAGCCTCCTCCCTTTTCATTTTATTAGCTTTTCCTGTATCTGGAGACTTCCTGTAAGGATGGAACATTCCTTTAAGTTCAACTCATGGGAGGTTTGCACCAATAGCATAAAAAAAACCTCCAGACAGGTACCTGCCACTGACCTTCATGTACCTTTTCCCCTTTAAAAAAAAAGTAATGCTATTTTTTTGGTTAAGCCTCTCAGAGCTTTCTGTGGGCAGCCATTTGAACCCTGTGGAACCTGAGTTATGTCTCTCCGGTCCTTCTGTCTCCTCCTTCCCTGGGAGGCAGGAGTCTCCAGCAGCTGCCCTCTATGCAGGTCTTCCTCTCTGAGTGTAGATGGTGAGCTGGAGATCCTGTTCAGACCTGTGGGAAAGTGCATAAAGCACCAGCTATTCATACCATTCCTTTCCCACTCACTGGGAAAGGAACTCCCTACAGGAAGGTTTCATTAGCCTGAAAGAACATTGCTCCTTAGTTTTAACTCTTTGGTTCCTGTAGCAGTAAGTCCATTGAAGGCAATAGTCACATTTCAGATTTTGTAGTTCTTTCTTTAAACAGTCATAATTACTTTGCTTCCACAGATAATTTTTTAGTAACTTCCTTTACCAGACAAGGGTTAATCATAATGCATTCCTTCCCATAGAAAGTTCAGACTCTAGTAATGGGGTCCATCACACTGGTCAGCATTTTGAGCAACACTGTTAAGCATCATCTATGCAAATAACATTAGGAATCTAAAAGGTCCCACAGTATTGGAATTTGAATCCCCAATGATGTTATTTGTTTAGGTTTTTCCATTCTTCAAGATTTATTTGTCTGATTTTATGGTAACTTACTGTATGTTATGAAGAAATGATTGTGTCCCCTCCATTGGAGAGAGCTGTCTATCTTCACCCACCCCCCTTGCCTACTCTTTTGAAAGTACAGAAGAATCACCACTATAATGACATACGGTGATAGCAAACATTAACAATCTCTGCCATCCCAGGTTTATCTTATCACCTAAATGTGTGGTGAGCCCAAAGAGGTTAAGTGTCTTTTCCCTAAAGTGCAATATTTCTACACTTTTGAATTCAATTTTAATTTTATTTTTAAAGTCTTACAATGACACATTTGAACATTCTGAAAATTAAACCCTGTGTGAACATAATTGCAAGAGTTAGGGGAAATTAAACTAATGAAATATAAAGACTTCTACTTCCTGTATATGAATTTTTAGCCTTTTCCAAAACTTTATTGTAAACTTAAAACAAAGTCTTTATCAGCAAGTAACATAGAGTAGCAGCTGGATATCATTAAATCCCTCTGTCTAAGGCTATTCTTCTTCATTACCTTTTTCCTGTCAAGCTCTTGCTCTGCACAGAAAATGTAACTTTGTGATCGAGATTTATGTAACTCAGGTGTCTTCTGTTTTGAATGAAAGCTTGGCGGCAGAAGAAAGGAATTTGAAAGAGTCCATAGAATTTTATAAGAAGCAAAGGGAGAACTTGATAAAATTCACTGAAGAAACACAGAATTTTATATTATATAACCAGTTTATCAACCATTTCACCCAATCTTCCTTTTATAGGTTATTTTCATAATAAGAATAGTTTTCTACAAACTGAAATAGCTAGTAGATTTTATTTTACTAATACTAGAAAATTAGTTACTGTAGTCATAATATACACAGCAACACTCTCCAGATTCTTTCAGATTCAGTGAAAAATGTCTTTATTTAGCAACATAATGGAAAATACTGACAAGACTTATAACCATAAACACCAGTTAGAACAAGCGACACAGATTCCTTCCTGTATTTAAGTATAATAGCATAAAAATTAAGTTAGTGGTGATGTTGTAATACACACACCAATCTGAGCATTTAATTTGGTCTCTACCAGCTTTCATATGTCAAAATCTAAGGTCAGTTTTAGGCATTTTTCTTTCAGTGATTCAAGAGAAACACTGAGAAAAAGAGACTCTTCATTTATTAAACGTGATAAGACCATAGGGCGGCAGCTTTCAAGCAATGCATCACAAGAATTTTTAACACATGCAAAACCTGACTAATCAAGGGCACTGACCTCTTTTCCCTTAAATTGTCAAATGAAAAAAATAATAACAGTGAGCACAACAATAGCCGTCCACTGTGAATGAATCTAAATTACACTTATTTTTTTAGATTGGCAAAAATGTATATATTTTTGGTGTGCTGCAGAATATTAGTGATTAGTTTATGTGTGCCGTGAGATGAGAAAAATTGAAAATCACTGCTCTAGGCAATCAAAATATGTATTTAAGAAATAAAGCAAATAAAAAAATCCCTGATGAACTTCTGGAACATTAAATTGATAGTCTCCTTTTTCCCTTGATATAATACTTATTTTTTACTGTATTACCAAATTGATATCCTTAAGAATCGTTGTAATCAGACCCTGGCCCAGTAGCTTAGTTGTTAGAGCACTGTCCCGATATTCCAAGGTTGCAGGTTCAGTCCCTAGTCAGGGGACATACAAGAATCAATCAATGAATGCATAAATAAGGAGAACAACAAATCAATGTTTCTCTTTCTCTCCTTTCCTCTCTCTCTAAAATCAATAAAAAAAGAATTGTTGTAATCAAAAAGCACCTACTACATGCAATTTAATCCATGATTCCTCACAATTAATTAGTCAATTGATATTTATGACCACCTGCCTGCACTTACTATTTGAATTAGAAAAACAAAAATTCTAAGAACTTATAAAATTGATACACCAAACTTAAAAAGATATGAATCTAATTAGTGATTTAAATGTGAATATTACTCAGATTATTATAATGTGGTAGTGACATATCTCCTTATTTCACCTTTGTTTCACATTATTTTCTGTAAAAGCAGGGTAAAAATTCTCAGAATTTAACAACTCCCCCAAAGAATAATACTGAAAACTCCATTTAGGAATCTCACTATCACCGCCACAAGAGAGTACAGAGTGCCGTGCTGAACTCAGCCAACTTCAGTGTGGACCACCCCCAGCCTTTCCCCAGCTGTTGGCCCCTGTGTGCTCTTTCCAGATGACTTCTCATATCCTTCGGCTGGTTTAGATGTCATGTCTTCAAGACGTCATCCCTGACAGTTGTCCCCTATCCAACATGAGGTTCTGTTCCCCTCCTGTGCCCATATCACATATCATCTCATCTAAGCACCTAATACTTGCTATTATTCTCTATCTATCTATCTATGACTCCCTCTATCAGTGAAAGTTATATGCCAAAAGAACTTCCATCCTGTGTGTAAGGGGTCATCCATCTACCAGAGTCCAGGAAGAGCTCTGTCACGTATTTGAGCCCCATCATCTCTTGGGAAACTGATAGTGTGATCTCATTCACTCCTCTTAGTAATTATGTGAAATGGAAAAATACCCCCTTCGTATATACAAAGAAACTCAGAAAAGTTGAAAAGAACTTGCCTGAGATTATACAGATAGTAAATGGCAGAAGTGTACATTTGAACTCAGATATTTCTGACTAAGTCATCTACTATCTTAAACAATTAACTTTATTTTTAATAACTTACCTAGGAACATCTAAACCCATGCAACTATTGTTTTGACACCTAGTTGTGTAGTGCTTTGGACTCATTTAGAGTTATCTGTATAGCTTGTCTTTTTAATGATATTATAAGCCCCTAATGAGCACTGGTGATTTTTTAAAATCACCTCCACTTGCTCCTGCTCCTACCTTCACTTGATACCTAGGGGGTACCAAGAGCTAGATATATAGTGGTAGCTACTTAATAAATGCTTGTTGAAAATATAAAAATTAAAAATAGGATATAGTATTCTTCATAACAAATAGATGACAATCTTTGATTCTGGCTCAAGCTCAAGGACCAAAAAATTAATTCAAGTGATTAGATATACAGGGATAGACAAAAGTAGGTCTACAGTTGTGAATACGTGAAGCACAGAGTTAATAAAGCTATTGTAATTATCATAATCTGCTTGTCTTTTTCTTTATGAACAACTTTAAACCTACTTTTCTCCACTCCTGTACTTAGAGCCATGGAACAAGATTTTAAAGTCCAAAAATACTTTATTTTTATGTATTTATTTTTAGTGAGAGGAAACCTATGTCCATCCACAGAGAACTAATTAATATCTAAACTAATGCAGTTAAATAAATTATGATAAATCTATAATATGGTTTTCTTGCAGCTGTAGAAAAGAGCAACAACATTCTCTGTGAAACAGAAACACCACTAAGTTAAGATGAAAAAGAAAGATCTGAATCCAGCATGTAGAATGTAATATTAAAAAAGTGGGTGAGGGCCCTGACCTGGTGGCTCAATTGGTTGGAGTTTCGTCCCGTACATTAAAGGGTTGTGAGTTCAACCGGCGGGTATGAGAGACAGCTGATCATTGCTTCTCTCTCCCGGCCACCCTCCTCTCTCTCTCTAAAATCAATGAGCATGTCCTCAGGTGAGGATTTGAAAAAAAAAATGTGGGTGAAGGGGATAAGAATATTACTATGGTTGCCTGATTGTGGAAACAAGGGGAATGGTCAGAAGGAGTGTTGGGGGACTGGATGAAGACAATTCAGTATATGCCTTGTTAATTTTTGAGATTTTAACCACATGAATACAATATCTGGTTTTTAAAATTCTGGCATCATTGCATATGATATAGCTTAAGAAATTTCTTCCAATCCATTTTCTGTAAGAACAGAGTATTCAAATTAAAAGCATATTAAAAATGAATCAAAGGCACTGTAAATGAAAGGTTTTGTTGTGTTTTATTATTAAATGAAGGAGAGAGTTGCTGACTCTCCACACAGATGTCATGCACTCAGAAAAGATGGATCCCAACTGGGGCCAACAGACAGGAGATGTATCATGGTGCCTGCGACCCTCAGTGACCCCAGGAGCCCTGGGACCTCAGAGCAATTGCTCAGGGAAATGCTGCATTGTAGGTCTGGGTCTGTCCTGCCAGATGGAAATTAGTAACTTGAAATAGCCCAACATTTTTTTTCCACCACCAAGAACATTTTAAATGGAATCTCTTTTAGATTTAAATGTTTTTAAACCTTCAGTGGACCCTTAAGCAAACTTGTATATCTCTTAGTTTTCTTTGCTACTAGATGCATTAATATCAGCTGGTTTAATTTCAAAGCACACCAAATATTTTAACCTACAAATCTGTGATATTTCCCTTTTCAGTTTTACCTACTAGATTTCAAAATATTAACCCTTTATAATATCTTTAATTTAAAATAAACTTGAGCTTAAGCCTAAGCTTCTGTCTTAATGATTCAATTGTGTTTGTGTATACAATTCTTCATCTTTTAATGAGCAGGAATACTGGAATCGTTCTAAGAATTTGAATGAATGTGCACATTGTGAGTTTAAGGGGAGTATATTTCCTATTTAGACATTGACTGGCAATCAAGAAAAACTAACCAGCTACCTCTAAATTTACTTTATTTAATAAGCAGTTTGGGTTGCTGTTAATTTCTGCATCCATAAACTACCTTACCCTTGAATAATGAGGATTTTTCAACCCATTGCCATTTCACCTGAAATTTGATTTTTAAACAACTTTGGTTATCGTTTTCTACTTCATTGGGAGAACTTGGTCATCCAAAATAAGAGTGGGGTGTGAAGTTTTGTTTCTGTACAGCAGATTTGTCATAAGTCCAAACATTTGTCTCTCAAGTAATTTACCATTTAATTACATTGTGTTATTTTCCCAGAGGAATGGGAGAAGAAGAGAAAGGAAGAAAACTAAAAAAAAATAAAATAAAAGTTTTAAAAATATATACCTCATTCCGGGTTTAGATTTCACCTTATAAAGTTTTTATTACAGTGTCCTCCTCTCATTGTGCTGTGAAACAGTGAATCACTCATGTTTGTCTCTGAGGACAAATGGTGTTCTCATGTTTTATCCTGACACCTCTGAGACGAACTTTCCATATGAAGAGAAGGGAGGACATTTGATGCTTCCAGTGTTGTTTTGGGGCCTCCCCTTTTCTGGGAGTCGCTGACACATGTAGTCTAGGCAGTGAAGCCCAGAGGGAGGTGACATCAGGCCAATTTTCCTGTTGACTAATGTGCGTGAGGATCCCTGCCACCTTTTGCACACTTCCGATGTATTGGTTTTAAAGAAGGAGCCTTTCATATGCCTCACTGCTGCCTGTGCTGGGCAGAGGTCCAGTGGTGCCAAACTATGATCACTCAATAGGCCAGCCCCAAGAAACTGACAGTGATCTCACTTAGTTCTGCTAATGATCTTCAGTACTTGAAGACTTCCTTCCTTGTGTGGCCTGTGTGTTTTGTTGTGTGAGTGTGTGATTTAGAAACAGGCCACAGAGGCACAGCCTGAGAAAGTTCACTATAGGCATCTCACATCCATGGCCAGTGTTTTCATGGAGCTTGTCAGATCTGTACTAGATGAAGTAAACTTTTGCGTAAAGGATTTTTGCAACTGTGCTTTCTAAAATGTGAAGACTCACTTTGTTAGTTCTTTTACTTACTGAATGTCAAGCTAACAGTTAATGTGGTAGACCATTTTTAAGTTCAGAGAATCTTTGGCTCTCTCTTATCTTACCTTTCTTTTCCACTTTTTCATCCTGAACTTGCAGTGAGTACTGGCAGCCAGGTTGTTTTTGGTATTATCTGCATGATAGGCAGAGGTCACTTTAGCACAAAAAAAAAATCATCACTTCAATTCTAGGGTCAAATGCTACAACTAAAAATTAAACTCTAGGAGTTTTTATTTTTTAACTCTACACCCCAGTCTTCACTTAGCTCTAGCCAAACCATGCAAGGTGGTGGTTTTCATGGATTCATTACATACATGAAGTTATTTTCAAAGCCTACTTCTGCTTATTTGTTCTAGGACCCAAACCATAAAGAAGCTGTTTATTAGAATTATTATTATTATTATTATTATTATTATTATTACAAAACTCTCACAGATAGAAATGGTAAAAGGAAACACACCAGAACTGACCTGTGGCCCTTGCACCCTTGCTGCAAGGAGACTCCGTAGTCAGTGATTAACGTGGGCCAGACCTAGGTGTCCACACATCATTCATCTCATTTTCAATATGCTAGTTTACTCTCACAAAAACCCCTAGAAGTGAGTTCCAATTCCTTAAATAAATTCCCTACAGGTACTTAAAGAGTTTTCAAGATTTCATCCAAATCCTGAAAAGGGTAGGAACATCTTTGTTGCAGATGAATTCTCGGAAAGCTAGAATAAAACACTTGACTATATGCTGTTGACATGGTGTTTTACAGTATCTGTTTTTATTTTATTAAATTTTTAGTTTCTCTAAAAACTGCCTCTGGGATTATAAGTATCATTGACGTGTGCTCTTCCCTAGTCTTTTTGTTAAAAACTGCATAACTGTATCGAAAATACTTAAATAAAGTAAAATGCATCTGTTTTATGTTTTCCAGTTGATAAAGACTTTCCCTTCATTCACCCCCATAAAGCAGGAATTATTATTATAATTCACCATTTTACTGAAGAAACTGCTAAGTGGCATTGATAAGCAGCATTCAGAATCATGGCCTTCTTACTTATGTTGCCTGTCAAAAGCAGAAGAGACGCGGTCACCAGTTTCTCCTTTGGTTTCCGAATGGGAGGGCTTCGATCTAATGTCAGGGGGTCCACTCTTGTGACGAGTGGAATGATTCAGAGGGAAGAAAGCCCTCTGAATTCTTCCAGTCCTGTAAGTTGGTCATGCATTGCTAGCCAATCGGGAAACAATTTTTAAAAAGCCTTAACAGAATAAGTCTGCTGGTTCATTCTGATTTAGAAATATTAAACCTGTATCTATATTAGCAAAATATAGCCAACATGACCACCACATTTATGTTTGTGGAATTGTGTTTGAAGAATAATTTTAAAATTTATAGTACTTTTGACAAATAATTTTCAAAATATGAGTGAAAGGGGGCTACATTTTCTTGAGTAACTGGTTAAAGTTGGAGTATTTTCAAAGAGAATCTAACAATTATCTCCATTTGTTATCTTTTTAGATGTCCTAGTATAGTGCAGGGGATTCAATTTTATATCAATTATCATACACCATTAATATCTTAATAATAATTATGAGGGATTTATTTCTAAACATGTCAGGTATAGTTTATCGTATACTTATCTTCTCAGCAAATATATCAAAGTATATTTATTGTTGTTGTTTTATCAGAGAAGAGTTAGAGCAGAGAATACTCATTTTGTAGGCTTCTGCTCCCTTTTTTTTCTTCATTTCTAAACATTCATCGAGCCCTGCAGTACATCAAGAACTATGCTTGGTTATATGGAATACAAAGCTGAATAAACATATTCTTTTTTTTTTTTTTCAAGATATCTAAGGTCCAGCATGCTGGTTCTCCATCAGGGGCAATGTCTGAAGAAATTTTTAGTTGTTACAACTGAAGGGATACTATTGACACCTAGTGGGTAGAAGCTGCTAAGCATCCTTTATTGCCTAGGACAGCTCCCCCCCAATACCCCACCCCAAAGAATTATCTGATACAAATTGTGGTTAGTGCCCAAGTTATAGTATAGGAAATGGAAAAACTACAGAACTTATATGCATGACATAAACTAAGAGGGAGGGACTGCTGGAGAGAAGTCCCTGATGTGACTGAGGAACTGAATTTTTAATTTTATTTAATTTGTATTAATTTAAATGTAAATTTAAAAGCTAGTTGTGGCTAGTGGCTACCATACTGGACAGTGCAAGTCTAAAGAAGAGACTAATGAATTAACTGTGATTACAGCTCCATATAAAATAACCCTTACAGCCAAGGCTCCTGAGAAGTATTATGGGAACATAGAAAACAGAAATCTGAGTTAGTATAAGGCAAGAGTCCCTCTCTGGGAACACACCTCACAGAAGGTGACTTGAGCTGAATGTTAATGAATTAAAAAGTACTGTGTATGCCCACATATAAAGTAATTGGAATATAAGATGATTTTCCCATCTACCTAATGAGAAGATTCATTGAAAAAATGGGTTCAGGGGATAAAAAACTTTTTAGGAGAAAATATCTACTTAAAATATTTAGTATTTTTAATTTTAATGATATTAACATTTAAAACCAGACATAGGTACATATTTATATATATATTTATTTACACATATATTTATAAATATATACATGTGCTATGTTTTTTCTGGCCTTAGATTTTCTGATATTCTCCATTTTCCAGCTCTTCAGTTTCCTCTCTGGTACAGCTACATCATCACTAAAGCCCCCTGAGTTGTCTGTAGATTCCCTGTCTCACTGCCATCCAAGCTGTTCGAAATAATAGCACTTTTAAAAGCTTTGTGCATAGCATTTTAAAAGTCTGCCCCTAGGAATGTATTCTATATTATTGGTACCCACTGGCATGACATTGGGTTAGCTCTTTTTCCTCCTTTTATCCTTTACATATTCTGGAAATCTCTAAGATAATTACCTTCTATATTTCTTTTTAAGCCAATCTTTAAAAAACTTGTTTTCAACATCTAACATTTACAATTATGAGGCCATACTTTCATGAATACAAATGACATTTTCATTAAATTTGCCTGCTTTGTTAAAAGTACTAAAAATTGACCTGTATAATGGCATTTAGAAGTAATACTGAGTGAGGCTTTTCAAGCTATTGAAGTTTCCTTAAAGAATACTTTGACATTCTAAATAAAGTAATTGAGAGAAGGTCCCATAAAGGGAGAGGCAGGATTCCAGTTCAAGAATGTAGTATAAATATGTGCCTTCATTTCTACAATGGCCTTAGGCCCCATTAAAAAGATAACAAAAAGATAGAAGATTTGTATGTTCAAAATACCAAAGACAAGAGCCAATGAGGGATTTTACCTAATTTCTTTTTTTAAGCATATTTTATTATGCTATTACAGTTGTCCCAATTTTTCCCCTTTGCCCCCTTCTGCCCAGTACTCTGCTTCCCTCCAGCAGTCACTCCCTCTTAGTTTATGTCCATGGGTCATGCATATAAGTTCTGTAGTTTTTCCATTTCCTATACTATTCTTAACATCCCCCTGTCTACTCTGTACCTACCATTTATGCTTCTTAATCCCTGTACCTTTTCCCCCATTCTCCCCCTCTCCCTCCCTGCTGAAAACCCTCCAAATGATCTCCATTTCTGTGATTCTGTTCCTGTTCCAGTTGTTTTCTTACTTTGTTTTTATTTTTGTTTTTTAGATTCTGTTGTTGATAGTTATTTGTTGTCATTCTAATGTTCATAAATTTGATCTTCTTTTTCTTAAATAAGTTCCTTTAACATTTAATATAATAAGGGCTTGGTGATGATGAACTCCTCTAGCTTTAAGCTTGTCTGGGAAGCACTTTATCTGCCCTTTCACTCTAAATCATAGCTTTGCTGGATAGAGTAATCTTGGTTGTAGGTCCTTGTTTTTCATCACTTTGAATACTTCTTGCCAGCCCCTTCTTGCCTGCAAAGTTTCTTTGGAGAAATCAGCTGGTAGTCTTAATGGGAACTTTTTTGTAGGTAATGTGCTGCTTTTCTCTTGATGCTTTTAAGACTATCTCTTTATCTTTAACCTTGGGCATTTTAATTATGATGTGTCTTGGTGTGTTCCTCTTTGGGTCCAACTTGTTTGGGACTCTCTGTGCTTCCTGGATTTGTATGTCTCTTTCATTCACCTAATTAGGGAAGTCTTTTCTTTCATTATTTTTTCAAGTAATTTTTCAGTTTCTTGCTCTTCTTCTCCTTCTGGCATCCCTATGATTTGGATGTTGGCACTTTTAGAGATGTTCCAGAGTCTTCCTATATTCTCCTCATTTTTTTGAATTCTTGTTTCTTCATCCTGTTCTGGTTGAATATTTATTTCTTCCTTATATTCCAAATCATTTATTTGAATTCTGGCTTTCTTCCCTTCACTGTTGAAGTTTTCTGTAGATTTTTCATTACTTCATTTAGTGTAGCCTTCATTTCTTCCCTTATATTTATGTCATATTCAGGGAGTTCTCTGAGCATCCTTATCACCAATGTTTTGAACTGTGCATCTGATAGGTTGGCTAGCTACATTTCGTTTAGTTTTGTTTTTTTCCTGGGGTTTTGTTCTGTTCTTTCGTTAGGGCCGTATTTCTTTGTCTCCTCAGTTTGGCAGCCTCTCTCTGTTTGTTTCTGTGTATTAGGTAGAGCTGCTTTGTCTCCCTATCTTAGGGCACTAGTTAAGTGACAAGGAGCAGAGCCTTAGGTATTCTCCAGGGTGACGCAACCCACTTAACTGCTTTGTGGCACTGTGGGGAAGGGCGCTGGAGAGGGGGCACTTCCACTGCCTGGCCTATGGAAGCTTGTCCAGCACTTGCCTCTTTTCTAGTCACTTCACCCATTTCCCATATGTGCTTGACACCCTTCTAATTTCTGCCCTGGTGATGGTTTCTGGAGTGGGTGGGTTTCCATACATTCTATGGTTTAAACAGACTCTCCTGAGAAAACGGCAGTTTCTTCCATTGCCTCAACCCCCACTGGTTTTTATAGCCAGCAATTGTGAAGCTTTATCTTTCCAGTGCTAGAACCATAGGCTGCGAGATGTGACCTCAGGCAGGCATCACTCAGTTCCAAGGTATCCTTCCGAATTTTTATCCACTACATGTGAACGTGGGACCACCCATGCCTCCCTGGCTACCTCTCAACACTGCGCTGCAATCTCTCTCTATCCTGGCTCCACAGCTTCACCCCTCCTACCCGTCTGCATGAATGTGGCTTCTTTAAATCATTGGTTTTGGACTTCCATATAGTTTGATTTTCTGGCAGTTCCGTCTGTTTTTTGTTTTGAGGTTAGTTGTGATTCTTCTTGGGGTTGTTCAAGGTCTACCTATGCCTCCATCTTGAGCAGAAGCCTAACCTAATTTCTAAATATAGAGCAGATCAATGAATGCTAATGAACTAAGCTGTACATAAGAAATTGTGATGTAAATTCACACTTTTAAAATTTTAACTTGCATGTGAATTGCTCTGAACTCTTCAGTGGGTCTTAGATGAGGCTGAGGTTCTACATGTCTGACACAGGTTCCCAGGTGACACAGATGCTGCTTACCAAGGCCTAGAAGCCATAGGGAGAAAACCTGTTTGCCAGTAAATCTAGAAAATCTTTGCATTAAGCATTGACCCTTCTATGTCACTTATCTGTCACTCAGGGATTAACTAAAGGTCTGTATATGAAAATGTCTTTACATACCTGCTTTTACCTTATAAAATGAAAACGCTTTTCTCTATAGTATCTGAACCACCTCCCTGGGAAAACCAGCATGGTTAAAGTACTTTGGATTTGCAAAACTGAGTCCTCAGTATTCTAGTCTTTAGAGGATCCTCAATATAATAATAAAAGCTGGCTTCCTAGTCACTATAAAAGAAAGCTCACCATTCATCCAACCTAGTTTCATATACAGATCAATCACTTTGGCTTTCTCTTTTCTTCATTTCTTTGTAGTATCCACAAAGAGATTCAAGAAGAGTATCTCTACAAAACAATACTTGAATTTAAGGGAAAAATAAAAGGCATAAGGGGTAAATTCTCAGAGATCTAATTTCTGACTAAAAGTCATAGGAGAAAATTTTCCATAATTTCGAGAGAGCTAAGAGTTTTTAGGTTGAAAGTGCCTGTGAAATGCTCTTCAAACGAACAGAAAAGGCCCTCACATTTATCATTGTGAAGTTCTAGAAAAAAGAGAATAAAGAATAAAGAGAAGATTTAAAAGTTCCTAGAAAAATAAATATAACACACCTACAAACAAACAAGGATCAGACTTACACTGGAATTTCCTGTGAGCAATAGTGGATACTAAACAGGTGTTGAACAAGACCTTCAGAATGTTAAACAGAAAATTATTTCTAATTAAGTTTTCCTTATTAAAATTTTTTATTTTAATCATTGTTCAAGTACACTTTTCTCCCTTTTACTCCCATTCCAGCCCACCCACCCAACTCTCCCTTCTTCCCTCCCATTACCACCCTCTCCCTAGTTTTTGTCCATGTGTCCTTTAAATTTCTTCCTGTAAACCCTTCCCATTTCCTCTGAAATTCCTTCTTCTCTCCCCTCTGATAACTGTCAGCCTGTCCTCTATTTCAGTGTCTTTGGTTATATTTTGCTTGTTTCTTTGTTTTGTTGTCTAGGTTCCTGTTAAAGGTGAGATCATATGGTATTTGTCTTTCACTGCCTGGCTTATTTTGCTTAGCATAATGCTTTCCAGCTCCATCCAAGCTGTTGCAAAGGGTAGGAGCTCCTTCTTTCTTTCTGCTGCATAGAATTCCATTGTGTAAATGTACCATAGTTTTTTGATCCATTCATTTACTGATGGGCCTCTAGGTTGCTTCCAGCACCTAGCTATTGTAAGTTGTGCTGCTGTGAACATCGAGGTGCAAAGGTTCTTTTGTATTGGTGTTTTAGGGTTCTTAGGATAGAGTCCCAGGAGTGGAATTGCTGGGTCAAAAGGCAGACCCATTTTTAGTTTTCTGAGGAAGTTCCATACTGCTTTCCATAGTGGTTGTACCAGTCTGCAGTCCCACCAACAGTGCACTAGGGTCCCCTTTTCTCCACAGCCTCTCCAACACTTGTTTACTGCTTTGTTTATGATGGCCATTCTGACCTGTGCGAAGTGGTATCTCATTGTGGTTTTAATTTGCATCTCTCTGATAGCTAGCGATATTGAACATCATTTCATGTGTCTTTGGATCTTCTATATGTCCTCCTTGGAGAAGTGTCTGTTCAAGTCCTTTGACCATTTTTTAATTGGGTTGCTTGTCTTCTTAGAGTGGAGTTGTGTAAGTTCTTTATATATTTTGGAGATTAAACCCTTGTCTGAGGTATCATTGGCAAATATGTTTTCCCATACAGCTAGTTCTCTTTTAATTTTGATACTGTTTTCTTTAGCCGTGCAGAAGCTTTTTATTTTGATGAGGTCCCATTTGTTTATTCTTTTCTTTATGTCCCTTGCTCTAGGGGACATGTCAGTAAAGCAGTTTCTGCGTGGAATATTTGAGATTTTCCTACCTACGTTCTCCTCTAGGACTTTAATGGTGTCACGGTTTATATTTAAGTCTTTTATCCACCTTGAATTTATTTTTGTATAAGGTGTAAGTTGGTGCTCGAGTTTCATTTTTTTGCATGTAGCTGTCAAGTTCTCCCAACACCATTTGTTGAAGAGGCTGTTTTTACTCCATTTTATGTTGCTGCCTCCTTTGTCAAATATTAATTGACCATAGAGACTTGGGTTTATTTCTGGGCTCTCTGTTCTGTTCCATTGGTCCATGTGCCTGTTTTTATGCCAGTACCAGGCTGTTTTGATTACAGTGGCCTTGCGGTATAGTTTAGTGTCAGGTATTGTGATCCCTCCTACTTTACCCTTCATTCTCAAAATTGCAGCAGCTATTCGAGGTCCTTTATGGTTCCATAGAAATTTTTGAAGTGTTTGTTCTATGTCTGTGAAATAAGCCATTGGTACTTGAATAGGTATTGCATTGAATCTGTAAATTGTTTCGGGTAGTGTGGACATTTTGATGATATTAATTCTTCCAACTCATGAACACGGTGTATGTTTCCATTTGTTTGTGTCTTCCTTGATTTCTTTCCTCGGTGTTATGTAGTTTTCTGAATACAGGTCTTTTACCTCTTTGGTTAGGTTTATTCCTAGGTATTTTATTTTTCTTTTTGCTATATTGAATAAGATTTTTTTCTTCATTTCTGCTTCTGCTGTTTCATTGTTGGTGTACAGAAATGCCTTTGATTTCTGGATATTGACTTTGTATCCCGCTGTTTTGCCAAATTCATTTATTAGGTCAAGCAGTTGTTTGGTGGAGTCTATATGATTTTCTATGTACACTATCATGTCATCTGCAAACAGTGACAGTTTTGTGTCCTCCTTTCCAATTTGGATACCTTTCATTTCTTTTTCTTGTCTGATCACTGTGGCTAAAACTTCCAGTACTATATTGAATAGAAGTGGTGAAAGTGGACAGCCTTGTCTTGTTCCTGATCTTAGTGGAAAAGATTTTAATTTTTGCCCATTGAGTATGATGTTGGCTGTAGGTCTCTCATATATGGCCTTTATCAGGTTGAGGAATGCTCCCTCTTTTACCACTTTGCTGAGTGTTTTTATCATCAATGGATGCTGTACCTAATTGTATCTGTACCTATTACATTTACTGATTTGTGAATATTGTACCATCCTTGCATCCCTGGAATGAATCCCACTTGGTCATGGTGTATGATCTTTTTAATGTATTGTTGGATGTGGTTTGCCAATATTTTGTTGAGGATTTTAGCATCTACGTTCATCAGCGATATTGGCCTGAAGTTTTCTTTCTTTGTTGTGTCTTTATCTGGTTTTGGGATTAGGGTGATGTTGGCTTCATAAAAAGAGCTTGGGAGTCTTCCATCATTCTGGATTGTTTGGAATAGTCTGTGAAGGATAGGGGTTAGCTCTTCCTTAAATGCTTTGTAGAATTCTCCTGTGAAACCATCTTGTCCAGGGCTTAGGTGTGTTGGGAGTTTTTTGATTACTGCTTCAATTTCTTTTGCTGTTATGGGTTTGTTCAGGCTTTCTGCTTCTTTTTTATTGAGTTTTGGAAGATTATATTTTTCTAGAAATTTGTCCATTTCACTTAGGTTTTCAAATTTCTTGGCATTTGGTTCTTTGTAGTAATATCTTACAATCCTTTGTATCTCTGTGGTATCTGTTGTTATCTCTCCTCTTTCATTTCTGATTGTGTTCATTTGGGTCTTTTCTCTTTTTTTCTTGATGAGTCTGCTTAAAGGCTTGTCAATTTTGTTTATCTTTTCAAAGAACCAGCTCTTGGATTCATTAATCCTTAGAATTGTGCTTTTAGTCTCTGTGTCATTTAATTCTGCTCTGATCTTGGTTATTTCCTTCCTTCTGCTTGCTCTGTGCTGTCTTTGTTGTTGTTCCTCGAGTTCTTGTAGACACAGGGTTAGGTTGTTTGTTTGAAATGTTTCTAGCTTTTTTAGGTAGTTCTGTATCGCTATGAACTTCTCTCTCAGGACTACCTTTGCTGAGTCCCATAAGTTTTGTGTTGTTGTGATTTCATTTTCATTTGTTTCCATAAACCTTTTGATTTCTTCCCTAATTTCATTCTTGACCCATTCATTGTTTAATAGCATGTTATTTAATCTCCATGATTTTGAATGTTTTGGGTTTTTTTTTCCTTGGGCTAGGTTTCTAGCTTCAGTCCCTTGTCATCTGAGAAAATGCTTGGTATGATTTCAATTTTCTTGAAATTGTTGAGACTTGTTTTGTATCCTATCATATAGTCTATTTTTGAACATATTCCCTGTACATTTGAAAAGAATGTGTATTTAGCTTCTTTGGGATGGAGGGCTCTGTATATATCAGTTAAGTCCATTTCATCTAGGGTATTGTTCAATGCCACAGTATCTTTGTTGATATTTTCTTTGGAAGATCTGTCCATTTTTGACAGTGGGGTGTTAAAATCCTCCACTATGATTGTATTGCTGTCAATATCTTTCTTGAAGTCCTCTAAGATTTTCGTTATGTATTTCGGTGCTCTTATGTTGGGTGCATATATATTTACAATATTTATGTCTTCTTGGTGGATTCTTCCCTTGACTATTATGAAGTGACCTTCTGGGTCTCTGTTTATGGCCCTTTTTGTGAAGTGTATTTTTTTCTGATATGAGTATTGCTACCCCGGCTTTTTTTTTTCCTGTTCATTTGCTTGGAAAATTTGTTTCCAGCCCTTCACTTTCAGCCTGTGTAGGTCTTTTGTCCTGAGGTGGGTCTCTTGTAGGCAGCATATGTGTGGGTCATGTTTTCTTATCCATTCAGCTATTCTGTGTCTTTTGATTGGAGAATTTAATCCATTTACATTTAAGGTTATTATTGATAGGTTCTTATTCATTGTCTTTTATGTATGTGTGTTCCCCTTCTCTCTCTCTCTTTTCCTTCCTTTCCTTAAAGCAGTCTCTTTAGAATCTTTTGCAGAGGTGGTTTGGTGGAGGTGTGTTCTTTTAGACTTCTTTTGTCTGGGAAGCTTCTTATTTGGCATTCTATCTTGATTGAGAGCCTTGCTGGGTAAAGTAGCCTTGGATGCAGACCTCTGGTTCTCATTACTTGGAATATTTCTTACCATTCTCTTCTGGCTTAGAGTGTTTCCATTGAGAAGTCAGGAGTTAGCCTTATCGGGGCTCTCTTGTATGTTACTTCCTGTTTTTCCCTTGCCACCTTTAATATTCTCTCTTTGCTTTGAAGTTTTCCCATTTTAATTATGATGTGTCTTGAGGTGGGCCTCTTTACGCTCCTCTTGATTGGGACTCTCTGTGTTTCCTTGATTTGTGTGACTTTTTCTCTCCTCGAATTAGGGAAGTTTTCCATCATTACTTTTTCAAACAGGTGTGCTATCCCTTGCTCTTCTTCTCTTTCTGGTATCCCTGTTATACAGATGTTATTATGTTTCAAATTGTCTTGGATTTCTCTGAATCCCTCTTTATTCTTTCTGAGCCTCTTTTCCTTTTCTTGGTCTTTCTTGGTGTTCTTTTCTACTTTGTCCTCCAATTCACTAATCTGGTCTTCTGCTTCATCAGTCCTGCTTTTCATTCCTTCTACTCTGTTCTTCAGTTCAGAAATTGTATTCTTCATTTCCTCTTGGCCCTTGTTGATAGTTTCTATTTCCTTTTTCATGTTGGTATAGTTTGCAGTGAGATCATTGTAGCTTCCCTGTAGTTTTGGGTAGCTCATTGTGAGTTCATTGAGCTCCCTGATAATCATTTCTTTGAACTCAGTATCTGATAGTTGAGTTGCCTCTATTTCATTTAGCATTATTTCTGAGGCTTCCTCCTTTCCCTTCATTTGGGGATTGTTTCTTTGTCTTCTTATTGTTCACGAGACTCTTCTTGTTAGCCTCTGTTTCTTAAATTGATCTGTTCTGGTTCCCTGTGATTATGGTGTGAACTTCTGTGGTAGAATATTTGTGAGATTCAGTGGTGCAGTCTCCTTCTTGTATCCTGGTGTTCACAGCTTCCCCCCACCCTTTTCTGTGATCAGTTAGAGGGGTAAGGCAAAATGGTTTAAGACCACAAGACCGTACTTTATGATATTTACAGTAGCAGGCAGTAAAGAAGAGATGGGAGATCCTTTGGCTATGTATAGTGTTAACCATGATCTTCCACCCTACTAGCCACGTTTTAGAAAGGATGGAAAGAAGATAAGACTCTTATTGGGGATGAGAGGATTGTTAGTTGGATCTAGAAAGCTGTGTGGCTGTGGGAGGTCAGATTCTGAGGTAGGGTGAGAATGAAGATTAGTAAATAGAAGTAGTGTGTAAAAGAATAGAGACAACCCCCACAATAATATAGTTCAGGAAATTGCGAAGTAGGCTAAGATCAGGGAGGGGTGTTGAGTAGTATTTACAATTGTATGAACTAGGTCTTATTTACAGTAATATTAAAGCAACAATCATGTGGCAGAATCTATGAGATCTAGATAACAAGAATAAGGAGTATAGAACCTTGAGAGGTGTACTAATGGAACACAAATGAAGGACAATAAATTATCAACACACTGTGACTGAGATAACAGTGGAAACCTATCAAATGACAGTATAACCAGCCAGGCAAAGGAGATTATACAGAAAGAAAAAGAATACCAAAATACTATTAAAATAAAAAGTGTCAGAAAAGTGAGAAAAATATAATACAAATTTGCAGTAACTTGCAAGCTAAAAAAAAAGGGAAAAAAAGCAGAAGATGGAATGCAGGGGAGATAAATTTGGAGTGGAAGGAATAATACTAGGATGAAAGGAAAAGAAACATAAGGAATTGAGAGATTTAAAAATAATAAGAATTAAAAAATAAAAAATCACTTAAAAAACAAGATAAAATCAAACAATCAAATATCAACAGCCAAAAAAAAGAAAAAAAGAAAAAAAAAAACACCTCTTGTTGGTTTCTAACTGGCCAGACCAGTTTTTCTGGTCTTGCTGGCTTCAGCAGGCTGAGGGGTGTTTGGAATGCTTATCACTCTTCCCAGTCAAAGCTCAGTCAGTCTCTAGGCACTATCCCCAGGGCCAGCAGGGCATTCTTTCCAGAGCCAATCTGAGGTCCCCCTGCAGAACCCTGGATTTGGGTTTGGGCGTTCCCAAGCATGCTCTCCAGAGCTTACTGCTGTGGTCTCCCAGGCTCTGGGGCCCGCAGAGCCAACCCACAACCTCAGGAAGGGAAGTATGATCAGAGCATATTACCTGGCTCTGCAGAGAGCACCCTTTTCACAATTGTCATAGTATGAAATTGAATTTTGGTTTTCATTGTTTACAGTCAACCTATCACGGTTCTTGGACTACTTAATAATGAAGAACAGAATGCAAATGTTTCTAACTTTACAGTGAGAAATTGGAAAGTGGAGGTGGATAATATATCCTTTGCTGTATATTCTGAAACTACTACTCATCAGTAGAGAGGGTTTGGATCCCTATCTTTTCTACTAGGGAAGTTAGTGTTTGGTACTCATCTTAAAAAAAAAAATTGCGCTGTCCAGTGTGGCTCAGTTAGTTGGAACATTATTCTGTAACTGAAATGTTGTGGGTTTGATTCCCTGTTAGGGCATGTACCTAGGATGTGGGTTCAACCCCTGGTCCTGGCACCAATGATCCCTGGTCTGGGCATGTATGATTCCCTGTCCAGGTGTGTATGGAAGGCAATAAATTGATGCTCTTCTCTTGCATCAGTGCCTCTCTTTCTCCCTTCATCTCTTTATAAAAGCAATGAAAAAATGTCATTGAGTATTAAAAACATTTTTTAAGAAGCAATTTGTGTCATTAAATTGGTTCCACTAAAATCTTTTTAATTTTACTACAAATCTCTGAGTCATTTACAGCTTTTCTAATTGTACTAGTAGGCTTAGTTAATCACACTGACCCTTTATTCACTTGAGTGCTTTGAGTATGTAAGTATGTAAGTCCTGTGTGGAATTCTAAAAGCATCTTTGTGAAGAGCACATCCTCCATAGGCATAACCTCCAAAGGTTATATGACATCTACTTCTTCCTCTACTCAAGAAAACATATCCAGGTGTGAGGATGGTCCTGAATATTCTCAGGTTTGGTTTCATATTTTTTTCAACTTTTTTTTGTTGTTGTTCAAGTACAGTTGTCTCCATTTCCCCCACCCCCACACCCCACCATCCCAGCCATCCCTAATCATTTGCAAACTTAATGATACAGATTTCTAGTGAATCATCTAGGAAATAATTTTATCCCATTAAGCACAAATAACTCCTTGATTGAAAATGGCTGTTCTAAGGTACATTATTACATAGTTGTTTCAAAGGAGAGAGGTAAATTAATACTTCATCTTTTTTTAGGATATATGTTCAAGGATTATAAATACAGATATATAGAGATTCCTCAGCTACTACCATGAGAGCCATAAAATTAAAAATTGAATGTCTCATTACTAGTTGAAAACAGGAGAATATTTTCTACAGATGAAATACCACTAATTGTAGCATTGACTAGTAAAGGATGAGGCTTACATATCCCCTTTTTATAATATAAAAAGAGTGGAGGAGCACAAGCATAGATAGTATAGACATTAAAAACACAGGTTAAAGTAAGACAATGTCAATTCCAATGAACTGTGTTTTCCCACAGTCACACAAAATTCTTTATGGATAGATCAATTTTCTAAGCATTTTACTTATATCAGATCACTTAGTCCTCATTCTGACTCTGTGAAGTAGTCATGAAGGGTGGTATTTACCCTAATTGTAAGTAAGGAAACTGAGATTCCAATAGGTTAAGTGGCCAGCCTAGGACTACACAGTTAGTAATTTGCAGCACTAGTACCAAATTCTTATCTTTAGCTTCTTTCTTTCTTTTGTATATGTTGTGTAGATATTTTCTTTATGTTTACCATGGGGATTATAATTAATATCCTAAATTTATAACAATCTAATTTGAACTTATGCCAAGTTAAATTCAGTACAACTCTGTCAGCACACTTTTCTGTCTTTGATGTCTGTCACAAATTACATCTTTATATGTTGTGTGCCCAATAACATAGATTAATGATTATTATACACTTCCCTTTTAAATAATTTCAAAAATAAAGGTAGAATTACAAACCAAAATTATAGTAACACTAGCTTTTACAATAGCTGTATATTTACCTTTACTGGGGATCTTTGTGCCTTCATATGGCTTTCAGTTACTGTCTGGCTTCCTTGCATTTTAGCCTGAAGGATACCATTAGCATTTCTTTCAGGACAAGTCTAGTGGTAATGAACTTTCTTGGCTTTTGTTTACCTGGGAATGTCTTCATTTCTCCCACATTGTTTCGAGGACAGTTTTACTGGGTATAGAATTCTCAGTTGTTAATGTTTTTCTTTCAGCACTTTGAATACATCAACCAGTGGCCCTTTGGCCTTTGAAGTTTCTGATGATAGTTTGATTACATGTCTTGGTATATATCTTTGAGTTTATCCTCCTTGTTCTTTGAGCTCCTTGGATTGTTGATTCATGTCTTTTATCAAATATGGGAAGTTTTCAGCCATTGTTTTTTCAAATATATTTTTCTGTCCTTTTTCTTTTTGCTTCCTCTGGGGCTCCCACAATATATATATGTTGGGCCACCTAATGATGTCCCACAAGTCATTTAGGTTCCGATCACTTTTCTTTATCATTTATTTTCTTTCTGTTTCCTAGACACAGTAAATTCACATCTTATCATCAAGTTTGCTGATTCTTCTGCTTCCTTGGATCTTTTGAACCCTTCTATTGCATTTTTCATTTTAATTATTTGCTTTTCAGCTATAGGATTTCTTTGTTATCCATTTTTATAATCTTCATTTCTCTCTTTTTTAATCCTTACCTGAGGATATATGTGTTTATTGATTTTAGAGAAAGGAATGGAGACAGAGAAAAAAAACATCGATGTCAGAAAAACATCAATTAGTTGCCTCCCATATGCATGACAACCAGAGATCGATCCCACAATCTTTTGGTATAGGGGACACCAACCGAGCTACCTGGGCAGGGCTCTATCTCTTTTTAATATTCTCATTTTGGTCCCATGTCATTTTTTTGGGTGACTACTTGACTTTCTTTAGACATTTATGCTTCTTTTTTACAGTCATTTAGTTTATTCAGTCTGAAATCTGGGTTCCCTTAGGTATATTTTATGTCAGTGTATTTTTTCCCTTCAGTGGGCTGCACTTTTTCTGGGTCTTTTTTTATATTATTCCTTTTGATTTTTTTGTTGCTGTTGAAAACTGGACATTTGAATCTTATAATATGTTAATTCTGGAAATTAGATTCTCCTCCTTCCCAGGGTTTGCTGGGGTTTTGTTTGTTTGCTTGTTTGTTTATTGTTGTAGGTGTGGCAGAGCCAGGAATCATCCTAAAATGAAGATTAAGGTCTTTCCAGGTTTTTTCTGAACCTGCATTTTCCCTGGGGAAGCATGGTGGCTTTCTAAATTTCCTGTGCATACAGTTATTTTTGAATATCAAAACAAAAACAAAAACAGGTTCAATTCCTTTAAATCCCTGGAAGTTGTTTTAGCTGATGGGGATTGAAACAATGGTAACAAATCATTATGTTTTGATAAAATTAATTTACAAGACTATTAAGTCAGAGATTCGCCTTAGGACATTTTCCCAAACATATGATATAGTGCCTTGAAGTTAGTTGGTATTCAGTAGATATTTGTTAAATTATAATAGCTCTGAAGATTCTTTATTTTATACATGTTAGGTTTCTAATGTGAAATGATTTCAGGTAGCAATATGAAGTTTATATAGGCTTAGCTCATTCCTGATAAGACCTCAAAATTTAAAAGCAATCACATATATGTAATTAAAGTCAGGCTATTTTAACTTGCCTCATTAGTTCACATAATTTTAGTAGCCTCTATTGGCACAAAACCAATTTGCTAATATAAATTGTATAGTTATATATAAATATAGATCTCATAGGCTCTCTACTTAGAAATATTCATGATAGGCTTATCAAAGTAGATAGGCTTTATTTATTCAGCCAACTTTTAATTTATTTGTCTGCTATTTTGCAGATCTGAAGTTTTGTTAATACATTTTGTCTAGTACATTTTTTGAAATTTAAGGATAGGTATGTTTGGCAAAATTATTAGGTTTTCTGTGTCTCCTATGAACATGTTCTCACAAAGTCAGATATTTTGAAAGAAACTATACAGGTTACACTTGAGTAGTTATATTCTCAACTGATGCTTTACTTTGGAACATGTAAAAACCTTAGGCATTGTGTCCTATGTACACCTCCACAAGGGGATTTATTTATTTGCAAGTAAAGGATTTAGATATATTTTCTAAGTTTTTAAAAGCCCTCTGTGGTTCCTCTTTCCTCCTTCTGCTCCAGCTCTTTAATTTCTGGCCCCCTAAAAAAGTGAATCAGAAAAATAATCAAATATTTAGTAAGCACTTACAATGCAGAAGACACTGTGCTAGGTGCTTAGAGTGATTTAAATGTAATAATGCATGTCCCCAACATCTAAAATCATATATGAGGTATGATAAAAAAAGAAAAACAAATGTATAGTACTAGAATCTACAACAGAACATAGAGAGAGCAAAATCACTACTTAGGAATAAGGATTTTCAAATAATAGCTACAAAATATTAAACACTTTCTTACAAGACTCTGAGCATGGAAAGTTTAGGTAGTTTACAGAAGCCTGCTTGGGCAGCCTGTGCTGGAGCTGGGGTTTGGAATTTTTGCTACATGGTTGCTACATGGATGTTACTGCAAACACTGTGTCCTACAGCAAGCCTCTTGGGAGAGGCACAAAGAAGCAAGGTCTCCAGGCATTTTGAGAGGCAAGGATTTAGTAGTGTATTTCCAGAACAGAGGAATTGGCAGGAGTTATGGCACAAAGGCTTTAAAAAATAAGTACTAGTATATTCAGAGACTGTGAATAGTTACAGAAGGAAGAGCAGATGTAATAGACAACAGGCTGCATGCAGATGGAGGTGTAAAAGATGCTGTGGAAGGCATAGAGTGTGTACGTGGATTCTTGCCTATGTGCACAGCCCAGGAGGCTTCCTCCATGTTGTATGGAGAAGTATTGCATTTACATGGTACATGACATGAGTTGTAGCCCCTTGATTTGTGCATCAGTGGTCGTCCTGGATAGGGAGACAGTTAGGGGGCAAAATCATCACATACATCAAGGGTTGTGGGCCGATGGGGTGGCCGTGGGAACAGGGAAGAATATTACATAGAAGCCTCTGGACTCACATCTAATTGAAGTTGTTGGATGACAGTGAAAGGAGGAAAGTCTCAGAGGGGTGGAATTTGGTAATATCATAACCAAATAGGGGACATGGGAGAAGCAACTTTCTCAGGTATGGCAAATAATGAGATGTGCTGGCATTCGAATTAGTGGTGATATTGTGCCATTAGAAATGGTGTGGAAAGGGGATTTTTTGTTTTCATTTTGTCTTTTTTTTGAGTCATGAATCATTTTCAACTTTAGATTCTTAACAAAAATGTACATATTTTTTCATACATTTAACATAATTTCAGGAGTTTAGTAGATCCCTGAAGTCCATTCATAGACCTTCTGTACCTAGGTTAAAGATCCTTACATCAGAAACTTAGAATTTTGAGGCCATATTAGTAGATGAACATACTGTAAAACAGTATGGAAAGGGAAAGGAAGGAAGATAAGGTCATAACTTTAGGAAGTGCCTAAATTCGGGTGTCAGGAAGTAGAGGAGCAGAGAGTGGATAGGAGAGGGAGGGAGAAGTACCTGGTGAGTACAGTTCTTAGAGACCCTAGAGAACTATCTCTTCAGAGAAGATGGCAGTGAGCTGTTTTAAGGTGATAAAATTAGGAAGGCAGTATCTGAAAATATTCAAATTTGATGTATACACAGTTTGACATTAATTACTATTCCTGTTTTTTAAAAGAACTGAATGAGATGAGAGCCAATTTTAAAGTGTAAAGGGGAAGTACTAAGAAATTAGAGATAATATAGAATTTTATTAATTTAATGTCACAATATATAATGGGCATTTTTTCCCAGTAGTACTTGACCCAATAGAAAAAGAGTCAAACATTTAGTAGGAGTTTACCATTCTATGTTAGTTTCTAGAGGGTATTTAAGTATAAAAGTCAAGTAACTTTATATATATTTTACAAATAACTAAATTTTCTATAGAAATAACATTTTGCCAAATGTTTTTTTTAAGTTCTTTTTTTTTTAAGATTTTATTTATTTATTTTTAGGGAGGGAAGGGAGGGAGATAGAGATAGAGACAGAGAGAGAGATAGAGAAAAACATCAATGTGCGGTTGCTGGGGGTTATGGCCTGCAACCCAGGAATGTACCCTGGCTGGGAATCGAACCTGGGACACTTGGGTTCCCAGCCCGTGCTCAATCCACTGAGCTACACCAGCCAGGGCCAAATGTTTTACATACTTCTAATATGCATACCAAATCTTTTTAATTAGCTCTAAATTTTAAAAGTACAAAAAGTCACTGAAATTGAGAGGATGCCTAGAAAAAAGGAAATCCTGTGGTATAAATGACCCAAATATATAATATTTCACATTGGAATAACTACATTGAAATGTTTTCCTACTGCATTTTGTATTTGGGGGAAAACTTGTTGGCTTTTTCTTTCAGACTTCTCTTTATCAGGGAAATATTTAAATATTGTATAACACAAAAATATAAATATACTTGTTATATTATAGATCATCTCACAAGTATATTTTATTACATTGTAGATAATTTGAAAAGTGAAAAGTAATTAAGTGGTTAAAATAATAGGCATTTTACTGAGAAGAAATAGATCATTGTAATTTAACTTACTATCTAAATAAGAAAAAACAAATGAAATATAAGTAACTCTCTAACATGCTTTTGCTTTTGGTTTATTTGTGCATTCATCACAAAGTTTTAAACATAATTCTGTTCCTCCTTTTTTCTTCTCTCCCATCTATCTGAACTATTAAAGTAATTTTTCAAGTAATTTTGCTTATCTATAAGACAGTTGACAGTTTTCTTCTGTTTCTATGATTCTTTTTTGTCTCTTTGATTGAGTTTGTCAAAGTGTTACTGGTTTGGGGTTTTTAAAATTATTTTTCCCCTCTCTTCAGTCTTAAGGAACTCTCTTCCTATGAAAATAATCAGAGCACTGTCATGAAACCAGGAATATATGACCTAAAACTTACCCCAGTACTTCTCAGAATGATGAGTTTCTTAATATGCTTGGGCTTTGCCAAAACATCACATACTTGAAAATATAGCTGTGGTTTTGAATTTCCAAATGCATTTACTTTAAATAATTTTGTAATATTAATAAATGGGAAAATGTGAACTGGATCACATGCTTGCTTTTTCAATGCCCCCTTCAGCTCAGGTAATGTGCTGCATTATTTCATTATGCAAAGAGCAATGAACAAGAAATCACTTGTCGTAGACGTGCTTCCTGGCTGTTTACACACCAGAAACTGAAATCTGAGAGCAGTACTTAAAGGAAAACAAAGAGCTTTGCAGTATTTTTTTTTCTTTTCAGGAAAACACACAGAAGCTAATTTTAGCTTCTTGATCAAATTGACCCAGCCTTTAACCCTGGCAAACATTACCACAGCACACTTCCAATAGACAATAGTTTGCATACCAGCACCACACTGGAAACAGATGTGCACACAGAATTGGCCCTTTTTTCCCCTCTGAAGACTGAGCCTGCCACTGTAGTGAAAGCTAAAATGTGCTCCTTTCTAATTGGGGTAAAGGCTGAGTCTTCTTTCAAATTTCAGACTACAAGTTTCCTGACTTCTTAAAATTTATTATGTCACAGTTATGTTTTGAACACAGTTTCAAAATATCATTCACTAAAGAAACATCTCTTGGCTTCAGCATGATTTTTATCCTGAGGAAAAAAAAGAAAAATTGTTAGCAGCTGCGCTGTTCATGAGTGATGGTTACATAGTTTATATATTAAAATATTTGGAATGTGAACAATTACCTCTTTTATTTTCTCACTAAGTCTCCTATACTTTATATAAATTATATTTTTATTACTAAAGAAATGTCCATCTTCCCCTCCTCCTCTCTGCAGCCCTGGCTTTGCCACACAGCTCCCTGAAGTGCCTGCCCACCTGTAGCCAGCTGCTCACTGTCCTCCATCAGTGGCTTCTGGCCACAACGCAGCTCCAGCTGATGAAGCCTTCCAGCTAGGAAGTAACCAGCAGAGTTGCCTCAGCTTAGGAGCATTTAGCATAGGCTGTTCTTGAAACCTCTAGGGGGACACAGAAACTCTGAAATGCTAGACTTTCCCGTTTTTGCCAGGAGACAAGAAACAAATATCTCTGTTTCCTTGAGAAATGATAAAGAACATTTCCTGTCTTGTTTGCTATAATAATTGCCTCTGCAAGACATCCTTTCACTTTGGGATAGCTATAATTGGCTGTAATATGTATGTTCTTATAGAGAGTTTATGCATGTAAGACACAATGAGGTTACATTCTTGCAGTACTTTCCGTAACTGTTTTTGTAAATTCCTGTTTGAAACGTATTAGCTCTGGGACCTCACTGAAGTCACAAAGTAAATTAATGACTGGAGTCTGAGCTAGAACCCCAGGGGCAGGGTTGCAGCTGAGGCCCTTACCCACATGCAGAACAGCCTAGTGACCAGTCACAGAGGGTTCTTGAGGTTTACAGACAGAGAAGTACTAACGGATAATTTGTATCTGTAAAATGGAAATTTAGGGGAATGCAAAGTTTTTTTTAAAGCCGCAGACTTTGTGTTATAGGGCATTATGTAAATTATAGCGCTTATCAGAAATTTAGAAATTAAGTGAATTTACTTTTCAGTGCATAAGTAACTTATCCCCATCTTTAAAACCTTCTTCTCTCTTAAAAATAATCATGAACACCACTTATCCCTTCAGGTGAGTTGTTTATATTAAAACTGAAATAGAATTCTAAGAGATTGTAATACATTTATATGGAATTACATTCAGTAAATACATGTTAGACTTCTATAATGATAATTGCATATCAAATGTATTAAATGCAAGTATAAAGGACACATGGACAATAACAAGGGGGAGTGGAAATGGGAGGGAGGTGGGGAGAGCTGGTGGTAAAAGGCAGAAAACTGTATTTGAACAACAATAACAATAACAATAAATAAATAAATACTAAAAAGAATCCCCACAACATTCTAAATTTAATAGAGTACATAAGCAATTATTGGTCAGATATCTATCTATAACAAAATATTATTTCTTATATTTACAAGTTAATAACCAGTTGCTACATTTGGACTTTCTAAAGGGAATTTACACTATTTGCTGGAATTTTTTCTTGACTGCCAAAGGGGGAAAATTCTCACTACATTTTGATTGTGAAATTCAATACTTTTTATGTGTATGTTTTTATTACCAAGGGATTCTTTATCCACATTTTTATAATAAACTTTATGCCTCCTTTTTCAATGTCACATGAATAGCAGATGACTATATTAAGCTCTTTTTCACCATTTACAATTTATACTAAATTTGTTTTCAAGTTTTTGAGTTTCATTTCATTAATGCTGAGTCAAAGATACATAGCTTATAAACTATAACAACAGATTAAGAAATATGCAGTTTCGTTAAATAATCGTGGTATTATCCAAGGGCTGGTATCCAAGAGTTTTGTGTGATCTCTGTACTTACTGTTGTGCACATTAGTAAAACAGGTACTCAGAACTGCAGCAGCAGTAGTTCTTGCTCAGCACAAAGATTTCTGATTTGTAGTGTAGCATGCTATTTTATTTTCTTTCATGTTTTCGTTATCACAGTAGAACAATGAGATTAACATTACCCCAAAAGCTTCCACTTGTCATAATCTTTTCTTTATGAGAAACCTGGCCCAAAGTACAGATTTTAAAATGGATATAAAGAAATGTCTTTCAAGAAGCAGACCGCTTCCATAAAACCTTCCTGATGTGACCAAGTTACAATCAGAACTTTTCACAAGAAATACTGGAATCCTTTGAAGAGAGCTACTTTAAATTATTAGAATAAGTACCTACTGAGTGCAAGGTACAGCACTAGGACCTTACCTGACTTAATTTTTCCTATCTCTCACTAACCCAGTCACATGAATGGTGTTTTTCTCCCTAGTTTGTGGCAAAGAAAGGTGAAGTGACTTTACCTTTAGCTATGTAAACCCAGACTCCCTGCCTAGGTCCAAAATGCACTTATTTTAATGATTTAGTGTACGTGTATATGTATGCTGAACATATGATATGAGTTACATACATGATATAAATGTGTATGTATATGTGTGTGTGTGCTTGTACATAACAACAATCTGTCCTTCATATTCTTATTTTTAAAATTCATTACCTATGTTTTTTCTTGGCTAATCCACTTTAATTTACCCAGTTGTGTTTCCCAGAAATGTTACAGATCCAGGAGATACATTCATTTTAGGTAATATTGCTGCCCATTATTATATTTATACCAAAAGTGTGTATTAATGCATTCCTTTGCATTCGAACAATGTATTTATGTTCTCTAATTTTCTGTAGTTTATAGTTTTCTGATGGATTAATGATTATGATGGATATTTTAAGACCAACTCTGTATTTTTAAAAACTAAATAGTGGATTCACTTTTTCTTCCTTTTGGTAGCTTTTTACAGCATTATAATTTTTCCTTTACAGTTTGGGGTGGGGGGGAAGGAGGGAGGGAAAGAAGGATGGGAGGGAGGAAAAGGAATGAAGAAACCCTATCATTTTATTATAGCCTCCTTTAGGATTTAGGGCATAGGTTGTCTTTTCTTCTGTTAACCAGGCTTTTACCTCCCTTCTAAGGTTCAGGTCCCCTGATGTCTTAAGGAAGTCAGGGTGAATGACATCAGGTTGTAAGCTCCCCAGAAAGCCACTGTGTTCTCCTGACCTAGCTCCATCAAAGAGCTGTTTGCCCTCACAAGGACAGAAGCAATTAAATTGTTTGTTCTGCTACAAAGTAAATGGCCTACTGAGAACTTGTTTGTATTTTTATATGTTTTTACTGTTAATGTTTTCAGTGGCCTATGTTATAAAGTAAACCATAACTACTTCTATAAGCATGTTACAGTAGTAAAGCAAAACTGTATATCCCTAGATATTTATATCACTTCACTCAAAGCCTTGGAGTGAAACCTAAAAAAAAAAAAAAAAGATTTCTTCCCAGGCATTTCAGTTAGAAACTCAACTTCAGATCCTTGGCAGTCCTATGTATAGGCTTTCTTGCGTGATTGTTGAATAACATGTTATTATACGTGGGGGAAGAATAGTTCTTTTGTTGGCTGCATTACATTTTGTGGTGAAATTGGAGAAAACAAATCATTAAGGAAGTCTATTTTGGTTCAAGACATTACACACTTATGACGAGCCTGTTTTTTAACCTTGCCAAGTTAAAAGAAAATGCAGACCCATTTGTACTGGAGCAGGAAGTCGTGTTCTAGATGCAGTCTGTCAGCAGCTCCACATGTGTGTGTGCTCACACTTGTATGAGGGGAAGAGATATAGTAACTCTGAGTTTGTAGACACTGTATATATGTGCATATATATGTATATGTGTATATATGTACATATATGTATATGTGTGCACATATATGTATATGTGTATATATATTGATATATGTGTATATATATGCACACATGCTGCTATTTTTATTTATGGTCACTGTTAATTTACTAATGACTGATTTTCTAGATACTGTGTTAGAAGAAGGGGAAAATTTTGATAAAATGTTAAACTCTCATAGCCCCATGCAGACCTGCATTCCTCTGGCAGTTTCCATGGCCTTTCAAAACTCCTATCACCACCTCTCCATTGAAACTCTCATTGAAGTGGCATCCTGTTGTGAAAAAAACAAAAAGAAAAAACTTTAATGACTTAAAAATGTCTGTGTGTATCTATTTGTTGCAGTTAGCATGAGTAGAGAAAAGGAAAATGCAAACATTATATCTCACTTGAACAGCTTTACTGATTTTTTTAAATAAATCATGTTTGAAATCATATGGGCCATCACAAAGGAGGAAAACAAAAATTCAGACTGTGGTCTCTTAGTTGTCCAAGAAATGGCCTTGTTCATTGAATGGAAAGAATGTCCCTTTTCAAATCCATGTACAGCAGTTGTCTGTGTCAGACACTGTTTCACCTGTAGTCAGTAAGGTTGGGGCCACACGTAGACTTCATTTACAATTTAATGTCAAAAATAAAGACTGAATTTTTCTACCACAACTATTTTTTCCAAATATAAAGAAGTTATCTAATATTTATTTTATGAAAGTATCACTTATTTTATACATGTCCTCATATAATAACTTATTCGGTTAAAAAGGTTATTAATAAGGTGACTCACACTCTAAACATGCTTTATACCTAAGGTAAATTGGTGATTTTTTTAATTAAATGAATTGCTTTTTTATTGCAGGCAATACATGCATTGGCCAAAATCTTTTTCTTAAATAATCTACTATTCCTGTAACCAAACAAAAATGGAGGTTCGGCTACCTCTTGTCACAAAAGCCAAACTTGAGAGGCACTCAACTTCTATTCATCCCCAGCTTTCAGCACATTCAGGCCATATCCATTGGTGTCTCTAGCTTTTGGCCCACTCAGTGTAAGAACCTCTTCCAGCTGACATCTTGTATAATGGGTGGAAACTCCTCTGTGGCTCTGTGTTACAATAACAATTTCCCCCTTCAAAACTCTGGACCCTTGTAATCTTAGAAGGGTAGCTAGATGAAGGTCTCATTCTTCTTTTGGTCCTTTTAAGTGGGGGCCCTTCAAGTGTGGTCTAATGGGGTCCATTAAAGCATCTGTTCCATAGTGTGTCTCTTCATGTAGGTGTTTGAAGATGGGATACACTAGAGCTTCAGGGAGTAAGGTCATTCCATGAGTGTTGGTCTTACATACAAAATTAGGGTCAATATTAGAAGCCCCCATTCACGGGCTCATTTCTCATCTCATTCTGTGTAATGGGGTTCAAATTCTGACAAGTCCAGGAGGAGAATCAAAGCCCAAGAGGCGATGGCCCTTGGAAGGCTTGTCTTGCTGTTTCATCGGCATTTTGGTTTCCTGTCTTGTTTCAGAACTGTTCTTCTGGTGTCCTGGGCAGTGCATTCTGGCAATCTGGTTTGTATAATCCCTAGCCTCTAGCAATTGTATAATCCCTTCTGCTCATTTGATGTCCTTATTCCCTGAGGTTAAGAACCCTCTTTTTTCCCCCATGTTACCCCATGGACATGGATTAGCATGAAGACATAGAGTCAGTGTAGGTGTTGACATTCTTCCCTGGGACAATTCTAAGGCTCTTGTGAGGGCTATCAGTTCAGCCTTTTGTGCTGAGGTTCCTACAGCAAGGGCCTGGGCTTCTATTATCCAGTTCATTGTTGACCATTCTCCATGAAGCTGCTCCCATCTGTATAGAATTCCCAGTCTGGTTCTGTCAGCAGCTGGTCCATTAGATCTGATCTGCTGGAATAAACTTGGTCGGTGATTTCCAAGCAATCATGCTGGATGTCTGAGCCTTCCTCTGACTCCAGGAGTAGGATGGCTAGGTTTAAGGTAGTGGTAGTCTGTATAGTAACTTTTGAGTTGTCTAATACAATGGCATGTTATTTTCCCATGTGCCCTGCCATCAGCCAATACCCTCCTTTCAGTTATAATAGTGTTAGGAGCTCCTGTGGTATAAATACCATAGTAACCTACCCCAGAGTGAATTTCTCTGCTTCCTGTAAGATGTCACAGGTAGCTGCTACTGCCCGAAGGCATGGTGGCCACCCCTTTGTTCTGTGATCCAGTTTCTTTGAGAGATAGGCTATGGGTTGAAGGTTATTTTCCCAGAGTCTGGGTTAGTATCCCCAGTATGATTCCTTGCCTTTCATGAATGTATAATTTGAAACATTTCTGTAAATTGAGCAATCCTAATGCAGGAGCCAAAACAAGTTTTTCCTTCAAGGTGTCAAATGCCACCTCAGTCTCTTGTCCATTCAAAAGATTCAGAGTCTAGTCCTTTCAAAGAATGATACAATAGTTTTGCTGTCAGTATGCAAATTAAGCACACCCTGTAATCCCTAGGAATCATCTGCTTCTCTGAGATTGTTATTGTAGCAATGTCTTGTTTTTGATCAGCCATCAAGCTCTTATTGCCTTGTTTCAGTCGTAATCCTAGGTATGTCACCTCCTTTTTGCAAATCTGGGCCTCACAAGGCAATATTTTATATCCTCTTTTTGCCAAATGATTCAGGACTGTGATGGTGTTGAGCAAACAGTCCTCTTAAGTATTGCTAGTTATCAGTAAGTCATCTATGTATTGTAAAAGAACAAACTTCACTTGGACGTTCCTTAAGTCTTTTGCTAGTATTTCCCCAAACATGGTTGGGGAAATCTTAAATCCTGTGAAAACATAGTCCAACAGTATTGGAGCATGACTTTAGTTCTAGGCCCTGAAATTCAAAGGCAAATAATAATTAAGCCTGTTCATCTATTGGGATGCAGAAGAAAAGGCATCCTTCAAGTTTAGGACTGAAAACCATTTGTTGTCTCTAGGCACAGTGGTCAACAAAGTATAAGGGGTTGGGAATCGTAAGATGAATATTCTAGGTAATGTCATTTATGGTCAAAATCCTATACAAATCAATATTCGTCTGAGTGAGGCTTTCTGGCTGTCAAAATGGGCAAGTTATAGGGAGGCTGGCATGACTGAATTAGTCCTGATTTTAAGAACTTCTGTAATACCTGTTGAATTCCCTCTAAAGTTTCATTTTTAGAGGGAATTTCTTCCATGGGATCTGTGCCCTTTCTTTTAGGTTGATTTTTATAGGTCGAGAATTAAGTGCTCTACCTGGAGTTTCATTGGCCCAAATGGTTTGATCAATCTGCTCATAGACCTTGGGTGGGAAGAGTTCACCTCCCAGTCCTTTTAGGCAAATCAGGAGTACTTGGCACTTGAGAGCATGTTCCAGCAGGACTTCCACACATAATTGCTGCTTCTCATAGAAAAAGTTATTTGTGCATGTAATTTACAAAGTAAATCTCAGGCCAACAATGCAGTGGGGGCAGTCTGGCATGTAGAGAAAACTTTGCATAAAGGTTTTGATTTGCAAGCTGACACTCTAGAGGTTGAAGGAACGCCTGTTTTTGTAATTGTCTGGTCACTCTCATAACTTACTACAGGTGAACTTTTTTCTTGGTTATTTTTGTATTTGGCACTGAGCATGTAACTCCCCTATCTCCAAGGAAATCAATTAGCTTGTTCCCCACTGTCGATTGTACCCAGGGCTCCTGTGGGGAAATAGTAATAGGTCAGGAGGTGTCTAGGGGAGCCCCTGGGCATCCTCATTCATCATCAGATTTGTCATTCCTTTCTAACGTTTCTTGGTGAGTGTTTCTATCCCTTTTATTTTCCTTTTAAGTTCTGGGCAGTCCTTTCTCCAGGGGCTTACCTCTTTGCAATAGGCACATTGATTGGCACCTAGTAGGTCTTTCCCTTTTCCTTTTAAATCTTGCCTTTCCTTTTGTTTTTCCCGTACTGTTTCTATGAAAAAAACTGGTCTGTTTTAATTTCCATGTTTCCTGAGTGTGGTAAGTCTTAAAGGCTATGTCCACCAGCTGGGAGGAATTCATTCCCAATGCCTTGTCTAAACATTGGAGCTTCCTTCTGTTATCTGGGGTACTTTGTCCAATAAAAGTCATGTGTAGTGTCCGGACTATTTCTGGTGCCTATAGGTCAGCATCAGTTTGCTCTTGATAGGCATGATAGATCCTTTCTAAAACTTCAGAAGGATCTTCGTTTGGTATCTACTAAATGGCCCACATCGTATCCAAGCTCTTTTTGTTCAGGAATCTTTTTCTTAAGCCCTTCTAATATGCACCTTTTGTAATGTTCTAGAAAGCCTAGGTTCCCACTCTTCAGATCCCAGTTTGTCTCTGTCAAGGGAATTGCACTGGCTGTGTTGGGAGTCCTCTTGGGATTCTCTTGATGGAGATAATGAGCCTCTTCATTAGCATTATTTATAATTAGCCACGATTTATCTGCTGTTATCAGGATTTTAAGGAGAGCCTATACATCTTCACAGTTTGGATGCTGAGAGGCCAAAATCAAGGTGATAAGATCTGACATTTTCTGAGGATCCCTAGATGAGGGGTTGTAATTCTTCCAATTCAGTAAATATGAATTGGAAAATGGAATATGAGCCCAATAGTAGCCAGCAGGCTGGCCTTCCTAGTTTATTCCGCCTATAGTTTGCCTCAATGGGAATTGTTCTGCTCTGAATAGGGATGTTCCCTGGCCAAATTGAGTACCCTGCTGGGTCTTTTAGGGAGAGACCATTCCTTTTTCACAAAGGGATAGGACTGTTGCCCATCTTGGCCCTGTTCCAGGGGTATCTAGAAGGAGGAGTAGTGATAAGGGAAGTCTTCCTGCTGCTCATCCTGTATCCCCTGGTTTCAAAGCATTAAAGAGACTCATTTCCTCATTTTCTTTTTCCTCCTTTGTCTTGCTGTCAGGGAGGGATTTTGAAGTCACTCCCATTCTCTGCATCATTAAGTGGTTCCCTTTCCTTGCTGAATCCTTATTGTGTAAAGACATAAATGCTTGTACATAAGGGATTTCATTCCATCTCCCTGACTGCTGGCAAAATAATTACAATTACATGATGGTGAACCATTTAGGGGTTATTTTTTTCCATAGTGTAAAGTACACTTAGGCCAAGCAATATTAAAATAGAAAACCAGTTCATTCCTAGACACTGGAGAATAGTTGCACACAGACCAATCTGCTAAAATTAGGCCCAGTGGGCTCCCATCAGGTGAAACAGAACAACACCTGATGGCAGAAAATTATAAAACCAAAACTATAACCATGACAGGACACCACATAATGGGAACATATAAACAAAACTTGAATCCACAGTTGCATTATTCCAAACAAGTGCTCACAAGCAAGTCTTAGTATCTTATCTCCTGCCTACTGATACCACAAGCAGTTCTAACAGGACCCTAATGGCACAAAGTCCAAATGGTAGGAATACAGGACTCCTGCCGTACACACTGCCTCAACTCACCCAGTTTTGGAGTCCATTTGCTTCCGAGACCTGTTTCCTTTCACCAGCCAGGCACTTCAGGTGTCTGACACCTTGAGCAGGAATGCAGGGAAATCGCCTGAGACTCGGATATCCCCACACTCCTGCTCTCAGGGTTGGCCTGTCACAGGCAGCTGAGAGTGGAGCCTGAGCCCTCTGGGACTTACTGAGGTTCACACAGTTCCATGTGGTTTCTTCAGAACTGTTGCCAATCAAAAACAGAGGTCTGGCTGCCTGTCACCACAAAAACCAAACTCATGAGACAAATGCAGGTACAAAAGGAAAGAGGTTTATTCAGGTGCTGCACAACCTCGAAGAATGGTGGACTCCCATCTCAAAGACCATCTCACCTTCCTGCTTAAGCCCTCAGTTCTTATAGGGATAGAGAGGGCAGGCCTTTTTTTTTCCTAACCTTTGGCATGCTCAGAGCCCTATCCATTCATCTTTTTTTTTTAGATTTTATTTATTTATTTTTAGAGAGAGGGGAAGGAAGGAAGAAAGTGAGGGAGAGAAGCATCAATGTGTGGTTGCCTCTCACACTCCCCCAACAGGAGAACTACTCCACAACCCAGGCATGTGCCCAGACTGGGAATCGAACCAGCAGCCTTTTGGTTGACAGACTAGCACTCAGTCCAGTGAGCCACACCAGCCAGGGCTCATCTCTCTAGCTTTTGGCATGCTGGTGTAAGAATCTCTCCCTGCCAACATATTAGCCAGTGGGCAGAGACTCCCTTGGCTCTCTGACTGTTTTACAGTAGCATTCCAGCATGCAGAAAAGATCCATTTTTATTTATTTATTTTTAAAAACTTATTTTATTGTTCAATTACAGTTGTCTGTGGTTACTCCCCACCACTCCTCCACCACCTCAGCCAAACCCTTTCTCTCTCCCTTGCTTCCATCTCCCCTTGGTTTTGTCCATGAGTCCTTTATAGTTGTTCCTGAAAACCTTTCCCCCCATTATCCCCTCCCTCCTCCCCTCTGGTTACTGTCAGATTGTTCTTAATTTCAATGTCTGTGGTTGTATTTTGCTTGCTTTTTTCTTTTGTTGATTATGTTCTAGTTAAAGGTGAGATCCTATGGTATTTGTCCATCACCCCCTGGCTTATTTCACTTAGCAGAATTTCTCTTCAGTTCTAACCATGCTGTTGCAAAGTGTAGGAGCTCCTTCTTTCTCTCTGCTGCATGGTATTCCATTGTGTAAGTGTACCACAGTTTTTTGATCCACTCATGTACTGATGGGCACTTAGGTAGCTTCCAGCACTTGGCTATTGTAAATTGTGCTGCTGTGAACATTGGGGTGCATAGATTCTTTTGGATTGGTGTTCCAGGGCTCTTAGGATATAATCCTAGCAGTGAAATTGCCAGGTCAAAAGGCAGTTCCATTTTTAGTTTTCTGAGGAAATTCCATATTGTTTTCCACAATGGCTATACCAGTCTTCATTCCCACCAACAGTGCACTAGGGTTCCCTTTTCTGCACATCCTCTCCAACACTTGTTTGTTGATTTGTTTATGATGGCCATTCTCACTGGTGTGAAGTGGTATCTCATTGTAGTTTTAATTGCATCTCTCTGATGGCTAGTGATGCTGAGCATCTAGAAAACATCCATTTTATTTGAAAGGGATGAATTGTATTATGTATATGAAGGATTTAACACACAACAGAATGCATTTCACCTTAAAAGGAAATAACATGTATTTTATAACATGATTATGTATGTTTTGTCTTAGGATTTATTCTTTTATTGCATGTCTACTATTTTTTCAAATTTCACCTGATTTTTTACACTTAATTTAAAATAAAGACCTTTCTTTTTGTTGGTACAAGTCCACTAAATACAGAATTGTTCATCCTATCATGTTTTTTTTTATTCTTGTTCAATTACAGTTGTGCAAATTTCCCCCATTGCTCTCCCCTGCCCCGCCTTTACCCCACATTGAGTCCCCACCCTGTAGTACATGTCCATGGGTCACTTATACCTGTTCCCCCTGCTTTCTTCCTTTATCCTCCCACTGCTCTGGTTGCTGTCAGTCTGTTCCTTATTTCCATGTCTCTGGTTCTATTTTGCTCATTTGTTTGTTTTGTTCATTAGATTCTTCTTATAGGTTAGGTCATGTGATATTTGTCTTTTGCCACTTGGCTTATTTCACTTAGCATAATGCTCTCCAGTTCCATCTTTGCTGTCACAAAAGGTAAAAGTTCCCTCTTTCTTTCTGCTGCATAGTATTCCATTGTGTAAGTATACCAGTTTTTTGATCCACTTATTTACTGATGGGTACTTAGGCTGTTTCCAGCACTTGGCTATTATAAATAATGCTGCTATGAACATAATAGTGTATAGGTTCTTTTGAACTGGTGTTTCCGGATTCTTATGGTATAATCCCAACAGTAGAATCACTAGATCAAAATGCAGTTCCATTTTTAGTTATTTGAAGAAATTCTATAGTATTTTCTACAGTAGCTGTACCAGTCTGCCTTCCCACCAATACTTCACTAGGGTTCCCTTTTCTCTGCATCCTCGACAGAAATTGTTGTTTGTTGATTCGTTAATGATGGCCATTCTGACTGGTGTGAGGTGATATCTCAAGGTAGTTTGAATTTGCATCTCTCTGATGGCTAGTGATACTGAACATTTTTTCATATGTCTATGGGCCTTCTGTATGTCCTCCTTGGAGAAGTGTCCATTTAGGTTCTTTGCCCATTTTTTAATTGGATTGTTTGTGTTCCTGGTATTGAGTTGTATGGGGTTTCAATATATTTTGTAGATCAAACCCTTGTCTGAGCTATCATTGGCAAATATATTTTCCCATATGGTTGGTTTCCTTTTCATTTTGATGATGTTTTCTTCAGCTGTGCAGAAGATTTTTAATTTGATTTAGTCCCATTTGTTTATTTTTTCTTTTATTTCCCTTGCCGTAGAGGATATATCAGTGAAAATATTGCTGCATGGGATATCTGAAATTTTATTGCCTATGTTTTCCTTTAGGATTTTTATGGTACCATAGCTTATGTTTAAGTCTTTTATCCATTTTGAGTTTATTCTGGTGTATGGTATAAGCACGTGCTCTAGTTCCATTTTTTTTTTGCATGTACCAGTCTAGTTCTCCCAATACCATTTGTTAAAGAGTCTATTTTTACTCCATTTTATGATTCTGCCCCCTTTGTCAAATATTAATTGGCCATAGAGGCATGGGTTTATTTCTTGGCTCTCTATATTATTCCATTGACCCATGTGTCTGTTCCACTGACCTATGTACCATGCCAGACTGTTTTGATTACAGTGGCCTTGTAAAATAGTTTTATATCAGGTATTGTGATTCATCCTACATTGGTCAAGATTGCTGAGGCTATTGGGGGTCATTTTTGGTTCCATATAAATTTTTGAAATATTTGTTCTAAATGTGTGAAATGTGTCATTGGTATTTTAATAGGGACTGTGTTTAATCTATAGATTGCTTTCGGTAGTATGGACATTTTAATGATGTTAATTATTCCAGTCCATAAACATGGTATATGCTTTCATTTATTTATATCTTCCTTAATGTTTCTTCAGTGTTCTGTAGTTGTCTGAGTACAGTTCTTTTATCTCCTAGGTTAAGTTTATTCCTAGGTACTTTAATACATTTCCACCAAACCAGCATTGCAAGAGATATGAAAGGGACTGCTTTAAGAAAATTAGTAAAAAGAGAGAGAAGAAAACAGGTACAAGGGGAAAAAATAGCAATGAATAAGTACCTATCAATAATAACCTTAAGTATAAATGGATTAAATGCTCCAATTAAAAGACATAGGTATCTGAATGGAGAAGAAAACATGATCCTCATATGTGCTGTCTACAAGCGACCCACCTCAGAAGCTACACAGACTGAAAGTAAAGAAATAAAAATAAATATTCTACAAACAGACATAAAAAAATACTGGGGTAGCAATACTTACATCAGACAAAATAGATTTTAAAACAAAGTCCATAAAAAGAAACAAAGAAGGACATTACATAATACTTAAGGGAATAATCCTTCAAGAAAATACAACCTTTGTAAACATATATGCATCCAACATAAGAGCACCCAAATATATAATGAAAGTCTTGGAGAACTTTAAGAAAGATATTGACAGCAACACACTCTTAGTAGGAGATTTTAACACCCCACTGTCAACAAAGGAAGATCTTCGAACCAAAGAATCAACAAGGATATTGTGGCACTGAACAACACTCTAGAGCAAGTGGACTTAATTCATATATACAGAACCTTTCACCTCAAAGAAGCAACATACACATTCTTTTCAAGTGCACATGAAACATTTTCAAAGATAGTCCATATGGTAGGACACAAAATAAGCCTCAACAAATTCAAGAAAATTGAAATCATATTAAACATATTCTTGGATCACAATGGCTTGAAACTAGAAATGAACCTCAAGAGGAAATACAAAAACACTCAAATTCATGGAGACTGAATAACATGCTTTAATCATGAACAGGTTAACAATGAGATCAAGGAAGAAGTCAAAAACTTTCTGGAAACAAGTGAAAATGAACACACAATGGCCCAGAACCTATGGGACAGAGCAAAGATAGTCCTGAGAGGAAAGGTTATAGCAGTACAGACCTGTCTAAAGAAGATAGAAAAATCATGTCTTTTTCTAATTTTTTAATTGATGAGAGAGAGAGACAGAGAGAGAGAGATTGGCTTTGGGTTTCACTTATTTATGCACATACTGGTTGATTCATGTATGTACCCTGACCAGGGAGCAAATCTGCAACCTTGGTGTCTCAGAATGATGCTCTGACCAAGAGAACCACTCACCTAGGGCTATCCTGCAATTTTTATTAGAAATTGAAATACCCGGAAACTGAAGTAACAAGGACTTTTACAAAATCATGAAATAAATGCCAGTTGTTTAATTGATTTTGTATAAAGAAGTTTAGAGACTGAATTATGAAGCAGGGTTGTTTCATATTCATCAACTTTGAATATATATAGACACATACACTCATGATAATTTTTTATCAAGTCGTCTAATACAAAATGCCTTTAAATTAAGTCTGCTCATCTTCCACTTAAGTTTTTTAATCTATAGACATTAAGCGACTCTTTTGTATTATTGAATCTTACATTATTTACATCTTTATAATATGTAATGTTTAAATTCCTCTTCCACCTCATGTGACACATTGACAAACTTACAGAATTCAGCTTGGGTGGTCTCTGAATGTTCCAAAGGCAGCTGCACTGCTCTTTTCCCTCTGGGTACCCTTATCTTGGGTATTAATGTTGAAAACATTGTAAGACTTTTTATAATGTTCTAATCGTCTTTCTGGCCCAAAATGTACACTTTTTTTAGAAAGATAAAAAGGGCCATTCTTGTCAGTTGTTTGAAAGTGAGATGCTTTTTTCCTTTTGTGAAAAAAGTTCCTGTCTCTGCTGCAAGCAGTCCTATGAATGAGGAGGTTGAAAACTTACCCAGTCTTGATGCTGTCTGAAAACCTTCTGGCAACCAACATACACTTAATCATAGTATTATGCTAGCAATGATATACTGATTTGGTTTAAAAATATGCAGTTAACTTTTTTGTATCACTATGTGAGAATCTGCTGAAATGATAATGGAAATGCAAAAAGGGCAAATAGGCTTCAAGTTGCTTTTGAGGACTAAGCTTCATTTTGAGGTGTAGCACAGCTTCATAACACCAGATTTGCAAAATTTGCTAAAGTGAAACACTTATGTTTATCCATTTTATACATTTCTTTATATGAAACCAAATATTACTGTTTATATTAAACAATGCATAGATTTTATTGTTATTTCTCTAAGATTTCAGTTTTCAATTATAAAACAATTGGATGAACAATTCTGTATTTATAATATCTGTATTTAAATACCTGAATTTATAAGTTTACTTAAGAAAAATTTAAAAGTTTTTGTTTTAAATCATACATAAGAGCATAAGTTAGTAGAGATACCATTACTAAGGAAAAAGTCAGTGGGTTGCTTCTCCTCTCTTACTTGAACATCTCATGAGGATGCTGTAATCCTTGGAAAGATGCTCTTATGAAAACCTCTGGAACTCTCTCAATCATACATTATTAGCTATCTAGAACTAATTTCTCCCAAGGTACCTCTTTAGGGGTTATGGTTCTGTCTGTCTCCTGGAACATCATGGAAAGTTTTCAGATGAAAAAGGAAGCCCATAAGAGGTCTTTCTTTTTCTCAAGTCAAATGAAGTCAGGAATGACTTAGAAATAGTAGTTCCTAAAATAACTTCACATTGGCTGTTGAGCTGTGGGTTTCCCTTCTGAACTTTCATCTAAAGAAATCTATTAGTTTTTATTCTTTTCCCAGATTTTAAAACAAATATTAATACTTAATACCTCTTTTAGGAAGCATATAGTTACTGAGAATTATCAAATAGATAAAGCAAGGAAACTTCTAGCAAAACAAGTTCTCTTCCCCATGTGCATTCTTTTTATACTGGAGTCTCGGAACTTTACCTCAAACTGAAACTTTTTGTTTGTTTCAAACAGATTAAAAGCATCGTCTACCTCTCTTCCAGTGGGTCTGAGAATTCATACCAAGATGCCACAACTAGCTGCCCACCCACATTAGCACTACATAGCCCTAGTCCCCTCACTTGTAGCTTTTGTGTCAGCCTACCTGCATTTGGGGACTGGGAATGTAGTTGTCATCCTCCCCCTATTTAATGCCTGTGACCTGTCTTTCTTTCTTTATATATTCTTCTCCTCTCAGTCCTCCTCTTACCCTGGCTTTTGTTGCTCTTCATATTCCTCATCCTCTCCCTTCCCTTTCCTCTGCCCTTTCTTCTTTTTCTCCCTCATAACCCTCTACTGAATTTTCTGGAAGATTCTACAGCTGCTAACACTGGGAAGCCCTGGTTTTCTCTAAGTTTCTCAATTCACCATTAGCTACAGAAAGTCCTAAGTCCTCAATAAGTTATCATCTGATCCCAATTTATTAACTCAAATCTCCTTTTTTACATTCTTTTCATATGAATCACCAAGAGTACTGAACGTTCCCTTAACCTACTCTGTATTTTCAATCTTGCATTCCTTTGTCCTCCCCATTCACCTTGCCTGGGCAACACCTCTCCATTCTACTAGATCCACAACTAAAATCTTACCTCTGTGAGTTTTGTACCAACCCACCTTTTATCTCATTTCTTTTTTTATTGATTTTTGAGACAGAGGGATGGGGGGGAGGGAGGGAAAGAGAATGAAATATTGATTTGTTGTTCCACTTATTTATGTATCATTGGTTGATTTTTGTATGTGCCCAGACTGGACATTGAACCTGCAACCTTGGCGTATTGGGATGAAGCTCTAACCAGCTGAGCTACCTGGCCAGGACCTAAACAGTACTCATTTTTTAAATTTATTCAAGGTGTATTTAATCACCTACCATGTGTGAAATACCATTGCAAGTTGTAAGGAACATAAACATGAATAAAACTTAGCTGATGATACTCACATGACTTGTTTGTCAAAATGTCTATTCAGGGCAGTTCAAACTTCATAAAATCACACTGAGTATTGGAAAAGTCCTCAAGACTGTATTCTTACATGGCTTTTATGAAACAGAACATTTTGGCTGGGCCAAAAAGTTCATTTGTTTTTTTCTGTAAGATGGCTCTAATAGTGCTTAGTTACCTTTAACTTCATTCAAAACAATTTTGTTAGATTGTATTCGGACAGCTGTCATATCAGTGTGCATTTATTAAAAAACATCGCAGTTGGCAAATTTTTGTGTAGCCATTTTAATATTGAAGATGGAAGAAAAAACACATTATTTTGCCATATTATGCTTTATTATTTCAAAAAAGGCAAAAGTGCAACTGAAATGCAAAAATTATTTGTGTGTTATGTGGAGAAGGTTCTGTGACTGATCAAAAGTGTCAGAAGTGGTTTGCGAAGTTCCGTGCTAGAGGTTTCTCGCTGGACAGTGCTCCAGGGTCAGGTAGACCAGCTGAGGTAGATAGTGATCAAATTGAGATATTAATTGAAAAAAAATTAACATTATACTACACAGGGAGATAGCCAACATACTCAAAATATCCAAATCAATAAAGTTTTTGGTGAAAGTGAAAAATGTATCTTTTCTTTTATGGGTAAAAAAGCCTTACAGACCTTTTGGCCAATCCAATATTTTTCTTTGACAAAGTTGAAAGTTTTAAAATAAGTATTTCTCATTTCAACCTCAGTGGGACATGAGTGTTTACCCAGGAGAGTACTGTCTTTGCAGTCAGTCCAAGTAATTAAGAAACCAAAAGATTTCAAAATCTATTGTCTTAAATATGGGACAAACTAATCAGCAAGATTGCTTTTCATGTTATCAGAATCTTCTTAACACCATCACAGATAATTCTGTGGAATATTGGAGGGGCAAAAAACATGAGAGGAGAAGGGCATCAAGACATGTGAAAAGCAAAACATCTCAGTGTGCACCTAAGCTTTCATTGTGAAGTGGACACCTTCCATTTCCACAGAAAATAAATTGTACATGCAAGAAGAATATTACCAAATCTTTGCTGTTCTACTTTTCATAATTAATTGCCACAAAGATTATTTTTGTTTCCAAGATTATTCTGTTCAAAAGCTAAAAATGCTTGACTTTGATCATTAAATGGTGTCATAATGAAATTAGCTACAGTGATGAAAGAATCATCTATCTAAATGCCAATCTGATCTCCTTGCTTTGCTTGACTGAAAGGTAATGTCCATGCTTTGCTTTGACAGTGGAAATTCCTTATGATAACCACTTCTCACCTTTGCTCCCATACCTCTCCCTATCTGTTTCCTATACAGACCAGGCTCTTCATGCCCCTTTTATTTACCTTGTTTCACATGCCAGGGAAACTATTTCTGCATCCTTACACACACACACACACACCCCCCCCAGTTTCCTTGCTCTTGTTCTGCCCATCACTGCTGATCCTGCTTTTTCCATCTCCAGCTGAGTTAGATGCCCTTAGTCTGCGCCATCCCATGCTTGGGCCCTCTGTCAGCTCAGGGAGTGCAAACATGATTGCACAATTTAACTATCTCCCTCTGCTACCAACTACAAGCATCTGCTGGACTGTGTCTCCAGTGGATGGGAGGACTGTGCCTTGTTGATTTCAACCCCCTCAGCCCCTGGCCTAGAGGTGAGCAGACAGCAATTGTTCAGTACTTGTGTTAGTTGCATAAATGAAAGAACTATTAACTACATTTGAAAATTGATGTTAGTTATTAAAAATAACCTTCCAAGGTTTATTTGGAACCTTCCAAGGTTTATTTTTGTACCATTTGTTAGGTATTAGTGTTTACCCTTTGATGCATTCAAATAAGACTGTGAATATAAAATATATTTTGAGGTTAACCTGTGTTTTGCCCTTGGAAGTCACCAGGTGATGGTTCAATTATTTTAATACATTGCCCCTAGCAGCATAATTGTTCCACAAGTGATTTTTGCATCACTTTACTTCAATTCCCCTATTCTCCTTTAAGAGTTACCATGATCTTTTCTTAGAGTTTCAGTATTCTTTCACTAGCCCTCTTCTTTGTCACTACTTTTTTAATTTACACATTTGGTTGGCTGGTTCCTGTTACTCGGCCTACAAATCTGTCCTATGTCATCTCCTTTGAGTAATTTATAACCTCCATAAAATGCCACGTAGAGGCACTTTTTTACATTTTTGAGTAATGGCGAGAAAGAATTGCCCTGGGAATCAAAAATCCAATGAGTCATAGATTATTTTGTTATTTATGACCAGAGAGTGGTCACTGACAATATTTGGCAATTTTACAGCAATGAACCTAGGCTATTGTGCTTTAGAATGTAATTTATTAAGCAAATAAAACTCTTAACTGGTAATGGGTCCTGTTAAATCTGAGGAACCACATGAGCTCCAGGCCAGTACAGCTGTGGAAGTTTCATAGTAGCCACATACATCTCAGATGTCTGGACACTAATATTTTACACTTACTTCATGGTTTTATTTACTCAGTTGCCTTTATATTCTTGATTGGATTCTGACCAACCATTTTTGTTTAAGAAGTCATCAGCTTTGAGTAGAGAGGGAGGAGCCTGGAGAAAAATAAAATGAATTTATGCTGAAATACCATAAATCCTTCCTTCATTAGCTATGACATTTAGTAAATTCAGGCTGTAAAGAAACACCAGATGTGTTCATGGAAAATACTGATGTAAAAATCATCTTTGAAAAAGAAAAAGACAAGGACCTAAAACTTAATTAAAGGTACCTGAAAGAGTAGTAATACAGATACAGAAATAGGTAGATATGTATATATTTTATAATGTTGTCTTCAGATTAATTCCAGCCATCCTCACTTTTTAATGATTGAAGAAAATGATAATCTTGAAATTCTCAACCAAGTAAGCTGATCTTTTTCTAAATTCAGTCGTGTGCCGCTTAACCATGGGGATTCTGAGAAATGCACCATTAGGCAATTTCATCAGTGTGTGAACATTGTAGAGTATACTTAGACACACCGAGATGGCACAGCCTATTGCTACAAGCCTGTAGACCATATTACTTGACTGAATACTGTAGGCAGTTTTAGCACAGTGGTAAGTATTTGTGTATCTAAACAGTTCTAAGCATAGAAAAGGTACAGGGAAAATACGGCAAAAGATTAAAATAGTAGTACACCTGTATAGAGGACACTTACCATGAACAAAGCTTGCAGGATTGGAAGTGGCTATGGGTGAGTCAGTGAGCAAGTGGTGTGTGAATGTGGAGACCCAGGACATTACTGTACACAACTATAGACTTTATAAACACTGTACATTTAATTTGTGCTAAATTTATAAAACACTATGAGATTAATCAAGCACAGGAGAAATGCTGCAGTCAAGAGACAGTTAAATAGATGCATGAGACTGCTGTAGGCGTAAGTGGCACACTGTTTTTTAGGAAACCTTTTATTTTAATAAGTAGACAAGAGTTAACCTCTAAAATAATGATAAAAAGTATAGTGTAGTAAACATGTAAACCAATAGCAGAGTCACTATTGTCATTATTAAGTACTACATATGTACATAATTGTACATGCTATACTTTTAAGTGACTATAGAATTTTTCATGCTATATTTTTATATGACTGGCAGCACAGTGGATTTGTTTACAACAGCATCACCACAAACACATGAGTAATGCCTTACACTAGAATGTTACAAAGGCTAACAACTTTACTAGGCGATAGGAATTTTTCAGCTTCATTATAATCTTATGGGACCACCGTTGCACAGGTGATCCAACATTGATCAAAATGCCATAATGTGGCTCATGTAGCAACATTAATCAGTACTTAATTGTTGTTGTTGTTGTTGTTGTTGTTGTTTAAAGCCAGAAATGTACCTTTGGTGTAATTATCACACATGTATGTCTGACAACACCTAAGATTAGAGAAATTCAGTTATATATTTCACAGTATGCAACACTGTCAAGAAGCTGGGTGTCTAAAGCCAAACTCCAAATACTGATCAGTGAGAAAATTCTAAAAATGTTTCTTCCATTTGAAAATAAGTGCTGTATGTCACATTTATCTACCCATTCTACAAGTAATTAATTAAACCTCACCATAATCATTGCCTCATACCTCGGCATAAAATAGAGATAGGCTAGAAGGACTTAAGTGTATATGGTAGATGTGGCACTAATGAAAATAAGATTAGAGGGAAATGAAACCAGTTATGAAACCTTCAGGCCTGCCCTTGAATTTAGTCACACCTCCTCTAGGCTCTCACTGCCATTTTGCACTATGTTATAATTTCCCATTTACATTTTTGCTTCCCTGATTAAACACAGAGCTTCTTGCCATTTAGTTTATCAACTGTGTGTGCACAGTTCCTAACACAGGGTCAAGTATGAGGAACATACTTGAATGAATGCACAAATTACCTCCCTGCTAGTTGTTTTGGTCTTGCTTCTCAGGACAAACGATTGTGCTCAGTAAGAAAATTATTATGCTCTTGGCTTTTCTTTATTCATTTTAGGATTTCTGTATATAGTCTAGAAACGTATTTTCTCCCATGCTGTAGGTTGCATTTTCACTGTCTTAGTGGCTCTTTTGTGTGAGCAGTTTTGTCATCAAGTCCAATTTATATTTTCTTTTTATTTTACGTTACTGCTTTTTCTGTCTTCTTTAAGAAATCTTTGCTTATCTTCATGGTCATGAAGATATTCTATATTTTTTCAATAAGCTTTAGATTTTTAGTTTTCATATTTAGGCCTGTGATATACCTAAAATTAATTTTGTGTATGGTATTGGATAGGGGTGGATATATCTTCTTTTCTATTAGATATCCAGTTACTCTAGAAATGGGAAAAAAAACTCACTGGAAAAAAAAACTTTACCCATTTGAATTGTTTTGATGACTTTGCTAAATATTTGCTTTTGTGTCTTTGTTAAAAATTAAAATAACATGCTTTTAAGATTCATTCTTTCATCCATAAATTCTTCCAGTGTATTTTAACTGAATCTGTGTTATCATCATTGTCAAAAAGGGAATGAAAAACAGACTCTGTTTCTGCTCTCGTAGGGTTTACAGGCCATGATTCTACCCTTTGACTTGAGTCTAAAGAAGGGAAGGGATTGTATAGCAGAGTAAAAAATCTGTCTTTACAAGTATAAGATCTCTGCCTATAAGTCTCACTTCCTATAATCTGTTCTTTGAGTTTTAAAAATAAATATATTGTGACTGAAACAAAACAAAGTACTAAAAATACTTTTCCAAAGCATATAAACTACCTCTGCTCCCACCCCATTATCACCCTATATTAAGATTCACTGGTCTTAATGAAGACTAAATATGCAGATTATATTTGTATCATCATGACTAGAATATATCAGTACTTGACAAGGCTTGAGGGGATGAACAATAAGATTTCTTTTGTTCTGAACTGGACAGCTACATAGGACTGAACAGTGGCTCTCAACTGGAAGAGAGAACTATTTGCTGATTAGTGAATTTAAGTGGTATTTATGGTTCTATTTTTGAATGATAACGATTGCTTAAAGAAAATCCTGTGCTGCAGTTATAGGTATCAGTGTATGAAAACATCAACAGGGCCTTTATTCTGTTTGGAAATTTAAGAATCTTAAACTTCTTACTTAGGCAAATTCAAATCCTTTATATGTCATTGACAGACACTAATGGCTGTAATAACTGAAGGCTGTAGTACCAGAAAATAAACTGGATAGAGTTGGAAACAGTGTTTCCAAAACCCTAATTTGTTAAATTTCAAATAAGAGTAAGACCTACCAGACTTAGGTCTTAGTTAATGGTGTCTGCATTCCCGGTTTCTTTTGACAGTGAATGGAGCACCCATGCCCACTTTTTCTAAATTATCTATAATTACATTAGTACTATAATCCCTAATCCAAAAGAATATGCCTCTTGGATCCAAAACTAAGGTCTCAATTTGTAAGAACAGAGTTCCAAATTTGTAAGAACTTTTCGTGGTCTTTGATATTTTAAGTAGCAAATTCTAAGACCTATTTTTTTTTAGTTGGAATAACTCTCTTCCAAGCTTTGGGAATTTATCTTTGAATTGCTAAACACATTTTCAAAAGTAATGGGTGAATTTGGATTTGGAGCAAAAGCCGGTTATCAAAATACATTTTTGCACACAGACTCCAGTTACATGTGTCTACATTTTCATATAAATTGAATCTGCACAATAGATTAGTCTCAAAGTGAAAGTCTAAATACTCTATAGCAGAGTTTTTCAGACCATTTTTGTCTCAGAACTTCATGCCACTCCTCTTTACAATCTTAAAAATTACCGAGCATTTCAAACTACCTTTGCTTATGTGGGTTATTTCTATCAACATTTACCATATTATAAACTAACACTGGTATTTGACACATATTTATTATTCTTTAAAAAATAACATTGTAATAAAAATATCTCATTTTTATAAAAATAACTGTTCCAAAACAAGAAAAGGTTGAGTGACATTTTTTCACATTTTAAAATATCTCATTAATGTCTGGATTAATAGAAAACAATTGAGTTCTTTTATATGCTCTAACAGCCTCTTGCAATATGTCAGGTAGTCTCTAGAGAATTATATACTCGGGAAAGAATGATGGCAAAGGCATAATGATTTTGCATTATTAGAATAAGTGTTGTCCTTGAAACCAAATGAAAAGGTGTCAGGGACCTCCCTGGGTGCCCAGTTGATTCTTTGAGAACTGCATCACTGTAACTGTCAGAAAGCTTATGTGACAGCATTAGTGTGGTTTAAAATGGCTTGTATGTGAATCCCTTTAATACACAGGGATATATTTTAAGTGATATGCTCCCTGACCTAGAAAACAGTATGGTATAATATTCAAATGCATATAGAATGCAACAGGAAAAATAAAGCATACATTTCAGCACTTAATAAAATCAAACATATTAAAGAGCAAAACTAAGTTACATTATGAAAATCTGAAAATATGAAGAGAGAACTATAAGTTTTATGTGACAAAAAAGAGATCAGCATTTCTAAAAATGAGATAAAACAGGGAGGAAAGTTGATACTCTCTTATAGACAGTAGGATGCCTGTCTTAATTTGCCTTTGAAATAGAAAGGCTCTCAACTTCTTCAGAAGGTTGGCTCAGGATACTTGTAGACCAATGTTTTCTCAAACAAAAACTTTTATTTTGTTGAAGCACTGGGAAAAACATTCCATTGAGATCCTAGAGTTCTGTTCCTTAAAGTGTGGCAGAAATGACTTTAACCTAGAAAATGTTAAAGAGTTTTAGAAAAACACAAAATAGAATAAATACATTTCTGCCATGTAAAAAAAAAATGTCAATAAGAATTCGAAATGAATTTCTACTAGGTTTTCCGAATTTTCTGTTTATTGCTTTTTCTGTAAAGTTTATTTTATTAATGAATTTCTATAATTTCAAATGAAAGTATATACAATTCATGATAAATAAAAGATAAATGTGTTCATTGGTAGCAGGGGAATTGGTCAGTGAGTATAATCAACTGAGAGGACCAGTAGGCACTGAAGGTCAGATTCATTGGCAGAATTCATAAAGCAGCACTCTTAACATGGAATTCCAGAAGTAACAGAGAGAAAAGCAGATTGACAGCAAAGTGTAGGTGGCAGAAGGCACATTTGCTGGTGTGGGAGGGCCAGTGTCAGAGGCAGAGGTGGTCGGTGCAGCAGGCAGAGGCCATCGCCAGGCAGGGTAGCCTGAAGCTGGTACATCCATGGCTCCACTGGGTCGTGGTTTGAGACTGAAGAAAGGAAAGGTCATAGGATTAGAGAAAGGCTTGTATTAGAACCAAGTTTGTGCGGGAACGACCAGGTAGCCAGCTTGTGCTGGCAAGCTAAGTAAAAGGTTTTTATTGTTCCTGCTTCTTTAGAGAAAATGGTTTTACTAATCAAACTGACCATAAAACATTTGAAGAATGAAGACAAAGGAAATGACTGAGGAAGTAATGATTAAAGTCACATCTCAGGCTTGTGTATTCCTTGTCACCTGTTTTGTTCTTCTAATAAATGGTGGAGTTACACTCTTCCTTTTATTGAAACCCCTAGGATTGTAGCCACTCTTTCAAAATATGTACTAAAAATCAGACACTAAATTATTCCTGTGAGCTTAAAGCAGCAAAAATAATTTACTGACCTTATTCACCCCTTCAACAGCAACAAACTCTTTATATGTCTGTACCTCGAGTGGGGAGAGTTGGTTTTTGACTCTGAACCTCTCACTCTCTCCACCTCATTTCCCCTCTGTGTAACCGAACACTTTTCAGCAACTGGAGGCCTAAACAATCTTGTTAACTTAAAAGTTTTCCTTCAGATTTATTGACCCAGCAGAGTTAAACAGGGTAAGTGTTGATCAACACCTCTCAGGTATTTCTTTAATTACTGTGCTGGCATCTCCAGGGCCTCATAAAAGTTTGCAGTGTGAGTTAGAAATAAAGCAAGTATTTTATTTATTGATTGATCTATTTATTTATTTATTCATTTATTTATTTATTTAGGGGGAGGGGAGTTAGGGGTTTTCTAAAGGGAGCCTCCACCTTTTGCCATAAATTGTAGTTGTAGCCTTGATAATACTTTGGTTGAACAATAAGGTCTCCAGAGCAGCTTGCTGAAAGAGATTAAACTGTAAACTACACTCTGAGGAAGGGGGGGTGGAAAAAAGAAAAAAAATTGTGGTTTTCATAAAGCAGAAAAGAAATACACTGACTGGTGTTTACAGCCCAGAGATGTTTTTCGCCTTCTCAAATACAAAACAGTCTTATTTTTAACTAGCCAAGGTTTTGCAAGAATGCCGTATCAATCCCACAGTTCTGTTCTTTGAAATAATTGCACCAGGCTGGTCCCAAACCAGCAGTAACTAACTGAAAAGCAGGAGGGAACATTTCTCAAACATACGGTGCCGATGAAATTTGCCATAACGCTATGAATTATGTCGGCTGCTGCCTGTATGAAGTTCCACATAATGGGAAAAAAGAATTTAACTAGATCTTAATTGAACACACAGCTACATAATATCCTTTTGTTTAGGCTCAAAAATGGATTTTTTTAAACCTCCTTATCAGTGCCGCTATTAAATATTGTGGCTCTCCAGCTATCAGTCTCCGATCAGCACAGTTAGTGCATTTTACCTTCCAAGGAAGTGCACTCTGAGCCAGCTGGAGCACGAGAACTGTAGGAGCTGGAGAAAGACGTAATTGAAACAGGCGACTGCTTCAGTACAGACAGGAAATAAAAGGAAGACTGGCCCTCCAACGGATTAAATTAGATGTTTCAGATTCAGACAGTATCAGGAAAAAGAAGACTGATGTTAGGGGGAAAAAGGTAACAGTAAGTTCATTCAGCTGAGTACCCCCCTTCTCCCCTCATAACACATGTTTTTGCTGGAATCTCACCATGCTGCCTGTAGGGTAGAATCGCCCAGGCCTCTCTCCTGGCCAAGCAACAGAGTAGCAGGTCCCTGTGTTAATGTCACACTATCCTTTCCCTCCTGCCTGCCCTCTCCCTTTCAGAGTCCTTTGGTATTTTATTTCCATAAATTAGGCGTGAAATTACGTTGGGCTGAGGATGCACGATTTCAGCTGTTTTATACTTGGAGTAAAATCTTTTAGACCTAAAGCAAAAACATTTTAAAATATACTTCCTGCCTATTAGTTTGAGATATGCCTGTGACAGAAAATACTTGCTTTGTAGAAACTTTCTTTTTTTTTGTCTTAATCTCATAGAATTATGTCTTGTCCTTTGGTTTAAGTCAAGTAACATTTACTGAGTACCAACTGTATACAAGGCCTTGAGCTAAATGGTGTCTGATATTGATACAGTCATTAGCATATGTACAATTCAGATTCTCAACTGAAGACTTGTATCAGTAGATTTCATTTTGCATTGGAATAATCAGCTGAAACTGTTGCAGCATATTTTCCCTTTCCTTATGTGAGTATGCATCTCAGGTTTTCTATCAAGCAAATGTGAGCCTTTGTTTAATGTAGTTTGCTTAAATATCCAAATCCAAAGTTTGTTGTTAGGAGTGCCTGAGATGTTGCTTTTTAAGGTCAGTGCCTATTTCAGCATTATAGTATCCAGTGTCATTCATATATGGGGGAAAGGGAGCATTAGATAGGTGTTTTCTCCAGGCCACACACACGAGAACACTCAAGCTAACAATATTTTAGCTCTCCATTGTGCCCTCTTGACAGCTGATAAAGTTGAACATTACTAGTGGATAGAATTCCAACTTTAAAGATTGAAAATGCCTTTGCTTTTCCTACTCTATGGTTCTCTGTGTTTGTAGACCATAGTCTTAGAGAAATGTGGGGTTGCCCACCTGATCCTGGCCTAATTTGCTCAGGTGTGCTCACCATTTTAGTTTCTGGAATTAAGCCTTGGGAAAATTCCCATGCAAACATCTGCTTCATTTGGCCTGCCTCTCCAACAGGAGTGAGGTGGGGTAGAGAATGCATCATGTGAGTGTGTTTTGCATGGGAAATATTGTGGGTTGCTTCCACTGCAGCTAGACAGCTTTATATAGCTATAAACCTTTATTGCTGTATTACGGTTCTATTCAAAGGGCATGAATCTCTTATATTCATGGTCCAACAAAACTTACTAATTACTTATCTACTGAATAGCTACCAAGATTGGCAACTTGAATGACAATAATCTATGTACTTAGTATTCTCCAACAAGGGATCATTCTCATTCATATAAGTAGAACGGCATTCATTTTTAAAACTCAAAGGAACAGACTAGAAATGTGTACCTGCATCCCCCATAAAAGCCACTGCGCCTTAGGTTCCTCACCTAAAGCATATTTCTCCCTTCCTGAAAGTTAATTTCAACATCTGTCTCAAAGAGTGGGGACACTTTATAGGGAACTTTGCATTCTATGCTTTAGGGCAAGCTGTGCTGACCCTGGTCTCATAGCCAGGGCTGAGTGTTTCAGACAGTGCCTGGAAGTAGACTGTGTCCTTGGTACATACCTTTTCAGGTGCAGGGAGGAAATGGTAGCTGCCTGCTGCCAAGATCTGTGACATCCATAGAGCTCTAAACTAGGACATACCCTTTCAGGAACTGCCAATCTCCAGAACTCTCTCCTGCAGCTGTTCTCCCCCTGAAGTTTGCTCCCATACTTCAGCATCTTCTGGTGTGACTCTGTAGCTCTGTTCTTGGAGGCCAGTCCCATGTCTGTGCATTCATATGCAAAATTACATCTATTTATTGCAGCTGTGTGGCCTGGCTGTGTCTGCTTAACCAGGTCCCAAGGAGCTGATGATTATCATGCAGTACTATAAAGAAATGAACATCAGTAGGAACTATAAACACATTGTTCTAATCTTCTACCAATGTCACCTTCTGAGACAGGATGATATTATCCACTTTTTAGAAGTTAGTAAAATGAAATATTGAGAGTTGAAGGAATTTACCAAATCAATACAACTGGTATGAGGACTTGCTAGGATTCATGCCCAAAATTCTCAGGATCAGAAGCCTCCTTATTTCCATATATCACATATCTTAAACTAGACCATATTTACTTTGAAAACCTAGTCAAGAGAATTTGTTCTTCAGAAGGAATGGTTTCCAAAAGACAGCCACCAGTGCATCAAGCAACCATAGTGAGGAAAGAAGAGATGGAGGGCTGGGAAAGAGGTAAGGATTGGCCCTGAGCAGGTGAATATGAGAGCATTTTACTCTCTTCTCCTAGCCTCCTGTTCTCTTTCCCCACAGCAAAGTTCTCAATCACTGAGACTCAGCTAATTATGATTTTAATTATTTAAAGAAAAATTGGCACTAGGGTATGAACGACCTACTAACTTAAACCTTGGAGAGTTTGTTAATTCAAATAAAAGTCTGTTGTAAATGTGTGAGAGGTATTTGAAACAGTAAGTGGGTTTTCTTATCTATTCAAAGAGGGACTCCCCAAACTAGTGTATCTAGGCATCAAAGTCCATGGGGTTTGTTAGTAGGATGTAACTCTGAAATCAGGGATTGTGTGTTAATGATAATAGCATTAAATGAATAGCATATACAAGTACACAAGAACTATTTTCTTCAGAATCTGTCCTCAATTTTAATTCTCCTCTCTCCATCCCCCTAGTCAATTTCTCTCAACTTTCTCCATTTGCTTTCCTTTACCTGTCCATGTTAGGGTCATGTGAAATCTCTTTATTCCAGAATGTGACTAAGGAAGGAGAATTAAAGTTTTATATTTTGGCCTTCCTTAGCCTACTTTGACAATAATGAAGACCTTCAAACTTGAAATAAAAGTATATCTTGATCATAGTTTTCCTATTAAAAATATACCCATCAGAGGTGTCACAATTTAAAAAGGAAAACTAGACCAAAGTTGCTTAATTTAAGGGTATCTGGGCTGAGAGTCACATGTAACACGCCATCCTTTGTTAAAAGGCACTCCATTGCCAATGCCTAGGGCCTTTTTCATATGTGCAATCTGGGCCAACACATCATGGTCACATACTTTTATCATTAGGGATGAAGTCCTGAGCAATTTGACATTTTAAAGAGAGCCTCTTTTTCATTATCTGAACATTGAGGGGAAGATGGAGGGGACGGCTGACTCTTCTGCCAGTAGGAACCTCTGGACCTGGACCAAGCATAAGGTATCTACTGTCAACGCCCTGACCTCCTCACTTCCATTTTCCCTTTCATTCTCCTCCTCCAGCTCAGTTCCACATCCCTTCCCTCACTCATATTTGAAACGAAAACATGTCCTGGGGATTGTTAGGTACAAAGGTCATCAAAGTTCATACTTAAAAATAAGTGGTAGTAATTGGAATGACTTTTCCAGCCCAGAACACCATACATAGGACAGAAGTAAAATTGGGGGTTTCCAAGTTATTTGCATCCAGCTCCTTCCTTCCTAAATTCATATAGCTACTTTTCACAAGTTAGAAATATGTTTCTGAGTAGGCAAAATGAAGGTTGGTGTTGCCACAGATGTGTCATAGCCTGCAGTTCACACCCCCAGTGTAGGTGTCAACAAAGCTGTCTCTTACTGTTAGAGGTATACGGTGCCAAAACCAGAAAGTGGGATCTGATTGCAAGGAAGGCACTGGCAAAACAAAACATTATAGTGCCTGGTTCAGTTTGACATTTAGGAGACATTCACTTGAACTCCCAAACACATAATACACCAAGAGGAGGTATACTTTCTCTTGAAGATTCAGTTGGTATCTGGCTGCAGGGAGAATTATAAAGCCCTTCTGATCAAAAGGAGACTCTTGCTACTCCCAGTCCACATGTTCCTCATTCACACTCCAGCTTCCAGGAAGCCTGGTGCTGTTCCAGAGCCCCTGATACGAAGGGTTTATACAAGACTCCGTGGTTCTACAGGTTCTGTTCTTACCTGAGAACTAAGTACAGGAGGATTTACTTAATATGTCTTTAAAGATCTGGTTTCTCTCAAAATGATCTATTATAGTCACTTATTGAAAATCAGAACACAGTGATGTGGAGTTGCATTTTCGTATAATAGGTCTTTAAATCTTTAAAACTTTTCCCTTCAGGTAGGTGTGTGTGTTTGTGTGTGTGTGTGATTGGCAAGTAATTGGAAGTAAGCTCTTAAATCAGAATTTAGGCAACATTGGCCTCTTTCAGTATGCAGTTGCAGTTAATGAAATTTTTATAACTATGGAATAAGTACTTTTCTGAAGCTGATACCGAGATTGAAACCAAAATTGGGAAAATGTGAAAACTTTGTGTCCTCTGACTACTTTGTAAAAGAATTACAGGAGGGCATTTCCTAGGAGTACTTATGAGTATATAAAACCAGGAAGTAACTATGTGACATTTTAAGCATTAATACCCCAAAAAGAGTCAGAGGTAAAACTGAATCAGGAAACTATAAAGTATCCTGCCTGTCATTGAAGAAAAAGTATTTTTACATGCATTGGATCCTATGCAAATGCATGGGATCCAGTGATTATAAAGGGACCTGAAGGCAGTACTCATTGAGGCCCCCAAGTGCACAACTCTTCTTACATTCTATGTGAATGATGTCCGGTGGAGCACAATTCCAGAGCATCAGCCCAGGAGCCAGACTTCTGAGATCAGATACTGGCTTTTTCACTTCCTAGCTGTGAAATGCTGGAGTCCCTCATAAGTTCATTGTGCTTCACTGCCTCCATTTGTAGAATGAACATAATAATAGTACTTACTTCATAGGATTTCACTTGGTGATTAAACACAATGTATGTTAAATGCATGACACTGTGAATATTTGAAAATATTAGTAACTAGGAAATTGTAGGTGGTGGCAACAGTATTAGCATGCACTTGCTACCATGTTTTGCATCACACAAATTAGAAGATCACAAAAATACTTTCTGAGGAGAAGTTTTCAATCCCTTAGAAAGTCACATAGATAGAATCAAGTCTGCTATAAAACTCATTACCTAAACTAAAGAGGGAGGTGAGAGAATTCTTTTTACCAGATGTACTTTAATCATGCCAGCTGTACAATTTAAATTATGCTTCAGCAAAACAGAATTGTGAGCCAGTAGTCATTTGATGTGGGTATAGTAATACCATTCTTTCTGTCCTCTAGAGCCATTTGAATAAACATTTTTCATCAGAAGTGAGATAAATTTTCTCTGACTTTAGTGACTAGGACAAGAACCCCTGTGGACATATCAAATGAGTAAAAATCACTACAGTGTGAGGAGCAAATGAGATCTCTGCTAAGTGCTGAGGAAGGAAAACCATATTCTCTACTTCCTCAAGTTTTTTGCTACAAAAACAAGGACATTTGTATGGAAGACACAGCAAATGAATATATTATGTTCGTTATTTTTAATTGAAATGAGGAGGATCAAATACGGGGTAGGTGAAGTAGTTTTACAATTGCCAATGGCATTCTTTTCTGTTAATAAAGCAATTATAATAATCATAACCTATAAGCCTTTTTCCATACAAATATAAACCTATTTTTACCCACCCCTCTATATGTAGGAATTCAATATTTCAAACTGACATAAAATTTGAGGATTATGATTTGAGAACTTAGTATCCCATGGAAGTTTTCCAAAATGGCATCATATTTGAAATTCCAAACATGGCTTGATTGTTAAGAGCACTTGGGGACCTTTATAAAATTAGAAGTTCCCAGGCCCCTCACCAACTTACCTAATTGCAGTCTGCAGGAGTAAGGCCTGAGAATTTGTATTTTTTTAAAGCACACCAGGTGATTCAAAATACACATGGTAAGAGTGTAGTTTATGACTGAACCAGCTTTTATCTTTATATCTATATTTGGGAGTGCTGTCCTAAGAAAAAAATGGCAAGTTAAATACATTTTTCCATATATCTTTCTATATGAGATAAAGAGAACAGGGACCCCAATTCTCTGTAAACCTCAAGGAGAAAATTTGAGTCTGATGGACTTCTGGAGCCAGTGTTGCTGGGGTTTCTTTCCCTGGAGCCCTGTTCATGGTTGATGGCTGCAGAGCCCTCTTGGGGCCTGTGATGATTAATGGAGAAGTGTGCATACACCACGGTGCTTATACTCAGACAGGAACATGTTCTGACTGAGGTCACAGTTCTAGTTACCTTTTTCTGTCCAGCTACAGATGTCACGCTAGCTTTTTTTCTGTTCAGCTTCAAACATCATGCCAACTCCATGTAGAAAGAAGAGAGTTGGCTAGGCCCTGCCTTTCTCCCACCCCTGGTTCCACTGGCTATTGGAAATCAAGCCACTTGCAATGCAGATTGTGTACTTACGATAAATTCTCAAATCACATCCAAGTGCTTCTCTAGTGTCCTGTTGCAAATGTCTCATGTATTTTTAACTCAAAGCTGTTGAGGGTAGTGAAATGTGAATGAGCTGCTTTCAGAGAAAGGACATTTATTTACATGTTCTTTATATTGCAAAGTTCATTCCAGTATTTAAACATTTCATGTGGACTTTATGTTTAGACATAATTGGTCTTCAGATATTTTTGAATTCAAGGAATAATTCCTATTAATTTGCCATGCCCATTTATCATTTCATGATTATTATTTTTAAATCTAAAGTTTTCTTTCAGATTTTAATTTGTCTCCAATGAGGAAATATAGTAACTAGATCTTCTTTCTAATAGTTGAACTAAAAGATAAATACATACAAAATTATATATATGGAGATATACATGGGTTGGCAAAAGTAGATTTATAGTTGTGAGTACAGAAAGAGTTTATTCTTGTATTATTATATTTTAATAATTGTATTATTTAACATATGAACAACTGTAAACCTACTTTTGCTCATCCGTGTGTGTGTGTGTGTGTGTGTGTGTGTAAAAAGAGATAGGAACATTTGGAAGGAAACTCAGTTCTTAGATTCCACATAGCCTTTTAAGAATTTGGACTAACATTGTGTGTATTAGTGTACTTTCGATTCCTTGTGGGTTTTATACATAACTGAAAATTCCTTAAGAGTACAAGAAATCACTACATCAGTATTTGGTAGCATATAGAATTTATATAAAAATACAACAAGTGCTGGTGAGGTTGTGGACAAAAGGGAACCTTAGTGTACTGTTGGTGGGAATGCAGACTGGTGCAGCCACTGTGGAAAACAGTGTGGAATTTCCTCAGAAAACTAACAGTGAAACTACTTTTTGACTTGATAATTCCACTGCTGGGATTATACCCCAAGAATCCGGAAACACCAATTCAAAAGAACCTACACACCCCAATGTTCATAGCAGCACAATTTACAATAGCCAAGTGCTGGGAGCAGCCTAAGTGCCCATCAGTAAATGAATGGATCAAAAAACTTTAGTATATTCAGACAATGAAATACTACACAACAGAAAGAAAGAAGGAGCTCCTACCCTTTGTAACAGCATGGATGGAACTGAAGAGCATTATGCTAAGTGAAATAAACCAGGTGCTGAAAGACAAATACCATATGATCTCACCTATAAGTAGAACCTAATCAACAAAACAAGCAAGCAAGCAAAATATAAACAGAGACATTGAAATTAAGAACACACTGACAGTGACCAGAGGGAAGGCGGAGTGGGATAATGGGGCAAAGAAGGGGAAGGGCCAAGTCAAGGAACAAATATTAAGGACCCATGGACAAAGAAAATAGAGAGGAGGATTGAATGGGGGTAGGGGGTGAGTAGGGCAGGGGAGAGCATTGGGGGGATATGGGGACAACTGGAATTGAAAAACAATAACAATTTTTAAATAGTTCTTTTAAAAGAATTTATATAAAAATACATTTATTTAGATCATTTAGTACATTTAAGATATTATTAACATCAAAATACATTTAGTCTGGATTTGGACATTTCTCTCTCCTTTTCAAAGGTTCCAATGAATTTTATATACTTGGGGTAAGGATGACAAGTCTGTCCTATGTAGTACATGTATGCAAGTACTTTCACTAAATACATATCACTTTTAATCAATATATAAAATGATTTGGGTACTATTGTTAAAATTCAGAGTTCATGGGAACTTTGAAAATGATATCTAATGTGTTAAACCAAGAAACAAAAACTTTCACAGTTGGAAGCTTTGTGAAAGAAGGGGCTATTGAAACATGTGCTACCCAGAAACAGACCAGGTCTTGGGGCATAAAGTCTAACCAGCAGCAGGGCTGGTGGAAAAGAAAAATATGGCCACCATACTGGAGTTGATGGGCTATTTTATACATTTTGTTTTGGGGGGGAAAGTGTAAGTTGTTTTGAAAGAATTTACATTGGTTACAGATAAGGTCAGTGGGAAAAGGTGATGCAGATGGGGCATTTCTATGATAGTACTCAGTCCGTGAATAAGAAATATTTACTACTTTTGATTGGTTACGGACAAGAGCCCTGAAAATTTGCACATGTACAGGATGCAGTGTGTCTGGTGGCCACTACAGAAGTGATTCAAAGCTCCAGCTTCACCTTCAGGAATGTGAGCAGTCTATTGTTAGTTGACCCACAGCTATTAATTGGTTAACTACTCATACCCATGTCTCTCACTGTCCAGCCTGTTGTAATGTAATGTAGAACATCTCAGAATTTTTCTCTTGTCAACCATTCTTTCATCTACTGCAACAGTATTAACCCTACTCTTTTATAAAGTCAAACTAAGGCCAAATTCTCCCAAAGTTAGTATATTTTCAGCAGCTTACCTTTAATTCTTAGACATGGAACCATCACAGATGACCACTTCATGTTTCCAACCTCCACACACACAGCTGTCCCTAAAATGCCAGGTTCCTTTCCCTGTGATTTTTGCTGATGCATTAATCCAAATGCTGGCATCACCTCAGAAGTTTATATGGTGCTACAGTTTTCCCAGTTTTTTTTCTCAGTGAACTGCTGTTTTAGGGAATATCTTAGATTGAGAAATTTTTAGAGTAGATGTAAATATAAAGAAATGGGATTTGAAATGTAATTATTTAATTGTTGGAACTTCCAGAGGTTTATCATTTTTAAAATAGAGGAAACTCGTTAGGTATTAGTTATGGCATTGAAAAATGGCTTGCCATCACTTCAGAAGGTTAGGATAAACTCATAGATCTAAATGCTGTATTTTGTTGGTTTTGTCGTTGTTTTGTTTCATTTTTCTTCTCATTAAAACATGCCCTCCTGGGATTATTATTCACTTTCCCATTCTTTGTTAAGACCCATGTAAAACTCTTCCATTCCAACAAAGCATATAATAAGCCCTTACCATCGTTTTACTTTCTGTCATCCTTGGATACCCCCTGTCCTGCCAGACTTTGGCATGTTATACTAAGTAGAGACATCTCTTCATTTTTGGCTCTGAACTGTCCAACTCTATTCCTTTAAATCTTGAGCATTTAGGAGAAGCTCTGAGACTTGAGGTAGAGAATTTGCTTGCCTTCAGGAATACTAAGCAAAATGAGAGATCCAGAATTCCAGGTGACCATAAAATTGCAGAGCAGGAGGGAAAGGATAGTAATTATCCCCCAGAGGGGGTTTTAACTTCCTTTGGCATTTTAAAGTAAGAAGATTAGCTGCCTTCACAATATACTATACTATCACGTCTGTATGTAAGGCACCTCCAGCCTTCACCTGGAATGGTTCAGAAGCACCCAGCTTTCCTGGAGTTGACTACATTCACTTAACACAAGGGCACACATCAAGTCCATGGACATCTTAAGGGTATACATGAGGTTTACATTTCATGAACTTCTGGAAAGAGGTTCAAGTGTCCCACACTGATTCAGACCTACTTTAAAGAAGCATAAAGAATTTCAGTTTACCTGAATTTCTCATAACTGTTCTAAAGACAGCTGGAACTCTTAGGCTTACCTTAACCCATATCTGTACCCCTGGAACACCTTCATAGATTCCTAAGCCATTCTAGGGTAGAGAAATTCATCACAAATGCATAGTCATTTTATCATGGATTCTGAGACTACTATAGAACATGGGATTCTCAGAATATATGACCCAGGAAAATGCCCCACAGTTCTCCCAGAGAGAGAGAAAAAAAGAAGTCATTTGTTGAGAATGGAAGAGACTGCTATTAGAGTGAGTATAGATAGAGAAAATGGAACATACCCACATGAAGGTTAAATGTATAAAAACTAGAAGATATACTGAAAAGTGAAAGCATCTGATAAGAATTTCATAATGAGAGAAAATGGAAAATAGAAGGAATTTATCAAATGGCTGTTTGAAAAAAATTTCCCAGGACTGAAGAATACACATCTTGAGATTGCAAAAGCTGTGTGAATGTCCAGTTCAATGAATGAACAAAGACACACACCAAAGACCATTACTGTGAAATTTCCACATTAAGATTAAAGAGAAGATCCTAACACTTGCAGGAGTATAAACACACAAATGACCAAGAGTAAAAATGGCATTGTGTATGTCTGGTACAACAGTAAAATGAGAAGCCAATGAATCAAAGCCTTCTAAATTTTAGAAAAGATTTTCAACCTGAAATTCTAAACTCAGTCAAAGTACTACAGACATTTTCAAACATGTATTATTTTGAAAGAAATTTTTATTTATGCATTTGCCTGAGAATGTTCCTGGAAGATATACTCCACCAAAACAAGGGAAGTAAACCAAGAAAGATGAAAGTATAGGGCTCAGGAAGTAGGAATCCAACACAAACAGAGGAAAAGGGGGTTCTCAGGACTACAGCAAAGGAAGACAACAGCAGTAAGTCTAAAACACACAGTAAGTGAAGGCATAGGGCTTCAGGAGTATGTCTGTAGGATAGAAAATAAAAGGAACCAGTTAGTACTCTGCATGTTTGAGGGCATGGACAATTAAAATGAGATGTATTATAGAGAGTAGAAGGGTATAGGAAGACTCAGATATACAAGGAAAACTAATTATTAAATGACAAAAATTCAACTGTTATTAAGTATGATGGGGAGAAGGAAGGGGTTTTTAAAAAAGAAACTGAAATTATGATCCACTAGTTGATTTGGGGGTGAATAATATTTATTTAGAAATTAACAATGGGTACTGTGAATATAGATTTAACCAAAAATTAAGGAGTAATTATTTTGGAAAGTAGGGCGAGAAAGTGTGTAAATACACTAAAAACCCCCTGCAGCTGTATGGAAGTCTATCATTAATGCCCAAAATGGATTAATCAGGAGATTAAAGAATAGACACATCATCTAGCAAACTGTTATAAGTGTAGAAAGGGGCTGCGGGAGGAGCAGGAAACAGAGGAGTCTTGTTTATTATTATAAGTCTTTGGTACTATTTAATTTTTTACATTATTTACATGTAATATTTATTAGTTTAAAATTTAAATAGAAGCAAATATAATTTGACTATATGTTATGCACAGTGTTGAAATTAAAAATATATTCAGTTTTCATCTGAATTCACACTATATTCTAGGAACAGAAAGTAAGATTTTTTTTTGAAATATGATTGCTAATTAATTACATCAGCTTCAAGTGTACAACATAATGATTTCATATTTTTATATAAGGTGGGGCAAAAGTTGGTGTATACTCGGAGTACATGAAACACAGAGTTTATTCCTGTTATTTATTAATTATTGTATTATTTCACCATATAAAAAACTGTAAATCTACTTTTGCCCTGCCCTATATATTGTGAAGTCACAAAAAGTCTAGTGAACATTCATCATCATGCATAGTTATGATTTTTTTCCTTGTGATGAGAACTTTTAAGACTTACTCTCAAATTTAAACTGGGGAGGGAAGATGGCAACTGGTGATGGGGTAGGAGGGAACAGATTCCACTTCTCCTACACATGGGAGAAAAACCTAGCTGATCTACGGAGGAAAAGATCAAACAGCCAACAGTATCCAAGCATATATGAAAATAAGAGACCAAAAATTGTAGCAGACACTGAAAAACCAGATGGTAAGGAGAGTGGTCCAGGATAATAAGGTCCCAGGGACCAGCTTGGGAACCAGGGCGACTGCAGCTCCAGGTCCGGTGCCCACCCCTGGGTCTGCTGCAGAGTCCTTGGGAGAGAGCCAGGTCAACTGCTCCCTCCCTCCCTGGGCAATCAAGGTTTAAACAGAACTGGGAGAGACCTGGTTGCTTGAAGTGGCAGCGAGGAGAAAAAGGACAAATTGGCACACACAGGGGCTGTAATCACCTGCGGAGTCTGTGGACACCGGCTTGGGAGAGTTGAGAGTCATGCAATGACGGGCACTGACCCCTTATAGTCACTGATCTGGCTGGAGAAAGCGACAGACTTGAGTAGGAGGAATTTCTCAAAAATAAAAACTTTGGGGGGAATACTCCGACAACAGCTGCTCGGCCACCTCCCCACCCAGCTGGGCAGTGATCCTGAGGTGGCTTGAAAGTATGCCCAGAAGGCCCTGTACACCCCCATACCATTAGGAAGGGTGTGCACCAGAGCCGGCCAGACTCTGGTTATCCAGATCACATAGATTCTGTCATATGATTATTGCTCTAATATTGTTGTAAATAATAGCTGTTCCATACCATTGTAAATACCTCACAACACTGCTCCCAGATCTTAGCCCACTTCACAGTTTCCTGAATTCTATTACTGTACTGGTTAACTCTATTCTCTCACACACTAAACCTATTTACTATCCTTTACTCTCACCTTACCTCAGAATCTGACTTCCCAGAACCTCACTGCTTTCTAAATCCAACTCACAATCCTTCCCTCCCCAAGAAGAATCTTATCTTCTTTCCATCCTTTCTAAAAATCAGCTAGTTGGGTGGAAGATCACAGTTAACACTATACATAGCCAAAGGATCTCCTACCTCTTCTCTGCCGGCTGCTACTACAAATATCATAGAATACTCTCTTGCTGTTTTAAACTGTTTTGCCTTCCCTCTCCAACTGATGACAAAAATAAGTAGGTGGAAGTGGTGAACACCAGGTTACCCACTGGAAGAGGAAATGCAACAACATATGAACCATCAAAAGATAATAACAAAAAAACGTGAAGGAGGCAGTGGAAACCACACAAACCTCACCCCAAGACCAATATGGAAATACAACTAAATAGTGGAGAAACTACCTGGAATACACAACTGAACAAGAGCAAGAGAGAATCCTCAAAACCTTGTACACTCGGAAGAACCAGCTTCAACACAACCTGCCCTCACCAGCACAACAAAATACAAGAGGTGATGGACAGAGTGACCCTCAGTTATGGAGCTGGTGGGAAGGACCCACCAAAGAAAGACCCAACAACAATCAAAGAAACCCAAAGAAAAACGCAGAGCCAACTTAAACAATAGCCCAAGACTAGTGAGCTTGGGAGACCAAGGACTGCACCACTGAATCTCACAGGTATGTTCACACCATAAACCCAGGGAGCCAGAAGAGATCAATTTAAGAAGCTGAAGCTAACAAGAAGAATTCACAAACAATGGGAAGACAAAGAAACAATCCCCAAATGAAAGAAAAGGAGGAAGCCTCAGAAAGAATGCTAAATGACATAGAGGCAACTCAACTATCAGATATTGAGTTCAAAGAAATGATTATCAGCAAGCTCAATAAGCTCAAACAAGCTACCAGAAACTACAGGGAAGCTACAATGAACTCACTGAAAACTATATCAACATGAAAAAGGAAATAGAAACTATCAATGAGGGCCAAGAGGAAATGAAGAATACAATTTTTGAACTGAAGAACACAGTAGAAGGAATCAAAAACAGGATCGATGAAGCAGAAGACCAGATCAGCGAACTAGAGGACAAAGTAGAAAAAAACACCCAGAAAGACCAAGAAAAGGAAAAGAGGCTCAGAAAGAATGAAAAGAGATTAAGAGAAATGCAAGACAATATGAAACGTAATAATATCTGTATGATAGGTTGACCAGAAGGAGAAGAAGAGCAAGGGATAGAAAATCTACTTGAAAAAGTAATGATGGAAAACTTCCTTAATTTGATGAGAGAAAAAGCCCCACAAATCCAGGAAAATCAGAGACTTCCAATCAAGAGGAACCCAAAGAGGCCCACCTCAAGACATATCATAATTAAAATGGCAAAATTCCAAAACAAAGAGAGAATTCTAAAAGCAGCAAGGGAGAAAGAGGAAATAACATACAAGGGAGCCCCAATACAGTTAGCAGCTAACTTCTCAATGGAAATGTTCCAAGCCAGAAGAGAATGGCAAGAAATATTTCATGTAATGAGAACCAGAGGCCTGCAAGCAAGAGTACTTTACCCAGGAAGGCTTACAATCAAGATAGAAGGCCACGTAAGGAGCTTCCCAGACAAAAGAAGTCTAAAAGAATACACCTCCACCAAACCAGCTCTGCAAGAGATGCTAAAGGGACTGATCTAAGGAAAGGAAGGAAAAGAGAGAGAAAGAGAGGAACACACATACATAAAAGGCAATGAATAAGCACCTTACAATAATAATTTTAAATGTAAATGGATTAAATGCTCCAATCAAAACACATAGAATAGCTGAATGGATAAGAAAACATGGCCCACACATATGCTGCCTACAAGAGACCCACCTCAGGACAAAAGACCTACACAGGCTGAAAGCGAAGGACGGTAAACAAATTTTCCAAGCAAATGGACAGGAAAAAAAAGCTAGGGTAGCAATACTCATATCAGAAAAAATAGACTTCAAAAAAAGGGCCATAAACAGAGACCCAGAAGGCCACTTCATAATACTCAAGGGAAGAATCCACCAAGAAGACATAAATATTGTAAATATATATGCACCCAACATAAGAGCACCCAGATACATAAAGAAAATCTTAGAGGACTTCAAGAAAGATTTTGACAGCAACACAATTATAGTGGGGAATTTTAACACCCCACTGTCAAAAATGGACAGATCTTCCAAACGAAACATCAACAAAGATATTGTGGCATTGAACAATGCTCTAGATGAAATGGACTTAACTGATATATATAGAGCCCTTCATCCCAAAGAAGCTAAATAAACATTCTTTTCAAATGCACATAGAACATTTTCAAAGATAGACCACACGATAGGACACAAAACAAGCTTCAACAATTTCAGGAAAATTGAAATCATACCAAGAATTTTCTCCAATCACAAAGGACTGAAACTAGAAACCAACCCCAAAGAAAGAAACCCAAAACACTCAAAACCATGGAGATTGAATAGCATGCTATTAAACAATGAATGGGTCAAGAATGAAATTAGAGAAGAAATCAAAAAGTTTCTGGAAACAAACGAAAATGAAATCACAACAACACAAAACTTATGGGATGCAGCGAAGGCAGTCCTGAGAGGGAAGTTCATAGCAATATAGGCCTGCTATAAAAGATAGAAACATTTCAAATAAACAGTTAAACCCTATGTCTACAAGAACTCAAGGAACAACAACAAAGACAGCCCAGAGCAAGTACAAGGAAGGAAATAACCAAGACCAGAGCAGAATTAAATGACATAGAGACTAAAAACACAATTCTAAGGATCAATGAATCTAGGAACTGGTTCTTTGAAAAGAGAAACAAAATCAACAAGCCTTTAAGCAGGCTCATCAAGAAAAAAAGAGAGAGGACCCAAATAAACACAATCAGAAATGAAAGAGGCAAGATTACAACGGACACCACAGAAATACAAAGGATTGTAAGAAATTACTACAAAGAACTGTATGCCAAGAAATTTGAAAACCTAGGTGAAATGGACAAATTTTGAGAAAAATATAATCTTCCAAAACTCAAGGAAGACTAAGCAGAAAGCCTGAACAGGCCCACAGATGAAATTTAAGCAGTAATCAGAAAACTCCCAACACACAAAAGCCCTGGAACAGATGGTTTCACAGGAGAATTCTACAAAGCATTTAAGGAAGAGCTAACCCCTATCCTTCACAGACTATTCCAAAAAAACCCAAAAAGATGGGAGACTCCCAAACTCTTTTTATGAAGCCAACATCACCCTAATCCCAAAACCAGATAAAGACACAACAAAGAAAGAAAACTTCAGGCCAATATCTCTGATGAACGTAGATGTTATAATTCTCAACAAAATACTTGCAAACAGCATCCAACAATACATTAAAAAGATCATACATCATGACCAAGTGGGATTCATTCCAGGGATGCAAGGATGGTTCAATATTCACAAATCAGTAAATGTAATACATCACATAAATAAAAGCCAAGACAAAAATCACATGATCATATCAATAGATGCAGAAAAAGCATTTGATAAAGTACGGCCCCCATTTATGATAAAAACACTCAGCAAAGTGGGAATAGAGGGAGCCTTCCTCAACATAATAAAGGCCATATATGAGAGACCTACAGCCAACATCATACTCAATGGGCAAAAATTAAAATCTTTTTCACTAAGATTGGGAACAAGACAAGGCTGTCCACTTTCACCACTTCTATTCAATATAGTATTGAAAGTATTAGCCACAGCAAACAGGCAAGAAAAGGAAATAAAAGGCATCTGAATTGGAAAGGAGGAAACAAAACTGTCACTGTTTGCAGGTGACATGATAGTGTACATAGAAAATCCTATAGACTCCACCAAAAAAACTGCCTGACCTAATAAATGAATTTGGCAAAACAGCGGGATACAAAGTCAATATCCAGAAATCAAAGGCATTTCTGTACACCAACAATGAAACAGCAGAAGCAGAAATGAAGAAAAAAAATCTTATTCAATATAGCAAAAAGAAAAATAAAATACCTAGGAATAAATCTAACCAAGGAGGTGAAAGACCTGTATGCAGAAAACTACACAACACTGAAGAAAGAAATCAAATAGACACAAACAAATGGAAACATATACTGTGTTCATGGATTGGAAAAATTAACATCATCAAAAGGTCCATACTACCCAAAGCAATTTACAGATTCAGTGCAATACCTATTCAAGTACCAATGGCATATTTCACAGACATAGAACAAACAGTTGAAAAATTTCTGTGGAACCATAAAGGACCTTGAATAGCTCCTGCAATTCTGAGAAAGAAGGGTAAAGTAGGAGGGATCACAATACCTGACATTAAACTATACTACAAGGCCACTGTAATCAAAGCAGCCTGATACTGGCATAAAAACAGGCACATGGACCAATGGAAAAGAACAGAGAGCCCAGAAATAAACCCACTTCTCTATAGTCAATTAATATTTGACAAAGTGGGAAGCAACATAAAATGGCGTAAAAACAGCCTCTTCAACAAATGGTGTTGGGAGAACTGGACAGCTACATGCGAAAAGATGAAGCTCGAGCACCAACTTACACCATACACAAAAATAAATTCAAGGTGGATAAAAGATTTAAATATAAGTCTTCACACCATTGAAGTCCTAGAGGAGAACATAGGCAGGAAAATCTCAAATATTTCACACAGCAACATTTTTATTGATATTTCCCCAGAGCAAGGGACATGAAGGAAGGAATAAACAAATGGGACCTCATCAAAATAAAAAGCTTCTGCATGGCTAAAGAAAACAGTATTAAAATGAAAAGAGAACCAACTGTATGGGAAAACATATTTGCCAATGATACCTCAGACAAGGGTTTAATCTCCAAAAAGAACTTACACGACTCCACTCTAAGAAAAATAACCCAATTAAAAAATGGGAAAAGGACTTGAACAGACATTTCTCCAAGGAGGACATACAGAGGATCCAGAGACACATGAAAAGATGCTCAATATGGCTAGCTATCAGAGAGATGCAAATTAAAACCACAATGAGATACCACTTCACACCAGTGAGAATGGCCATCATAAACAAGGCAACAAACAACAAGTGTTGTAGAGGTTGTGGAGAAAAGGGGACCCTAGTGCACTGTTGGTGGGACTGCAGACTGGTCCATCCACTATGGAAAACAGTATGGCATTTTTTCAGAAAACTAAAAATGGATCTGCCTTTTGACCCAGCAATTCCACTGCTTGGATTATATCCTAAGTACCCTGAAACACCAGTCCAAAACAACTTGTGCACCCCAATGTTCATAGCAGCACAATTTACAATAGCCAAGTGTTGGAAGCAACCTAGGTACCCATCAGTAAATGAATGGATCAAAAAACTATGGTACTTTTACACAATGGAATTCAATGCAGCAGAAAGAAAGAAGGAGCTCCTACCCTTTGCAACAGCATGGATGGGACTGGAAAGCATTATGCTGAGTGAAATAAGCCAGGTGGTGAAAGACAAATACCATATGATCTCACCTCTAACAGGAACCTAAACAACAAACAAACAACAAGCAAAATATAATCAAAGACATTGAATAGAGAACAGGTTGACAGTGACTAGAGTGGATAAGGGAGGGAATTTCAGGGGAAAAGGAAGGGTTTACAGAAACAAGTATAAAGAACACATGGACAAAAACTAGGGCGGGTGAAAATGGGAGGAAGGTTGGGAGCATTGCGGGGAGGAGGGGCTGGCATGGGAATAAAAGACAGAAAACTATACTTGAACAACAATTAAAATTTAAAAAATTTTTTTAAATTTAAATTAAAGAAGTGTCTTAGCAACCTTCAAATACACAATACAGTATTATTAACTATAGTTACTATAGTAAGATGTTAATTTCATTTATCTGAAGAAAGAAGATGGCAAAGAATTGCATTAACTTCTTATTGCTGCTGTTACAAATTACCACAAACTTAGTGGCTAACAGCAACACTTGTAATGGGCTGATTGTGCCCTGTAAATTATGTGTTGAAACTGTAACCCCCCAATGTAATGACATTTGGGGTGGAGCCTTTGGAGCCAAATCATATGTAGATAAGGCCCATAAATGTGATTTTCTATACCACCAAGAAAATCACAGTGACAAGGCTGCCATCCACTAGCCAAGAAAGAAGAGCTCTCACATGGGATGAGTATGGGGGCACCCTGATCTCAGACTCTGAACCTCCAGAAACTGTGCAAAACATACTCTATTGGTTGAACCACCACTTCTGTGGTTTATTTTGTTTGTGGCAGCCAACGAAAATGAGGGCAACCATTTTGTCAAGAGGTCAAAATCAAGGTTGTCTGGCAAAAGTAAGTTCCTTCTGGAGGCCCACTGGGGGGAATCTGTTCCTTTTCTTTTCGAGCTTCTAGAGGCTTTCCCATGTTCCTTGGACTATGGGCCCCTTCTTCCACCGTTCTAGCACAACTGCAACCCTGTTTGTACTCACATCATTTTGTATTCTGTGATCCTCCTGCTTGCTTTATAAGGACTTTCCAATTTACATTGGGATCAACCAGATAACCAAGATAATAATCCCTTACCTGAAGATCTTTAATCACTATCCGCAAAAGACTTTCACCAAGGTAAGTAAATATTCACAGGATTAGGGGAACAGGACATGAACATCTTTGAAGGACCATTACTCAACCAACTACAAGAGATCCAGCAGGTGTGAGCAAACAGAATTCTTTATACTTAAGCCCCAGGTCAGTATTATTTTCGGTGAATTGAAATTTGTTTAAAAACCTACATGTTCCTTGTTATAGTCCGATATAGATGAAAATTCAAATTTAATATTAGAACAACTATTGAAACCTTGATATTTTGGAAAATTGGGAATTTCACAGATAATTTGCCTTGTTAGACCATCTCCATTAAAACAGATAAAATCAATGACGGTTAAGAGTTCAGATGTTTGAGTCAAAATGACTGAGTTTAAAACCCAACTCCACCACTTTCAGTGTCAGTCTGGACAAAGTATTCAACCTCTGTAAATCTCAGTTTTCTCATTTGTGAAACAACTACAATCATACTACCTACCTCATTGGGTAGGTGTAAGACTTTGCCTACTAATTCATTGAAGACATTAAATAAATACAAGTTCTTTATTATTATTATTATTATTGATTACTAATATATTTCTAGTTGACAAAGGGGGCTTTTCTAATAATCATAAACTGAAAACTTCTTCCTGAGCCGTCACACTAGAGTGACACTGCTTTACACCTGGCTTTGTCAACAAGTGTGTAGAACTGAAAAGAATTGTTGACAGAAAGAGTAAGATTTTTCAGCATGACCTTGAAAATGGGAGAAGCATTTTATAAAAAATAATAGAATCTATCTAGGGACTCATGGTGTGTCCCTAGAGAGCCTTAGGATGAAGCTGGTCCTGCTGGAAAGACGAACCATGTGATGAGAGGGTCAGAGCCTGCACTATGTGATATCAGACCAACCTCCTGGTGTCTGGGGAGAAGGAAGTGGGAGATTACATTTACCCACATAGCCAACAATCTAATTAATTGTGTACATGATGAACCCCCAGTGAAAATTCTGGACACCATGGCTCAGTGGAGCTATATGTGCTATAAGTTCAGCACATATAGATGTGCTGGGAGAGTTTTGTGTCCTGAGGACAACGAAGCTTTGCTTTTGAAACTCTCCCAGACCATACCCATGTCCCTTCATTTGGCTGATTCTGTTTTGTATCTGTTTCATATGTACCATGCTTTACTGAGTTCTGTGATTAATTGTAACAAATTATTGAACCTGAAAGGGGATCATGGGTACACCCTGAATTTGTGAACAATTAATCAGAAATACAGTGTCCAGGAGACTCCCAAACTTGTAGCTAGCGTCAGAACTGAATAAAGTCTTTTGGTGGGCTATGCCTTTTAATCTGTGGAGTCTAACTCTGGGTGATTAGCATCAGAATTGCATTAAAATATCAACTAACAAATTGAGGGAGATGAAAGAAAGTCCAGAAATCTAAGACAGTTCATTAGAAGCAAACATGTTTTTTTAAGGTGTGAAAGTTATTTTACCTAAAATATAGAGTGCTAAATTGCATTGATAGCATTTGAACCAAGTGGAGCTTTGATACTTCTTAAATAGCTAGATCGAAGTTTGGTCCTAAATGAGAGGTTTGTAGAATTCTGACAGAAGCTCTTATTGTCTTCCCTAAAGTAATGATGTCAACACCTGCAGCCCTTGTCGTTTCCCTTCCCTTGCTGGTTAAGTATCCGGGACTGCTTCTTTTCTTTTGTCTACCATTTCCATCAAATCCTCTGAGGCATGTCTGCCAAGAGGCCCCAGCATAGTCACTCCATGCCTGTAAATGAATTGACCAAGGCCTCTTAGGAACCAACTAAAAAGGGCCCAAATGAATACTTTGTGTGCTGCTGCCCCCACCCTGCTTTTTAATTTTGGAGACACTGAAGAATCTTGTGGAATAAACAGTGTAAATAAGGCATTCTTTACGTGTGTGATTTCTCTCTGGATCCTTGGATCCTTTCACCCCATTCCCTTACCCTGTCTCCTGAACTCTGGGTCTCTATCCTATCTGTGGCCTTGGTAGTGGTTGCCTGATCCTTGCCTTGTGACTCATGGTGTCCTGTCTGTGCCTGCTTTTGGCTGGCTTGCCATGCCTTTCCTTGTTGCCTGTTCTAACCTCTGGCTATTAATATTCCAATTTGACATCTGAGCAACCTAGACTTAAAGAGGGTAAGTAACCTGCCAAGGTTGCAAGGTCAGCACATGGCAGGGCTGGGCTCCCAGCCTGTCTGCCTCCAAGCTGTGTTCTCTCTTCTCTCCCACATGGCCTTTCCCCCCAGTCAAACTTTTGCTACGAAGTAGAAGTCTATATTTCAGTCCTGTACACAGTCCACTTTTAAAATGGTGTGTCAGCCACTAAAACTTCAAGAGTTAAGAAATTTACAAAAGTATGTGTGTTCAGCAAAAAATATTCCAGCCCTTGCCTGGTGGCTCCATTGGTTGGAACATCCTCCCATACACCAAAAGGTCACAGGGTCTTTTCCTGGTCAAGGTACATACCTAAGTTGCATGTTCAGTCCCTGATCGGGACATGTATGGGAGTCAACTGATCAATGTTCTCTCAAACATCAATCTCTCTCTCTCTCTCTCTCTTTCACTCTCTCTCAAATCAATAAAAATACCCTCAGGTGACAAATGTATGTGCACACACACATACATATGAGATCTGTGGGGAAAAAGTCCAACGACTATTAATATAAGGAGAATGGTTTGCGCAACACTGATGTAACCTGGAACCTGGCGAGTTAGAAGAGTGAACGGGAATGCGCATGCGTGCATACTAGGACAACTTCACTGTACTAGTCAGTGGGGTCGGTATGTGCCATTGAGTGAGCATGTGTGACTGTTGCATTCAAAATGACTGAGTAAAGCAATGAATCTGCATCAAATTTCGTGTTAAGCTTTAACATTCCTCCACAGACTTTTTGGATGATTCAGAAGGCTTTTGAGGATGATGCAATGAGTACAGGGCAAATAAAAGTGTGGCACAAACACTTCAAAGATGGTCGAGAATCTGTTGGAAGTGATCCATGTTCTGGAAGGCCTGCAACAATCAGCACACCTGAGAATGCTGAATGTGTGCGGTCTGCAATCAACAAAGATCAGCAACTGTGAAAGTACAAGAACTAGAAGCTGATCTGGGGATTCCAAAAAAATACTATGTCCAAGATTTTGACACAGACTTTGGCATGAACCATGTAATGGCAAAATTCATTCCGCAGCTTCTGCTATCAGAGCAGAAGGAACATCGTGCAGCAGTTGCTAATGACTTGATTCAAACTGCTACCAATGAACCAGCTTTCCTCAAGAGGGTCATAACCAGAGATAAATGGAGATGAATCCTGGGTCTACAGCTGTGATCTGGAACAGGAGACCCAGTCATTCCAATGGAAGTTCCCTGGTTCTGCATTCTTGGAGAAGGTCCCACAAAGTTGCAGCAAGATCAAGACCATGTTAACTGTGTTTTTGATTGTGAAGGTATTGTCCATTACGAGTACACCCTTCCAGTCCAAGCGGTTAATAAGGGGTAATAGTACTACCTCAATGGTATTCGTTGGTTGAGAGATGCAGTATGACGAAAAAGACCGCTGCTATGGTCAACTGATGATTGGCAGCTTCATCACAACAATGTGCCCACTCATACATCATGTTTTGTGCAGTTTTTTTGCAAAACATCAAATTACCCAGGTGATTTAGCCCCCGAAAGCCCAGATTTGCTGCCCTGCCACTTCTGGCTTTTCCCAAAACTAAAATCACCTTTGAAAGGGAAAAGACTTCAGATTGTCAATGAGATTCAGGAAAATACTATGGGCAGCTGATGGCAATTCCAACAAAGGATTTTGCAGAGTGTTTTGAATAGTGGAAGAGACTCTGGGAGAACTGTGTGGTCTCCCAAGGTGCCTACTTTGATGGGGACTGAGGTGTCCTTGTCCTGTGTCCAGTGTTCCTTGTGTCTCGTACCTTCTTCAATAAATGCCTATTTTTCACATTGCATGGTTGGTTACTTTCTGGACAGACCTCGTATATATGGAACATATATACCTATATTCCAAAGAAAATGTGGCTGTTTTCTCTATCCAGTCATTACAGATAGTTTAAGAAATTTATTTTGGCTTTATTTATACTTTAAAGTCTTTACTCTCCTCCCTCCTTTCTGGTGTTTGGTTGTAAAGATTTTACTCATTAATTTTGTTGCAAAAAATAGAGTCAAACCAATTAATGTTTAAACTTTTTTTTAAACTTAAATCCAAAAGAATAGCTCAAGATCTGTTTTTTCCCTAATTGTAAGTGAAATCCCCTATTGGTGGCAGCCAGGACTGAACACCGATAGAGAATGGGGCCTCTTGTTTGCAAAGATGGACTTATCACATGGTTAGCAGCTGGGATTTATGTGGAGACTCATTAAATAAAACAGCAGTGGCAGCTACCTCCTGCTGGAATACACTTGGAGGTACAGTGCCTGAATTTTCCCAGTCCAAGTTAGTCTTTTATACTGTTTTATGTCTCTCTCATTTTTCTGACTGTTCTTGACATTTTTTGACCTCACAGTACTTTATTATTATTTTATTGCTACTATAACAATGGTGACTTAAGGATCTGATTTATATGATGGCACCTCAGCCAAGGGGGAGATTATGGCATACCCAAAAACATGCAGTTAATGTTCAAGTCTATTAGCCTTTCATTTTTATTAAGTGGGAAACTTTTGTTTTGACACACATGAGTTTGGAGAGCCGTGAGGAACTGCAGGGTTATACTTGCTGGGGGCACATTGCTGCGGGTCCATGAGCAGGTGAAATAATGGAAGACATCTCAGCATATCTAAAGCTGTTTCATCATAACATGACACTCAATTACTCAAGTTTTAAAATAAATAATAAAAAGTACCAGCATTGCAAAGAAGAAATTACTCTTTTTCTTTTGTAATTGATTATCATTTTTTTGTTATTGTTTCTTCTTACTTTTCAAAGTAATTATACTTTATAGAATACAAAAATGCCACAAATTATTGACATGTTTTCTTACTTGTAATGATTTCAATATGTAATTGGATCATTGGGAGATGCCATAACCTCCTGCACTCATGACAGTCTCTTGTGAGGCTGGGTAGCATTGCTTCTAGCACCTGGCCCAAGGCTTTCAGTCTCTGTTTGCTCGGTGTGTAGGCACAGGACTGTCTTCTCACATTGGTCAGTACCTGAGCAATCACTCAGTTTGCTGGCAAGAGACCAGGGTGTGGACCCTGAACATGAGTCTGAGGTCATGTTCCTGGGCTCTTCTGTGCTTGCCCAAGACAGGTGATAAAGCCAGTGTTGGAATTTAGGAACATAAAGAAATTTCAAAATGAGCGTGTGGTGTGCCCTGCTGGAGAGGAAAAGAAAAAATTGGAGGATTTCTGCTCGCCCGCTTTTCCAGATCCTGTTCCCATCCAGTTGTGCTAGGAAAACTTCTCAGCCCTAACTCATACCTCCTCTCCCCCTAAATCCAGTGCCTATTCAGGTCAGAATGATGTGTTGGTTCTGGGTCCCCTCCCTCTTTTTTTCCTGTTTACCAACTCAAGGTGGTCTGCAAGTCCCTAGGGGATGGAAATTCCCAAAGCTGGAAGCACTTGCTCCCTGAATCAATACACGAAAGACTGTTTTAAACACCCAGTTAAATCAAGGAAAGCAAGGATAGAGAGGGAATTCTATTGTGTTAAAACCTTAGCCGCTAGCTACAATGTGGATATTAGATTAAGTAACATTAAAATTCATTTCACTTATTTCTTGTTATTGTGGCTACTAGAAAATTTTAAATTACCTTTCTGTGTGACAGTGTATTTCTGGTAGGCATGGCTGTGCTGAGACACTGATATTTCAGTGTGTGTCTGTTACAGTAGCATGTATTACTTGAGCAAATACAGTGGTGCCATTCAAAAGTGTGCTGTTGCATAGTTGCCCAGACCAGTTGCAGGTCTCACCCCTATAATAATAGTATGCTGTTTTCTTAGAAATTTATTTCTCCAGAATGAGATGTTGTCCACATTGTTAAAAGTGAAAACTAAGTTTTTCAGTACAGCTTTTCTGTGCTGTCATCAATGAATAAGAAAGTTCTACAAAATACCATCATGGCATTCAGTTGCTGCAGTCATAGTTAAATTACTCTTCTTAAGGAAATGAAGCCTAATGACACAACCTGTTACAATTATATTCAACATTGTGACTTTCATCAGATAAAACTATTTTGCTAGTTGATTGGATTTTTCGTAACCCACCATCTATACAGCTTTGTTTTTATCCTTTTATATTTCATGCTAGAGATTTATTAAGAATACAAATACAAACATGGCTTAGTCCTCTTTTTCAGTTATAAACCACCTGGATTTGTTATGGCCACACAAAGAACTTAATGAATTATATTCCTAATCCTGTTTAGCTAATATAAGATTCTGCTGGAAAAAATAACGGGTCAGATTCTTTGGACTTTGACTATTAACTGTAGCTTTATTCAGCACAATTTTTTAATTTTGATCCTTATTAGACTAAAAAGTCATTCTTTATGCTTTTTTATAGAGAAAAATGTACATTGTAACACAGATTATTTCTATGTTAAAAGTACTCTGGATAACTCTCTTTCTGAGTAGTAATGTTTGAAATAGAGTTGCAAAGTTTTTAACTGGTGTCAGTACGTGGCAGTGATTCGTTATTCAGATCTGCAGAGGGCACATCTGTGACATAATGGAGAATGAAGTTGGTCTGTTTTACTTGTGATGCAAAGAAAACTAGGCTGCCGACTGGTCAGTTACACATCCAAAAGGAGCAAAAGTCCAACTCTACAGAAGCACTGAAACGTGGTTTTATTCCTTTCTGCAGTGTTTAAAAGAGGCAGCACAGGGATACCAGTCATGTGGCACAAAGCAGTGAGCCCTGAAGTTCTTCCAAATGCCTCCAATGCCTCCCTGACTCTGCCCCAAACTCTCTGCTCTAAAATTGCACCTAAATCTGACCCTCTCCTTCCTTCTGTCTCTGGCCTCTTTGCTCTCCTCTTCAGCCAGCATTCCTTCCTGATAGTCCACATAGTCCTAGGATCAGACAAAATGAATGTCCTCAGGCAGGCAAAGGGGAAGGAAGTTTGTGAAAACTTGCAAATGAACTTTTCTGGTTTCTGTCATATCATTATTCTTAGAATTTTTTAATATCAATCATAATAGCCCATGTGTAACATACATAATACAACTTTTAATTTTATTTATTTATGTATTTGAGAGAGAAAGAGAAATTGATTTGTTGTTCCACTTATTAATACATTCATTGGTTGATTCCTGAATGTGCCCTGACCAGGGACCAAACCCCCAAACTTGGTATATCAGGATGATGCTCCAACCAACTGAGCTACATGGCCAGAGCACAAAATACAGCACATTTAACATCCTAATATTTGGTGTCAGGACCCTAACTACAGTTGAGAAGTTTTTATGTCTCTGTCCTTTTTTTAAGGCTGGTCCATTTAGCCTGACTACTTACCCAATTATTATAAATCCAGAGCTGTTCCTAGATTCACAAGGAAGGGACAAGACTTTGTACATCACCCGCTAACCTTAACATGTTGACATCTTTTCTGTCACTAAGTACCAAAGACCCTCATGTCTTTTTAGTGTGTGTGTTTGGAGCTCATTAAATATGAATGAATGAGCTGCATTGTCACATAGTTTGTGCTAATGTTTTTACTTTTCTCTCCTCTGTGTTTTTTCAGTAGTAATACAATTGCCACCTCTTAAAATGGCAAAGTGGTATTTATTTCAGCAACATTGTCATTACCTGTGTAAAACAAGGCTCTTCTTAAGGAATAAAATGCATTTTATTATTTTTATTCACAACTTTATTCAGATTTTGTATTCTAAAGGGTAAAAAAAAACTATTCCCCTCCTTTTGGATTCTTTTGGACATGTGGATCGTGACCTCAGTATTTGGTGTTTGTCTGCTGTTAAGTCAGGCTCTGAGGATGCAGTGCTGAGAGAAGCACACTACCACCCTCAGAATATGTACAGTAAACAATTAAATATCAGAGTCCAATAAGTATTTGCACCCCATACACCAGCACCCATAAACCTTAGGGATAAGACTTCCAAAAAGAAGGGATGTTAGGGGTGTCTGAGCTCATGTACTTTGAGTAGAGAAACAAGTCCTCAGTAACTCTCCCAGTCAAGTCTCTCTGATCCTGTTTTTTTTGTTTTTATTATATTTTATGCTATTACAGTTGTCCCAATTTTCCCCCTCCCCCCTTTGCCCCCTCTACCCGGTACCACACCCCGATCCCCAACCCCCACCCCCCACCCCACGCCCCCCTTCCATCCAGCAGTCTCCCTCCTTAGTTCATGTCCATGAGTCATGCTCTAAGTTCTTTGGCTTCTCCATTTTGTATGTTATTCTTAACCTCCCCCTATTTTGTTTCTACCAATATGCTTCTTAATCCCAGAGCCATTTGCCCATTGTCTCCCTTCCTAGATGATAACCCTGGCAAATGATTTCCATATCTATGATGTATTCCTTTTCTGATTGTTTTTCTCAGTTTTGTTTTTTTTTTAGATTCAGTTGATGTAATTGTGAGTTTGTTGTTCATGGTGAGTTTGTGACTTTTTAATGTTTGTGGTTTTGATCTTCTTTTTCTTAAATAAGTCCCTTTAAACATTTCCTGTAGTAATAGCCTGGTGGTGATGAACTCCTTTACCTTTACCTTGCCTGGGAAGCACTTTATTTGCCCTTCCATTCTAAATGATAGCTTTGCTGGTAGAGTAATCTAGGTTGTAGGTCCTTATTTTATATCACTTTGAATACTTCTTGCCAGCCCCTTCTTGCCTGCAAAATTTCTTTTGAGAACTTAGCTGATCGTCTTATGGGCACTGCTTTGTAGTAACTGACTGCTTTTCTGTTGCTGCTTTTAAGATTCTCTCTTTATCTTTAACCTTGGGCATTTTAATTATGATGTGTCTTGGTGTGTTCCTCTTGGGGTCCAACTTGTTTGGGACTCTCTGTGCTTCCTGGATTTGTATGTCTCTCTCTTCTTCACCAAAATTAGGGAAGTTTTCTTTCATTATTTTTTCAAATAAATTTTCAGTTTCTTGCTCTTCCTCTTCTCCTGGCATCCCTATGATTCAGATGTTGGCACATTTGGAGATATCCCAGAGGTTCCTAAGATTATCCTCATTTTTAAAAATTCTTGTGTTTTTTTTTTTTTGTTGTTGTTCTGGTTGAATGTTTATCTCTTCCTTATCTTCCCAATTGTTGGTTTGAATCCCTGGTTCCTTCCCTTCTCTGTTGGTTTTCTTTGGATTATTCTTTATTTCACTTAGTGTAGCCTTCATTTCTTTCCTTATGCTTTTGCCATACTGAGTGAGGTGTCTAAGCATCCTTATCACCAGTGTTTTAAACTTTGCATCTGGTAGGTTGGCTATCTCCGTTTCATTTAGTTTTTTTCTGGAGTTTCGTTCTGTTCATTCATTTGGACCATATTTCATTGTCTCCTCAGTTTGACAGCCTCCCTGTGTTTGTATCTGTGTGTGAGGTAGAGCTGCTTTTACAATTGTCCTAATAGCATGACCTATGTAGAAAAGGCACCTGTTAATTGTGTGGGGCAGAGCCTTAGGTAATTGCTGAGGCGGGGCACCTGCTTCACAGTTTTATAGACCTGTGGGGGGACTCTGAGAGAGGACAGTGTCACTGCCTGACTTCTGGTGGTTTGCTTGGCACTTGCCCTGTTTCCAATAATTGCCCTCCCTTCCATGTGCGACTGGCACCCTTCCGGCTGCGCTTGATCCCAGGTTTTTTGATAGGGAAATAATAATGCCTCCATTTCATTATTGTTCAGAGAATTAGACAAGTTAAAATGTGTGTGTGCGTAGTGCCTAGAACATTGTATGAATTTAGTAAAAGTACTTTATAAATAGTTATTTCATTTTGACCTACATTGACATTTTGCCCTCTTCATTACTTCCTAGTAATTCCTAATGTTTCTCTTTGCCAAGATTGAATTAAAGTCAGTAAACTTAAACAATCACACATTTAGCCATGGGGCATTTTTATCCAAAGTCTCTTGATACAGAGCATTCATCCTTCTGTGGGTAATGCAAAAGTTATGTTTGATGATGTTCCCATTTTCTCTAAATTCATTTTTATTAGTACAACAAAGTTGGTTTTAAGGCTTAGACTTAAAAGATATTATTAGAAGATTAAGGTTTTAGAGCATTTTGTGGCCTCTGATGAGATTTGTTAAATGTATGTAATTGTTCTTACTCAAGATAACTAAGAAGATGAATGTTCACAAAGCTTGAATTGAAGATCATTGTGTTTGTTTGGTTATATGTATATAGAAACAGTGACTCTTAGAACATACCTAGGTTTGAGTAGGTTGGGTTGGGAGTTTTGTTTCTCCTTCTTGCTTTTAAAATGCATGTAACTGACTCTTTTGCTAGAAATTTCTTTCGGGCTATGTTGGAATATGGAAATAAATGAAAAAAATTGGACTAAATTCTGTGAGTCTGGACTAAGCCAGGACAAATTCTCTTTCCCCATGCAGTTTCAATAGAATTCCATTGAATTAATTTTACTCATAATAAAATCAGTTGCATTTCAAGCCTGCCTGCAGACTCTTAGGTCCTTTTGATCCAAGCACAACAGCCTGTTGCTGTGCAGTCTGTTGAACTTGGCGGTGAGGGGTGGTGACAGGGATTTGTGTTTGAAGTCAGCCCATTCTACCCCTGCTCATCAATATTTCAGTACAGCTGGGATTCACTGAAAATCAACTTTGGTTGAAAAATAAAAATAAAAAAGGTTGTTCTGAGAAGATTGTGCTAACCCTAAATTATTACTCCTACAATACTATAAAATTGTAAAAAGCTCTACAACCATTAAGAATATTGGAACTCTGTGACTCATCTTTCAGTACTAAGTTGAAAGGAAAGGATGTTATGGCCAGCAGGGTTCATTCCAGAGGTACTCACAGCAGGACATTATTCTCTGAACTGACAACGCAGTAGGGTTTAAGTCCATGTGGAAGAGCTGCCAACGTATCTCACATGAGGTGATCCAGCTTGGGAATAAGGGAGACAGCAGAGGGAAACAGGACCAAGATCTTGGCCCTCACACTTAAGAAGTCAAACCCACCTAAGGTCAATTCTGAGTGAAGCCATTAAGGAAGCAATCAGGAGGCTGTGCAGTCAGCTTGAGGATCACAGGGTTAGGAACCCACACAAAGGCTTGAGTGACACCATGGCAGAAATTGATGCCAGAGCCTGGGCAGCTGGCTGGGTCAAGCCCGGACCACTAGCAACAGCAAGAATAGAGCTCATATGGAGCTTTCTGTCCCTCACAAGGGACCTGAATCAGCAGCAGTGACACCTGGAGGAGGGACCATGAAGACAGGGCACTCCTTTGTAAAGTTCTGCCTCAGGTCCCCTAAACCATACAAGTCATTTTCTCACTGTTGGTTAGCAAAGAGCTCTTTCTAACCAGTAAGTCATCTTGTGCCTTTATCTGATTGCATCTTCCCAAATCAGGGACTTACCAAGTAAGACAATGCTTATGAAGTCAATGATCTCACAACACAGATTAGTTTTGTCCAACTGCAACAACTGCAGAGAAAATCTCACTTCCTACAGGTAATTCTTCAAACTCAAACTGTATGTATAATAAGATATGAAAGAAAAAGTAAAAAAATACCTGGTTCTAGGCTTTTAAAATTGAACATTTCTTTCCTTGGTATGATGGTTTAAAAGTTATACATTGAAATTAAAAAGATGCAGAGAGATGATGCTGCATCGTGTCTATACCAGGTCAGATCACTCCATGCACTTTGTACTCATGAATCTAAGGTTGCAACTTAGTGTCTCTGATTAAAAAGAAAAGTCACCTGGCTGTATTTCCAATATAGCAGTGCAAAACAGGACAGCAGGGGCCTTTGAGTCTGACATCCTGTCAGGCCCTTGAGCTACTGTAGTCACAGGAGTGAGATGTGCCGCTAGGGGAAGTGACTATGAGCTATACTGTGCTGATCCTCACAGAGAGAAACCATTCAGGGCAGTGAGAAACTGCTGCTCCCTGGGCCTGGCATCCAGCCCCACAGCTGGGGTAAAGGGAGGGAAAGGAGATGGTTTATATCTAATGGTGATAGGCTCCTAGTGCCCTGGAGGGCCTGCATATTACAGGGAGCCTTTAGACAGAGGTGTAGACCCTTCTGTTCCTCCTCTCTAGCAGGTCTATGGAGACAATCCCCAGGAAGCCTCAGGGCCACCTTTGCCACTCTTTAAGCTTTTCAAATAATAGCAGTTGTTGCCTTTTATGAAATATATTCTGTATCTCCATGCTAAATACTGTAAATTTAATCCTAACAAGAGCCTCTGTGCTACCACATATTTTCATCCTTATTTTACAGATGAGGAACCTGTGACTCAAAGAAGTAAGTGACTTGCCCAAAGTCACACATTTTCAAAAGATTAGAAATAATTATTTAGAAAATGAAACTTTTACTCATATATCCTCAAATACAGTTACTAAACTACCTTTTTACATATATCAACAACAGGCTGCAAATGGAGGGAGTGTATTAAATATGCTTCTCTCTTTTTTTATTTGTTTATTTTACAGAGAGAGAAGAGAAACATTGATGTTTTTATTCCACTTACTTAGGTATCCATTGGTTGGTTCTTGTATGTGCCCTGACTGGGGATCGAACATAACCTTGGCATATCAGGACGACACTCTAACCAACTGAGCTACCCAGCTGGGGCCTTTCTTCTCTCCTTTTATATCTAGAGTTTGTCACCAGCTCCTCTGAATGGTGGTTATTTGTGTGTGGCCTGAGGGGGCTATTTGGTGGGATGTGTTCTCAAAAGACTAAACTTAACTGGAATCAGCAACTGAGAGAGGACTCTAGAAGTTATTCTTTCCATCTGGTTCAGTAATTGCCTGCTTGTGCCTGCTGTTCACTAAAACATACCTGATACTACAGTTACAGCGCTGGCTCCCTTTCAGGATTCTGAGCAATTAAAAACACACTTAGTTTAATTCATCTGTGACCCTCAATAAATTAAAGAAGAAATTGAATTTGATCGGTGGTGTTTTTATTTATCACTATCAATTAGAGGAACAGATTAGCACACAATATTGAATTATGCTTGTCCAGCTGCTTACACACTATTCTTCAGGGTGGAGAGGGGAGCAAGAAAAGAACATTTTGAGGACATTTCCTGTCAGAGGACATTCCTATTTACATAGACATGTACTCATCAAGGAGAAGACGGATGTCTCCACAGGGGTCAGATGCACTGTCTCTCACTGGAAAATTGTGGGCTGGGTCAAAAAGTTTCCTTCCAAAGCTATAATCTCTAGAAGTTTCTCAAGTCACTCAGGGTTCTTTGGTTGTCTTTGGAGGAAATTTGGAGGAAGAGGGCCGGGGTAGAATCCCAGACTGTGAGCTCACCAGATGTGTGACCTTGGGCCTCAGTGAATTCATCCAGAAGCAAAGGGAGTACTCCTAGCTCCAAAAGCATTGGTCAGGAGACTATGTCATCAGGACTGTGTCAGAAAAGACAGAACTAGGCCCAGGAGTTAGAGGGGAGTGCTGAGGGGAATGAGTGGCCCATTTCTGGAGTTTCCCATCAAGTGGTATCTTGGGTCTGGGACAGTCTGGCTCCCAGTGTTGACCACAAGAGAGACCTGCCAGGGAAGGGCAGCCCCGAACTCAGAGGAGGCATGTGGATTGCAGCATCCCACCTCTGGCCTAACTCATAAATAGACTGGGACTTTTTTCCCTTGAGACCCTGGCCAGGCCTGATCCTGGGAGCAGCCTGGGAGGCCGCACCAGCCCCTGCAAGGTGACAGGACAGGCCCTTTGAAGGGCCAGGCAGAGCAATAAGAAACCTGAACCGGGAGGGCAGCAGGGTGTTGGGGTTGGAAAAACATTTTCAGGCATGTTTCTGCCTTAAAGGGAAAAAAAAAGAAAGAAAATGCAAGGGGCCAAGTTCTGCCTGTGGAGCTGGTACAGCCCTGGCCCACACTGGTCAGGCCGCTGCTGTCGACGCACTTTGAGGTCTGAACTGCAAACGTCAGCAGGCTTTTTCCTGGCTGGCAGGAAGGGAAAGTTCCCTCCAGTGACAGACAAAAATAATGGATTTGGGGCAAGTCTGGGCCTTCAGAGGTTACAACGAAAATTAATGAAGGGCCACATTAACTAATGTTACTCTAATCCTGCAGTTTGGGGCAGTGGGCTAAATTTCTGTTTTATGACATGTTTTACAAACTAACCTATTTTAGATGTTGGAACACTCCACATTGGAGTAAGTTCCAGGTCAGGAAACTTGCCCCTCCTCGAATTCTACAGTTCCTAGGCCACTCCTTGGTGCAGTGCCTGTTTCACTTGTCTGCTATCTCCACTGAACCTTTAACATCAGCTCATTTATCTTTCAGGTGTTATAATCATTGACTTCAATCAGTATTCCATTATCTTAAACAGGCAATTATCTATATTGTCACTTTTGCCTTTGCTCTTTTGACCTAGGGGGTCACAGAGTCCTGAGTGTAACTGAATCCAGGAAAATTATTCCCTTACCTGTCATATAAATAGTCATCCCAGCAAAATGAGACCCAAGGGGGCTTTTTGAGAGGTGTTGAGAAGGCCAGTCTAACTCGATCCTTTATTCGGCTCTTTAAGGAATGCAGTACTGTTTTGGCACTCTATCAAAATAAAACAAAGTTCCATTTTTCCAGCTTCTTTATTTAAAGTGTGCACCCCTGAGCTTACAAATGCTTCTTTGTGGCCTTCTTTATTGAAATTTCCATTCAGCTCTTCCATCTGTTAGCTGTGTTTACCACTATTTCTAGGGAAAGAATTCAGTGTTTCACCTTTATTTGGGGGTAAGGTCATAAACTGTCTGGATTATTTCAGCTATATTTATACCAAACTTAATATTGCTTCTTTAACAGGTTTTAAAGCTTTTAATTCCCTGGTTCATTATTCACGGTGAGCAGTCTGAAGAGAACTGTGTTTTAAAATGAGGAAGGCATTTTATACCTTCTTGCTATCCCTTCACCATCCCCCAAAGAGAAATGTTCTGTAAAGGTGGATTTCATCCAAAGAATCTAATTAATAAACTTCAGTTCTGTCCTTTATGATGGCTGCTGACTGCACATTATTGCATTTCGGGAGCAGAGACTTGCTCAACATTCCCCCTTTTCCTAGAAATATTAATGTCACTACAATCTTAGAAAAGTCATTTAAGACTCATGGCATAATACTCACTGTTTGAAGCAAGGTCTCCCAGATGAAGCTAGTGTGTGTGTAGATGTGTGTGAATGTATGTGTGTACATGCATATATATGTGCCTACATTTGGGATAGTGCCTGTGTGTTGACATGTGCATATGTGTACATGTATATGTGTGTATATGTGAATATGTATGCGTGCATGTATTTTTTTATAAATATCCATTATATATTTAAATCTCTCAAAGCAAGGTGACCGCTCAGCCTTCAGCAATCGATTGGAACTCCATCAAAAAAATACAGAAAATAATATGAAATTAAATTCAAGGAATATTTTCTTTATAGAATTGCCAACATAAAATTTTTTAAAAAAGTTTTACACATTTCCCATAACAGAATCAACTTCAAGGAAGCAGTGGGGAATACTGAAAAGAGCACCACCTTTGGAAGGCAGGTGAGCAGCAGACCAATTCCCAGGCTAAGTGGGAGTGGTATGACATTGTGCAGTAGTAGTGCATCTGACCTCCATTTTTTCAGGTGTCCAATAGGAGCAATACAAACCTATCTAAATGTGAGAACTGAGGCAAATGTGAAGTGCCTGTATGCTGCCTGGCACGTGGTAGGTGATCATCATTGATGGGCTTTATTATCATTATGCCAGATTTCCCAGCATAAGAGGTGTCCTAAGTATGTTCTAAACCATTTGTTTTCATAGTAGCGATTGGTCTGACACCTATCATCTGCGACTTTCTGCCAGATGACCACATCAGAATGTTCCGTTTTGTTGCTTCCTAGGTTATGAGCTTCAAGCCACATCCCCCCAGGACTTTGCAGCACTTGCTGGAGAAGAGTGTCAGTCTCACCCTTATATTTATTTCCTGTGTTAACAGGCACTCAGGGTAGACAAGTTTAAGAGCCAAGGTAGAAAAGCTAAGGCATGCTTTGGGGATTTTGTTAATGCAGGCTCTGATCCCACGAGTCAGAGGTAGTAGAACCTGAAATTATTCCATATATTGGACTCTCGGGGTGATCCCAGTGCTGCTCTCCACAAACTGTTCTTTGAGTAACCAAGGATCTAGATTCCTCAGATGCTGCGTGGGTTGTAAGGCTTTGTAACAACAGGAATACTTTTGATTTAAATGGAAATCTATATATTGAACATAATTTGTTTTTTAAAAAGTTAACACCTGCCCCATGACTTTTCAGACTCGAAGGAAATTTCACTGCCCTCCCCATGAACAGTTTAGAAAAGTCCCTGTCTTTTTTCATCATGATGTGTTGTCAACCAAACATTGTGTATTGCTCAGTACACAGACTGATGGAGGTACTGATCTCTGAGCCCAGCTGGTTTGCTTCCCTAGCTGCCCTTGTGATTCTGGGATGGTGGCCTTGTAAAGGCATAAAGGCCTTGTATGCACAGCACGGGAATCACAGACATGCACAGTATTGCTCAGTAGAATACTGGCCATAGACCCCACATACTTCCCAGCTCCCCTTTCCTTATGTCTTAAAAACAAGCTTTTCACTATAAAGTTAGAAAAGAGTATGCATTCGTTTTAGAAAATTTGAAGGAAAAAAATACCTATCATTAGAAAACAACCATCTATTGTTCTTATTTTTTAAAATTTTAAGATTTCTCTTTATTCTGGAGAACAATATTTTGAGTTTTAACATGATTTTATAGAAGGGAATATAATGTGCCAGCCACTCCTCTCACTTCAGGCCTCCTTCCATTCCTGGGTCTCAGAGCAGGGCATAAAGCCTGATAATAAATTGTCTATGTACAGAGACTTAAAATACTGTATTTTGCCATGTACAATGTGCTCCCATGTATAGTGCACACCCATGTTTTTGACCCAAGGGAAAAAATTCTTTCATTTTAAGTTTTTTAATTCAATTTTTTTTATATTTAGAAACAAAACTGATTATCATATTCCCAGGTATTATTTTGCATACAGATATCATTATTGCTTTCTAGAGTTACACTTTTAACATATAAGTATAAATAAAAGAATTAAAAACACTTATGCAGATACAGAATTAGTACTACCCATGTATAATGCACATCCTTATTTTTCCCTCAGAAATTGGGACAAAAAAGTGCACATTATACGTGACAAAATATGACAAGTGCTGTGTTTTGGCCCTATTAAACATAAGATTAGAAAGCTTCAAAATATAATGGGTTTAAATTCATCATGTCCAGTGTGGATGCCCTTCTTTTTGAGAGCTTTAATTTGCAGTTGGCAGTAGAGCATTCTGTTGTAACAAACAACATATTAATATAACTTTCTGTAGAATAAAAGAAAAGGGTACCTTTTTCTAATGTACACAAAGATGTCTTTTGAACTAGCAGCCATACTCAGTGGTAGTGGTCATCTTAATTAGCATTTACATCTTTGGAAAAAAAAGATGGTCCACAAGGTCTTACTGTGACTTCCCATAGACCCCACTGACCTTAAGCTGGGCATTAGCTTGCTGACAGAATTCTCCACCTCTCTGAAAGACTAGTATTTCTGGAAAACCTCTCTCCTGGGTCCCTAATTTGTTTTATTTACTTATTTCTACTTATCATATTAGGCGTTATAGATTTTAATTAAGTGATTATCTCTAATAGACTTGCTTCTTTGGAAGAAGCCAAAGACAGGCCATTCAGTGACCTCAACTTAGAAATTCCTAGAACCCTGCCCCTAGTTCCAGAAAAGGGCAATGATCGCCTGGCCCCAATGAAATCTCTCTTCATTCACTCCTGCCTTTGCCTCAGACTTGCTGCTCTGTCTTCAACTCTCTGGGATTCAGTTCCCTTTTCTTAATCTATGATCATCTAAGGTCTTCTGATCCTCTGGAATTATATACACCTATGATCCAATCAGAGTTGCTGGTAAAGACAACTGTGGGAATTAAATACAAATATTTTCTTCTTTATGAACACAAAGCAGTTTTGGAAGCTATTTCTTTTTTAGTTTGATTCAAGTAATTTCTACCCTGACATGACTTACCATGCTTTAAAGAACTCTAACTTGCTGCACATATGTTTTTAATGTGAACCATAGCTTAAAACATCTTTCCTAGATTTTTGGTGAGACAGAAGGACACAGTGTGTGTGTTTCTGCCTGTGTTTGTCTGTGTCTGCACATTTACACACAGCCATCATTGGGGATGCTGATGGGCCCTAATCCACTTTTAATAGCCTAGTGAGAGATTGCATCATGTTTTGTTTTACAAAATATGAAAACTATCTGCAGCTGTGAAGGGATAACCCTCATAATTCATCCAAGAGACTGCCTCTCTTACTTGTGGGATCTACTCCATATCTCATATCAACTCATTACTCTGTCTATCTATCCCCTATGTATGCAGAAAGACTGCATGATAGATGCTGTAAAACAAGGATGTTATTTCCACAAGAGGGGGAGGTTAAACCCTGTGATACAGGAGTGATGAGGCACAAGTGAGTTAAGAAGACAGTATATCTCTCCACACCAGATAATATACTATCTGTATTCTGCAGCTATATTTATATTAACAGTGTAGCTAAGAGAAAAAATGAGAGAAATAGAGTTCTTATGTTTTTGATTCATTTCTTTATGAGGCCTTGCCTCCAGCATTCTTGGTATTCTTTTGGAATTTTGCAAGAAGCAAAAATGGCCATGGCCTTCTTCTTTCAAGATTTTTTTCAATTTTTATATGTCATTCTATTTTTGATTTTTGAATAAATGTAGTCATTTCTGTGTTTTAAATTAAAGCTACTACTTAAAAATTCAATATAGTTCCTATTTTTCAAAAATGTATCATGTATAGTGATCTCAACTTCTGACCCAATAATAAAAATTGAACTCTAAGATACACATAAACTGTTAATGGATTTGATATTTCTTAAATACAAGCTGTCCCCTTTCATATAAAAAATCTTCTCTGTCCTTTCCAAGGAGACTGAAGTCTTAATTAACTCATTCTGGGGATAAGACATGACTCCCTCAATAGTTTCTTCTCCACATTCTCTCAGAGGAATTGATTACATATAACTCCTTGTGTTTGACATTACTAACTGAGAGCTCGGCCAGTATACCCCATAGCGCTTAGTCAATAGCTGACTGATTTTGGAGTGAATTGCTCACTTCTCTTGCCCATGCTGTGAAGCTGTCATGCCGTGTATACTCACATTTTCCTCTGATGTCATACATACTTGTCCAAGTGTCAGCCCTCTTTATTTGTATGACTCCGCTTAGAGGTGTGGCCCTGAGGCACCCAGAACCCTTTTGTGAAATAAGTTACTGCAAATAAGTGCTTCATGTCCAAAGTTTGACTCTGTAAGCACTAAACCATTCTGAGCAATGGATGGGGCTTTCCTTACCATCTCAATAAAAGAATAGAGTTGTATATGAGGAATTATTACTTCAGTAGAGGCTAGTACTTTCCAACGAATATCCTAACTATTGAGAATGACCTTGGTTAACCCCAATAACTTAGCTATTTTCTTAAATAACACATTTAACTTGAAGACAAAATAGTGGACCCTCATTGAGTTTTATAAGTGCCCCCAAATAAATTATAAAGCTCCCAAATAAATTATAAAGCTCATGCTCTGTTTTACTCTTGAACTTCCCTGCATTCTTTTTTAAATCATCCATTGAGATAGTCTACATTCACCTTCCCATTTGCTTTAACCCTGATGTTTGAGCCCAGTGTTTGCAATTAGGGGTTGGCAGGTGCTGCCATTTACAAAGGAAGAAGAATATGGTTTTACAGTATTAGTCCCAGCTAGTGATCATCAAAAAGCTCGTTGTATGATCTTTATACCTGTATTTTGCTCTGAAATATATCTCTCAACTTAAACATGAGAAATATCAAATGGAAACACAGACATAATGTTTTCAATAAAACCTTCCCTCCAAACACTAGTTGTTACTGACAAGCTGCCACCTGCAGAGAAGTTGAGAGTAAATAAAGGATATTTGCATCTATTTTCACATTTAGTATTATCTATATTGTACAGTAGACTCTACCAGTTCTTCCCCCATTAGGCATTCCCTACAGCCACCAGCCTATTGACTTATAAAGTTCTTATAACTAATCTCCAGTGATATATAATGCTTCATGTTCTGTTCAGTCTAGATAATCTAGTCCATGATACTAGATGACAGTGCATCCCAATTAGTGTCTCAGTCCTGAATCTCTGTCCAAGCTTTTTTCATTTTAAGAGCTGAATACAATTTGTAAAATATTTAACTGCCTCTGAAGGTGCAGTCTCAATACTCATGCACTGGAATACCTTAAAGTCCTCTTTTGAATTTGAAGGGTGTGTTTTCTTATTGATACACAGATTCAAAATATCAACTCAAATGACTTATTATGTTTACTGCAGACAGAATGAAAGGACTCGGGAAATTATGTACATAAGAATTTCTCTGCATAGACACAAGCACTTCTCAATTACAAGGGGAGATGCAAAAAAAAAAAAAAAGAAAGAAAAATTATCTTCTAGAGGGCAGGCTCCTTATAGTACAGGCTTTCCCTGCTAGGTGAGTGTTCTAGGAACCCATCTGTCTCAGTGTACCAGCTGGTGTTGTTGTGAGAGGCTGCATTCAGCTTCAGTGAATTTTTTTAAGACTCTTTCAGCGTCTTTGCCCATGTCACGATGGGTGATTTCTGCCCACAGGGCACTGAGTGCCCAGCACTTTTTAACCAAAACCTGCATGACCCCCATGGCCCACCCTCCCTATTCACCCAACCTTGCCCTGAACAACATTTTTTTGTTTTCCTGGATGAAAAAAGTTGTCAAAGGGAAACATTTTGCTGAAGTGGAAGAGGTAAAACAAAAAACAGCAGAGGTACTAAAAGGCATCATAATTGACAAGTTCAAAAACTGTTTTGAGCAGTGGGAAAAACGTCTTGATAGGTGTATTGCAGCAAATGGAGAGTACTTGCAATAAGGCAGTGCACACCTCAGCTCACTGTTGTGCTGTTTTCATAAATACTGTTCTCCCAGGGCATATCAAGCCAATCTTCAATAAGACTTCAATTAGACTGCAGGCAAGGTGGGTCTTTCTATTGCTGTTAGAAGTCAACAAAAGCATCTTTGCTTGCCCTTTCTTTTCTTTCTTAGTCTCTTAAGTTTCTCTTGAAACTAATTATGTCCCTATTATATCTTCACACTTTCCACATAGCACTTCTCTTTTTTCTTTTCCTGAATATTTACAGTAATTAATAGAGCTGGCTCAGTTATCACAGTGTACCAACAGATTCTGCTATCATAGGGTTCTCTCCTTGTTGGACATACCAGATGTTATAACACTGTTCATTTTCAGCTTTCTCATGTCTTACTTATGCTACGGTATGACTTCAGCAAGACAGTTAACATTTCTCATTCATTGTTTCCTCATGGGTAAAAGAGAAATAATAATACCTGGTTTTTTTTTTAATTCAAAGTTATTGTGGGGATAAAATGACATATTATGAGGGTGTTTTATAAAACATATAGTGCTATATAACTAGGATATTTGTGCCTGATTTACTCAGATTGAATGGCATCATTAATGCAAATTAATGTTAACTACCATTTTATTCATCTGCTACTACGTGCCGACTATTGTTACAGATACTTACACACATTTTCTCACTTATTTAAAGCCTGCAGAAGAGGCATTGTTATCCTTATTTTACAGTCGAAGTAACTTGCCCATCATTCTAGGCATTAAGTAGCAGAGCTAGGATTCTAACCAGGATCTATCCAATGCTGAAGCTTTCTTCATGGTTTCTCTCTGCAGCCTAAATTAAGAGAAAGAGAAGGCAAAGATGCCTCAAAGCCATCCTCATTAGGATACATTTGAAACTGAATATAGTCTGTTTAAATGTCCTGCAGCTGACATGCTCCAGAGTCATCATGTTTTCAAGTTTAGATCTCTTAGCTCCAAAAGAATACAATGCTCGAGTGCCAGCAGAGGGGCAGGTGTTTTAGCATGTAAGGTATGAGAAATTAATGAGTATGAAAAGTTACTATGTCTTATAAACCTTTTACCTATTATATTATTTAATTTTATTTATGGATCCCATGAACCAAAAAAGGAATGCATTGACTGAGTCAGAGCCCTGTGCCACACACTCTAGCAAATGCCTCTTCATTTATTACCATGACAGCTTTATATATTAAAGGATCATCACTTAAAAAAATCTTTTCAAAACAGTGACTGGATGCTTTCAAGAATACCATTATGGATGTTTTTAATTAATTTTCTTCTTTCTAATTTTCATTTTTCTGGTATAAACTTTTTCTTTACTAATCAATGGTTGGCTCTCAGAACAGGAAGGCAAGTTTGACTTCATAAAGTCAACAATTGACATTTGCACAGTGGTTTACCATTTACAAAGAGAGCACTGTTCACCACCATCGTCCCACTTCCCATGCTGAGGGTCACTGTCAAAGGATTCCATCTCACAAATGAGGAAACTGCCATCCTCAGAGTGCTCTGGAGAGATTGTATTGACAATGTCTATGGTTCAGTCCATATCTGCTTTGTGGTCAGATTCTTTGCTGCAAAGGCTCTGTGTGTTCTCTATTTCCTGTGCTCCAGACAGCTCTTGGTATAGTGCCTTAAGCTAGATCTTCAGTAAATATATACTACATGGGAGCATGAAGAGTGAAAAATTAGTGGGAATTGTATTGTTACCTCTGTAAAACAAAAATTTTCGAACCTCACATCCAAGGATAGCCTTTAGGTGACATCTGTGAATCTCTAAAATCTTAGGCCAGAATGTGCCTGTGTACAGGCTCACATATGCATTGTCAGTGAGGAGGGTGTCCTCCTTATTTGTCATTGAACTCTCAAAGGGGTCCATGACCCAAATAAAGTTAATAATCACTGCTTTCAAAAATTAAACAGGTAGCCACAAAATGTTTTAAGATTTTATTCAGCATTCATAACAAAAGATAGAAATCATCAGAAAGTTAGATTTAACCTCTGTGTTACCTAAACAGTATCAACATTTCATGTCTAAGCTGAATAATTTTGGTTTGTTAGAGCTTAAAACATATGAGGTTAAAGCTTGGGCTTCAATCTTCCTATTGGCTAATAGCACAGTTCTGTGACCATAGATTTCACTGAGTCCCACCAGCTATCCTGAAAAGGCCCGTGATGAGTTAAAAAAAAAAAGACGGGATTATGCCAATCAATTTCCTTATTGCATTTCCTGTATTGTTTGTATGTTCATAACTTCAGTCTAAATATCACTGTACTTCATCTGAGAAGCTCTACAGGCTAATAAGATATGTGTGTGTGTGTGTGTAGATATATATGCATGTATATGTATGTGTATATGTACATATGTATATATAAATAATTTTCCCCAGGTTTGAGAGACTTCCTTAACCCAACTTTTTACATTCAGGAATTTTATTTCCTCATAAGTTACATCAAATACTTTCTGCTACATTGGATGCCTTTTGAGAGAGGGGCCCATTTCTTTTTATTTCTGTAAATATAAGATACAACGCCATTGTATAATGTGCATTCTTGTAGTATTAGTGATTGTCATGAGGCTTTAGTGAAGTCATTAGGGGCCCATATTACACAGAATCACCAGGTCAAAGTAGAGGACTTTTCTAGGAACTAATTACATCAGGTCACCTAATGTAAAGTATAATACACTAGCAAATAACTTTTATCACTGATTACTTTGCTGTCTATTGTAGAATGCATTAAAATCAGACAAAGTAAGCCATTACTCCTCATTTGTGGCATATTATTTAATAACTTTTATCTCTTACAATAGTCAAGGAATATCAAAGGCATTCAAAGTAAAAACAATGTCTGAAAGTGCACAAAAATGTTTAAATGTGCACAGCATAGCTTTTAGTCTGCAAAATGTCAATAGGTAAATACTGGTTTATAATAGTTATGAAACACCAGTTTTCACTAATTATGAATATTCAAAAGAAAATATTTTCAACTCAAAGCATAATATACATGATGGTATAGTAGCTAGTAAGAAACATTTATCATCTAAGAGCTGAAGCAGAAAGAAGTCAAGTCTGAATTCTTTATATTTTATTGGTCATATTTTATAAACAGGCTACATTGATACCTTTCCTAGATTTATACTCCCAATTAAGTGTTTTTTAAAGCAAGTAATAAAATGGTCATTCTTGTACTTTTTGAATGTATCTCATTAACTATACTATCACTCCAAGTATTTGCGTGTCCTTTCAAATGTCTGCTGATGTAGCAGAAGATGTGTCAATGACATTGTATGCCCCACTAAATTAGATATCCCCATGTTTACACACATACATATGGTTAATGATTCATGTTACTTACTGAAGTTTCCTCTCTTTTGATTTAAAGATATTTAAAGGTTGAAATACTGAAATGCTTATTTTGACCTCAGGATCTTACTGCTTTACATAGTAACATATAAACAGGCTAAATACTTATTTTAATACCACCAAACCACTTTTTACCTTCATTGTAAGTGAGGTTTGGTCAGCTAAGGTCAAGTTGGACACCCGCAGCATCACTGGCATTATAGTTGTTGAACTCTGTCACAGAGAGGAGAGTCAAATGTAAACACTGAATGTTTCTCTGGCAGCTTAGAGCTGGGATTAACTTGGATCACCTAGTCTTCTGCTTTTAATGAAATTCCCTCCCTTGTATTTTCATGTTTGGAAGAGAATCCAAAGTTATCTCATGCTAATTCAGTCAGGCAGTGCCCTCCGGGGATGTCACAGGCTTCCCTGACCTCTCCGGAGAGAGAATCAGTGAAGGGATGAGGAGAATTAAACATTCCTGAGAAATTGGAAAGCGGCAACCCCCAGAGAATTTACAGAGAAACTCGCTCCAGACTCAGCTGCCAGATACTCAAGTCACCTTTTCAGCACTTGCTTGATGTCTCTCTCAGTCCCATCTGGCTTGACTCAGAGGTCAGTCTGGGGACTGGGAAAGGTGGCAGCTCGCAGAGGAATTCAAGGGAGGTCTACAATAGCTCCTTCTGTCTTTGTCATTTGTTGTTATTTGAAGTGCATTCAAAAGGGTGAACAAAGCATAAGGTGGAAGTAGTACTAGATTTTGCTTGGCTACCTTTTTTTTTTAACCCAAAATTTACTTTAGATATTTACTTTAGATGAACTGGTATTTTTAGTTCCCAATAATGAGTTCCCTGATTTTTGACAACTGAAATTTAATGGTTGTTGTTATTTTTATCATGTAAGACTTCTGCAACTAATTATTTTGTAATTATATTGGCTATTTTACAAAGGATGTTTTCTCTTGTGCCTTTAATGAAATTTGGGGTGGGGGGAGGTTAGAAAATATGTTTCTGATTTTAAAATTATATTCTCTCTTTGGTTTACATTTCCTATTGAAGAATTTCAGAAAAGTAGGAGAACATGAGTATTCCTAAATATATCTGTATTGTAAACAAACTAAGAGGCTACATTTTATAGTTTGTCCATTTTATTTTCTAGTGAGTTGAACAAAGTTCAGCAATGGTGTGAACAAGTTTGGAGGTCTGATTCCTAAAGAAAAAACCACTCTATTGGAGTACTAGTTAGACTGGATAGCTAAGCAGGCCGGCCTCACTGCATTTTATCTAGCTAGCCCCCTGGCGTGCTCTGTTTAGTCCAGGCAAAGTTTTACATTTTTTAAAGCCTAACAGTCAGAATCTGAGAGGCTTGTTTTCTTTTTGGGGGGGTAGTTTTTGCGGGGGAGGTTAGCATAACTCTTAGTTTTTAGGATTTCAGATGGGAATTGTCTGCTGGAGTGAAATGCGCATTGCCCCTTCTAGAAAGAGGTGCACTCTCTACAGGACATCAGAATGAGCCCAGTGATGGGGGGGGGTTCCTAAAATTGTGAACCCTGTCTTAGACCCTTTTTCCAGCACCTTGTTTAAAAAGAGAAATCACTTTTCAAAGTATTTTCATTCACTAGAAAGTTATTCCTAATTTTGGGGTAAAAGCAGATAGACAAATATTATACTCATTTCTTCATTGGCTTACATGATGATTTCAAGATATTTTTATCTCCTACATGGTGACCTAGAAAGAGGGTTGGCCTAGAAAATGGAAGTTGTGGGCTCTCGGGCTGGGCCTGTCACTAGCCATCTGAAACATCTTGTTGGACCCCAGTTTTCTTATCCTTAAAAAACCAAATTAACCTGCCAACTTTCAGAAGTTCTCTGATCTTTGTTACTGTTCACTTTCCAGTGATTCAGTACACAGTAACTTAGGTTTCCTAACTTCCCTAGTTTCTCTGTCAAAAAACAAAAAACTAAAATCAATCATGTTGATGTACTAAAAGAGTATTGTTTATAACAAACCATGCAGGATTCCCTCTGTAATGGTGAGAATCATTCAAATAATCACTTTACCATTTCATCTCCAGTTTTCAAGAAGTGCAGCCATTCTGAGCACAGATATCTGCACTTGATAACTGAAGTACAGCTATTGAAGAAGGGATTTAAGGGTATTTCAAAGGACCCAAGCTAAGGCTTCAAAATCCTCAGCCCTTGGTATTAAGGGTGAAAGTGGGAAAGGGAAGAGGGTCCTGTGTTGAGTCTTGGAAGTGCACACCCCAGGCCCTCTCATTTTATGGCTGCTCCCTACGTCAGTGTGTGCTGAAAGAGTTAAAGGGCTCCAGGCCCCTGCACACCATTGGGGAGTGTCTCGGGCACTGCAGAGAATCTGGCACAAAGTATGTTTTTATGGAACTGCTTATCAAAACTAAGCCTCTGCCGGTTCATTTAGATGGGTGGGTTGGGTGGAAAACTGGCAGAGAGATCAGGAAATCTGCCTTCTGTTCCTCATTCTGCTGCCGCCTGACCCTTTTGCAGGTCATTCCCCTAGCATGTCTCAGTTTCTCTATCTGTAAAATAAGACAGTGAAATTCGTGTTCTTTATAAGAAATGTTAGAGAAATTTTTTCTGATTATTTTCATCAAAACTGTGGCAAATGAATATTTTCATGGGGGCTCTGCCTTGATCCATTCTTTGACTTACTCTTGTCTCATACCTTTTTATCTCTTTGGAGGGGCTTTTCAGACCATAGCCTTCTTGCTGCCTGTTAATGGTTGTGCACCCACCTAACCTTCATGTTAACACCATCCCCAATTCTAGGAAGAGAGACAGTGGAGGTGGGAGCTCTTTGTGCCAAAATAAACAATAAAGTTTAGAAACATTTAGACCAAGATAACTAGGAAAATGATGTTGAATAAAAGATGGCATTAGACTTATGCTTAAGTCAGAGTCTAGTTCCAAAAAGCACAATCTTCAGTTAACTGATGTGTTTATAAAGGTTTGTTCCTTTGTTTGTGTTTTTAAAGATTTTATTTGTTTAAATCTGCTGATTACTCCTCAGTTCAGTCTCTACTTAAGATTTCTTTATTCATTGAGAAATCATATTGGAAAAAACATCTATCAACAACTGTTTACTATTTGGGAACACTATTTAACAAAGGAATACTATCTAACAATAACTAATAAAGCTACCTATTCAGAAAAAAAGACTTAAAGCTTCTCTGAAATATCTAACTGTATAATACAATTTTATTTTCCTGAAATAGCAAAAGACCACATATAAGACAAAAATATAAATTATCAGGATTTGTATGCTCTTTTAAAACTTGAATATAAGTAACCTATTTGGGACAAGGAATCAGAAATTCTTAGAGATAGAAATATTGAAACCCCAAATTCCATTCTAAAACATATTATTTAAAAAAGAATTAGTGCTCTGAAAAATGCTGTGTTTCTGTGTTAAGTATAATAATGGTCTGCAGAATTATCACATCATGTCTCAGAGGTCCTTGTGGAACACTGATCTCTTAGGCATTAACCGTGGAATTTTCTCCAGTAATATTTTCATTTATAATAGCAACAACATTTAGTAGATCATGAAGTGCTTTTAAAATGTTATCTAAGGTGATACCTAAAACCATTAACCTGTGTAAGAAAGAAGTAAAATAAGCGACTTGTTTTAGGACTTCCATCTGAGCTCTTTGCACTGCATAACATTGACACTGTCCGTTATGACTGCCTGTTTTCCTGTAAAAACACTTCATTTGGAAAGACGAATAAATATGTGAGGGCTCCATGTCTTGGCTCTGTGATTTTCTCAGCTCTCACATTCTGCATACGGGTTTGGGTTTTCATTTTGAGTGTGTGTCTTTGTATTCAGTCTCATACCACAAGCTCCCGTTACATGAAAGTACATAAGTGATCACAGAAAGAGTTCCTAAAATACCAGCACTGTGTTTATTGCTGGGAACTAGATCTTTAAAAAAAAAGTAACAAAACGTTTTCTTCTTCACCCCTTCACTCTTAACTCCCACCTCCAGTAGTGCTAGGAGAAATTGAATCAGATGAAAAAACAGGCAGTTCTGTGATGCCTGGCTCTGATCTCTTACAGAGCCTCCAAACTAGGGGGTGGAGGCTGGGGAAGATGCTCAGCTAAAGAGATTGGAGTTTCAGCAGGTGGTGCTGTTTCCCCCAAGTGATCAGACGTCTTTGGCCCCCAGCTGGGGGGCACTGTTCACTCTTAGGAACAAGTGTCTAATGCTTGTCCTTTTACTTGTGGTTCCAGCAAAGTTTTAAACTAACACTGAATTGGAAACAAAAGTGAGTCATGCAAACTGAGAAACTGGCTCTCATTGCTTTGTAGATCATCATGCCACCATGATGCCTGGGATGTCCCATTGTTTTCCCTAGAGCAAACCTGCAGTCCATGTCACTGTTAGAAATACAGTACTTGGTTTTCTTTTTCATCTCTGTTCTAGAGTCAGTCACACATAGGCAATCTATGGGAAAGAAAAAAGAAAGGCAGGAGCAGTTGTGTAACTGTCATTCCCTCACTGGCCAAGCTCTTTAATATCTGTGGACACATGCATCTGGAGGCCTAACCAGAAGATAGTGAAGACAGTGCATGAGGAGACACTAGGATTTTGTCTCTATGCCTTAGAGGATCAGTTGACTGGATTTTTTTCCCCTCACTTGACAATTTTTCATTGCTTTTAGAGAGAGAGGAAGGGAGAGAGAGAAACATCAGTGTAAGACAGAAACATCAATTGGTTGCCTACCATCTGTACTGGGGCTGCGGATCCAACCCACAATCCAAGTATGTTCCCTGACTGGGAATTGAACCCACAGGCTTGGTTAGGGGCCGACACTTCAACCAGATGAGCCAACTTCAGGCCAGGGCAATTGAATGTTTTCTCAAAGACTTAATTCACTGATTCTTCAGCTCACTTGCATAGTCCTCTCACTGACTCTGTACTATATAGGTTCTTTTTCATTTTATTTAAGAGGATTCATTCTAGAGGACACCTACCTCTGAATAGTGGAGCTGGCTTAGTGGGAGAGGACTCATTAGTTTATTGTCACATCTGTGGGTGACTGAATGACCCACATTCTCTTGCATCTTAGAATATGTTCTAAAGCTCTGATAGCACAAGTTACCCTCACCCACTTTTGTTTTTCTTTCTGTGGTTTTAGAAGGATGTAGTAGAAATAGGAACTGAAGATTTGGTGTAGATTGTCAGAAAGTGTGATTATCACACTGGCTCATTTTCAAAAGCAGTAAAGGTATACTAAATATTCTACCTGCACACTTTAAAATGACCAGTTCTTAAATTAACTTTTGACTTTTGGGCAATTATGTTCAATAGCTGTTCTTTAAATTAATCATATTGATTTAAAAACAAAAGTATCAACATTACCTAGTGTCAGTGAAGAAAAAACTTTAGGGAACCATTTAAAATTTAGTCCGATATATTACCAATTTGAAGTTTTTTAGATGCCCTTTTAATAAATGCAGTGAGAACACTATCATGTTCTTTGAAAAAATTAATAGGTATATGAATGTGATGGATTTTGTATACTTCATTTTGGAGACCCAGCACATTGTATATCTTCCTAGGAAGGTTCAAATCACTAAGTTAACATCTGCATTTGTAAACACTTCTCTCAAGTGCTCTTTCTCTAAAAGCTGGAGACTGAAAGAATGAAGCACAGATCTTCCCCAGGCCAAGAGTTGCATCATAAGCCCTTTGCAATCAATAAGAACATTGTGGTGGTTATTTCATAGCTGATTAACTTACATGTCTACAAGCCAACACTTGCCTTGAAAGGCTGGTCTGGTTTCATGCAGTGTGAGCGTGGCCTTTACTAGCCTGTCCTGGCATTGAGCTCTAGAACTGCTCTTTCCTGATGGCGGCCAGGGTCCAGCCCTGCAGTCTCATAGTGAGTAACCCCATCAGCAGGAGCGTACTTTTTTGTGAAAGGGCATTATGTCTATTCAGGCAATACCACAATGTCAAGATAATTAGTTTTAGAGAGAAAAAACCCCAGAATTGAAAACCAAGTCAGATACCTGGCTGTGGACTGTTCAACTTTGAAGAGACAGAAAATGTGGTGGCTTTATTTTTCTTAATAACTGCGATAAATGCAAACAAACACAGGCAATTGAGCATTTAATGATGAGATAATGCAGAAAGGCATAATAATAAAAGCTGACCATATGTTTCTCAGTTCATTGTTGAAAAACTGTGTTTCTCAGCTTTTCTGTAATTGGTTTACATGGTACTGTATTTTAATTCATGACAGGATCTTAAAACATCATTTCAGAGTTTTTCTATTCTTCCTTGCAGGCAAGCTTTCTGTTTCATTTTTAGGGAAATGGAATCCTTGTGTCTTATAGTTGAAGTATTATTTTGAGGTGTCTGACATTCCTTTTAATTTCACCAATTGTGGGGTAAATAAACCATTGTGTATGTACTTGGGGAAAAAAATTGGCAGAAAAGCAGAATATGTCAAAGACTCTTGCTTATCGTTCCTAGTAAGATTTCCCAACTGGAGCTTCTCTGTTTTATTTTGCCTCTGGCTAACATCTAAAGATCAGTAATAAAGCTCTATGCAAATACTTTAATGTAGTAAAAGAACAATATTTTGACACTCATTGACACAAGCAAAAAATACAACACTAAATTAGTGTTCAGGCAACAATGAATACATTGTTCATTTATATGAAATGAATGTGGAAAATGTTGTGTTACAGTAACAGAAAAGATTGCTCCTCAGTTCTTGACCTTTAGCATTTGCTAGATGACATTACTTATGCTGTTGTGTAGTAATAGACAATTGTTTATTGTGAATACTGGGTCTTGAGCACTTATTGATACTTGTCAGGCTACTGAAAATTTTAGTAACCAAAATAAATGCTTATTCTTCTGGGTCTGGTAATTTCAGTTAAGGTTATGTATTTCTTTTTTTAATTTTTAAACATTTTAGAATTTTCAAATACTTAATACATTAAATGTTTAGAAGATGTTCATTCAGTTTATCAAAGGCTTGATTTTCTAGATTTTATCTGGAGTTATAAAAACTCAAAAAAATCTCCCATCACCATCTATGTGTTTTTAAAGTAATTGTATGTTTAGGGGCTCTTTTGATTTTTTAAAGAATATTTTATTGATTATGCTATTACAATAGTCCCAATTTTTTCTCCCCTTTATTCCACTCTGCTCTGCACCACCCCCACCCTCCAGAATCCCCTCCCCTTAGTTCATGTCCATGTGTTGCACATACAAGTTCTTTGGCTTCTCTATATCCTATACTGTTCTTAAACTATTCCCATCTATTTTACACCTACCAATTATGCTTCCCTGTACCTTTTCATCCTCATTTTCCTCCTCCCCCTCCTCACTTCCTCGCTGATAACCCTCCATGTGATCTTTATTTCTGGGATTCTGTTTCTGTTCTACTTGTTTGCTTAGTTTTTGTTTTTGTTTTTTAGGTTCAGTTGTTGACAGTTGTGAATTTATTGTCATTTTATTTTTCACAGTTTTTTATCTTCTATTTCTTAGACAAGTTCCTTTAACATTTCATATAATAAGGGCTTGGTGATGATGAACCCCTTTAATTTGACCTTATCTGGGAAGCATTTTATCTGCCCTTCCATTCCAAATGATAGCTTTGTTAGACAGGGTAATTTTGGTTGAAGGTCCTTGCATTTCATGACTTGAAATACTTCCCAGCCCCTTCTAACCTTCAAGGTTTCTTTTGAAAAATCTTCTGATAGTCTTATGGAAATTTCTTTGTAGATAACTCTCTCCTTTCCTCTTGCTGCTTTTTAGATTCTCTCCTTATCTTTAATCTTGGCTAATGTAATTATGATGTGCCTTGGTGTATTTCTCCTTAGGTCCAATTTCTTTGGGACTCTCTGGGCTTCCTGAATTTCCTGGAAGTATGTTTTTTTTACCACATTAGGGAAGTTTTCCTTGATTATTTGTTCAAATAAGTTTTCAATTTCTTACTCTTGCTCTTCTTCTGGAAGTCCTATGATTCAGATGTTGGAGCACTTAAAGTTGTCCCAGAGTTTCCTAAGCCTCTCTTCATTTTTTTGAATTCTTGTTTCTTCATTCTGTTCCAGTTGGATGTTTATTTCTTCTTTTTGTTCAAATAATTGATATGAGTCCTGGTTTCCTTCCCTTCACTGTTGGTTCCCTGTATATTTTTCTTTATTTCACTTTGTGTAGCCTTCATTTCTTCCTTCATTTTTCAACTGAGTTCAGTCAGTTCTGTAAGCATCCTGATTACCAGTGTTTTGAACTCTTCATCAGATAGGTTATTTATCTTCTCATCACTTAGCTCTTTTTCTGGAGTTTTGCACTTTTGTTTTTGTTTCTAATATTTTATTGATTATGCTCTTACAGTTTTCCCAATTTTTCCCTCTTTATCCCCACTCCACACTGCACCCCCAAACCCTCCAGAATCCCCCACTTAGTTCATATCCATGGGTTGTACATATAAGTTCTTTGAGTTCTTTATTTCCTATGCCATTTTTGACCTCTCCCCATCTATTTAATGCCTACCAATTATGCTTCTTCCCTGTGCCTTTCCCCCCTTCCTCTTCTCCCCCTCCCCACTGAAAACCCTCCAAGTGATGTCCATTTCTGTGATTCTGTTCCTGTTCTAGTTGTTTGCTTAGTTTTTGTTTTCATTGTTTTTCTTTCTTTTATTTTTTTAGGTTCATTTGTTGATAGTTGTGAATTTGTTGTCGTTTTACTGCTCATATTTTTGATCTTCCTTTTCTTAGATAAGTTGCTTTAACTTTTCATATAATAATGGCTTGGTGATGATGAACTCCTTGATCTTGACATTATCTGGGAAGCACTTTAACTGCCCTTCCATTCTAAATGATAGCTTTGCGGGATAGAGTATTCTTGGAGGTGGATCCTTGCCTTTCATGACTTCAAATACTTCTTTCCAGACCCCTATAGCCTGAAAGGTTTCTTTGTAGAAATCAGCTGATAGCCTTATGGGAACTCCTTTGTAGGTAACTGTCTCCTTCCCTCTTGCTGCTTTTAAGATTATCTCTCTGTCGTTAATCTTGGATAACTTAATGATGATGTGTCTTGGTGTGTTCCTCTTTGGGCCCAACTTCTTTGGGACTTTCTGGGCTTCCTGAACTTCCTGGAAGTCTATTTTCTTCGCCAGATTGGGGAAGTTCTCCTTCATTATTCATTCAAATAAGTTTTCAATTTCTTGCTGTTGTTCTTCTCCTTCTGGCACCCCTATAATTCAGACATTGGAACATTTCAGATTGTCCCAGAGATTCCTCAGCCCCTCTTCATTTTGGGGGGTTCTTATTTCTTCATTCTGTTCTGGTTGAGTGTTTATTTCTTCCCGTTGTTCCAAATTGTTGCTTTGATTCCTGGTTTTCTTCTTGTCACTGTTGGTTCCCTGATACTTTGCTTTATTTCACTTTGGGTATCTTTCATTTGTTCTTGCATTTTTTGACCACGCTCAATCAGTTCTGTGAGCATTTTGATTATCAGGGCTTAAATTTTCCATCAGATAGGTTGGCAATCTCCTCCTGGCTTGGCTCTCTTTCTGAAGTTTTGCACTTTTCTTTCATTTTGACCCTATTTCTCTCCTCAGGGCCCTTGATAAGTTGTAAGGGGTGGGCCCTTAGGTGTTTACCCAGGCAGGGCAACCCTCTTTGCTGTGCTGCAACAATGCCTGTGGGGTGGGACCAGAGAGGGAACAATGCAGCTTGCCAGCTTGTCTCAAGCACACTTTTCTACGAACTCTCATGTGAGACTGGGACTTTCTCCCACCACGGCAACCGCCATAGTCCACAGCCACCTCTGAGTCCCAGTTTCCCCTTAAGTCAGCCCCTCCCATGCAGACTTCTGCCTCGCCACAGCCCACCACCTCACTGCAGTTTCTCTCCATTTCTCAGCCTTACCAGTCTTACTGTGCTGTTTGATTATTTCTTTCATTCTGTGGTTGTCGGAGTTCCATGCAGTTTGATTTTCTGGCACTTCTAGTTGTCTCTTGATTTTAGATTGATTGCTTTTCTCCTTTTGGCTGTGCAAGGAAGCAAAGGGTTTCTACCTACACCTCCATCTTGGCTGGAACTCTGGTAATCTTTGTCTGAAGTTTTGATCTGTTTCTATATTTGGGCCATATTTCTTTGTCTCAGTGCACCAGTCTGGATGAATGTTTCTTTAACTCCTTGGTCGTCAGAGTTCCATGCAGTTGGCTACTCTGGTAGTTCTAGTTGTGTATTGTTTTTAAATTGGTTGCTATCCTTATTTTGGTTGTGCGAGGAAGCGGACGGTTTCTACCTACACCTACACCTTGGCTGCAACTGTCTTTTGATTTTTTTTTTTGTTTTAGTTTAGTGAACATAAGGCAGTTCTTTGTTTAATTTTCATTAGTGTGAGGGGTCCTTATTGGAGGTGAAGTTGTCTTTAAATTATATTTTATATGCAGTGGTATTTCTTTCCTCATATAGTAGGCTCAAATATTACTGTTATAATAAATATTTTCTTAAATAAAACTGGCTTCCCTTTTCATATCTGTCAATCAAGGATATTACAAAGGCAGCATCTGGGAAATAATTTTGATAACAGAAACATTCTGCTCATGGGTAAAACCAAGTAAATAAGAGCAATTTGACCTCCCTGAAAAACAAAGCTTATGTACTGTTTCTATTGGGGTATTTTATATTTAGCCAAAAGTTAAAGGCAGAATGATTAAATCTAAAACTATTCAAGCATAATTTTAAGAGTGTTGAGTAGAGAGTGACTTTTAAGTTGAAATCCTGATTTTTGTGAATGAGGACATTGTGGGAAAACACATTTGAAATGAATTTAACTGAGTGAATTGAATGAGACACTAGTTTCCTGTAACAAAGATGGTGTATATGTCCCAGCCTGCAGTCTTCAGAGGAGCTAAAGAATGGGCAGTGTCAGTGTTCTTTGCCATTACAGACAGGTAAGAATCTTACAAAGCTCTCCCACTCCACTGGTGTGCATTTTCTTTTCCTTTGTGCTCACAAAATTCCTTTCCTGCTAGCATTTATCCCATGGGCCTGTGTTATATCAGTTGCAGGCTGGGCTCATGGCAGTCTTCCCTGTGGTTCTGTGGAGCCAGGTGGTGTCTTATCCCCTTGGGAACTGTCTTCTCAGATGTGGGAACAGAGCCCGATGCATGATTGGTTCTACACACTCAGCCTCTGCTAAGTTCTGGAAGTATTGGTCTCCAGCTCTCTTCTTCTGAGCTAGTTGGCCCAAGGAGCAAAAACCAACTTGAAGGAATTCAAATAAGAAGTATAGGGATACTTCCCAGGAACTGGGAAGTGAAACCTGCCTTCTTGTGTGTTTGTGCATCTTTCCCCTCACACCTGCTCAAGTCTTGTAGTCCCCCTTTCCCTACTCTTTTCCCCAGGTGGGTCTCCTGCTCAACTCTGCAGTGCTCCTTCTGTAGGCCTCCCCTTGGCTTTAGCAGTGCCAGCTGACCTCATGTGACAGCCACATGTATATAGCTCCAATGGTCATTCAGTCTCTAGGTGTCTCTGTATAGATTTTTTTTTTACTTTAATTGGCCCAGAATATATCAGGTGTCAGGAGGAAGGGGAGGCACAGGAACAGGTTACCCAGCTTAAGCATTGCTACTTTGATTGACTCCTTCAGCAAGAGCTATGGCTAGGAATAATCTTGCTTAGAAGGAAGGTTTTGGAAAGTTTCTATGCCTGATGTCTTCTGCAAAAGACCCAGAGTTTATGTATCAGAAGTTCTTACTTATATCAAATGTTGGACTGTAAAAATTCTTTTCTATATAAATATTGGAAGTCCATAACCCAGGAAGGCACAGTAAACACCTTGTGTATTTCCACCTGGCATACTCTCAGACTCTTAACGCAGTGCCTGGCACCTTGCTGTTATTCCATATATGCTTACTGATTGACTGGTCAGGTCCCCAGGTTAGCCCAGAAAAGCCCATGCAGCTATTCCTAACAACCATTTATAACAGAGTTTCTACAGGAAAATGCATCCCTAGTCATAACCATTAGGAAACTGTTAGTGTAATGCAATAAAAAGAATACTAAAAGGGAAATCAAGGTTCTAGTCCCAGCTCTGGCAGTAAATAGGTGTATGACTTTCAATGAGTCATACATTCTCTCTGGTTTCATTTGCTATGTCTTTAAAATGAATACAATTGAATGAGAACATCTCTGAGGTCCCTTCCAGCTATAAAACTCTGTGGCTTTAACAGAATAAGGATTAAATTTACTCCACCCTTTCAGTCTTCCTTCCCACTGCCATACATGGCTACAAGAGTTTGTGGAGATCAACTAGATCCTCAGGCACCAATAACCCTCTCAGGCTACATAATTGCCATTGTCATCATCATCAGGATAAATAATAGTACTTGAGTGCTTATTATGTGTCAGGCACTCTTCCAGGCACCTTACATACACTAACTAATTTAATCCTAAAAATAGTCCTGTGAGGTAGGTACTATTATTGTTCTCATTTTCTGAGGCAATGGAAAATTAAGAGACTTGCCAAAGTTACCCAGGAAATCACAGAGCTGGGGTTTAAACCCAGGTTGTCTGCTTCTGAGTCTGAGCTCCAACCACAACAAGTAGCAGTTGTCAGTGTGGTACCCAGACAAGAAGCCCATAGAGCTGTTAGAAATGCAAATTTTCAGGCCCCTGCCCAAGCCTACGGAGTCAGGGACTCTGGGGCTAGAGGAAGACCAATCTGCTTTAACCTTTCAGATGGCTGCAATGCACACTAAATTCTAGTGCTCCTCCTTCCTCTCTTCAGCACTGCCTTTCAACATACCAATATGAGGTTCTTTAGGTTTCTACTCCCCAGGTATTCCAATTGGGGAGCTGGGGGTGTGGTATCACGGCCCAGTTATACATGAACAAGGCAAGCATTCAAATGTCAGAGGATCATAAATTAGGATCTAGTTATAATGCTTTCAAGCTCTCTGTCTCCTAGTTGGCATCATTGATGAAATTGCTCCAGGAAAAGTCAGGAGGTAGAGGTAATTACAAAGAAGGGAAATGTGGCTTTCTGCGTGAATCCCCAGCACAATCTTTGACAGGTTTAGCAAACAGGATTAGGCAGTGTATCACACAATAGGTGCTGACCCTCCTTCCTTACATGAGCCCTGCTCTGTCCTTGACTGTGTATGCTGTATCCATGAGCTGCATGTAGTTACTGAGCTCTTGAAGTGTGCCCAGGCTGGATGAGATGCAAAATATATACTGCACATCGAATACTTAATACATGGAAAAATAATGTAAAATGTCTTCATAATATTTTATATTGAAATGATAATGTAATGAGTGTATTTTAACTCTACACATTAAATAAAACATTGTTTAACTTTACATTTTCTTTGACTCTTTTACTGTGACTAAATAGAAAATTAAAAATTACATATGTGACTTGAATTATATTTCTATTGGCAGCACTGTTTTGGACTAAGCTCTCAAAGTCCTATCATTATCTACCTTAATGCACACACTATGTTGTATGTATAGATTATATTTCTTGGTAATGATGATTATCAACACTGGAATTGAGAGATCTGTGGCAAGGTTAGGACCTGTTTTTCAAGGGAGCCAGGGACCAGCCCAGAAGTTGGATTCCAAACATTAGAGTCAGACGGAGAGGCAGAACCAGGTGGTCAGAACCAGCTTGAAGGATAAAGTCACAAAGATGTCAGAGCTGGCTTCCCAAGAACATGTTTAGGCAGCATGGCCAGGAACCATGAGTTAAGGGCATGGACAATCAGGTGGTCACAAGTGTAAAGTAACTTCCTGCTACATACCCAGAGCTTTTATATTGTTCCTACTAAGCCAGAAACTAATTCTAGAATGGCTTACCTGGGTATGCAAGTGGGTGCAGGTAATTGGAAACACCTGGTTGAGGTAGGTGGCTGGGCATGCTCCAGGAAACAGCCACTCCTGGGAAGAATGCTGTGACAGTAGTGATGTTCGGCCAGGTTAGAACATTTGTTAAATTATTAAATTAACTTGAAAGTGAGTTTCTATGTTCCATGTGTTGGCCTGAATTACTGTGGCCCTCATATAAATCTATCACTGCACAAAGTTAAAAGTAGACAGAGCCTTACATAGAAACCACAAGCTGAAACGAAGTTTATATTAAAGGCAAAAATATTCATTAAGAATACTGAATCAATCAGTTGATATTATAATCATTACAAGACAGATTATTTCCAAAGATGGCTCCCCCTCATTCTGCACAACCTCTTGCAGTGTGACTTTACCTCTCTTCTCAAAAAAGAGAGAGTCTGTTTCCCCTTTTTAGAATTTGGGCTGACCCTAGAACCAGTAGTATACAGAGGAAGTGACACCAGGTCACTTTTAGGCTGATGCCTTCTGAGGCCTTCCATTTTATAAAGAAGCTTGGAGTAGACAAGTGAATGATGAGAAACCATGGGTGCAAAGGCACATGGAGAACTGAGGTATATCCAGCAGCCAGGACCCAGACCTGGGAGGGGACCCTCTTGATCCTGTAGGCCCAGTCAAATCACCTCAGCCAGCACCACAGGAGTGCAGCTGAGCCATCTCCCTGAGCCCTCCTGAACTACTAACTCACAAAATCCTGAGCAATAAGGAGGTTTAAGCCATTAGATCTTAGGATGACTTACTAAGCAGCATTGAACAATTGAACATCTTTTATTTGTATGTGCATTTTTCACACATTATTTACATGGCCACATAACTTTGGGATACATACAATTGCTTAAAATAATTCTTTATATACTCACTCAGAGTATATTAGGCTGAATATATATACATGTATACAGTCTATATATTTTGCTTAAATTAATTTGGAGTCCTAGGAGGCCCACAAAATGGTATGACATAGGAATGGAGATTATCCTCATTAGAGAACCACTTTTATACTAATCCTAAAATCAGGAAAGTGTTGCTAAAGGAGAGACCCATTGTACCATCTGTGTCATAGCCTTCTGGCTGAAGGGCTATGTAGACTTTGATCTGGGGGAAGGCAGAGAGGAAGAATGATTGCCAGATAGCACCATAGTGGCAATGCTATTTCTGGCTATTCTGTGAGCCACACTAACTAACCAAGTGCTGAAAAATCAGGGTAGCCATGTCTTGGGTTTGGGCCTTGGTTTTGAGAGTAGTTTGAATTGAAGTTGTAGTCTGCCCTCTATGCATTTCCCTGTTCTTTCTCATTTGATTTCTTCAGCAAACATTAGCCTTCTCCAAATAGTCATAGCACTACCCCATGATCTCTGTCTGAGGTGGGAGTGGGGAAGAAGGTTCCAAGGGAAGAAAAGGAACATTAATAAAACAGATGAATATCACATATTATAAGAAATATTAGTCAAAGATAAAATATGTAGCTGGAGTTAAGATAATTGTTCTCCGTAGAGTCAAAAAAAAATTACAGGCAACATGTTTTTATTCAGTCTGTTAAAAGCAAAGGTAGGCAAATGACAGGCCATGGGCAAGCCGCCTGTTTTTGTAAACAATGTTTTATTGAGACACAGCCATGCCAGCTTGTTTTTGTATTGTCTGTGGCTGTATCTGCACTACAACAGCAGAGTTGAGTAGTTGTGTTAAACATCATACGGCTCACGAGCCTAAAACACTTACTGTCTGATCCTTTAAGAAAAAGTTTGCTGACCCCTGGCTTAAAGAAAATAAATGAGAGTTAAGTTGGAAGTAATCAGGATGGATATGGAGGAGAAAAAGAAAGCCATTTCAGAGATTAAGGCCACATTAACAATGAAATTTAAAATAAATGTTACTAAAATAATCACGTGAACAGTAGGAGGAAATCATGTAAAATTATAAGGATAAGAACAAACATTGAAGTGGGTAGATAGGGTATAATAGACCTAGAAAGTAAAAGAAAAGAGATGCAACTAGTGCATAATTGGTGTTCCTGAGAAAGAAATAGACTAGAAGAGATAAAGTATACTCAAAGATTAATAGAAGAAATAAATAGATAACTTGAATCTGCATATCACGAGAAAAACAGTATCCCTGAAAAATGATTCAGAATTATTAGCACAAGACTGAGAGCTTTCAGGTTTTGCATTGTTTATAGAAATTAGAAAAAAAATAGCCCCCAACCTTTGAATTTGTAGATTGGTACACCTGGCTAGAATAAAAGGATACAGGGAAAGGCAGATTTTGACATGGGCTCTTTCTTTCTGTATATAACATCCAAAGAAGCAAGGGCTTTACAACTTTCTAAGCTGTGTTTTATTATTTTTGGTGTTTTTATTAATTTGTTATCTAATGATTTTTCCTGTTTAGTAACTTTGTATCTTTGAAATGTCTGAAGATCCCTTAATCAAAAGAATACACAAACCACAGTATTTTTGCCCAGGAAGAAAATTAATAGATTGAGAGGTCCCTAAGGCCAGCCTTTGGTTATATTCTAGATGATTTTCATGATATAGTTTTGTTTGTTAGTCATTTGGTCCCTGCTTTCCAACTACGTTATATTAGGGGTACTCTCCTGGGCTAACCCTCAGACCTTTCTGCATGGGCCCCACAAAACTGGAAGCCTGGCCTAGCACAGGGCCACTTGAAGCCTTAAGAGGCCAGGCTGTCATCTGAAAACAGCTGCCAAACAAAGCTGGGAGACACAGTGCATGTAAATGGGTCCACACTTGTTTCCTTAGTGGGAAATTCCAGTTGCCATTCGTTCAAATTCCTATGGTTTTTAGAATTACTTCATAGACTTTCTCCCATGAAATATATGTATATATAGTTCTCCTTTAAGATTATTTTTATGACAGTAGCACATAAAGCATGAAAGAGCAGAGCTAAAAAAGCAGCAGTCAAATAACATAGTTAAACATAACCTTGATTAACAAATCTTGTTATTCATGGGTGACAGCTCAGTTAATAAGTGTTTGTGGCTTGGATACTAAACTGGAGGTTAATGGTGAGGGGAAGCAATTGTAGAATCCAGATTTTTAAGACAAATATGCATCATGCCCCAAAAGGCATGCATGGAATCAGGTGTGTAGTTAGTCGGCTGTGGTGATGTACTTCGGGTGTTCTCCTTCACTGGTCCAGCTGTGAAAGCCTCCAGAACCACCAAGCCAAGGAAGGAGGAGTGACCCTTCATGCCCCACTTCCACATGCATGCTTTGAATGGCCAAAGAGTAGCTTGTGAGAGAGGAGTATTTCTATTTGAAAAATTTGTAATTAAAATTTTATTTTGACTTCTCTAAATTAGCTTTGTTGAATGGGTAGATAAATTACATAGTTCTAGGAGAACATGTGTCCAAAATTAACTGATATTTATAAGTATCTAAGTCAGCCTTCAAATGTCAATGGTGTGGAGTCAGATTTTCCCTAAATGTCATGTGACTTAAAGGCAAAATGAATGTGAGACGTGATTTGAAAACTGTACTGTTTATTTGGCATTAAGTGGCATTCTATGTTAAAGAATCTGAAGCATTGGTACATTCCTTAACTAATTCCCTTTTCCCCCTGTGAAATGTATTAAAAAGTGGGAGCTGTTCCCCCACCACCACTGGTGATCAGGTCAGGGCTGAAAGTAAATAAGTATCTGAGGAAATGGATAAGCCAGTCATATCCTTAAAGGACACTTTAAGCATGTGGGAAATTTGTCTTTGTCCTACTTCGTTTTTTGAGAGACAGAGAGAATTGACATCTAAAACATGTAACCTTAAAATCCTTTCTATAGTCAGAAGCCAAAGCTGGGTGGCAATTTGATCACAGACTGTGCCCTAGTGGTGTCATGGGTCATATGTTCAGCATGTGAACAGGAAGGTGAGAAGTGGTGAACCTTTGCCTCAGTTGTGCCATCCATCAGAGAATAAATAGACCAAATCAACGTGTGCAGCTGTATGAGAAGGGGAATGGCTGAGTACTTCTCACACAGGGGCCTTTGTGTCCTGGACATGACCTGGCATTATGATGGGATGCACTGGGCCTGGGCTTTGTGGCAAATTACTAACCCATTATCACACCAGAACACAAGATCGTTTATCTTCTAATCCAGAGTGTCACCTGTTCTTCATTTACCAGTCAATAACCATTAATTATACTCAATGGAAATTTAAACAAAGCCCTTTCTCTCTGTAAAACTAGTAAACTATTCAGTAATAACAAATAAATCTGGAGTTGTATATCCTTTCCCTTCCCATTCCCAGACTGGAGTCTGGTACAATATGAACTTTAGAGGAAATGCCTAGAAATTGATAGGTCAAAGGCTTCAGATAGTCTTATGGAAAAGAAAAGAGCAGATTCTTGGCACTCAACCTAGTGAAAGTGAGAGGCTCCAACTGATCCCCAGATTCCTGCTGATGAACAAAACAAGCACCAGGGAACTTGTGCCCAGTGTTTAAAGTAATCTGCTATTAACCAGTAATCATATTTTCTCCTTTTATTTTTAGCAAGCCTTTGCTTTTTTTCACATGACTAAAAATATGATTATTTTCAAAACCATTCTAGCACAACATAGCATTTTAAAAGAAATAAAATAAAGCTGAGCAGTCCTGAAAGACCTACTTGAAATGTTATTTTTAGAATGGAAATTTGAGTAAAATACACTTATATACATTAATCCTACAGAAAAATGTGCAAGTAGAAATTCTAGCCAGGAGCATAATTTGATTTTTCCTAAAAACTTTTAAAATATTTTGAAGAAAGCCAAAAATATTTGCATGTGTTCATGTGTGTGGGCACACTCAGGAGACAAGGGAAGGTCAGCCTAGTTAGGAGATGTGGCCAAAGAGCAGGCTAAGTCCCAATGAACCCATCCATGCTGTCTGCCATTGATGACTGGAAACTCAAGTTGATAATAGGAATTTGTTTCATGGACTAGACCGGGAGCCCTTGCACATGGCACAGAGATGTCCAACCCTTTGGCGTCTCTGGGCCACACTGGAAGAAGAGTTGTCTTGGGCCACACATTAAATACTTTGCAACACATAATCGCAAAAAGTATCATAATGTTTTAAGTAAGTTTACAATTTAATGTCGGGCCACATCACAGCCATCCTAGGCTGCATGGGCCTCAGGTTGGACACCTCTAGGAGAAGAAGAGACCAGAGTTCCCACACAGATGAGGGAAGCAAGCACTCGAGACCCCGGGAATTGCACCTGCAGGTAACAGACATGAAGAGCAGGCCCCTTAAGCAGCTTCTACTAGAGCCAGCACCCATTACAAAGAGGCACCTCCCTGAGGAGCTTAACAACGAAGGGTGCTGGGCACAAGGCTTGACGCACAGACCTGGGCTGCGTTTCAGACCACAGTCCTCGGCCTGGAGCAGATAATAGTGTGCAGGGGCCATAGAGCCCAGGGAGCTACAAAGCATTAAAGAGAACATCTTGTATTTTGTGCCTTTTAAATAAAGATTGAGCTTTATTATTAAATAATTAGTATAAAATTTAGAAAGTATTGTAATTAAATTCATTAGCTATGAACTCATAGTGCAAAATGAAACCAGATATTTCACTAAAGTGAACATATTGTCTCTTAGCCAAAACAATTTCTTTTCTTACTTTTCAGTATATCATTGACCTCAACTTAGTGCCATAGTTTCACCCAGTTGCCACATGTCCAAGGCCTGTATAATTGCCCAAAGTCTCATCTTTTTGAGAACAAACATATGATTTAAAAATATCATGAAATAGACTAAAAATACAAAATATTCACAAGAAGTAACTTCATATAAAAGACAAATATTTACCTATTTTTTTATTTTTAGAAGTCTGCCACAAATTCAAAAAATAAAGAGGAGTTAAGCATTTTTTATTTCATTTTTGTAAGCTGCCCTGTTGAATTCAGGAAACTATTTTTCAGCTTATCCAATAGCAGCTAGGGAGATGCTGACTAAGATAGTTTTCTTTAGCCCTGGCTGGCGTAGCTCAGTGGATTGAGCGCGGGCTGGGAACCAAAGTGTCCCAGGTTCGATTCCCAGCCAGGGTACATGCCTGGGTTGCAGGCCATAAACCCCAGCAACCGCACATTGATGTTTCTCTCTCTCTCTCTCTCTCTCTCTATCTATCTCCCTCCCTTCCCTCTCTAAAAATAAATAAATAAAATCTTTAAAAAAAAAAGAAAAAAAAAGATAGTTTTCTTTAACTGTTAGAACAAGTGTTCAATTCAGATAATATTAGGGACTATATTTATTAGTTTTACTTATTATATTTTGAAAAATAAATAGGAGTAATTAAATAAAACATTGATTTGTCACTTGCTTGGATTGTTCTTAAAGAGACATGTCAAATGCCAGTTATACTTACTTTTTAATATGCATCTTCTGTGTAAACAAAACCTTTACAATTAATGTGCAGTTCCAAGCTATAGAAACTATATATGCTGTACATATAGAAACCTGTATGCTGTTGATAAAAGATGGCATAACTGAGTGAACTCAAGCTGTGATGGTTGCTACAGTTTGTGTCTTAGACATGCAGCTGCATTGCTGGCCAACTAGACTTCTTGTTCCCAGTGAAAAAGTGCACCTGTAGATACTCCCATTGACAAACTGACCTTGAAATGCTGCTGATGAAATCCTGAACTGGTACAACGCTTTTCATTGTCTCTCAGACAACCATTTTATAAGTGGTAGTACTATTCATTACATGACTGTTTTTCCATTAATGATCTTTTTAATTTAGTAGAGATTTATTTTACAGGGTTTGACTGTACCTTCTTTTTGTTAGAACATAGAATTGGTAACCAGTGAGGGCTCTAGAAAAAGCACTTACAGAGAGATGCAGAGGAGCAGTATGTAAAATTTTAGCCGTTGCTCTTAGAAGAGTAAAACCTAAGTTAGGCTGGTTTCTTTAAGTACCATGCCATTGGCTGTACTATCCATAGAAGCTGAGGATCTTTAAAAGTTTTGAGCAACTGGAAATCAGGATCCATAGTTTAACATAGTAGACTTAGTTAAGTTTATTGAGAAGGGTGGTGGTGGAGTTCTTGAGGTCTTAGAATACTGGTGAAGTCCAACATTCTGTTTAGGATTCAGTATTCCCTTCTTGATATCATTTTCTTTGTGCTGAATACAAATTATCTCATCTTACTTACAATTCATACTAGTCTAAGGGTCAGTGGCATTCTTTCAGTTTTACAGATAAGGAAATTGATTTATAGGTCAATTATTGCATCTCAGTTTTTGGAATCCAGTTTTACACAGTATCAGCAAAGTGCTGGCCAGGTGGCTCAGCTGGTTGGAGCATTGTCCCATATACCAGTGGTCCCCAACCTTTTTGGCACCAGGGACCAGTTTCGTGGAAGATAGTTTTTTCATGACCAGGGAGTGAAGGAATGGTTTCAGGATGATTCAATCATATTGCATTTATTGTACACTTTATTTCTATTGTCTTACTTGTAGTATATAATGAAATAATTACACAACTCAGCATATGGTAGAGTTAGCATGTGGGCTAACCAAAACTGTGACTGTGACAAGTGCTCAGTATAGAAAAGAGAGACACAGACGGAGGTGGTAAATAAAATAATGGGCAGGCCACACACAGACAGTAAAGTAAGTGTTAGATTCTGGCTTAAAGCCTGCCACCAGATGCAGTTTAATTTTCACTTGCAACTCAATGATAGGGTTTTGGTATGATTCTGCAAACAATTGATTTATTATGGTCCCTGTGCAATCAAATCTGTCTGCTAATGATAATCTATTTGCAGCCACTCCTCAGCACTAGCATCACTACCTCAGCTCCACCACAGATCATCGGGCATTAGATTCTCACACAGAGTGTGCAGCCTAGATCCCTCTCATGAGCAGTTCACAGCAGGGTTTGCACTCCTATGACAACTAGTGCTGTGGCTGATCTGATGATCTGACAGGAGGCAGGGCTCAGGCATGAGCCCTGTGAGTGATCGGGAGCAGCTGTAAATACAGATGAAGCTTTGTTCACTTGCCCTCTGCTCGCCTCCTGCTGTGTGGTCCAGTTCCTAATAGACCATGGACTAGTACTGGTCTGTGGTCTGACAGTTGGAGACTCCTATTGTACAACAAGAGGTTGTAGGTTCAATTCTTGGTCAGGGCACATAACTAAGTTGCAGGTTTGATCCCCAGTCAGGGTGCATACAGGAGGCAACTAATTGATGTTTCTCTCTCTCCCCGCTTCACCGCCTTCTACCTCTCTCTCTCTGAAATCAATAAGCATATCCTTGGGTGAGGATTAAAAAAATAAATATAAATAAACAGCATCAGTCAATAAATAGTAGTGGATCAAAAATTTTTTCCCTTGGGGCTTTTTTAATTACTTTTTTTCAATTACAGTTGACATACACTATTATATTAGTTCAAGTGTACACCCAGTGATACATTATATAACTTACTAAGTGATTATCCCAATCTGATACCCATCTGATCATACATAGTTATTAAAATGTTATTGACTATACTCCCTATGCTGTACTTTACATCCCCATGGCTGTTATGTAACAATCAATATGTACTTCTTTATCCTCTTCACCTTTTTCCCCCATCCCCCCAACTACCCTCTCATTTGTCAACCATCAAAATGTTTTCTGTATCTATGAGTCTGTTTCTGTTCTTTCTTGTTTGTTTTGTTTTCTTAGATTCATTTCTAGATAGACATGTATTTATTGCCATTTTATTGTTCATATTTATTATCTTCTTCCTCTTATTCTTCTTAAAGAAAACCCGTTAGCATTTTTTAGAAAGTACTGGTTTGGTAATGATGAACTCTTTTAGCTTTTTCTTATCTGGAAAGCTCTATCTGTCTTTTAATTCTGGGTGATAACTTTGCTACATAGAGTAATCTTGGTTCTTAGTCCTTCTTTTTCATCACTTTGAATATTTCTTGCAAGTCCCTTCTGGCCTGCAGAGTTTCTATTGAGAAATAGAGCTGACAGTCTTATGGGAGTGCCGTTGTAGATAACTACCTGCTTTTCTCTTTCTGCCTATACCCTGCAGAGGTTGTGGCTGATCTGAGAGATACAAACTAACTCTTCTCTTAAGTATTTTACATATATCAGGTACATAGGTTCAAGGTCATGTCTAGCTGCATGTTTGTACATGACTAATATTAAGCCATAATGTTTAAGCCAGTTTGGTTATAAGTCTGTTTTGTAAGGGTGTGTAATATACAATAGTAAATTGTACTTGAGAGATAACGTGAACTCTGAAGTCAGTGTTGGTGTAGTTGGGTTTTTTTTACCCTTGCAAAATTTAAAGTCATTGTTTTTTTTTTTTAATTGAAAATGGCTGGCAAAATACATATATCAATTCAATAATCCAAGAGATGTTGAAGAACTTCAGCAAGTGCTACTTGAATCTGATGATGACAATGATAAAGTTGAGTATGAAGATGAAAGTGATTTAGTAGATGAAGATTATGTGAAAGTTAGGAGAGAATCCTAAAAGCAGCAAGAGATAAGGGGACAGTAACCTACAAAGGAGTTCCCATCAGACTGTCAGTTGATTTTTCAAAAGAGACCTTACAGGCAAGAAGGGGCTGGAAAGAAGTATTCCAAGTCATGAAAGGCAAGGACCTACATCACAGATGGCTCTATTCAGCAAAGCATTCATTTAGAATGGAAGGGCAGATAAAGTGCTTCTCAGATAAGGTCAAGTTAAAGGAGTTCATCATCACCAACCCCTTATTTTATGAAATGTTAAAGGGACTTATCTAAGAAAAGAAGATAAAGAAAAAACATGTATAGTAAAAGGACAGCAAACTCACAATTATTAACAACCACACCTAAAGCAAAACCAAAAGAAACTAAGCAAACAACTAGAACAGGAACAGGACCACAGAAATGGAGATCACATGGAGGGTTGGCAACAGGGGAGTGGGAGGAGGAGAGAGGGAGAAAAGGTACAGAGAATAAGTAGCATAGGTTGTAGGTTGAAAATAGATAGGAGGAGGGTAAGAATAGTATGGGAAATGTAGAAGCTAAAGAACTTATAAGTATGACACATGGACATGACTAAAGGGCAGGGGGGATGTGGGTGGGAGAGGGTATACAGGGTGGAGGGGAGTGAAGGGGGAAATGGGACAACTGTAATAGCATAATCAATAAAATATATTTTAAAAAGATTATGTGAAAGTTCATTCAGAAGAGTCAGATATCAAGCAAGATATTTCTGGTGAAGGAAGTAAAGATGAATAAGACATGAATGAAGAGTATTTTGGGGGGAAGGAAAAAAATCAAAACGTGTTAGGTGCTATGCATCCAAAATGAGTCACTTATTAAAATAGTTTTGCAAGTGTTGTGGATAGCGTTTATGTCTTGAGCACAGCAGTGTTGTTTGCAATGCCTGTTACAAATGTTTCACAAAGACAGCTATGGAAGATTCTGATTAATTAATGTTAAAGAAATTTTTTTAATAATATCCATGCTTCCATTGTTGGGGGAAAATTTTATTCCTTGTGTTTTTATATCCCTGTGTTTAATAATTTCTAGATTATAACTGAAAATAAATAAAAATCGTGTATTACATAAATATAATAAACACAAGTTTGCAGTTTTTAAATTTTTTTGCATTTCAGCACATGACAGTAATGAATGTATCTCTTGGATACACGTGAACTACACTGTAATATTTTTTACTGTGATTTCCACACAGTTAATATTCTTTGTTTTTAACCTTTTGCATTCTAATTATGTTGTGTCTTGGTTGGAGCCTCTTTGGGTTCATCTGGGACTCTCTGCTTTCTGTATGTCTACTTTCTTCACTAGGTTAGGGAAGTCTTCTGTCATTAGTTTTTCAAATAGGGTTTCAATTCCTTGCTCTCTACCTTCTCTTTCCAGCACCCCCATGGTGCAAATGTTGGTATGCTTGAAGTTGTCCCAGAGGCTCCTTACACTATATTTTTTTCTATTCCTTTTTCTTTTTGCTGTTATGATGAGGGTGTTTTTTGCTCCCTTACATTTCAGATTACTGATTTGAGTCTCGACTTTTTCTACTAAAAGTCACTAAAGCTGGGCACTCCAGGTGTACCTCACCCCCATGTGAGCTGTGTACACCCTCCTTTTGTAGTTGAACCTTGATTGCTGTTAGCATGTCATTGGAAGGGATTTACCCCCAGGCTGATCAGCTGTAAGGACTGGCTGTGACCACCAACCACTGCAGAGGATTTACTGTGCAGGGGCCTGTCCCACAGAGTAGGACTTACCTCAGTGGGACTCTTGTGGCTACTGACTCCACCCCCTTGAGTATGTGGCCATGGAGGTGGTTCTGTGGTGCTTCAATGTAGTAGTCTGAAGCTGTCCACTAGGTGCACTGTCTCTGAGGCCCCTCCCCCCAGAGGTGCCTGCTAAGGTCAGCTACTACCTGTGTTCTCCCCAGGGCCACCTGGTTTGATCTACAAAGCAATCTGCACATGGCTGCTACTTGTGCTGGGCTGGAGATGCCCAGGAGAGGCCAATCCCCAAACCATGGCCTGCAGTTGCTGCTAGTGCTGTACCTGGGACCACTTAGCAAGAGGTATGGAGCAGTCTAAGGCCAGAGACTGCTTTTTGAAAAATTTTAGAAGTCTGAAACATGAACCAAGACAGGCCATTCATATGGAAAAGCCACTGGAAACTGCTTGGGTAGGCCTACAAATTTGGTGGGACAGTGTCTCACCAGGGAATCACCAGAGACGGGCAAACAGTGTGAACCAAGTAATGGAAACTAAGATATTGCAACTGCCTGCTGGCTCTGGGAAGGGGGCGCTTATCAAAGGAACAATAGCCTATACCAGCACTTTTGTCTGGCAGAAAGCTGTCCCCCAGCACTCACTCTGATGCCAGATAATTCAGTTCGTCCCCTATGTCCTTGGTACCCTTTGAGCTGTTCCCCCAGCACTGGAGGTCAGAGGGAAGGAGTCAAAGTAAGTGCATGTGGGTCCTTTAAGAGGAATTACCTGGGACCATAGAGGCCCTCCATCTCTTTCAGTCTCAACCCCTGGTGGTGTTTACAGCCAGAAATTATGGGGACTTCTCTTCCCAGCACTGGCACCCTGGGCTTGGGGGCCCTAGTGTGGGGCTGGGATCCATTGCTCCTCAGGGCAGACCTCTACAACCACTACTGCCCTCCTGATATTTATCTGACATACGTGGGTGTGGGACCAGCCCATTCCACAGCTGGGCCCCTCCTCCCAGGCTCAGCATGGCTTCTTTAAATCCCTAGTTGTAGGTCTTCCACTCAGGTAGATTTCAGATGGTTCTGCATGATGGTGGTTCTGTATTTTAGTTGTAATTTTGACATGGTTGTGTGAGGATATGAGTATCGTGTTTACTTAAGCTGTCATCTTGACTGGAAGTCAATTAATAATTCTTGATTATTTTGCTTTTTGATATAACCACTTTGGTACATTTTTCACTTTATTGTTAAGAAATTTTGTTCTATTTTTAGTATAAACATCTGTGTTTAAAGGACTTTTCCTTCCCTTTTGTCCATAATATGAAGGTATATTAGACAATGGTTTTTAAACTCTTCTTTTCTTAAATGTACTATAGAAAGGTTGTTTGCCACATATACTCTTCAATATCTTGTTCCTCTAAATTGTAGTCCAAGCAACTGCTGCATGACAGTCACCTAGGATGTTAAAGATTAAGATATCTAAAGCATATTCTCTACTACGTCCACTTCTGTGACTGTAACCTAAGCACATATACTGAGTTGTTCCCTGCATGATGCCAATATACATTAAAGTTTGAGAACCACTACTGTAGTGGTGAGAATATTGTATTAAGTTCATGGTTATTTTCTAGCTGTACATGTTTAAAGTACTTAAACATGGAGACTATTAGACTTACCATTGGTGATTCTAATGCCTTGGTAGCCCACATGAGCAGCCAAACTGAAGCCGTTTCACTTGAATCTAAGAAAATGAAACTTAAGAAAAACCAATCACAACCAGCTTACTTGGCTTTCCCAAATAAGGCAACTGCATAAACTATAACCAATCTAATAATTTCTTTGCTTTGCTTTACTTCATTTTCTACTCTATGAAAACCTTGCTCCTCACTCTTGTTGATGGAGCACTCCTAACCACCTTTGCTTTAGCACTACTCTATTCAAATAAAGGTATGAACAAATAAACTCCTTTTTTAAAAAAAATTAATATGCCTCAGTTTACCTTTTAACAATGTCCATACTCAATTATGTGAATTTGATAATATTGTATTTCCTAAGTGGCAGGTGGCTGCAACTTTAACTGGGATTTACCTGTCTCTCTGTAGGCTATGTGGCTGATGTTGCAGAAGGAGGAGCCAGAGGATTTTGTCATAGCTACCGGAGAAGTCCACAGTGTTCGGGAGTTTGTAGAGAAGTCATTTTTGCACATTGGAAAAACCATTGTGTGAGTATAACTAAGAGCTGATTTCTGGTCATTCATCAGACATTTGCTAGCACGTTTGTATAGGAGCTTTTTATTCTGCCTTGGTTTTGTCTTTTTCCTTTTTTACTCTATTGTAAAGCAATGTAGAGAGTTTCAGTGTAGAGCAGCAACTTTGTTCTTCACTACATCCAACCCCAGTTATATCTTATGTGAAATATTTGTCACCATCTAAACAATCTTTTTAAAATTTCTTCTTTCTGTTTTAATTTTTAAAATATTTTTTCTTTGTGAAAGGCTTTTAATTTTTTAATTTAAATTTTTTATTATGGTTTATATATGGTGTACTTTGATATTACTGTACCTAATTGTACTCTTACTAGTAAATATGCTAGCATTGCACCTTCTTTTTTTAATTCTTTATTTTATATTTTAAAATTTTGAAATCATTAAAAACTTACAGAAACGTTTTAAATATATTACAGCCTTCTTTTCTCTGAACCATTGAGACTTGGTTGCCAGCCTGATGCCCCAACAACTGGAACTTTTGTGTGTATTTCCTATAAACAATGACATTTTCTCACATAAACACAATATAAACATTAAAATCAGTAAATTCACTATGATAAAGTACTACTGTCAAATCATCAGACCTGATTTTGTTTTTGCCAGTTGAGTGAATGCTATACTGTATATGAAAATTATTTAATTGATACTTATACACTACATTCACTTGTAGCATTAGAAAATTTGAAAGTAGATTTTTATTGGAATGTTGGAAAGATTTGTGGGAAATCCTTCATTATACATGGGTAATTAGAAAAAATTTGTGGCCATTTTTTTTACTGCAGTAAAATAAATATATAACAAAATTTACCTTTCTATACATTTTAATTTTATTTTTAATCATTTATTTTTTAATTATACCTGTAAGTCAGTACTATATTAGTTTTATGTGTACAGCATAGTAATTAGACATTTATATAATTTATGAAGTGACCCCCAATAGTTCTAATACACATTTAATACAATACATTATGATTCCAATAATACTGACTACATTCCCTATGCTGTACTTTATATCTCCATGATTGTTTTCATTACTTCATATGAAGTTATGACAATTGTACTTCTTTATCCCTTCACCTTTTTCACCCATCCCCCAACCTCCTCCTGCCTGGCGACCATCATTTTGTTCTGTGTATCTATGAAATTGCTTATTTTGTTTATCTGTTTATTTTGATATTTAGATATCATATATAAATGAAATCATATGATATTTGCCTTTCTCTGTGTGACTTTTTCACTTTGCATAATACCTCTATGTCCATCCATGTTGTCATAAATGGTAAGATTTAATTTTTTATGGCTGACTAATAATCCAGTATATATATGCACCACTTCTTTATCTAATCATGTGTTAATGGGCACTTAAGTTGCTTCTATATCTTGGCTATTTTAAATAATACTGCAATGAGAAGGGGAAAGGTCAAGTTAAGGAACATGTATAAAGGACCCATGGACAAAGACAACTGGGAGCAGGGAGGACTGAAAGTGGATGGTGGGGGATGGGTAGGGCAGAGGAGAGTAATGGAGAAAATGGGGATAACTATGATTGAACAACAACAAAAAACACAAAAATAAATAATACTTCAGTGAACATGGGAATGCATATATCTTTTCAAATTATTTTTTAGTTGTGTTTGAATAAATACCCAGAAATGGAATATCTGGGTCATGTATTAAATCTATTATTAATTTTTTGAGGAACTTCTATGCTATTTCCACACAGGCTTCACCAATTTACAATTCTTCGAACACTACACAAAGGTTCCCTTTTTTCCACATCCTCACCAATACCTGCTGTTTGTTGGTTCATTGATAATAGCTATTCTGACCAGTGTGAAGTGATATCTCACTGTGGTTTTATATAATTTGCATGTCTCTGATGATTAGTGACATGAGCATCTTTTTATATGTCTATTGGCCAGCTATATGTCCTCTTTGGAGAAGTATCTATTCAGGTCCTCTGCCCATTTTTTAATAAGGTTGTTCGGTTTTTTTGGTGTTAACTTAGGTGTGTTCTTTATATATATTTGGATATTAACTTCTTATCACATGTATTTTTGGTGAATATCTTTTTCCATTCAGTAGCTTATGTTTTTGTTTTATCGATGGTTTCCTTCCCTATACAGAAACTTTTAAATTTGAGGTCATTTCATTTTTTTTTGTTGTAGTTGTTTTTTGTTTGTTTGTTTTGGGGTTGTTTTTTTTTTTTACTTCCCTTGCCTGAGGAGAGATATCCAAAAAAGTGTTGAGAGCAATGTCAAAGAGTTTACTGACTATGTTTTGGGTCTTTCATTTAAGTCTTTAATCCATTGTGAGTTTATTCTTGAATATGGTACAATATATTGGTCCAGTCTTATTTTATTCCATGTGTCTGTCCAGTTTTCCCAGTACCATTGAATAGACTGTTTTAACCCATTGTAATTTCTTGCCTCTTTTGTCAAAGATTAGGTGACTATATAGGTGTGGGTTTATTTCTGTGCTATCTATTCTGTTCCATTCATCTGTGTGTCTGTTTTATGCCAATATCATACTGCTTTGATTACTATAGACTTATAGTATAGTTTGATATCAGGTAGTTTGATACTTCTTTTTTGTTCTTTCTCAAGGAGGTTGCTTTCGATTTTCATGGTCTTTTGTGGTTCCCTATGAATTTTACAATTATTTATTCTAGTTCTATTGAAAATGCCATATGTATTTTGATAGGGATTTCATTGAATCTGTAGATTGCTTTGGGTAATCTGGACATTTTACACTGTTAATTCTGCCTATCCATAAGCACAGTATATTTTTCAATTTATTTGTTTCATCTTCAGTTTCATTCTTCAGTGTCTTACAATTTTCCGAGTACAGGTCATTGACCTACTTTGTTAAATTCATTCCAAGGTTTTTTTTAATGCAGTTGTAAACGGGGTTGTTTCTTAATTTCCCTTTCTGATCATTTATTATTGGCATATAAAAATGCAACCAATCTCTGTATATTAATTTTGTATCCTGCTACTTTATTGAATTTATTCATTAGTTCTAGTAGTTTTTTTGCTGCAGTCTTTCGGGTTGTCTATATGCAACATCATGATATCTACAAACAGTGGCAGATTTACTTCTTTTCAATTTTTTATTACTTTTCTTTATTTTTATTCTCTAAATGATGTGGCAAGAACTTCCAATACTATATTGTATAAAAGTGGTGAAAGTAGACATTGTTTGTCTTGTTCCTGATGTTAAGGAAGATCGGGACATGATGCATTATTGAGTATAAAATTGGTTGTGACTTTGATATATTGCATTTGTAATGTTGAGGTATGTTCCCTTTACTTCCAATTTGCTGGGAATTTTTATCATAAATTACTAGTTTAAGAAGGATGTTAGTTCTTTGAATGTTTGGTGAAATTCACCTGTAAAGCCATCTGGTCCAGGATTCTTGTTTGTTGGGAGATTTTCAATTACTGATTTGATTTCATTACTATTAATAATTATTAGCCAGCTCATATTTTCTCTTTCTTCTTCATTCAGTCTTTGGGAGATTATATGTTTCTGGAGATTATATGTTTCTAGAAATTTAACCTATTTCTTTTTTTATAAAGATTTCATTTATTTACTTTTAAAGAGAGGGGAAGGGAGGGAGGCAGAGAGGGAAAGAAATATTGATGTGTGAGAGAAACATTGCTCAGTTGCCTTTTGCATGCCCCCAACTAGGGACCTAGACTGCAACCCAGGCATGTGCTCTGATTGGGAATTGACCTGGCAACCCTTCAGTTCACAGGCTAGCACTCAGTCCATTGAGCCACACCAGCCAGGGCAAAGTTATTTATGTTCTTCAATTTGTTGGCATGTAGTTTTTCATAGTATTTTCTTATCATTTTGTATTTCTTTGGTGTCAGTTTTCACTTTTGCTTTTATTTGTGTCCTCTTGATTTCCTGATGACTTGATTGTATCTATCTTTTCAAAGAACCAGCTGTTTGTTTCATTAATCTTTTGTATTTTTAGAGCTATTTTGTTAGTTTCTGCTCTGATCTTTAGTATTTTGTCCCTTCTCACTCTGAACTTTTTTCTTTTTTTATAATTTTTTTAAATGTAAGGCTATATTATTTATTTTAGATTTTTCTTGTTTCTTTGGGTAGGCCTGTGTTACTACAAATTTCCCTTTTAGAACTCTTTTGGCTGTGTCCCACAGATTTTGAATTCTGTGTTTAACTTTTCACTTCTCTCAAGGTATCTTGATTTCTTCCTTGATCTCATTGTTAACTCATTCATTGTTGAATTGCATGAGTCTTTGTGTTTGTGTGTTGTTTAGTTTTGTTTTTGTAATTGATTTTTAGTATCATACCATTGTGTTTGGAGAAGAAGCTTTATATGATTTCAGACTTCTTAAATTTATTGAGACTTGTTTTGTGACATTACATATGGTCTATTCTGGAAAATGTTTCACATGCACTTTAAAAGAATATATATTTTCCTGCTTTGGGATAAAATGCCCTACAAATATCAATTAAATCCATCTTGTCTAACATGTCCCTTAATGCCACTGTTTTCTTATTGATTTTCTGTCTGGATGTCAATGGTGTGTTAAAGTCCCTTACTATTAATGCATTAATATAGATCTCTCCCTTTATGTTGTCCAATATTTGCTTTATGTGTATATTTACATACTCCTACATTGGATGCATTAATGTTTATAAGAGTTATATCCTCTTTTTGGATAGATGCCTTTATTGTTAAGAAATGTCCTCCATTGCTTTTCCTGTGAGAGCCACCAGATTGAGAGGATTGCATCCCTCTCCCTCGCCACACCATGGTGTGGATATCATCATACTCTAAAAAGAGGGAATCATCTTGCAAAAATGTCACTTTACCAGCTGTGTTCAAGGTTCCCATTCAGAAAGATATTGTTAATTTTGTTCACACCACTTTGCACAAAAACAATAGACAGCCCTATGCTGTCAGTGCATCAGCAAGTCATAAAACCAGTGTTGACTCTTAAGCTGCTGGCAGAGCTGTGGCTCAAATTCCCAGAGTTCAAGATGATGTAACTCATCCATCTGGCCAGGGTACTTTTGGAAATATGTATTGTGAGGGCTACATGTTTGCACCAACCAAACCAACCAAACCAAAACCTGACACCACTGGCAACCCAGAATGAACACAACATAGAAACAATATGCCATCTGCTCTGCCCTGCCTGCCTCGGTCTTACCATCACTGGTCATGTCTAAAGGTCATCATATTGAGGAAATCCCTGAACTTCCTTTGGTAGTTGAAGATAAAAGTTGAAGGCTACAAGAAAACCAAGGAGGTTGTTATGCTTTTTTAAGAAACTTACGGCCTAGAATGATATCAAAAAAGTTTATGCCTCTCAGCAAATGATAGCTGGCAAGGGCAAAATAAGAACCCATCATCATATCCAGTGCATGGGACCTTGCATCATCTATAATGAGGACAATGGTATTATCATAGCCTTTAGAAACATCCCTGGAATTACTCTGCCTAATGTAAGCAAACTGAACATTTTGAAACTTGCTCCTGGTGGGCATGTGGACTGTGTCTACATTTGGACCAAAAGCACTTTCCACAAGTTATATTATCTGTATGGCACTTGGCATAGAGCTGCTTCCCTCAAGAGTAATTCCCTACAACTTTTCCATGCACAAGATGCTCAGTATAGACCTTAGCAGAATCTTGAAAAGCCCTGAGATGCAAAGAGCCTCCTGAGCACCACACAAGAAAATTCATCACAGAGTCCTGAAGAAGAATCCACTGAAAAACCTGAGGATCATATTGAAGCTAAACCCATATGCAAAGACCATGTGACAGAACACCAATCTTCACTAGGCCAGAACCACAAGCTCCAGGTGGGTAAAGCAGCAGCAACACTAGAAGACACATCAGATGAGAAGTGTGTTGGTTCTAGGCAAGAAGTGTGTGGCAGGGAAGAAAGGAAAGAATGCATTGGTGCTATGAAGCAGAAAAAGCTCTGGGTGGTAAAAAGGGCTACAGTTACCAAGAACCAGCAGGGGAGAAAACTGCAGAAAAGAAACCTAACACAGAAGAAAACCAAGCTGTGGCATAAACTTGAATTTCTTTATTTCATAAAGGTCAAATCACTGTGGACAGCTAATTTTGAATAAGAATATGTCAAAGGCAAAATGAGAGAAAGAGAGAAAGAGAGAGAGAGAGAGGGAGAGAGAGAGAGAGAGAGAGAGAGAGAGAAATGATATCCTTTATGTCCTATTATAAACTTTGTTTTAAAGTCTGTTCTTTCAAATGTGTACCTTTTAATCTGAAGTGAGTCTGTTGTAGGCAGCATATGCATGAGTCTTGTTTTCTTATCCATTCAGCTAATCTGTCTTTTCATAACTTAATTCACTTATATTTAAAGTGATTATTGATAAGTATGTAGTTATGGCTATTATGTTATTTATATTTTTTATATTTCTCCTTCTTAAAAAAGACCATTACCATTTCTCATAATTCTAGTTTGATGATGATGAACTTTAACTTTTACTTGTCTGGGAAGCTTTTTATCTGTTCTTTGATTTGAAATGAAGCCTTTCTGAGTAGAGTAGTCTTTTCGTGTTGTTGTTGTTGTTCCTTTTTTATGGTATATTTTTTCCATATCAATTATCCCCCCAATACCCTCCTCTACCACTCCCATCCCCCCTGCAGTCACCACACTGTTGTCTGTGTCAGCCTGCTCTCTATCTATGAATCTGTCTATATTTTGCTTATTAGTTCAGTGTTCATTAGATTCCACATATGAATAAAATAATATGGTATTTGTCTTTCTCTGACTGGCTTATTTCACTTAGCATAATGTTCTCCAGATCCATCCATGCTGTTGCAAAGGGTAAAATTTTATTTTTTATGGCCGAGTAGTATTCCATTATATAAATGTACCATAGCTGTTTTATCCACTCACTTACTGATGGACACTTTGGCTGCTTCTAAATCTTGTTGATTGTAAATAATGTTGCAATGAACATAGGGGTGTGTACATTCTTTTGAATTAGTTTTACAGGATAAATTCCCAGAAGGGGAATCGCTAGGTCATAAGGCAGTTTCATTTTTAATTTTCTGATGTAACTCCATACTGCTTTACAGTGGCTGCACCAGTCTGCATTTCCATCTACAGTTCACAAGGGTTCCCCTTTCTCCACATCCTTGCCAGTACTTGTTTTTTGTTGATTTATTGATGATAGCTATTCTGACAGGTGTAAAGCTATACCTCATTGAGGTTTTAATTTGCATTTCTCTTGTGATTAGTGATGTTGAGAATCTTTTCATATGTCTATTGGGTCATCTGCTGTCCCCCTGGAGAAGTGTCTATTCAGTTCCTTTGCCTATTTTTTATTTGGGTTGTTTTTGTGGTACTAAGTTTTATAAGTTATTTTTTAATTGTTGTTCAAGTACAGTTGTCTCCATTTTCTACCCACCTCTCTTGTAAAGTACTTTTAATAAATTTTGGATATTAACCCTATAGCAGATGTATCAGCAAATATGTTTTCTCATTCAGTGGGTTGTCTTTTCATTTTGTTGATGGTTCCCTTTGCTGTGAAAAAACTTTTTATTTTGATGTAATCCCATATGTTTATTTTTTCTATTGTTTCCCTTGCCTGAAGAGATATATCAGAAATGATATTGCTATGAGCAATGTCTGAGATTTTACTGCCAATGTTTTCTTCTAGGATATTTATGGTTTCAAGTCTAACATTTAAGTGTTTAATCCATTTTGAATTTATTCTTCTGTGTGGTGTGAGAAGGTGGTCTAGTTTCATTTTTCTGCATGTACCCATCCAGTTTTCCCAATACCACTTATTGAATAAACTATCTTTAGCCCACTGTATCTTTTTACCTTCTCTGTAAAATATTAATTGACTATAAAGATGTGGGTTTATTTCTGGGTTCTCTGTTCTGCTCCATTGTTTTTATGCCAGTACCATGGTGTTTTGATGACAATGGCCTTAAAATATAGTTTGATATTAAATAGAATGATTTCTCCAACTTTGTTCTTCTTTCTATATTTGCTTTCTTCTTTGCTATTCAGGGTCTTTTGTGGTTCCATATAAATTTTTGCAATATTTTTTCTAATTCTGTGAAATAAACCATTAGTATTTTGATAGAAATTGCACTGAATCTGTAGATTGCTTTGAATAATACAGACATTTTAATGATGTTACTTCTTCCTATCCATGAACACAGTATATACTTCCACTTATTTGTATCTTCTTCATATACATTCTTCATTGTCTTTTAATTTTCTGAGTATAGGTCTTTTACATCCATGGTGAAATAATTTATTCTTTTTGAAGAAATTGAGAATGGGACTTTTTTCTTAATTTTCCATTCTGGATAGTTCATTATTGGCATATAAAAATGCAACTGATTTCTAGGTATTCATATTGTATCCTGTTACTTTACTGAATTAATTTATCAGTTTTAGTAGTTTCTTGGTGGAATCTTTAGGGTTCACTGCATACAGTAACATGGCTTCTGCAATGAATGACACTTTTACTTCTTTCTTTTCAGTTTGGATGCCTTTGATTTCTTTGTCTGATTGCTGAGGCTAGAACTTGCAGTACTATGTTGAATGTAAGTGGTGAAAGCAGACATCCCTGTCTTGTTCCTGATCCTAAAGGGAATGCTTGTATTTTTTTTTTTTTAAGATTTTATTTATTTATTTTTAGAGAGGGAAGGAGGGGGGGGGAGAGAGAGAGAGAGAGAGAGAGAGAGAGAGAGAGAGAGAGAGAGAGAGAGAAAGGGAGAGAAACATCAATGTGCGGTTGCTGGGGGTTATGGCCTGCAACCCAGGAATGTACCCTGGCTGGGAATTGAACCTGGGACACTTTGGTTCCCAGCCCACGCTCAATCCACTGAGCTATGCCAGCCAGGGCTTGGAATGCTTGTAGTTTTTTGCCCTTGTGTATGATGCTGGCAATGGGTTTGTCATATATGGCCTTTATTGTGTTGAGATATGTTCCCTCTATTCTGACTTAGCTGAAAGTTTTTATGATAAATGAGTGCTGAAGATCAAATGCTTTTCATACATCTATTGATCATGTGGTTTTTATCCTTCATTTTGTTAGTGTGCTATATCATGTTTATTGATTTGTGAATATTGTGCCAACTTTGCATGCCCGGAATAAATCCCACTTGTTTATGGTGTATGATCATTTGCACGTATTGCTGTATTTTGTTTGCTGATATTTCATTGAAGATTTTAGCATCTGTGTGCATCAGGAATATTAGTTCCCAGTTTTCTTTCTTTGTAGTGTCTTTATAGTGTTTTGGATTAAGGTAATACTAGCCTCATAAAATGAGCTTGGGAGTCTTCCCTTCTCTGCAATTTTTGGAATAGTTTGAGTAGGAAAGATGTTAATTCTTCTTGGAATTATTGAATTTTGTTTACTGGGAGTTTTTTAGATATTCCATCAATTTTAATAGTTGTAGTCTGTCCATTAAGATTACTGATTCTTTCTGATTTAGTTTGGGAAGATTATATATTTCTAGGAATGTATCCATTTCATCCAGGATGTCCAATTAGTTGGCATATAGTTGTCCGTAATCTTTTCTTATCCTCCTTTGTGTTTCTTTGTTGTCAGTTGTTACTTCTCCTCTTTCATTTCTGGTTTTATTTATTTGGATCTTTTCTCTTTTTATCTTGATGAGTTTGGGGAAAGATTTGTCAACCTTGTTTATCTTTTCAAAGAACCAGCTCTTGGATTCATTGATCTTTTGTACTGTTTTTGTAAACTCTATTTAATTTATTTCCTCTCTGATCTTTATTACTTCCTTTTTCTACTCACTGTGGGCTTTTTTTAATATTCATTTTCTAGTTCCCTTAATTATAAAGTTAGTTGATTTGACCTTTTCCTTTTTTATTTGAGGTAGGCCTTAATGCTATGAATTTCCCTCTTCGGACTGCTTTCCCCATGTTCCAAATATTTTTGTTTCTTGTATTCTTATTTTTTTGTGTGTCAAGCTATCTTTTGCTTTCTTTCTTGATCTCTTTAACACATTCATTGTTTAATAATGTTATATAACTTACATGTATTTGTATTTTTTTCAGTTTTCTTCTCGTGATTAATTTCTAATTTCATAGCATTATAGTCAGAAAAAATAATTGATATGATTTCAATCTTCTTAAATTTATTGAGATTGTTAGTGTCCTAACATATCATCTATCCTAGAAAATGTTCTATGTGCACTTGAAAAAAATGTATATTGTGCTGCTTTGGGATGAAATGCTCTGAAGATGTCAATTAAATCCATTTACTCTAGTGTGTCATTTAAGTCACCATCTCCTTGTTGATTTTTCTTTCTGGAAGTTCTATCCATTGAAGTCAATGTGATTTTAAATCCCCTACTGCGATCTCTGTCGATGTCTCCCTTAGTGCCTGTCAAGTTTGCTTTACATGTTTAGGTTCTCCTCGGCTGGGTGCATAAATATTTACCAGGGTTATATGCTCTTGTGGAATTGTTCCTTTTGTCATCATTTAGTGTCTTTCTTTTGTCTTTTACTATACCCTCTGTTTTAAATCTATTTTGTTGGATATAAGTATTGCTACCAAGCTTTTAAATTTCCATTTGCATAAAATATCTTTTCCATCCCTTTACTTTACTACATATGTATCTGTCATTCTGAGGTGGGTCTGCTGAAGACAGCATATGTATGGGTGTCTTGTTCTTCCTGATTTAGCTACCCTATCTTTTGACTGGAACATTTAAGCCATTTACATGTAAAGCAATTATTGATGGGCACTTATTTATTGCCATTTTGTTCTTTGACTATGTTCCTCTGTTTTCTTTTTCTAAAGTAAGCCCTTGAACATATCTTGTAATACTGTTTTTGTGATAACAGATTCCTTTAGCTTTTCTTGTCAGGGAAGCTCTTTCTTTTTCCTTCAGTTTTAAATGATAACCTTGCTGAGCATTGGTCGTAGGTGCTTGCTTTTTATTACTTTGAATATTATATGCCAATCCCTTGTGGCCTGAAATATTTCTGTTGAGAAATTGAATGACAGTCTTATGGGATCTCCCTTGTAGGTAACTATCTGCTTTTCTCTTAAGATTTTCTCCTTGTCTTTAAGTTGTACCATTCTAATTATAATGTGCCATGATGTGGACATCTTTGGGTCTATCTTATTTGGGACTCTGCACTTCCTGGACTTGTGTGTGCTTTTTCTTCAGTATATTAGGGAAGTTTTCAATCATTATTTCTTCAAATATGTTCTCAATCCCTTCCTGTCTCCTCCTTCTGGTATCCCATTGATGCAGATATTGTGACCCTTCATATTGTCCCAAAGATCCCTTAAACTGTCTTCATTTAAAACATTTTTTTCTTCTTTTTGCTGCTTTGAATTGGTGTTTTTTTTCCCTACACTGTCTTCCAAATCACTGTTTAAGTCTTCTGCTTTATCTAACCTATCATTTATTCCTTCCACTGTACTATTGATTTCATATATTGCATTCTTTATTTCTAACTGATCCATTTTTATTGTTTCTGGTTTTTTTTCATGCTGTTGAGCATCCCTATAATCATCACTGTGAACTCTATATCTCATAAATTTCTTGTTTCCATTTCATTTAACTCTTTTTTCTGGAGAATTTTCTTGTTCTTTTGTGGGGGGCTTCTTTGTCTTCTCATTTGGCTGTGTCTTTGTGTTTGATTCTATGTATTGGTTAGATCTTGAAAGACTGTGGTGCAGCCCTATATGATATATGCATGTGACCAGCCCTAGGCAACATGTTTGGAGTTATTAGTGATCCATAGCTTGTGGTTCCATCTGCTGGGCAAGGGCAAAAGGACCAAGCTGCATACCAACACCCACCTTTACTAGCACCGGGCCCAGGGCAAGGTAGTTAAAGTCTCAAATTACCCTGAGACTAACCTCCTTCTACAGGGTGCCTATGTTAGGCTTAGTCACTAAAAGAGCCTGTAGTTGTACTCCTTTGCATTACTTAAGCTATACAGGGTGCAGTGAGAGGGAATTCTTAAAGTGACACTATTGCCTCCTCCCCTGGGCTGATGCTGCATGAGGAGAGTGCTCTGCCTAAGAAAGATGGCTTCTGCAGTATGAGCAATGACTGCAAGAATCCTGGCATCTGACCCTTCATTTCTAGCCCCAGAGTCACCACACCCAGATTCTCATCAGATGGCCCTAGTCCTCTCTGCCCTGGAGCCCAGAATAAGTGGCTGCAAATGAAATTTTGTGTGTTGGTCCTTTAAAAGAGGTTGGCTGCATCTCTAGCCATCTCTCCATGGCAGAGGAACACCCCATTACTTTTCACAGCCAGATGTTATAGGACCCCTTTCCCAGTTCTGGTGCTCTAGGCTAGGAAGCCAGGCTAAAGGTTTAGTGCCCACATTTCTTAAGGGACCCCACTCAGCTGTTGAAATATTCCTCTGGAACTTCAGCTGCTGCTTGTGGGAGCCCAGGCAGCCCTCTTGCACCTTCACACTTCCTACCAGTCTTGACGTAGTGATTTGGTTTCTTCTGTGAGTCCTTAATTACAAGGCTTCTCTATAGCTAGTCTTTAGTTGCTTTTACAGGATTTTTATATAATTTAGTTGGAATTCCAGTGGTCCCAAGAGAAGTTCAGTGTAGTTTCCACCTACTCTGCTGCCTAATGGATCCTCCCTTGTAGTCTTGATTATAGGTCCTTGCTTTTTTGCTAATTTGAACATTTTGTGCCAATCCTTCTGGCCTGCAAATTTCTGTTGATAAACCAGCTGGCAGTCTTATTGGAGTAGGGAAATAACAGTTTTGTTTTCTTCTTTTAAGATTCTTTATTTGTCTTTAACCTTTGTCATTTTAATTATGATGTCTTGTGTGGGACTCTTTGGGTTCATCTTGTTTGGGATTTTCTGTACTTCCTAGTGTTGTGTGCATATTTCCTTCACCTGATTACAGAAGTTTTCAGCTACTGTTTCTTCAAATGAGTTTTCAATAGTTTATTCTGTCTCTTCTTCTTCTGGTGCCTCTATGATGTGAATGTTGTTATTGTTGATGTTGTCCTTTAACCCTGCAGAGGTCACACTCAAAAAAATTACAGCACAGGTTGCATATCTGAGAGACATGTTTATTACTAGTAGGTGCTGAAATGTGAAAAAAATTAAAACACTGCAAATTTTACATTATATTTTATAATAAAATACATGATTTTACTTATTTTTAGTTACAATCTAGAAATGATTAAACAAAGAAATTTAAAAACATAAAGAATAAAAATGTTTCTTTTCAAATAACAGAAATATGGATTTTGCTAAAAAATAGAATGGAAAATAGTCTTTAACATTAATTAATCAGAAGTTTAAATAGCTGTCTTTGTGAAACATTTGTAACAGGCATTGCAAACAACACTGCTGTGCTCAAGGTATACACACTGTCCGCAACACTTGCAAATAGATTTTGATAAGTGACTCACTTTGGTATGTAGCACCTAATGCATCTTTTTCTGCTTGTCAGAGGAGCTGTATCTATGTCGTCATTAGAATTTCCTTTAATTTGTGTTTGAAATTGATGAAATTTCAGGTGTAAAGGCTTATGCATGCATGTAGAGATTTCTGAATGCCTTTTTATTTGTGTCTGGCACTAACTGCATTACGAGATTTCTAATAAATGTTCTGTGCCTTATTTTCACATTGCTGTTTAGCACATAAATAGTTTGAGCATTTATTCCTGCAATATTCATAGTTGTATAGAATATAACCTGAGGCCATTTTCTGGTGTCCCTGGCCACATTTTATGCACCTATCATTTGGTCCACAGTGTCAGCTCCTGAGTTCGTTTGGTTGTAATATTCTATTATCTCAGGCTTCTGTGTCTAAATCTGCAGCATCATCAAGATGCACACTTGAAAGTAAAATTATGTTTTTTCCCTTTTTGGGTATATGAGATATAAGTGTGAAATCTGCACCAAAAGCAAGTAAGTTGGATATTTCAGGCCTGTTTTTAGAAGACAGAAATTCAGGGGGTTGTTGGGATTTACCCTTACAAACAGTATCTACATATGAAAGTTGCTTCTTTTGCAAGTCAGAGATCAGATTTACATCAGTGAACCAGTTATCTGCTCAACTATTACATCCTATGAGTAAAGGGCTTCTGTAAGTGTCCCGATTACATCCACTGGTTTATTACTAATCAGGTACGGATCTCCGGTCTGCTTACTGGCATATAACTCAAGATTTCCTGTGTAAAATACTTTTGAATTGACGGTAGTAAAAAATTTTATACTGTATTTATTGGACTTGGATGGACTATATTATCTAAACCCACATTTGCCTCTAAATTGAGGTAACATTTCATTTGTTGTTACATTCTGTGCAGTAGAGTAACATACTTTATAATTTTCTACAATGCTGAGAAAATGTCTTTCACAGCCACTTATTTATCTACTTTCAGGGGTCCTAAAAGCAGGTAAGTTTGTCATCAAACCTGATATGATCATGAATAAATCTAAATCTCCATAAAGATATCATAAGTCTAAAAAGTTTAATCCCATTACCATCTGTAGCCCATAAATCCTGCAAATTTAGCCAATTGCTGCAATGTAAACCAGCTAGATATGAGGCCAAACAATGCTTGCAATTCAGTTTTGTCTATTTGTTTAGCATCCCTTTCTTGTGAAAACTGGCTCGAAATAGAATCAATGTATTCATCTGCATATAATAAGATTAGATCTAAAATACCATTTGCAATAAAGCAGTTCTAAATTTCAAGTTTTGTCTTGGCATTTTTTGCGTTTGGCTGAACTAACAGAAGTTGACACAAAATATTCTGTGATTGTTTTCTAATGTGTCTTCTTACTGGATTATTTCTCCATTTTGATTCTTTATCCTTTCCAAAAAAATACTCTTTATTTATCTCTAATTCATCCTCGTTTTCTTCACTAGAAACACCTTACCAGGTATCGAGATTTTCTGAACAAACTTCCACATAATCTTCTTCTTCTTAATCACTTTCATTTTCACACTTGACTCCATCATTTTCATCATCAAACTCCAGTAGCATTCACTGGGGTTCTTCAACATCTCTTGGATTATCAAATCAGTACATTTTTCCAGCCATTGTCAACAGTAAATGAAAAAAAATAACACTGACTTTGAAGTTCATGGAAAAAATAACTTCACCAACACTGACTTAGGATTTCACAGTATCTCTCAGATACAATTTACTATCAAATTTCACACACCCTTACAAAACACATGTTATAAACAAACTGATGACCTAAACTTTATGGCTTAATATTAGTTATGAACAAATGTGCAGCTACTCATGAATTTGAACCTATGCACCCAATATATGTAACAATATGTAAGAAAAGAGTTTGTTTGTATCTCTCAGATCAGCTGCAAGCTCCAAAGAGTTTAACTATCCTCACTTTTTAATTTGTTTTTCTTTTTGCTTTTCTGACTTGGTGTTTTCTTCTACCTTGTCTTCCAAATTGCTGATTCAGTCCTCTTCTTTAACTAATCTGCTGTTAATTTTACTTTATGTAGTCTTCATTTCTGACTTGTTCTTTTCTATGATTTCTCTCTTTTTGTTGAAATCCTCACAAAGATCATCTATTCTTCCCTTAAGTTCCTTGATCATCCTCATAACCAGTGTTTTGAACTCTGTATCTGGTAGATTACTTGCCTCCATTTTGTTTAGTTATGTTTCTGGAGTTTTGTCTTGTTCTTTCATTTGAAACATTTTTCCTCCTCATTTTGGCTGTGTCTCTGCGTTTGTTTCTATGCATTAGGTAGATCTGCTACATCTTCTAATTTTTGAATAGTAGCCTTATATAGTAGGTATTCTGTGGGTCCAGTGACACAGTTTTGCTGGTTACTTGAGCCAGGTGCTCCAGGGGTGCCCCATGTGTGGGTTGCTGTGCCTTCTTGTTTTACTTGAGCCTAGATTGCTGTTGGCACATCCATGGGTCAAATTGACTAACCTACTGTAAGGATATGCCTGTCTACAGCAGAGGAGCTGCTGCGTGGAGGCTGACAACATGGAGTGCAATTCACTTTTGTAGGACTCTATTGCCTACCAAATTCACCCTTTGGTTGGGGCGTCTATGGCACTAATTGAGTGGTGCTCTAGTATGGTCTGAACCAGGCCACTGGGTTTGTTGGTCTTGGGTCTCTCGGGATCTGCTCCAGTGCAGGCCATGGTCAGTTCTGTGTGTACCTGGCTCAGGACCACCTAGTAGGAGCTACAGAGTGATTTTCAGTTTATAGCTGCCTGTGCCAGGTTTGGAGCCACCTGCTAGAGGCTATGCTTCAAACCAATCCCAGCTACTACTAGTGTGGGCTTAGGGCTGCTTAACAAAATGTACATGGCACACTGAGACCAGTTACATCTTGTTAAGGGCTGTGGACCTTTGAGAGTTTGGGGAAAGTCTACAGTATAGGCCAAGGCCTCTCTGTGTGTAACAGACCCTGTAAGAGTTGGTCTGGGTGGAGGGGGTCAGGTCCCAGGAAGTCACCAGGATGTGGTAAGTGGTATGAGCCAGGTTAATGAGGACTCAGATTTGGCATTTGAACCCTCAGACTGTCTGTGGAATCAGCTCCTGAAAGGAACAATGGTACCTGCCAGTACTTCTGTCCATCTCTTGCCCTGGTTCTTTTCAAGCTACCATCCTTTTGCTAGAGCTTGGGGTGAGTGCGTGAGCAAACGAGTTGTGCTCCAGCTCTTAAAGAGGACACCTTGGTGTATAGCAACCCTGTGTCTCACCCAGATGAATCTCTGCTGGTTTTCATAACCAAACATTATGGAGACTCCTATTCCCCACACTGGTGCTCGAGGCTGGGGAACCCAGTGTGGGTCTGGGACCTCACGCTCCTCAAGGGGAAGCCCCACAGCTGAGATATTCTTAATATTCCCAATTCTTAATGTTTCTTTAACCACCACATGTGTATATGGGATCAGTCTGCTTTGTGTTTTCACCCCTCCTACTAATCTCAACATGGATTCTTCTTTATTTCCTTACTCATAGGAGTTCTGTTCAGCTGGTCTTCACATAGTTCTCAAGGGTGTTCTGTAATTTAGTCATGATTTTGATGTAGTTGTTGGGGGAGGCAAGCCCAACATTTACCAACTCTTGCCATTTTAATCATTTTTGTTATATAACTTAGTGTCATTAAATGCATTCATAATGTGATGCAACCATTACCACCATCCATCTCCAGAACATTTTAATATATCCCAAATGAAATTCTGTACCTATTAAACAATAATTTATCATTTCTTCCTTTTCCTCACCCCTGGCGGTTACCATTCTACCGTCTTTCTCTATGAATTTGCCTGTTCTAAATACCTCAAATAAATGGAATCATACAGTATTTGTCTTTTCTGTTTGCTTTATTTCACCTAGCCTAATATTCTCAAAGTTCATCTATATTGTAGCATTTACCAACCTTTCATTCCTTTGATTTCAAGGCTGAGTAATAATTCATTGTGTGTATGTGTGTTATATTTTGTTTATACATTCATCTGTTTTGAACACTTGGTTTGCTTCTAACTATTGGCCACTGTGAATAATGCTACTGTGTGTACTTACATGTACAAATGTCTGAGTCCCTGCTTTCGGTTCTTTTGGGTATATACTTAAGAGTGGAATCTTTGGGTCATATGTTTAACGTTTTGAGGAACTGCCAAACTGTTTTCCAACATTTACTTTTAAATTATAAGAAAAGACTTCCACTTATACCTATGATTAAACCTTCTATCTTAAAAAAAAAAGCCTAAGGAACTACAGAAAATGTATTAGACCATTATTTTAAATATCAGAAAAAAGGCAGTGTAGAACATTGTTTCCTGTTAGAAAAGAAACAAATGAGGCAACCTGTTCTTCTTCCTGGGACATAGTCTTAACCATAGAGTATTGGAGAAGAACTCCAAACAGAGAAAACTGTGTTGCTGAGTTGAGGAGGAAGAGGTCAGGCCCTCACAGTCAGAAACCAGACAGAAAACACACTGGGATCTAAACAAAGCTTAGAAGGCCAAAGATAGTATTGTACCTCAGTAACTCATAGTTTTATTACAATTTGGGGAAATATTCTTTTTCTAGACCTTAAGGAGTACATACCTCTTTCTCCCAATTATGCAATTTTAATTTCTTTATTACATGACTTGGCCAGTTCCATTCCTAAGGCACTCATCATTATGTGTACATAGTGTGGCATAATATGGTGTACTATGAAAGTACAGTCCAGTGCCACATTCCCTGGGTTTGCATCCCAGCTCTGCAGCCTCCTAGTGGGTGCATCCATCCTCTCTGTGTCTTCATTTTCCCAACTGTAAAATGAGGATTTCACAGCGGTTGTGTGAAGATTAAGTGGGTTAATATCTGTAAACTACCTACACAGTGCCTGATTTATCCTGAGCTCTATATAAGTATTTGCTCTCAATGAAATGTGTGATTGATTAAAATGACATTTGTCAACAACAAATACACGAGATGAGTAAAATGTAGACACAGTAAGATTGAGCAATTGATTATATTTTGGGGGACAAGAAAAAGTAAAGAAAGTCACACTGATTCCTTCTGTGATCAGAAGGAATTTAAGAGATACTAAGCAGAGAAAGGTAACTATAGAAGGAAGAACCAGCTTGCTCAATTGTAATTAGATAGAGGTTGTGGATCTAATGTGATATCTCTTTGTCTCAAATATATCCCTTCTGAAATATAATACCTTATTCCTGAATCTCTCTCTTATAGAGCCATGGTTATCAAACTTCAATTGTCTGTGAATCACTTGGGGAACATGTTAAAATATAGACTGGAATCAGTAGGTCTGGATAGGGCCTGAGAGTCTGAATTTGTTTTCTGGTTTATTCTATCACAGTTGTCCCAGTTTTTCCCCCTTTGCCCTCCCCTGCCCAGCCCAGCCCCAGCTCCCAGTCAATCCCCACACTGTTGTTCATGTCCATGGTTCATTCATACATGTTCTTTAACTGATCCCTTTCCCTTCTTTCCACCATTTCCCTCCTCCCTCTTCCCCTCTAGCAGCTGTCAGTCTGTTCCATGCTTCCACGTGTCTGGTTCTGTTTTGCTTGTTAGTTTATTTTGTTCATTAGATTCCTCTAATAAGTGAGACCATATGGTATTTGTCTTCTACTGAATCATTTATTTCACTTAGCATAATAGTCTCCATTTCCAACCATGCTGTCACAAAAGGCAGGAATTCCCTATTTCTTTCGGCTGCATAGAATTCCATTGTGTAAATGTACCACAGTTTTTTAATCCATTCATCTACTGATGGGTACTTGGCCTGTTTCCAACACTTGGCAATTGTAGATAGCACTGCTGGGAACATAGATATGCATAAGTTCTTTCAAATTGATGTTGTGGGCTTCTTAGGGTACATTCCTAGCAATAGAATCACTGGGTCAAAAGTCAGTTCTATTTTTAATTTTCTGAGGAAATTTCATAGTTTTTTCCACAATGGCTACACCAGTCTGCATTTCCACCAACAGTGCACCAGGGTTCCCTTTTTTTCACACCCTGCCAGCACTTGTCTGTTGATTTATTAATGATGGCCATTCTGACCTGTGTGAAGTGGTATCTCATTGTGGTTTTAATTTGCATCTCTCTGATGGCTAATGATGCTGAGCATTCTTTCATATGTCTCTGGACCCTCTGTATGCTCCCCTTGGAGAAGTGTCTGTTCAAGTCCTTTCCATATTTTTTAATTGAATCATATGTCTTCCTGGTGTTGATTATATGTGTTCTTTATCTATTTGAGGGATTAAGCCGTTGTCTGACATATCATTGGCAAATATGTTCTCCCATACTCCCGTATAGTCAGTCCTCTTTTCATTTTGATGATGGTTTCTTTAGCCTTGCAGCTTTTTAATTTGATGTAAAAGTGTAAAGACTTATAAAACTCCAGGGTTTCCCATGAGAACTTGAGCACCTACAACTGACTCTGTTCACTTTCCTGCTTTTTCATCCTATTCCTCACACCCCTAACATTTATAAGATTATGTAAATACCAGTTACATTTAATTGCAACTGGATTGAATGCATTATCTGGTGATAAATTAAGGTAAAAAGAGTTCTCTGGACTTTCCATTTGTACCATTAATAAGTTCAGGAATGCTGTCAGAGGAGCTGAAGAACTCTAAAACACAGCAGTCATAGTGCCTACCTTTTTTCTTTCATATGGTTTAAAGGAGATAAAGCAAATGAAGACTGGATCTCCAAATTATAAAGCCAGTTTCTGGAAATTGCTCCTGATTTAGCCATAACTAAACTTATCTCTAATCTAAGATACTATCTTTGATAATACAAGTCACCTCAGAGCCTAATGAGCACTGTAGTTTACCCAGTAATTATTGTGTATCCAATACCACCAGGTCTTGATGAGTCAGGTTCTTTCAGATGAACTAACAGTTTAATTCATAATGTAGTCTACTTACTTCAGAAATTGTAGGGAAGTGGGGAGTGGATGAAAGAGGGTGAAGGGATTAGCCAAAGACAGACACAGACAGCAGTGTGATGATGGCCAGAGGGAAGGGATACTGAAGTTAGGAGGAGGGGGCAATGGGGACATTTGTAATCATGTGAACAATAAACATAGAGAAAATAAAAAATTTAAATTAAAAAATACAAAAACATTGTAATAGCAATCTGTCAAAACAACCTTGGAAATTGGAAAATGCCAAAGAGTTTATGTTTTTGGAAATGTTTAAACTGATTTTTTATAACAGTTTGCATTTTAAAACATTTGACATTGCTTAAATCCCAAAAATAAGGGTAAGTCCATAAACCTATAATCAATATTCTTCTTGTAGTAGTTTTGTAGTAGCTTTAAGGTAATTTTATTTCTGAGTTGTAATATGTAGAGAAAAAATTTTAATTAGAATTTATTTACATGTCATTTTTTATTCACCTACACTTCTTCCTTACCTAGCTACTGACTTATAAATTTGTTTTGTATAAAATTTTTGTGCAAGAAAATAATTATATTAATAAGAAAAGATTAAGAATGAGAAGTCAAAAATATGGTCTTGATGCTGAGGGTTGAAATATTGAATAAAAATAAAAAGCAGGAGGATATTAAATCATCTTGCAATGCAATTTAGTTATCTACATTATCTTTATGCCTTCTATTTCATTATTTAAATAAGATATTTCACATTTTAAGGAAATTATCCTTATTCTTTTGTGGACTTAAAGTGTATTTTGGACTGCTTGTGTTAGGATTGAGGGGTTTTTTTTATATCTTTTTAAAATAGAAGTCATATTGCTTTTAAATAACCCTCCAAAATTCATAGTGAAATGTATACTTTAGAAGAAATGAGTACCCTCCACTATACAGTGGAGGCAACTTAACACATTATTTTCTAAGACTAGATGCCCTTTTTGTTTGTATTTTCTTAAGAAATCAAGCATGACATTTTATTATTAGGAATGTTTTGTTGAGCTCCCAAAATTGTGATGTATGATATCTATAAATTCTTATTTATTAATGTGTGAAACATCCATGCTAATAAAACAAAGGCTTAATTAAATATAATGAAAGGATTTGTATTAGAAAGAAGAGAAAAGTGAATGAACATTTTCACTAGTCAGAATTCTTTTGTTTTTAAGGGACTTAAACTGAACTCAGTGTAGCCTCAGGAACACTTATCCAGAATCTGGAGCTCTGTAGCAGTTCTGTGCTTTTTGGTTCTGCTGCTCTTGGAATGCTACCTTCATTCTCTCAGCATGGCCCTGTGACAGAGGATATTATTGACAGTGTTTCTGGGAACATACCCTTAGACAGTCAAAGAGGAACGGAACCTTTTTTAATAGTTATCCACTTAAGAGAAATCTTGAAGAAGGATTCTGACTCACCCCATTGGGCCCTGTGATCATCTCTAGACCAATCACTGACGTCAGAGTATGGGGCAGGCTTCTAGGCCTTCTCTTGTTGCCAGGGAGAGAGAATTCTGTGCTTGAAAGCCCACAGAAATCCATGGTTTGAGTGGGAGAGAAATAGGGAACACCAACAGGGAAATGTTATTTCTAGAATAAAGGCAAAATGTGGCACTAGGTAGACAAAAACAATGTGTTCACTATACCCCAAAAGTGTGTCATGAATTGCATACCTATTCAGTTTAATTTCAGGGCTAGGATACTGTTTCACAGAGAAGGAAAGAGGCACAGTGAAGGTAAGTACCCTCCAAAAGTTATTCAGCTGGAGAGTGATAGAGCCAGGATCTAAACTGAGTATTTCCTAAACAAAAGGCCTTTAATGCTGCACTTTTTACCCTCCCTGTTTATGTCCTCTAAGAAATATATTTATGATGTGATGGTCACATGCAAACAGTGGAGTCCCATTAGAAGCAACTTGCCAAATCAGCCCTATGCCTGCATGCCTTTGGGAAAGAAAAACCCCAACCATAATGCAAAGAGAGCAAAAGATGATAACTTTGGCTTTTGAGCATTCAAGAGCCCAAGTTCTGATAGAAAAAATAAGATAAAAAATAATAATCTTCACACTATGTAATTTTGGTGTGCCACTCAAAGTTTATTTGCACCTAACCTATAGCACCACTCCTAATTCCTTGAGCATATCCTGTCATTTAGGATCCACAGTTGTAAAGGAAGAAGATAGGACTGGTGCCTGTGTCCTTCCCCAGTGCATCCTCGGTGCTCACAGCAGCTGGCCTGCACTGGGTGCTCTATAACACCTACTCAGTTGAACCCAAATGGGTATCCAGATGTCATCTAGCCCAGAAAGTCCTTCCAAGAATGCCATTGACACCCTAACTTCCCCAGGTTAGGTGAGCAGGAACTCCTTCAGCACGCTTCCCTCCCTGATAGTGATGACAGCTCCAGGGAAGCCACCGTGCTTTCTATTCCAGCAAGCTACTAAGAAAGGATAACAGGGATCTGAACTGACACAAAGGCATGGGGAAATGGAGAGGAGGGACTGACCCAAGGAAGACAGAATCCACAGAATTCAGTGAACAACTGGACTTAGAGTGTAAAGGAGAGCTTAATTAGTGGGGCCATCAAGTAAGACAGAAAACTTTGCTCTCTTCCATCATTTTTACCTGCTGTGATTTATGTGCCTAAAGAAAGGTGAAGGATATTTTCTCTAAACTTCTGTACTTTCTCTAACCTCATATTCTTTTATGTTAAACATACCAGTCAATTATTAGAACACTCTCACTTGAGCTGTTTTAAGATCTGTTACCACTTCCCATTTTGGTACTGTTTTTGAAAATATCTGTTGTAGTTTTCACTGAAAAGCTTGTCAAATGTGTTGCTATCTATACATTAAGAATTGGCACAAATGTTTGCTCTTGAAGTCTTTGACATCATTTAGTGAATTTTGCTTTGACTTTGTTAGAAAATAGCACACATGAGTTTTGGTTAGTAGATGATATTCCGGGGTACAGATGAGCTGCACACACCATCCTGATAAAATGTAAAGTAATGTTTGACAATTAAATTCCCAATTGGTCATTGTATTGCAAAGGACCCCTTATGACCGCAAATGGTTTTTCTAAGAACATTATAGGGTGTGTGTTTATTCAAAGGAGATTGCAGTATCAATTTTGTTGTGTGTGTGTGTGTGTGTATTATATTTTGCTTTTTATGTTTCTATCAACTTTTACTAAATAATGTGAAAAGGAAGCATTTTTCTCCTACAATTAAAGTGATAGTAGCATAAACCAAGGAGGCAAATTCTCTTCTTAACTAATATTCTGTGATTAATCTGAAAAGAAATGTGTAAGAGTAGACTGCAACCATGCCAGAACCTTTATCTGCTGCTTGGGGTGAGGGACAGAGGTTTTAGCCAATGGAAATATTCATCCTAGTTTGTGATACTGTGTCTACATTTTCAATAAAAACCACACAGGCAACAGTTCTATATATTTACAAAGGAACTCATTATAAAATCATCCTGGCTGACATAATAAGACATTTTGTGTTCAGGCATAGTCTTTCCCTAATAAGGAATTGTTTTGTGGAGGGTGGGATTTCGGGCCCCTGGCCCTGAGGATGAGCATGAGGAGGACTGTGAGAAAAGGAAGCCAGTGTGCAGAAGTTCTGGGTGTGAATCCTGTATTCCTGTGGCTGGACCTATGACTGTTAGATTGCATTATGGGAAAAGCACATCCTTGCAGTCAGGCCTTTTTGATGAACAGATTTTCTTACGATGCGCTTGTAAGGGTTCTCAGGGGGAAGAAGGGGAGGAAAATCACAGACTCTGCATGTTTCCCCCGGAAAGACTCCCTAACTTTCGTTGTGCACAGGATTACCTTTTCCCCAACAGCACATTGCAGCCTGTGTTTCAGAATAGCTACCTCTGAGCCTCTAATAGCTTTAACTCCCACTTTATCACCTTGCTACATGTTTCTTTGATGTCCATACTGAGAAGAGTGAAATCTTAGCTAGTGAGTGATAGAAGTGTAACTCACATTCAGTCATCTACTACTTAGATTATGTCGTTAGATCCAGAACAATCACTCACTGTGGGGAAGCCTGCATAGAAACCTATGCCTGAGTGTAAGCAGTGTGAGAACTTTCTAGAGATATTCTAAATGGAACTAAGCCTTCAAAAGTGTATACGTAACAGTTAATGATAATAAAGAGATTGGGACCTTTCTTGTAAGTTTCAACTGACCATTGAAAGAGAATTTCTCCCCTTCCCTCCCTCCTTTCTTTCTTCTTTCTCTTTGTCCCCTCCCTTCTCTCTATGGAAATTTAAGCCCTACTTATATTTATAGCTTAAGCTTTTAAAGAGACTTGGGGTTTGAACCCATGAAAAACAAACTATAACAGCCTAAAGTGGTGTGAACATTTATTGAAGCAACAGGTTTTTTAATTATTGGCATATACAGAATCTAATTTGAGCCCTGATGTCATACTGTTTCTGGAGGGCTGAGGCAACCCTCATTCCATTTCACACATAGTTGATACAGTTCACTGGGTAGCAGGTCATTTTAAGTTCTTTCACTAAGGATTCATTAGATCTTCAAAATAACTGCTGCCTCTATATGTTACCTAATTAAACAACCAGCATAGTAGCTGAGACATAGTAGATGCTCAATAAATACGCTGTCTTCCCACTTCGTTTTTCTCTCAAAGCCAAACTTATCTAAAAGAAACAAAAGGCATTTTCTTGTCCCTGGGAAGTATAGTCTCTAATTGGGTGACAATAAGAACATATTACTTACAAATATATACAAATAGATAATGGTATTGTGCAAATTTATTATATCAGTACCGAAGTGATAACACAATGATCAAGATTGGAGTGGTATCTGTAGAAAGGTAGATTTAAATGGGCTCTTGGCCCAAGTGGGAGTTATGAATTGTAGTTGAGAAGAAGGAGCCCTGCTCTGGCTGGTGTGGCTCAGTGGATTGAGCACTAGCTTGCAAGCCAAAAGGTCACTGGTTCAATTCCTAGTCAGGGCACATGCCTGGGTTGTGGGACATGTACCCCATTGGGGGCTTGCAAGAAGCAACTGATCAATGTTACTCTTTCTCCCTCCCTTTCCCTCTCTCTGAAAATAAATAAAACCTTAAAAAAAAGGAAGGGAAGTGTTCCAGGTGGGTGGAATGGCATGAGAAAAGGCATGGAGGCAGGAGTTATTAAACAGTATGTGGGTGATAGGCAAGCAGATAAACTGGGCTGGACCAGCCTGACCACATTGGAGACAAGAGATACCCACACCTACTATAACTTCTGCTTCCCCACACTCATTCTCCAGGTCTTAGCTTATTCATCCTCCCTATGGCCAACAGCTTGCCTACACCCACGTCTAGCCAGGTGCCCTTCTGGTCCTCTAACAGCTCCCTGTCTACCTTCTGCCATCATTATACATGACATTGTGGTGCCCACTGCACTTCAAGTCTCTTAAGGACAAGGACCATATCTTGCTTACTCATACATGTGTTCTTGGCACCTGGCTTAGCTTAATGCCTAGTACTCAATAGGTATTCAGTGCAGATCTGTGGGAGGAGGGAGGAAGATGCATAAATAAGGTTGGCCAAAGAGAGGAGGTGCAGATTACAGAAGGCCCTGCACTATGGCTGAGACTCTCATACAGAACCTGAGCACTAGTCCTTAAATTGCTACCTTCCCACTTCCATGTATTTTGTTTACTAAATGCATAGAGCAGGAGAAACTCCACCTACATTCTTTGAGAATGGGACACCTTAGCTGAGTTAAAATAAATTAAAATAAAGTAGGTGGATAAAACACTGTTAGCAATCCATGAAAAAGACAGCATAGAAATACTGAGGCTCATGTAAAAGCTAGCTGTGCATTCGAATCTCCCTACACTTCCAGTTTTATAGCTGAGGAGAACAACCTCTGGTCTTTTTTTTTTAATTTGCTCTCTTGAGCTACCCTCATGGTGCATGACGAGACAGACTTTTACCTCTAGTTAATTTTACAGGTCTGATATCCTAATGATAAAGCATAACAAAAGACAATTTAAAAGTAGAGCCTCTCTGTTTAATCATTTCTCAGTGATACTGATAGAAAGAAGAAAGCAAGGGAAATATTGACCAATTGACAACTCTTATGGGAAATATTTGGGGATCCTCCCCATAAAAATGACTGTGTCCTTTTAAGAGGGCATCCCACCCATTCTGCTCATTTAAACCTTGTGAGATAAAGGGGAAACTCCTTTTCCCTCACATAGAAACTACAGATTGTACTACCTGCCTGACTCTTGCTTGGTAAGGGGATTCATCAGCTGACATTTACAAGGGGCCCATTATATGGAGAGCACAGAAGAAAGGTCCTCATTACTCTAGCAAGTAATATCAATAGCTTTCTGCATGAATAATGTATAATGGACTTAATTTTACATTTTGTGTAGTTGCTTATTTATTAACTACACTAAGGTCTAGAAACCCATCATTTAATGTTAGCAATATTGATATAAATATAATGGAGAAAAAGACTGAGCCTGAATGGAGACAAAGGTGTTTCTATTTCAATAGCAATCCGAAAGACCTGTGCACAACTTAAGTTTTCATATGTACACATTACAACCTTTGCACTAGTGTTGTTTTTTAGAAATTAGAGTAGGTTTTGTGATTAAAACAGTGGTCCCTGAACCTAAAAATTATACCCTGTTCTCTCTCCTATTCCACCCTCACTCCTTCCGGGAACAGTGCCTCCACCTTCTCAAGAAACTATCAGTTACCCCTCCCTCCTCTGCCTTCAGCCCTTCTTCACAGCTTCTTCCCATCAACATCTTTACATTTTCAAACCCAGTCATATTTTTAAAATGTACCCCCACAAACACTCATTCTCTCCAGGCCCTACTCTTCCTCTCATCTCCCTGCTCTGCCAAAATGTATCTGAGTTGCCTCTCCTTGCTGTCTCCCTTTTCCCAGCTCCCTTCACCCTTCACCTCATACCAGACTGCCTCTGCCCCATGGACCCCATCAAAGCTGCTCTTCCTAACATTCCCAGGGACCTAAACCTGATGGACCTGTTTCGGTTCTTGAATCCTCCTAGATATCTCCCCAGCCTTGTGGACACCCCCTCTCCCTTGAGACACACCTCGTCACCCATTCTTCAGCAGTCTATGATTGGCTTACCTCTTCCCAGTTCGCTCCTCCTTGGCCTTTGCATATTTGATCTGCCTGCCCTGTGGCTGGTTTCCTCTATGGAGGATATGGCAGGTGGAGTGTCAATGGCTCCAAACATGTCAGCTTTCCTGGTTGCCAGGAAGGCAGAGTGGGAGGAGATCTAGGGGAAGGAAGCCCTGGTTTTTTAGGGGTGATCAGCAGAACAGCCTTGGCAGGCCATGTAGGGGGAGCTACTGGGGAGGCCCTTGGTCAGTCAGTCTTTGGTTTGTAATGCTTGTGTTTGTAATGAGTTTTTCCTTCATTATTGTTTGTTTCCAGTTAATTTAGCACAAAATTTAAATACCAATCATTCCACAGGAATTGTCAGAAAACCCAGCAGTTTCCCACCTCACCTCCTCCCTCCCCACTCCATTTTCAGAACCTATCTGCTATTTGAGAAATTCTGTGGGTCCTTTCCATCTGCAGATGCTCTTCTGCTCTGGTAAATTGTCTTGATTTACCTCAAGATAAGAATTTGCTCTTCTCTATAATTTTCTGTTCTTTCTTTCTGGAAATCCCTTTATACTCTGTTACACTGTTTTAGCTGATTAGTTTGGTGTTTATCTCTTTGTTTCTAAATAACATATTTTTATTTCTTGCTCTTGATATTTTTCCTTCTAGACATTATCTATTGGCTTCCTCTTATTCAAAACAAGGGTTTTGTTTACTTTTTCTTCCCTTGACTCATCCCTCCTTTCTCTTAACACTCTATTGTTATATTTTAATTGTAGGTTGGCTTAGTGTCACATCATCATGACTGATCAATGGTATTCATTCTAGTAAACCACAATTACTTTTTCTTTTCTCTACAGTTGTCATTTTTTTTACCATAGAGCTAATAATTATTGTCTTTCTTCATTTGTCTTATTATCTATATATTTATCACTAACTACCCCAATCTTTGCCCCAGGTATCTAAATCACCTTTGAATCAGCCATGGGTTATTTTATCAGTCATGCTTTTCTGTAGCAGGCCCTCTAGAACCTTCTGACCTGATTTGCCTTCATGCCCATCTGGAGGGTTGGTCCTCTCAGCTACTCCCCTGACTCGGATCCCCTATTTTCTGGTGTGTTTTTAAAAAGTCCTTGATTTGGTGAAGCAAAATCTTAATGATTTTCCTGAGAATGGTCCATAGGAAGCAAATATTTTTTAACCAAGTACAGTAAGTCTTCACTTAGTGTCATCATAGGATATTGGAAACAATGACTTTAAGCAAAATGACATATGACAAAACCGATTTTACCATAAGCTAATTGATATCAACAAAAGTTCTTATAGCATATATGTGGTCACAAAAATATCAGTAAACTTCTAAATAAAGACCTTAAAAACTTCTAATATTAAACAGTAAAATAACAGTGAGTTCTACATACATTTAAGAAAGATTAATAAAAACAAGTAAAATCATTATTTTCTAACTCGTTCCAGTTCAGGGTTGCAGGTGGCAGACGCCCATCCTGGCAGCTGAGGGTGCAGGCAGGCCCCACCCTTGGACACACTTCTATCACAGGCACCTCACACATCTCACACTCACATAGATGGGACAACATAGACACATGCACAGCTCTACAGTGTGGGAGGAAACGGGAGTCCCCAGAGAAAATCTAACAGACTTGGGGAGAATGTGCAAACCCCAAACAGACAGTGACCCCAGCCAGTCATCAATTTTTTAACCAATGTTATAATGAAACATTATTTAAGGACCTGCTCTGTATCAAAAAATATCTTTATTCTGTCTACAAAATTAATAAGGTAACTGGTATATTTCTAGTTCGCAAATAATTCTCCTTCAGAATATGGAAGGCATTGCTCTGTTGCCTTTTAATTTGCAGAACCATTCTGACTCCCTGCAAGTCTGTCAGACTTCCCTTTGTCCCAGCGTTCTGAAATTTCATGGGATGTAAGTCTAGTCCCATCCTTTATTTGAGACATTTTTGGTGGCAGGGGGAGGTTTCTTCCTGTCTGGAAATGTATGTGGTATTGCTCTGATCAATTTTCTTGATTTATTTTTAGGTAATAATCTGCTCCATTTTTTCTGTCCTCTCTAGAAACCCTATTATACTGACCTCTTGAGGCCATCTTCTGATTTTTTTTTTTTATCTTCCTCTGTTGTTTTGTATCTACAGGTTTTTGCTCTACTTATTAGGAGATTCCCTCAATTTACCTTTGATAGTTTTTTCTTTTTTTCTTTTTATTGAATTTATTGGGTGACACTGGTTAACAAAATTATGCAGGTTTCAGGTGCACAACTCTACAGCGTAGCATATACACTGTATTGTGTGTTTACCACTGCAAGTCAAGTTTCCATTCATCACCATTTATCTCTCCTATATTCTCCACCTCCCTCCACCCATACCTCCCCCCAGCAATCACCTCACTGTCGTGCATGTCCATGAGTTTTTTCCCCTTTTTTATTATTTTCTGCTCAATCCCTTTACCCTCCTAGTCCCCACAAAACAGGTGTTAGAGACAGACTCATAGATAGAGAATAGGCTACTTTGCTTGTTAGTTCATTCATTCATTAGGGTCCACATATGAATGAAATTATATGGTATTGTCTTTCTCTGACTGGCATATTTCACTTAGCATAATATTCTCCAGGTCCATCCATGCTCTCACAGAAGGTAAAATTCCCTTCTTTTTATGGCCTAGTAGTATTCCATTGTGTAAATGTACCACATCTTTTCTTTTAAAGATTCTATTTATTTACTTTTAGAGAGATGGAAAGGGAGGGAGAGGGGGAGAGAAACATCAATGTGAGAGAGAATCATCAACCTGTTGCCTTTCGCACACCTCCAAATGGGGACTAAACCCTCAAGCCAGGCATGTGCCCTGACCAGGAATCGAACCAGTGACCTTTCAACTTATAGAAGGATGAGTAAAAAACTGAGCCACACCAGTCAATGCTGTACCACAGCTTTTTTATTCACTCCTCTACTAATGGATACTTGGGCTCCGTTCAAATCTTGACTATTGTAAATAATGCTGCAGTGACCATAGGGGTGCATGTATGCTTTCAAATTAGTGTCTCAGGTTTTTTTCAGATGCCCAAGAAGTAGAATTGCTGGTTCAAAAGGCAGTTCCATTTTTAATCTTTTGAGGTAACTCCATACTGTATTCCACAGTAGCTGCAGCAAGATGTATTCCCACCAACAGTGCACAAGCATTCCCTTTTCTCCACATCCTCACCAACACTTCTTTTTGTTGATGTATTCATGATGACCATTCCAAGGGGTGTGAGGTGATATCTCACTGTGGTTTTTATTTGCATTTCTCTGATGATTATTGACATTGAGTACCTTTTCATATGTCTATTCACCATCTGTATATCCTGTTTGGAAAAGTATCTGTTCCAGTCTTTTACCTATTTGATAATTGGATTGTTTGGAGTATTTTTTTTGGTGGGTTTTTTTTTCGGTGTTGAGTTTTGTAAGTTCTTAGTAAATTTTGTATATTAACACTTTATCAAATATATCCAGTAATATGTTCTTCTATTCAGTGGTTTTGTCTTTTCAATTTGTTGATGGTGTCTTTAGCTGTGCAAAAAAATTTTATTTTGATGTAGTACCATTTCTTTATTTTTTTCTTTTCTTTCCCTTGCCTGAGGAGATAAGTTAAAAAAAAATCACTACAAGCAGTGTCAGAGATTTTACTGCTTATGTTTCTTCTAAGATTTTTACAGTTTTGAGTATAACATTTAAGTCTTTAATCCATTTTGAGTTTATTCTCATGTATAGTGTAGGAAGGTAGTCTAGTTTCATTTTGTTTTTGCAGATATCAGTCTAATATTTCCCATACTATTTAATGAATAAACTGTCTTTACCCCATTGTATGTTTTTACCTCCTTTGTCAAATATTAATTGACTATAAAGCTGTGAGTTTGTTTCTGGGATCTCTATTCTGTTCCATTGGTCTTTATGTCTGTTTTTATACCACTACATGGGGTTTATATTACTGTGGACTTGCATTATAGTTAGATAACAGGTAGCATGATTCCTCCAACTTTGTCCTTTCTCAGGGTCACTGTTGCTATTCAAGATCTTTTGTGGTTCCATATAAATTTTTGGAATATTTGTTCTAGTTCTATGAAATACTCCATTGGTATCTTGATAGAAATTACATTGAATCTATAGATTTCTGGAGTAGTATGGACATTTTAATGATGTTAATTCTTTCTATCCACAGACACAGTATATACTTCTACTTTGTTCAGTGTCTTACACTTTTTTGAGTACAGTTCTTTTACATCCTTGGTTAAATTCATTACTAGGTATTTGATTTTATTTTTTTTTTGAAAGAATTGGAATGGGATTGTTTTCTTAATTTCCCTTTCTAATAGTTCATTATTGATGCATAAACATGCGACTTATTTTTGGAATTAATTTTGTATCTTGCTACTTTACTGAATTCATTTATCAGTTCTGGTAGTTTTTTGGCGGACTCTTCAGGGTTCTCTAGATGCAGTAACATGTCATCTGCACAAAAAGGACATTTTTTCTTCTCTCTTTCTAATTTGGATTCCTTTGATTTCTTCTTCCTCCCTGATTGCTGTGGCTAGGGCTTCCAGTACTATGTTGAATGTAAGTGGTGAAAGCAGACATCCTTGTCTTGTTCCTGATCTTAAGGAAAATGTTTGTAGTTTTTGCCCATTGAATATGATGCTGGCAGCGGGTTTGTCATATATGGCCTTTATTGAATTGAGTTATGTTCCCTCTATTCCCACTTTGCTGAAAGTTTTTATCACAAATGGGTGCTGGAATTTATCAAAAGCTTTTTGCTGCATCTATTGATACGATCATGTAGTTTTTATCCTTCATTGTTTTTCTAAATTATATTTTATTAATTATGCTATTAGAGTTGTCCTGATTTTTCCTCCTTTGCTCTGCTTCACCCAGCATCCCTTAATCCCTCAAGCAAGCCCTCCATCATTGTTCATGTCCATGGGTCATGCATGTAAGTTCTTTGTCTACTCCATTTCCTATACTGTACTTTATGCTCCCATGGCTAGTCTGTAACTACCTATTTGTACTTTTTAATCCCCTTACCTCTTTACCATTCCTCCACACCCTCTTCCCACCTGGCAGCTATCTGGTAACTAACTTCTTTTCTCTTGCTGCTCTTAAGAGTCTCTCTTTATCTTTAACCTTTGGCATTTTAATTATGAAGTGTCTTGGAGTGGGCCCCTTTGCATGATTCATGTTTGGGACTCTCAGTTCTTCCTGGACTTACATGTGTATTTCCTTCACCAAATAAGGAAAGTTTTCTTTCACTATTTTGTTAGATTTCCAATTTCTTACTCTTTCTCTTCTCCTTCTATCACCCTTATGATGCAAATATTGTACCTCTTGAAGTTGTCCCAGAGGTTGTTTATACTATTCTCATTTTTTTGGATTCTTTTTTTCTTCTTGATGTTCTGCATAGTTGTTTTTTGCTTCCTTATGTTCCAAATTATTGATTTGATTCTTGGTTTCATGCACTTTACTGTTGTTTCCCTGTAATATGTTCTTTATTTCAATTAGTGTATCCTTCACTTCTGACTGGATTTTTTTTTTTATGTTGTTGAGGTCCTCACTAAGTTCCTTATGACCAGTGTTTTGAACTCTGCATCTAATAGATTGCTTATCTCCATTTCATTTACCTCTTTTTCTGGATTTTGATCTGTTTTTTCTTTTGGGCCATATTTCTTTGTTTCCCTGTTCAGCAGCCTCCCTGTGTTTGTTTCTATGTATTATATAGAGCTGCTTTGACCCATGGCTTGGTGTCATGGCCTAATGTAGTAAGTCCTGTAGGGTCCAGTAGCACAGACTCCTCTATCACCCAAGCATAGTACTAGAAGTGCACCCTGTGTGTGGGCTGAGTACACCCTCCTCTTGTAGTTGAGACTTGGTTGCTCTTGGCAAATCAATGGGAGGTATTTACCCAAGCCAGTCAGCTGCAAGGATTGGCTGTTACCATGTACCACCAATCTCTGCCCTCTGTGAAGGATCAGCCATGCAGGGACCGGGTGGTGGTTCTCCAGTGTGGTCTGTATCTGCGCACTGGGTGTACTAGCCCTGGGATTTCCCAGGTGGTGCAGACCAAGGTCAGTGCTCACCTGTGTTTTGCCCAGGACACCCCACCTGAACCCTAAAGCAACCTGAGATGACTGTTCCCAGCTGAAACCAAACTGTGAATCCAATCTGGCTCCTGCTAGGGCTCATTGAAGCCAGCTGTTGCTTGTTTGATAGGATTTAGGAGTCAAGACCAGCCATTCTTATGGAAAAGCAGCTTGAGTGGGCTAGTAAATTGGGTGGAGCAAAGCCTCTGGGGATTTCTGAGGTGGATTAGCATTAGCCAGGTTGATGGAGTCTCAGATATGGCACAAGTTTACCTGCTCACAATGGTCTCTGCTCACCTTGATGCCAGACACTTCAGTTCCTCCCTTTATGCCACTGATGCCTTTAAAGCTGCTGCCCCAGTGCTGGAGCTCAGCGGGAGTGAGCCTGAGTAGATGAGTCTATGTGTGGGTTCTTTAAGAGGAACTGCTTGAGGCTCCAGTAGTTTCTTCCACCAACTCAATCCCCACTGGTTTTTGCAGCCAGAAGTTGTGGGGACTTATCTTTCTGGCACTGGAATCCTGTGCTGGGGTCCTGGTGTGGGACTCCTTGCTCCTGAAACATCCCTCTCTAATTTTTATCCACATGGGTGTAGGACCAGCCAGTTCATCAACTGCACCCCTCATACCAGTCTGGATGGATGTGGTTTCTTTAATTACATAGTCATCAGACTTGCATTCAGCTCAATTTCTGACATTCCTGAGTGATAGATTTTCTGTATTTTAGTTGCAATTTTGATGTGTTTGTGCAAAGAAGCAAGCCATGTCTACCTATGCCACCATCTTCCAAATCTATCCTTCATTTTGTTTATATGTTGCATTGTGTTTATTCATTTGCAGAAATTGTATGAACCTTGCATCCCAGCAATGGATCCCACTTGATCATGGTGTATGATCTTTTTAATGTATTTATGGATCTGATTGCTAATATTTTGTTGAGGATTTTAGCATCTATGTTCATCAGGAAAATTGGCCTATAATTTCCTGTTTTTGTAGTGTCTTTATCTGCTTTTGGAATTGCAAATTGTAAAATCAACTTTGGAGTCTTCCCTCTTCTGGAACTTTATGGAATAGTTTGAAAAAGATAGGTGTTAGTTTTATTGGTGGGGAATATTTGGTAAAAATCACCTGTGAAGCCATCCAATCCTGGACTTTTGATTATTAGAAGTTTTTTTTTTATTACTACTTGAGTTTCACCTATTGTAATCTGCCCATCAGTTTCTCTGATACTTCCTGATTCAGTTTTGGAAGATTGTATGTTACTAGGAATTTATCCATTTCATCCAGGTTGTCCAATTTATTTGCATGTACTCATTTGTAAATTTTTTTACAATCATTTGCATTTCTTTGGTGTCAGTTGTTACTTCTCCATCATTTCTGATTTTATTTATTTGGGTCCTCTCTCTTTTTATCTTGACAAGTCTGGTTAAAGGTTTTTCAATATTGTTTATCTTTTCAAAGAACCAGGTCTTGCATTCATTGAACCTTTGTATTGTTTTTTTAGACTCTATTTTGTTTGTTTCTGCTCTGATCTTTATTATTTCCTTCCTTCTGTTTATTTTGGGCTTTGTTTTTTTTTCTAGTTCCTTTAAGTGTACACTTAGATTGTTCATCTGACTTTTTTTGTGTTTCTTGAGATATGATTGTAATGCTGTGAATTGCCCTCTGAAATGCTGTGTCCCATAGATTTTGGGTGTTTTTGTTCTTATTTTCATTTGTTTCCAAGTAATTTGATCTCATTGGTAACTCAGTCATTGTTTAGTAATATGTTATTCAGCCTCCATGGCTTGTGGGGCTTTTTCTTTCTTGTGATTGATTTCATATCATTGTGTTCAGAAAAGATGCTTGATTTGATTTCAGTCTTCTTAAATTTAATGAGACTTGTTTTGTGTCCTAACATATGATCCATCCTAGAAAATGTTCCATGTGCACTTTAAAAGAATGTATAGTTAGCCCTGGCTGGAGTAGCTCAGTGGATTGAGCACGGGATGCGAACCAAAGTGTCGCAGGTTTGATTCCCAGTCAGGGCACATGCCTGGGTTGCAGGCTATGGCCCCCAGCAACCATGCATCGATGTTTCTCTCTCTCTCTCTCCCTCCGTCCCTTCCCTCTCTAAAAATAAATAAATAAATAAATAAATAAATAAATAAATAAATAAATAAATAAATCTTTAAAAAAAGAATGTATAGTTTACTGCTTTGGAGGAAGTGCTCTGAAAATGATCAGTGAAATCCATCTGATTTAGTGTGTCATTTAAGGCCACTGTTTCCTTGTTGACATTCTGTCTGGAAGTTCTATCTATTGAAGTGAATGTTGTTTTACATATTTAGATGCTCCTACATTGTGTCGATAAATGTTTACAAGGGTTCTGTGCTTTTATATCCCCTTCATCATTATTAGTGTTCATTTTGTTTCTTACTATAGCCTTTGTTTTAAGGTTTGTTTTGTCAGATATAAGTACTGTTACCCAAGCTTTTTTTTTTTTTCATTTCTATTTGTATGAAATAGCTTTTCCTTCCCTTTACTTTTAGTCTGTGTGTATCTTTTGTTCTGAGGTGGGTCTCTTGTAGACGGCATATAGATGGGTCTTGATTTCTTATCTAGCCAGATACCCTATGTCTTTTGATTGGAGCATTTAAGCCATTTATATTTAAAATGATTATTTATAAGTATATATTTATTTTTTAAACTATGTTTCTCTGGCTTTTTTTCCTTTTCTTCTTCTTGTTCTTTTTCTTCTCCTCCTCCCACTTCCTCTCCTCTTCCTCCTTCTCCTCTACCTCCTCCTCTTCCTCATTTTTCTTCCTCAATTGGCCTTTAACATTTGTTGTAATACTGGTCTGATGGACACAAACTCCTTTAGCTTTTATTTTTTTGGTCTGGGAAAATTGAATTTTAAATGATAGCCTTTCTGGGTAAGTAGTCTTGCTTGTAAGTACTTGGTTTTTTCATTACTTTGAATATTTTGTGCCAGGCCCTTCTGGCCTGAAATGTTTCTGTTGAGAAATCAGCTGACAGTCTACAGGAGCTCCCTTGTACATAACTGTCTGTCTCTTGCAGCTTTTAAGATTCTCTCTTTGTCTTTAACTTTTGCCATTTTAATTATGATGTCTCTTGGTGTGGGGCTCTTTGAGTCCATCATTTTTGGGGGACTCTCTGCACTTGCTGGACTTGTGTGTCTTTTTTCCTCAGCAGTTTAGGGAAGTTTTGTCGTTATTTCTTCAAATTCTTCAAATACATCCTCAAAATCACTTAAAGTATCCTCATTGTTTTTATTCTTTTTTTTTTTTTTGCTGCTCTTATTGAGTGTTTTTCCTACCTTGTTTTCCAAATTGCTAATTTGATTCTCTGTGTCATCCAACATAGTCTTTATTCCTTCTTGTGCATTCTTCATCTAAGATATTGTTTTCCTCATTTCTGACTGGTTATTTTTTATTGTGTCTATGTCATTTTACATGCTGTTGAGCATTTTTATAACCATTAGTTTGAATTGTATATGTCATAAATTGCTCGTCTCCATTTCATTTTACTCTTTTTTCTGGAGATTTCTCCTGTTCTTTCATTTGGTGCCTGTTTCTTTGTCTCTCCATTTTGGCTGCATCTTTGTGGCAAGGGGTTTCCTCTGTATTAGATAGATCTGCTATGACTCCCAATTTTTGTGGGATGGCCTTATGTAGTAGGTGTCCAATGAGGTCCAGCAGTCCAATCTCCTTGATGGCCTGAGGTGGGTGCTACAGGAATGTGCCTGGTGTGGGTTATGTGTCCCCTTGTGTTGTAATTGAGTCTTGATTGTCATTGGCCTATTCATGCATAGGATCAACCCTCAGGCTGGCTAACTCAAGGCTCAATCCCAACATGGTATGCAAACTGCTGCATTGGTGTTGACCACATGAAATGGAATTTGCCTCAGCAGTGTTTGGTGCCTGCTAAGATCTCCCTTCGGATATGCTGCTTGTGAATCTTATTGGATCATCCTTTTGTATTGGATCAGCTGGCCACTTGGTGTGTTGGTTCTAGGCCCCTTGGGAAGGACTCTGTGTAGGCCAGTATAAGACACTGCCTGTGACTTGCCTTGGCAACCTGATCAGAACTTTAAGTGACCCACTGTTTGTAGCTGCCTCTGCTGAACCAGGGTACACATGGGAAGAACCAAGCTGCTACCAAGGAAAGGTTTTTTCATCATCAGTCCCATAGGCAGGTCAGGGAAAGGCCCAAGGCATCCAAAGCTCCACCTCTGCCTGGCAGCTACCTGTTAGGCTAAATCACTAAAAGTGTGTCCGCCTACTCATCAGGGCATAAGCTCCACAGAGTATGGCAAAAGGGAGTTGAGAAGGTGGGGCTGTTGCTTTTTCCCAGGCTAATGCCTTGTGGAGGAGAGTGCTGTAACCAAGAAAGATGAGTCTTGGCTGGAGTGGCTCACTTTGTTGGAAAATTATCCCATACACTGAAAGGTTGCAGCTTGATTCCTGGTCAGGGCACATACCTGGGTTGCAGATTCTATTCCTAGTTGGGGCATGTACAAAAGATAACTGGTTAATGTTTCTCTCTCACATCAGTATTTCTCTTTCTCCTGTCCTCTCTCTATAAGAGCAGTTTTTTAAAATGTGAGGTGAAGATAAAAAAATAAAGAAAAAGAAAAAAAAGATGATGTCCATTGCCTGAGAGAGGGACTCAGCACAGGGATCCTGTCAGCTGTCCCTTCAGCTCTGTTCCCAAAAGCACAAACCCCAGACTCTAGTTATTCTCTGCTCTCACTCCACAGTACCCCAAATTGAGTGACTGCAAATAAAATTTTGTGCATTGGACCTTTAAGTGTGCATCTGTGTTTCTAATGGCCTCCTGTCTCTCCCCGGTGGACAGAAACCCCACTGCTTTTCACAGCCCGGTGTTATGGGCACCTGGTTCTGGTGCTCTGGACTGAGGAGCCTGGCTTGGGGTTTAGATCTTATGTTTCTCACCCCCAGCAGCTGAGATATCCCTCCAGAACCTCATCTGCTGCCCCCCCGGTGAGTAGGCACAGCACCTTTCATGTCTCTACCAGTCTTAATGTGGCTTCTGTAAATTTTTGGTTATAAGACTTCTCTTCAGCTAGCCTTCAGCTGGTTATTCAGAATGATTTTTCTATAATTTAATTGTAATTTCAGTCCTAGAAGGAAGTGAATGTAGCTTCCACCTACTCTGCCGCCATCTTGGATATCTATCCTCAAAATCTTTTGAATTTTTAATTTCTGACTTTTTCCAATTTCTAATTAAAAAAATTTTCCTTTGTTATATAATATCTTGCTTTTGTTTCTTTGATAATTTTCCTTATGTCTCTGAAGATATTAACAGTGGTATATGTGAGTTTATGTTTGTTTTAATTATCTTTCCTGGTTTTTTTCAAGTTGCTGTTTTTATCGATTTCTTTGTTGTGATTTGTCTTTTATAAATGTGAGGAAAACCACATATATAAAAGACATAAATCACAATAAGCAAATGGTTTTCCTCTCATATATAAAAGACAGAAATCACAACAAACAAGTTTAATACTTAGTCTGTTGATCCTTGGTTTTCTGCTCATGTTCAAAAGTGGGATTTACAAAGCTAACTGGGAAGTTCTGAGAACATATAGCTGTCCGATTGTGTCACTGTAGGAAGACTTGACAGGGCCATTTACTGATGCCTAGAGAAGAGTCCATAGTCTCCTCCCTGGAAGGAGATAAGCCTGACAGCCAGCACCCTAGGGCTGGCTGTGGAATCTCAGCATGTAGCCATGCATACTTTTTCCTTATTTTCAGTTCAATGACCTCATCCTTCATTGGACCTACTAACCTTCAATTCCAGGACCTTCTTCTCCAGAAAGGGAGAGGTAGTTGCCAAGTGATATGGTATCTCAGAGGGGATTGGGCATCGTACTACTTCCCAAGCAGAGTTGTAATCAGCCCACACATTTAGGGGGGTTCCACAAGTGTAAATTGGGTTTTTTCTTGGCTTTATCACTTTTGGCTTAGGAGTCTGTTTTCTAAGGCTCCTGCTAAGTTCTTTAACACTCATCCATCTGCTTTCTAGTTTCCAGAATTTTGTTTCTCTCTTTTCTTTTCTGTTCTTTTGGCCCTTTTGAGTTTACTCCTTTTTTGAAAGGAGTCTTGGGAAGAAGCAAAAGTGTGTTCAAATGACCATCTTAATCCAGAACCTAATAATTTTTCCAGGATTAGTTATGTCATTTTCTAAATTTTAGACTCTGGCACCCATTTCTATGCCTGTGTCCTAATGAAATAGCATTTCTTAAAATAATTCCCGAGAGCTTTTGTGACTTTTCAGATTGCTACAAGGAGGACATCACCCCCTCCCCAGCTTTAGGTGCATCTCTTAAACTTGACTTACCCAGTTGACTTTGCTTTTGTTCATTAAAAGAATTTCTACCTGAGAGTTTAATAGCATCTCATCATGCATTATTGTGCTTAAGTCTGCTATTTTTCAGTGCTTTCTGTTTCTTTTTAATGCTTATTAGAAGTCAACAATTTATTTTAAAAATCAATTATACAGGATTTCTGCTCTGTAAGCTGTTGATCCAAATTAGCGTTTAGCAATTCCTGTTAATAGGCTAAATCCTCTACTCCCTGTCAAGGTATCATCATTTCATGAATATTGCAGCTCTGCTTTGAGTCATAACATTACTTGTTATGACAAGATAGCTGTTACTTTCTACTCGTTAATACAAGTATTCCATGTATTGTTATTACTGAATGTTTTTGGCCCTTGGCTGAAACTTTTGCTTACTGCCCTCATGTAGATCTAATGCAAATTAGAGTGTTTTTTGCCAACTTGTTTCTGTTTGGAGCCATTTCCTGGTTAAAGTTGATTATTCAGTGTAGCTATATTAATCATGGGGGCAATATCAAGCCCTTAGAGATGGTTTGGACTATAGACAGCCTTAGCAAAATGGCAGCCCAGCAGACAGTATTCAAACAGGACAAAGAAGGCCTGTGTACAGGGAACTCATACCCACAAGTGCCTAAGTAGCATCTAACTTAAGTCAACTTGCAGATTCCTTCCCTCAGTCTTTTTCTATTTCAGGTACTGTTAAAACTCCAAATGTTAGCATATGACTACATAGCAAAGAGACTCAGTAGTACAGAGGAAAATTCAGGCTGGCCCAACAATGCAAGCTGTTGGTGTGAAAAGAGATTAAATGCTGTCCTTTAGTTGAGAGTGAGACTGTATCATTAACTCATCCCTTAAAGCAAGGTGGGCTTGCCTTATGGCCTCTAGGCCAAACCCCACCAGAGGCCTGATTTTTACTGTCCCCTAAGGACACAGTTGTAAGGGGTGGTTTAAACAAAAAAGATAATGAAGGAGAGAATAAGGAAGAAGAATAGAAAGCAGAAGGAGGAAGAATATGTTACAGAGGCTATATGTATGTGATCTATAAAGCCTAAAATACTTACTGTTGGCTCTTTACAGAAATAGTTTGCCAGCTTGTGGTCTACACGCCACTGGGTTAGCCTCATTCCTTTTCAAATGTTAGCGTAGGACTACATAGCAAAGAGACTCAGTAGTAGAGAGGAAAATTCTTTCTCTAGTCATAGAAAGTTCTCCGAGTTTTTCCCAAGACTTTAGCAACTTAATACATATGTGTGTTCGTTTGTAGTTTCAAAAGAATTTAATTATGGATAGATTTGATTCATCAGTTCTGAAGTTGGTGACATCTAAGCAGGTTTGCCACCCTCAAGATTGTGCTGTAAGTATGTGCGTACCCAAATCAGCATGACCCATTACAGATTACATACATACAGCTACAACTTGAGAAAACAGCAAAATTATGAACTATATTTTTGTAAATCCTTTTGGTTTTTTATCACCCAGTTGGAGGTACTGTCCTAAAGGTGTATGTTAAATTCATTTCTCTCTGTGAGTATGAAATGTAAACAAAATTAATTAAAACACTTTTATGATACAAATATTCTCTTATTTACTGAAAGTCTAACCAAAGAAAAAAATTCACTTTAACAATTAACTTTAGAATTAGATGGGTAAATTTAAAAAATTATGACTTTACCAATTATTCTTCCTTACTGTGGATATTAGCCCAAATTTGGTCTTTATCAATAAGAGATGTGCAGCTGTCATCATTACTTTAGGTTTTCTCATTTTACAGCATTTTTAGTCTATATACTCTAAAACATCCACATACCATTTCCAGGTGAATTTTCCAAAAACTTATTTCTGACCCTGCCAAATCAGTCTAGTCAACATTAAGAAATTAAACCAAAGAAATAAGTTATTAAACATTACTTTTTGAGTCAATTAATATGAAATCCCTAGGAAAAAATGCCACTGGTACAGTTATATATTGGTCAACATATTGTGCTATAGTTTTCTCTCTGTTATGGGGTATTTTCATATTTGCCTTGAATCCACTGGAAAATTTAGCATTCTTATAAACTCAATAATCCTCCAATGGTGAAATATTATCCGTATGCTATCAAATTGAATTGAGAATAGAATATTTAGATGTTTACTTGGAGATAAAGCTGTGAGGCCAGTTTATGTCTCTAATACCCAACCTGTGTCCAAAATTTAAGGATGACCAATATGTAACATTCACCTTCAATGGAGCCCGAGTCACATAGTTGAGTAAGTAAGTTATTGATCTGTTCTTTTATTTTTAAGTATGTTTTATTGATTATGCTATTACAGTTGTCCCAATTTTTCTCCCTTTACCACCTTCCACCCGGTACTCTCCCTCCCTGCAGCAATCCTCCCCACCTTATTTCATATACATGGTTGTGCATATAAGTTCTTTGGCTTCTCCATTTCCTATACCATTCTTAACCTCCCTCTATTTTGTACCTACTATTTATGCTTCTTATTCTCTGTACCTTTTCCCTTATTCCCCCCATGTGCCCTCCCCCATGTGCCCACCCCACCTCTAAAATTCAGGGGTGTCCAAACTTTTGGTGTCTCTGGGCCACACTGAAAGAAGAGTTGTCTTAGTCCACACATTAAATACACAAACACTAATGAAAAAAAAATCTCATAATATTTTAAGAAAATCTATGATTTTGTTTTGGGATGCGTTCATAGCCATCGTGGGCCACAGGCTGAACACCCCTGCTGAGTCTAAATGATCTCCGCATCTATGATTCTGTTCCTATTCTAGTTGTTTGCTTAGTTTGTTTTTGTTTTGTTTTTCAGATTCAGTGGTTGATAGTTATGAGTTTGTTGTCATTTTATTGTTCATGGTTTTGATCTTCTTTTTCTTAAATAAGTCCTTTTAACATTTCATATAATAAGGACTTGGTGATGATGAACTCATAACTGCACTATGTCTGGGAAGCATTTTATCTACTCTTCAATTCTTTTCTTTTTTTAAGATTTTGTTTATTTTTACAAAGGGAAGGGAGGGAAATAGAAAGAGAGAGAGAGAGAGAAACATCAATGTGCAGTTGCTGGGGGCCATGGCATGCAACCCAGGCCTGTGCCCTGACTGGGAATCCAACCTGCGACACTTTGGTTCGAAGCCTGCACTCAATCCACTGAGCTACGCCAGCCAGGGCTACTCTTCAATTCTAAATGATAGCTTTGCTGGGTAGAGCAATCTTGGTTGTAAGTCTTTGCTTTTCAACACTTTGATTACTTCTTCCCTGTCCCTTCTTGCCTGCAAAGCTTCCTTTGAGAAATCAGCTGATGGTCATATGGGAACTCCTTTGTAGGTAACTGATTGCTTTCCTCTTGCTGCTTTTAAGATTCTCTTTATCTTTCACCTGTGGCATTTTATTTATGATGTATTTTGATGTGGTCCTGTTTGCATCCATCTTGTTTGGAGCTCTCTGTGCTTCCTGGTCTTGCATGTGTATTTCCTTCACCAAATTAGGGAGGTTTTCTTTCATTATTTTTTCAAATAGATTTCTAATTTCTTACTTTCTCTTCTCCTTTTGGCACCCCTATGATACAAATGTTGGGACACTTGAAGTGGTCCCAGAGGCTCCTTACATTATCCTTGTGTTTTTTTTAATTCTTTTCACCTTTTGATTTTTTTCTATTTTTTGTTTCCTTATGTTCCATAGTACTGCTCTGATTCTTGGATCACCCAGTCTACTGTTGTTTCCCTGTCAATTGTTCTTTATTTCCATTAGTATATCCTTCATTTCTTCCTGGGTCTTTTTTATGTTGTTGAGGTCCTCACTAAGTTCCTTGAGCATCCTTATAACCAATGTTTTCAATTGTGCATTTGATAAATTACTCACCTCCATGTTGTTTAGTACTTTTTTCTGAGGTTTTATTCTGTTCTTTCATTTAGGCCATATTCTTTGTCTCCTCAATTTGGCAGCCTCCCTGTGTTTGTCTCTGTGTATTAGGTAGAGCTGCTTTGACTCCCAGTCTTAATGCACCTGTTAAGTTGTATGGGGTAGATCTTTAGTATTCACCAGAGCAGGGCAATCCACTTCACCCATTTGTGGCTCTGTATGTGGGGGAAGAGTTGGAGAGGGGTCAGTGCCACTGCCTGGCTGCTGGAGGCTTGCTGGGCACTCAGACTACTTCTACTCACATCACCCACTTCCTGTATGCAACTGGCACCCCTCTAACTGTTGCCCTGGTGTCGGTTCCCAGAATGGATGGCTTTGTGTACATTCCAGGACTGTGCAGACCCTTTAAACAGGCTCTCCTGAGAGACTAGCAGTTTCTTCCACCACTGCAACTCTCGCTGGTTTTTAAAGCCAGAAGTTAAGAGGCTTTATTTTCCCAGTGCTGGAACCCTGGGCTGCATGGCCTGGCCTGGGACTGGAATCATTTACTCCCCAAGTATTCTTCCCAATTTTTATCTGCCACATGTGAATGTGGGACCAGCCACCACTGCCACATGACCACTGCCACAACATGTCTTCTCCACCCTGGCTCCTTGTCTCTCCCCCTTCTACCTGTCTGGATGAATATGGCTTCTTTAAATACTTGGTTGTCAGACTTCCATACAGTTTGATTTTCTGAGTGTTTTTTGTTTTGTTAGTTGTGATTCTTCTTATGGTTGTACAAGAAGGCGAAGTGTGTTTAACTATACCTCCAACTTGACCAGAAGTCTATTGCTCCATTCTTTTCTTTAGTCCCCACTATGACTGATCCAAGGGGTATACACAGAATCCTGTTGTCAAAAGATTCATTTCCAGCTATATAGCATTGAAGTCAAACATTGCTTTGTAATATCTTTTCTTTCATTGCCAAAATGGTTAATTTATATAAATAATTTAAATTATATAGTATTTTCTGTTTGTTCTATTAGATTTTGAAAATACAGATGTCAACATTAAGCCACTGGCTTTATTTCTTTTAAAAATGAGAATGTAGGATGGAATTCCAGTGAAAAGGTGGTCCTGAAGCTCATGAGCTCATCCTGTGCAGTGTGCATTGTGGACTAGAGAGGGCATTGTTGGGGTCCTTAACCATTTTCAACTATAGATGTTTAAGGAAGGAATAACATCATAGCTGAATCAAAAGAGGTAGAAAGATGCTAATGTACCCTCTCTTTAAGTAAACCAATTAGTTTTGCACCTTTTGGAGATTTAATCATCTGATTTTTGTTAACGAGGCCCACTGCTGACTAGGTAGACTAAGGGAATTTATATATAATACAGGGATAAAATGAGTGGTTAATTAAGATATGAAGCTTATTGCATACTGGAATACATTGAACTTATAACTATCCATAAAACTACAAAAAAAATAAAGAAGAGGGAGACAAGAAATTAATTAATGCATAATAATGTATTTTATCAAGAATAATGTAAAGAATTGCAAAATATTTAAACTCCCTATAAGTTGCCCAAATCCTTATTTTGAATAATCTATTCATTTCTAAAGTATCACTTCTGAGCCTATCATGATTTTCTTAAAAAGAAAGGTTGGGAGAGCCCTATCGTTTCTAAACATATCTGGAAAGACTTTGAAAGTCACTGTTCCCCTAATAACATGGTTGAACTTCATCCTGTGTTCCCGTGGTTAATGAGCTTATATATTCCCGCAGAGAAAAGCTGAGCCATCCTGAGGTAGGGCATGGCCAAATGCTTCTAAGCAATTAAAGGCTGATTAAGTGTGTATTTTCTTTACAGGTGGGAAGGAAAAAATGAAAATGAAGTGGGCAGATGTAAAGAGACCGGCAAAGTTCACGTGACTGTGGATCTTAAATACTATCGACCAACTGAAGTGGTAAGAATTCCTGGCCGCCCAGTGTGGGGCCACATTTGGCAGCTGTCTGGGAGAATACTATCACCGAATACCCGAAGCCAACCTTCAAAGCTCTCCATTGAGCTCTCTGGCATCTTTCTGTGGGCATTTCCCAAACCAGAGTACAGTGAATTGAATTTGAGATGTTATTCTCACCACAAAAATCTATTGCTTTAAAAAGGAAAGCAAGGGTAAAACACACCCAAGGAAATAGTTCATCTCAGAAATGGAGGTTCATACCAATGGCAATTGTTTTAGTCCCCTGCTTTGACAGCTAACCCCAGATACCTACAAGGCCCTCCATGACCTGTAGGATCTCAAGATCTGGAAGGCTGCCTACCTCCTCAGTGTGCCCATGTACTCATGCACACACAAATGCAAATTGTAAATGGTTTCCCTATACATTTTTTAACACTCAGCTCAAGTACTATATTGGCTTTGATTCCTTTTCTAGACAATATCCCACTACCACTGAAATTTCTACTACTTCCTTTTTATCTACATTATGTGCTACATATAATTATAACATCTATTATAACTTACTACATTCATTTGTTTACATGTGTTTTTCCCTTTACTATACTGTGAGCTCTTTCAGGATAAGAACTTTTTAAAAATATCTTCGACTATTACAAAGTACAATAGGTGCTTAATAAATGTTGATTGATGGGTAGATGGATGCATTTCTAAATACAGAGTTTTCTGTATTAATAACCTTTGGGTTGTTAGAACATAACATCCTCCTTTCCTAAACTTATTAAAACTTCTAGCTTGGTATTGTGACTTTAATGTGGTCCACCCTCACTATGGTGATAAAACTCAACATGTTAAGTATACCTAAGATAATAGAAAGTGGCATTTTCAGAGAGAGATATTCAAATTGATGGTTACCTAATGACATGCACATTAACTGTGAAAATAGGATCATGCGAATCTGTTTTACCTGTGTTTTGAACTAAATCCCTGTGTGTTGTACAGCCTTTCAGAGATTGGGAAAATCCCAGTGAAGAGAGATTGAAAGTGCGATGTCATCAGTAACTACCCTTTAAAATACCTTGTTTCAGATGAAAGAAAAAACTTCATTTCATGCACTTTTACACACAGGAGGAAATAAAAAAAAAAGAAAAAAACAGTGCTTAGAGACTAGTACTGTAGAGTCAAAGCATTGTCCTGGCTCAGGGTGTGGCCAGCTCTTTGACACAAGGGAACAATGGTTCCCTGTGCTAATGGCAAGTGGGTGTGCCAAGGAGAGGATGTGCTCTGTCTCTGTGGGAGGAAGATACCAGCACAGTCCTGCTGACACAGCAAGGAACGCCTGTCTGGGGCCCCTAGCCACACTGGCAGTCCCTAAAGAGGTGCCACAAGATGTCATTTTTCTGGAACATTGTGCAGATCATACAACAGGCAAAGTTGTTTCTATGCTAACAAGAATTGTCATATCAGAATGGAAAATTTACTGAGCCAAAAGAAAGCTCAGTCCTCATAACGATTTAAACATGGCTCTTTCTCTGACACCAAAATAGTTTCAAAAGCTAGGAAGTCATTAAGAATGGCTTGTCTGTCATTCTCACTTAGGCAAGGTGTGGGATTGATAAGAACACAGAACAAAAGAATTTGCTGAACAGGAAAAGGACCCTTGGACTAACAAGACAGCTCTTGAAGTCCATCCCTATCGACCCCTTTTCCTGTCCTGACGCTACATCCCTCCCTATTTCTTTTGTTCATTCAAATGTCATTATCATACCTGTTCTGCAACTTCATTCACACTGAAGCTGTTTGAATCCAGTGGTGGTGTCTTATTTCCTGTGCTTGCTTTATGTGTTCACTGATCTAGCTCCCATCTTGGATTCCCTTTACTACTTCAGTTTGGATGTTTAACTGCATTTCATCTTTCTAAGCTTCTAGGCTGCATTAATTTTGTTTACTCTACTTCAACTGAGTATTCTATTAGGCAAGCTCTTCTTGTATAGCAAGACTAAACTTTTAACCTCATTCCTCAGAACAAGGAGTTTTTACAAAACTGGGATCAGCTTTACATCCTTCTGTTGACTTGCCTCTGGGGCAATAGTAGTCCTCTTCCAGTTGAAAGGTGACCAGAATTGAACACTGACTTGTAAATAAGCTTTTACTCAGGTGGAGACCTGAGTTGCCAATACATCTAGAAAATCACTGGGTATGAATCCCGAGAAGCACCAAGCTTCTCTGAGGTTTGTCTGCACTTAATGTAGTGTAGACAGGGAATTCACCCATGTTTAAATTATATCCTTCCCCACTCAGTGTCTAAGTTCACCTTGCAAGTTCCAAGACTTCTTTTCATCCTTCCTCAGATTCTGTAAAATCTTATTATCATGATTAGCTGTAATCATGTGTGTTCCCCAACATAGAGCACTCCAAAGGCAAAAGCATAAACTATTGAATAGATCTCCTTAGCATCAAATGGTTCCAAAAATGACTGATAGAAAAATATTTTTAAAAATTTGAAAAGAAAAAAGTGATAAGGACATATAAGGTCTCAGAAAACCACCAGTATCCTAAAGGAAGACTAAAGGCATGTAGAGCTTCATGTTTTTTTGTTTGCTTGTTTTGTTTTGTTTTTAGTAAGATTCAGACTAGTCTCAAGAAAGGCTCCTTTATTCAGCGTAGGCCAGCACTAACACAGAGGAGGCCCCTGGAGATTCCATAGAGAATGTACTTGCACATACACCAATAATTTCTGTCCCCATTGATGTAGCCACCACAACATCTTAAATCTTGCTTGTGTACCAACATGAGAAGGTCTTGAAAGTATTCATTCTAAGCTAAGGACTCCAGCATCCAGTTAGAACTGAATGGAGTCACATGTTTTGCTTCTTTACCTACAAACCACTGGGTTTCCTTTGAATGTTTAGGAGTTTTTGCTACTGTGGAGAGCTTAATCCTGAAAATTAGACTTTAAATTTCACATTATCCCTGAATTCAAGTATTTGGTGATGGCTTTACCAATACTTAAGTTCTGTGCCTCTTAAAACTCCTGTCTTGTATGTAGTTTTCTGTACATACATACATTTACACATAAATTCATTGCATTGTGCATTTATTCTTAGAAAAGTAGGGTTGTGCTAAAGTGTGGGCTCCAGGGCCAGATGGCCTGAATTCAAAGTGTCAGTTACTAGCTGTGTGAGCTTAGGCAAGTTGCTTAACTTCTCATTGCTTCTGTTTCCTTGTCTTTAAAAATGGGTTTGGTAATAGAACTTCTTTCAGAGTTGTTGGAAATTAACAATTAGGTATAAAAAATGCTTATTAGAACAGTATCTGGTGCACACTGAAACACCCAGTATTGATGCTATTATTGTTATTCATTCATTCAGTAAATATTTACCAAGCACTGTGTCTGATCGTAGGGAATACAGTATAAACAAGACAGACACATCCCGTGCCCTTGTACAGATAAACTGTAGATTTAGGGTCTAAATCAATTACTTAAATCTAGTACCTTTTGAAAAGTAGAATGGCACCATTGGTGAATCATATAGATTAACCAATAAAAGGTAGGTAACAAGTTACAATCAAAGCTATTAGCAAATATTAATATGTACTTTAATTTTTTTATTCTTGTTTTATCTTGATTTCATCCTTTCTGATCTGCTCTCTGAAGACTAAATAGATATCAATAGTATGGAAGCATCATGTAAATATAAGAAAATTGATATTGACCATATTACTTACTTTAAAATAACCACAAAGGTATCTTCTTTTTGATGAGAATGTTTACCTTGGAAAATTTGTAGATGTTGAGTTAATTAAGTATTCATGCTAATGTGCCAAATTTTTAACCACATCAAATGGTGAATTCACTTTTTTTAAAAAATGTAAGATTTCTTTTCAGTGAATCAAACAAAAATCTTTTTTTTTTTTGTCTTCAGAGCATTTTAGAAAAGGCATGGAGGACACATTCACAGGCTAAAAGTGAAATCATATTTTTCATTAAAAATATCTTGACTTAAACTCTGGTAGATAATGCAAACTAAATTTTTTCTTGTTACATTATTTGTCTTTAACATTCATTTTTCTTGCCATTGTATTTCTAATGTCCTCAATTGTGATTGGTTTTTGTAATATTTGCTTAGATACTTTGTTTATTCCCATTCTTTATAGATATTAGAAAAAGCCATGAATTAAAATCTAGAATGGAAAAAACAATAACTTTAAAGAAGTCCAACAAAGAAGTCCACCTCCCTTCAGTAAAAACATGTGGTCTGTTTCTAATGAAATTACCATACGCTTGTCAAGTTGTGCCTTTTGCAAACTTCCTAATATTTTTCTGTAAATTATGTTATTAAGTTCAGTACCCCAAAATTGCTTGTTCTATCTCATAGCCCTGTTCAGAAGAATGCTATGTAACACTTTCAGACCTCAGGAATCTGATCTGTCATCAGAGGACTTGTATAAATAACAGTTAGAGCTTCCCTCAGTTGTATCTCTGTGTACTGAGGGTCTTGAAACTGTCCCCTTTTACTCCCTGATCTCACCACATTCTCACACTTCCCACTTGTAGCAAGAAATAAGATCCTCTCTACTCTATCCTTTCATTTTCTCCAGGTCTGTTAGAAGCTACTGATGACTCCCTGTCCTGATTCCTCTGACCTCTAAGACTCTAATCCTGCCCCTCTGCTCCTACTCATTGTTGTTCTTTGTTGTGACCATTGGGAGCCTGAGTAGGAGGGATGCAGAGCGATTTGCTCATTCTGCATTCCTCAGCATGTATAAGGTGAGGCTGGACTACTTGTTCTGTAAGGCTTCTTCCAATTTTCATATCCTCGCATTTCTGTTTTTATAACTACCAGACCAAACTGTGGGATGCTGTCACTAATGCCCCATCAGAATGTTTCTTCTTTTGTAATTATTCTCTGAACTTCTTACTACTTGTATTTTATACTTTATATCTCTAAATCACTGTTTTTACATTTTGAGCCTCCCTTTTAGGCTCCTCACAGTAATCTTTATATCCTTCGTTAATCACATTGGCCTTTTATGCCCTTTTTCTTCCTTGGACTTAACCAAAAGAGCCTAAGTTTCAATCTCTTTGATTGATTCTCAAATATTCCACTGTACGTTTTCCATACTTTGTAGGATCCCACACAAAGCCCCCAGGAGTGTATAACATTCCTCCTCAAGCCTGTGTTCTTCCCTTGGCTGCTGTCCCTCCACAAGCATCTCATATCTAATGAAATAGGAATTGTATCCGGACTGTAATGCCCCCAACTTCCTTCTGATTTTCCTTGAAGGTACTTATGATTAGATCCAGATTAGCATGATGCCATTAAACAGTCAAAAATCTTTATGAGTGTATAAAATAAAACTATATGCATTTTCTTATTTTAAAATATCTTATGTATTTATTCTAAAAACTTTCTGGTATCCTTAATGTAGATGGTTTTATTCCTTGTATGAATAGGGAATTCCTATAAAATCTGTACCTTTTTTTCTTAAAAGAAAAAAAAAGGCTTTTCAGGTAAATGACTACACTCATTTATAATTGTGGTGTTGAGCTCTTGACATCTACAAAATAAATTCCAAAATGTTGGAAATTTGTTCTAGCCTATGTATCTACTTTCCTTAGGAATAGCAATTAGTACTTGAGCTCAGCTTCTACCTAAACTAGCTCTTATGTAGGTCACTCAATGTATGGAATTACTTAGAGGAGACCCAGCCATCACTGATGTGATCACCTGCTCCCTCTTCATTTTCTCTAGCCAATGAGATCTATACTTTGGAATTTTAGAAATCACTATTTGCTATTGTTTTTTTAAGCAACTTAATAATGCTTTCTGTTCTATCAAGCTATATTTACCTTCTAAAATAACTATCATTCAAAAATCTTTATGCATTGAGATTTCATAAACAATATTATCTATGGTTTTCTTCCTCCACCTATTCCAACAAAGTTAATAATTCCTGTCCAAGTTTTATTTTTTTCCTAGCACAGTATTCACTGTTGTCAGGAAATATTCTGGTCTACTAAAATTTAATCCACGCATACCAACTTTGGTCTCCTATCTGTCTTTATCTTACCATAAAGGATTCCTCTTGCCTCACACCCCACAATTTTGGCTCATGGCAAACTGGTTTCTTCATTTATTGTTACATCTGCTAGCAAAGTGGAGAGTTCAGTTGACTACTTTGTCAGAAACTGCAAGTAGATATCTACAGTTATGGTCTTACTTCCTGATTTAGTAGCTCTGATTTGCCTCCTTGACAGTCACACTTCATGTGTTTGGCCTGCCAGTAAATACCTACTGTCATTCAACTGCTGGTAACAATAAGCAGTGTGCTTAACAGCAAAATCAAATTGGTATATTTTGTAATGCTGTGATAAATTCATAAGTTTCTTAGATAAGTCAGATGCGTACATCATGAAAACCTGGTATGAGAATATTTAAGCTAAGACATGGACAGGTGTCTAGGTACTAAATAATTCTCTAACTTTTAAGATTTACTAAAAAAGTCCTTTATAGAGTACATTCATCATGTACATTCAAAATACAATTTTTATTTACCTCAGCTTCTCAGAAATATATCAGTACATATGTAATAAAATATCCTTATATGATTGAGGTCTTAGATATTCAATTCAAAAATAAAGTTTATTTCTGGCCAAGTGGCAACACAAGCAGATATGGCTCAACCTATTCGTCCAACCACATCAAAATTAAAACCAAAATATAAAACAACCATCACTCAGAACTGTCAGAAATCAAGTTGAATCGAAGTCTGACAAATACAAAATTAAAGAAACCACATCCATCCATACTAGTGGGAGGAGCACAGACACAGGACAGGCTGGCCCTACACCCACATGTGGTAGATAAAAATTCAGGAGGAATATCTCAGGAGCAAGGAGTCCCAGCCTCACACCAGTCTCCCCAGCCCAGGATTCCAGTACCAGGAAGATGAATTTCTACAACCTCTGGCTGCAAAAACTAGCAACCAGCAGGGATTGAGTCAGTAGAAGAAGCTGCTAGAACCCCGAGCAGTTCCTCTTAAGAAACTCACACATGGACTCACTTACTCAGACTCATTCCCTTTGAGCACAAGCACCTGACTACTTGCTTGAAAGGTACCTGTGGCATAAAGGGAGGAACTGAAGTGTCTGGCATTGAGGCAACCAGAGGCCATTGGCCCTTTTCTAAACCCTCCCCCCACAGAGTTAGCAAACTGGTGCCATATCTATGACTTCATTAACCTGGCTAACACTGTTTTACCCACCTTGAAGATCCCCAGAAACTCTACCCCACCCAACTTACGGACCTACCCAAGCTGCTTTAAATATGAATGGCTGGCATTGGCTCATGCTTTACAAATTCCTAAATCCAAACAAGTGACAGCTGGCCTCAGTGAGTCCCAGGCCTGGCACTAGCAGCAGCCAGCCTAGATTCACAGCTTGGCTTTGCTGGGAATCTCCAAGCCCAGCACAAGTAGCAGCCATCTCAGGTTGCTCTATAGCTCAGGCAGAGTGGCCCTGAGCAAAACACAGGTGAGTTCTGACCTTGGCCTGCACCACCTGTGAAACACCAGGGCCAGTGCACCCAGTGGACAGCTACAGACCATGCTAAAGCACCACCACCCAGTCCCTGCACGGCTGATCCTTCCCAGAGGGCAGAGATTGGGGGTTAGTGGTCACAGCCAATCCTTGCAGCTGACTGGCCTGGGTAAATACCTCCCTTTGATCTGCCAACAGCAACCAAGAGTCAACTACAAGAGCAGGATATACTCAGCCCACACAAAGGATGTACCTGAAGTACCCAGCTTAAGTTATAGGGGAGGCTGTGCCACTGGACCCTCTAGGACACCTACTATATTAGGCCACACTACCAAGACATGGAGTCAAAGCAGCTCTATATAATACAAAGAAAGAAACACAGGGAGGTTGCCATAATGAGGAGACAAAGAAACATGGCCCAAATGAAAGAACAGATCAAAACTCCAGAAAAAGAGCTAAATGAAATGGAGATAAGCAATCCATCAGATGCAGAGTTCAAAACACTGTGTATAAGGATGCTCAAGGAACTTAGAGAAGACCTCAGCAGCATAAAAAAGATCCATCAGATACAAAGGATACACTAATAGAAATAAAGAACAATTTACATGGAAACAATAGTAGAGTAGATGAAGCTAAGAATCAAATCAATAGTTTGGAACATAAGAAAGCAAAAAGCAACTGATCAGAACAACAAGAAGAAAAAAGAATCCAAAAAAAATGAGGCCAGCATAAGCAGCCTCTGGGACAACTTCAAGAGGTGCAACATTCACATCATAAGGGTGCCAGAAGAAGAGAAAGAGCAAGAAATTGGAAATCTATCTGACAAAATAGTGGAAGAAAACTCCCCTTATTTGGTGAAGGAAATAGACATGCAAGTCCAGGAAGCACAGAGTGTCCCAAACAAGATGGATGCAAAGAGACCCACTCCAAGACACATCATAATGAAAATGCCAAAGGTTAAAGATAAAGAGAGACTCTTAAAAGCAATAAGAGAAATTCAGTTACTGACCTATAGGGGAGTTCCCATAAGACTGTCACCTGATTTCTCTAAAGAAATTTTGCAGGCTAGAAGGGATTGGCAACAAATATTCAAAGTCATGAAATACAGGGATCTATAGCCAAGATTGCTCTATTCAGCAAAGCTATCATTTTAAATTGAAGGGCAGATAAACTGCATCCCAGACAAGATACAGCTAAAGGAGATCATCATCACCAAACAATTATTACATGAAATGTTAAAGGGACTTATTTAAGAAAAAGATCAAAACTATGAACAATAAAATGGCAAAAATACAAAGCGATCAACAATTGAATCTTAAAAAAAGACAAAGCAAATGATAAGAATAACAGAGACAGAATCATGGACAGAGAGCATTTTGATGGTTGCCACATGGGAGGGAGGCATGGGGGAATGAGTGAAGAAGTGAGGTGACTAAGTAGAAATAGATAGTTACAGAACAGCCATGGGGATGTAAAAGTACAGTATAGGAAATGGAGTAGCCAAAGAACTTACGCACATGATCCATAGACATGAACGATGATGGGGAGATTGCCTGAGGGAGTGAGGGGTGCTTGGTGGGGATGGGGGCAAAGGGGAAAAATCAGGACAACAGTAATAGCACAATCAATAAAATATAATAATAAAAATAAATAATGTTTACTCTCTTCCTACAGGGGACATAAATCCTAGTAGTGCTGTGAGTAATATAAAGATGGATGAGATAATGTCCTTGTTCCATAGTAACCCTCAGACAGATGAGGTGTGGAGCAGCTAGGAAGCTACAGGGACAGTCACAGGCAGGTGTAACAAGAGCTAACTGAACAGGACAGTAGAATGAGAACAGTGAAAGATACCAGGACATTGCAGAGATGGAGACCCCAAGATTAGACATCAAGTCAGATGGTCTATGTGGAAGATAAACAGGAACTGAAGGTGACTCCCTGGGATAGAGGCTCAACAGTGAAATGTGGTAGGCAGATAATGATGTCACAACCCATATGAGAGATGGAGGGAGAGGACTCAATTTGCAGGGGAAGTAGTAAGGTCTGTTACATTTACATGCCTTGGGGATAACCATGTAGCAATATCAAGCAGGATCGGGAGCTGGAGGCCTGGTGTAGAAGATAGAAGTGAGGTGTGGGAGTTAGATGTGCAAACAGTGAGAGCTGAAGCCCTGAGATGAGCTCCTCAAAAGAGAACCTTTGGGGTAGGAGCAAGAGGAAGAGAAGATCATGAAGGCTAGTCACAAAGCTAGGCAAGTTAATTCCAGGTGGTAAGTCTCAGAAACACATTTTGAAAGAGTGGGTTAGGAATTCAGAGTTTACAAATTAAGCATTTGTATTTCAGGACCTAGGGCCAGAGTAAAGTACCTCCCACCCTACATAATTATTCCTGGCCTTCAAGGTTCCTTAAAGATTTAAAGAGGAAATACCAGAATTTACATTAACTGGCAGATGATTACTACATTGCAATCATCTGAAAACTGAATTTCAGAGGTAAGCAAAGACCCAATTTTGTATTGATGTGTCCTAGAAGTCAGGTTGCAAAGCATTTTCAAATTCATAAAGATCAAAGGGCTTATATAAATGTAAGGTTCTTTGCACTGCATATTACCATTTTTATTACTATCATCATCATTAATTATCATCACTATATATGTCTGTGAAATCGTTAGTTATCAAGAGACATCTGAAAGAATACTTGAGCTCTTCAACTCCTGAGATTTTCTCTTATTTAAATATTTATTTTGTTTTATACCTATGCACCTTCATGCAGAAAAGGCTTTACTTCCCCAGCTGGTGTGGCTTTCAGATGGTTGGCCATCATCCAGCACACTGAAAAGTCATAGGTTTTATTCCCAGCCAGGGCACACGCCTAGGCTGCAAGTTCAGTCACTAGTTGGGGCACGAACAGAAGGCAACCAGTTGATATTCATCTCTCACATCAGTATTTCTCTCCCTCTCCTTCTCCCTCCCTTACCCTCTTTCTAAAAGCACAAATAAAGAATACATTTAAACAATATAATTTTTTAAAACACTGTACTTCTTGACCCAATGGTATGAGTGATGATCATGGCGAAAGATGGGAAGATAAATTGTTGATCTTCTCTTCACACTCTGCCTAAACTCTATGTCTCTAGAGGCTATAACAGGACCTGGCATCCAGCAAGTTCTGTGGCTGCCCCCCTAAAACTTAAGTGTCCCTAACAGGCTGGAGAGCAGCCACCAAGGATAAGACATTAGTCCATGATCCATGTTCATATTTACTACCAACAAATCCCTTCACTCCTCCCTCAAGAAATCTTGATGCAAAAACCTATCTTTGTTCTTGTTTCTTAGAGCCTAGGTGTCACTTTTCCCATCTAAACTCTATGTTGGTGCACTGACCACTGTGGCTCAGTTGCTTGGGTGACATCCCACAAACCGAAATGCCATAGGTTTGAGTCTTGGTCAGGGCACATACCTGAATTGTGGGTTTGGTCCCCAGCCAGGACACATATGAGAGGCAACCAATTAATGTTTCTCACATCAACGTTTTTCTTCCTCTCCTTCTCCCTTCCTTTCCCTGTCTCTAAAAATAAGTGAATAAAATATTTTAAAAATAAATAAATAAAATCTATATTGGTTTTCCAGTGCTGCTATGACAATTATCACAAACCTAGCAGCATAAAACTGCACAAATTTATGATCTTATAGCATTCAGAAGTCTGAATTGAGTTTCATAGGTAAAATTAAGGGGTTGATGGAGCTATGCTCCTTCTCAAGGGTGGAGAGTTCTTGGACTGCAGGATATTCTATTGGCAGAGAGTACTGAATTAATCACTTTGAACAGTTGCTGGTTCAGTGTTTGGAAAGCACATTATTAATCACTTTGAGGAGAAATAAGAAATGGAGGACTCTAGTTAATTGTCAGTTCATAATATACACACTCAAAAAATACCATTAACATGCACTTAGGCAGTTACAAATGAGAACAAAACATAGTCAAGTCTAAAGTAACACTGGGTAAAGGGACATGAAAGGCATCCTAAAAATGGGAGCTTCAGAGTAGGGTTTTAGAAAAATGTGTGGTTTAAAAGAGAGAAGGCACTTCAGGTTGGGGCAGGAGGGGCCCTGGGGAATGAACCTTAGGGCAGAGACCCTATAGTGTGGAGAGAGGGCTCAGCAAGAGAATAATGAGAAGCAAGGCTCAGCACCACAGATGTTCCTTCCCAGCCCTTCCATTGGCCAGACAGCAGTCCTCTGCCCCTGCCTCCACACCCCCAGCCCATCTATGCAGAAATTCAGCTGCTCATCCTCCTTTATTTTGTATTTTTTCTTTCTTTATTTTTACCTTCTCTTTTCTTGCTGTCATAAGTCTGGAAAGCAGCCACGTGTTACCCTTATGCTCCAGTAGACACTATTCTTTCTGAGACTGCCAGCCTGTCTTTTGTTACATGTCATTTAACCCCTGACTGGTTCAAATTCTGAAAGTGTCCCCGCACCTCCTTTATTAAGTTAAATAAATGTTGTGTTTGAGGTGAACTCTTAAAGAGTTCACAGTTGTTTTAGTGATTAAAAGATAAAGTCAGGAATAAAGAAGAGCTTACTTTCATAACAGATTTGTTTATCTCATCAACATGTGTTCTTAACAGTCATTCCAAGAAGATCAAACTAAATATGCTTTTCAAAAACATATTCTTCTTCTCAGTGATACCTCTTTCTCAAACTCTTCCAAAAAATTGGAGATGAAGCAATACTTCCTCATACATTTTATGAGGCCAACACAACCCTGACACCAAAATATGGCAAGGATGGCTCTGGCCAGTGGGGCTTAGTTGGTTGGAGCATCATCCTGTACACTGAAAGGTTTCAGGTTCAATTACTGGTTAGGGCACATGTCTGCATTGCGAGCTTGTTCCCAGAACAACCCACTGATATTTCTCTCCCCCTCTCTCTCTCTAAAATAAATAGGCTTGTTCTTGGTGGAGGATAAAAAATAAATTAATTAAAATTAAAATATGGCAAGGATAACACAAAAAAGAAAACTACAAGCCAGTATCTCTGATGAATACATATGCAAAAATCCCAAATAAAATACTAGCAAATTAAATACACCAATACATTAAAAAGGTAATACATCACAATCAAGTGAGGTTCATTGCAGGAGCACAAGGATGGTTCGACATACGCAAATCCATCGGTGTAATACACCACAATAACAAAACAAAGGATAAAAATCATATGGTCTTATCAATAGAGGCAGAAAAAGCATTTTATAAGATACAACAAACATCCATTTGTGATAAAAACATGCAATACAATAGGAAGAGGAAGGAAAATACCTCATCCATTTATGATTAAAACACTCAATAAAATGGGTATAGAAGGAAAGCACATCAACATAATAAAAACCATATATGACAAATACTCAACTAAGATCATGCTCAATGATGAAAAACTGAAAGCTTTTCCTTTAAGATCAGGAACAAGACAAGGATACCTACTCACCACTCTTATTCAGCATAGTGCTGGAAGTCATACCCAGAGCCATCAGGCAAGAGAGAAATAAAAGGCATCTAAATTGGAAATGAAGAAGTAAAAGCATCACTTTTTGCAAATGACATGATTTTTATATAGAAAACCCTAAAGGTTCCACACACACACACACACACACACACACACACACACAAACTATTAGGAACAATAAACAAGTGCAATAAAGTTACAAGATACAAAATCAATGTACAAAAATCCACTGCTTTCCTGTATACTAACAATGAAATTTCAGAAAAAGAAATTTGTTAAAATTCCTTTTGTGATTGCAACAAAAATAATAAGATACCTAGGAATCAACCCTGGCTGATGTAGCTCAGTGGACTGAGCACCAGCTTGCGAACCAAAGGGTCGCTAGTTCGATTTCCAGTCAGGGCACATGTCTGGGTTGTGGGCCAGGTCCCCAGTGGTGGGCACACAAGTGGGCACACACATTGATGTTTCTCTCCCTCCCTTTCCCTCTGTCTAAAAATAAGTCAATAAAATATTTAATCTTACCTAGGAATCAACAAAGGAAGCGAAAGACCTATATATACGCTGAAGCTACAAAAACTTGTTGAAAAGAAATATTTGTGAATCACTTTTATTTTTGGAAGAGTAAAGAGTGCCAAATCCCCTTATTGAAATTCTAAAACTTAAAAGAAACTATAGCAACAATTTGGATATGTCCTACTGGCTTACAGTATAAATTTAAAACATGTAAGTCTCAACACTTTTTGCTCCCAGCCCTCAGACTGTTATAAATCTTCTTAAAGCTCTGAAGCTCCCCTTCTGTGTTTCCACTATAACATAACAATGAATATTTTCCCACCAATCTTAATGGGCATATTGAAAAAAACTGATGTATTACTAGTCTTAAGGCCCTTCCTAAATGTCAGCCCTGGAGAGCCTTCTCCTATTTCCTCAGGCAGAGTCAGACTCAGCCCTTTTGAAGTACTTGTCCCACCGTATTGCAATGTGTTGTTTCCACCTGGGGCCCTGCCAACAGGACTGACATCTAATGGCCTTGGATCGGACCTAACACATAGTAGGGGATAAATTAATGAACACATGTATGACACATCAAAGAATCATTCTTATGCTTTCCATCCATCTCTGGTATGAAAAAATTACTCAAACCAATGTAATAAACTTAATTAAATTCTAAATAGCAAAAAAGGTATAAAATATTTTTCCTCTTTTTCTTTCCATTTGAGGGTTTATGGCAAATTGAGTATTGAGTTTACAGTTCACATCTCCATACCGAACCTTTAAAGAAAATTCGTATTCCTATCTATTTTTTTGCTGTATATTCCCTTTTTACTAGTTCTTTTATTTTCTGCCCCCTTCTTCTCCTGTTTTTGCTGATGTTCTCTCCTTTTTTTCATCTTTTCTGAAATTCTCTTTTTCTTAAGTTCTGATTGTTTCCCTGCCCCACTCCCCTCCCTGCAACTTCCTTTTTAATCTATTCCAAGCATCTTAAATGAGCTCTACACAACAGAGTTATTTCCTGATGCCTCTTTGTAGGAAGCACTGGTAATGGAGATATTACAACCTGACCTAGAGCAAGGTGCCTCCGGGTAGCCACTTGGTGTGTTGTGCTCTCCCCATAGGAGAAACCTCACATTGTCTGAAATCTTGAAAGAACTGCACAATAACATCAGACAGACATGCAAAATACATCCTAGGTTGCTTCTGTCTGTGGAAAGTACATCTGCCAAAGGGAGATATTTTTAACTATGACCTGCTAATAAAAAATGCCCCCACTGGCAGCCACCATCTTTCTTTTATGTACTCTAAGACAGTATTTGTAGAGCTGAGTATCATATAGCATAAGAGACATTTCATTGTTCCTTTAGCTTTGTCCACCACACATGTTCCTCTGCTGTTCCATCTCCAAAACTTAGTGAATAAAACATGAAAAGTATAGATCAGTGAATCACTCTAATGACTGATATTTGGAGCCAAAGTCTACTAGAAAATTAGTGGCATTTTATCATATACTTTCTTCACTTCAAATTTTCAGTGTTTTTCTTCTGTTAAATGCAGACTAAAATTTGAACATATGATTGTATAAGATAAATGACAGTCATTTAGAACAATATTTTTTAATTTCTGAAATGTGTTAAGGCTGCAGAAAAGATTTTCCTGGTAACACTTGCAGTGTCTTCCTATTTGTGAACCTAATTTGGTGAAAAATTCATTCCAGTGCAGTGGAATAGGCTTTGGATATACTTTCTAAAACGGGTATCTAAAATATAGTTTTCTTTAATAGTCCATTCCTCAGATGAAGAGAAGTGCCCTGACTGAGTATGGCTCTCTTGCTAAAAATATTAACTCACAGTGAGGATGTGAAGAAAGAATACCAGTGGGTCCATGGGTCAGATAGAAAAGGTAAAGAGGAGTGTGAATCTAAACAGTTCCTAATTTTCCTTTTCGGTCCTTGTGTTGTGTGCTCCCAAGTTGAGATGATGAGAAGCCCTTGTCACGCAAAGGGCATATCTGTCAAATGCGGTGTGTGTGTTAGGGTGGGGACAGGGAAGGTATGGATATGAAATATTCTCTTTATGAATCAGCAACTCCCACTTCCCCTAAAGGTGGATGGCTGTTAACATAATGCATTGTCTCCTGTTTCAGCCAGTGAGAGAGAGGAGTGGGAGGCAGCATGGCTAAGAGAGGCAACACTGAACAAACAGTGGCGAGCACCTGATCCTGGTGTGGGTGGGTGGGAGGCTCCCAGTCATCCCATGTGGTGCTGAGCAACCACCAACTGATCCCAGGAAGGAAGTGGAAAGATAACACACACTGGAGTCCATCAGCAATACCAGGACACTTCATCCCATACGGTTAGCCATGGCTAAGGGAATGGTTTTCATCAAGGTTTTCTCTAACATATTTATGAAAAGGCTAGCACTTCAGTTCCTGTCACATGGGTTTACCTGGCAAATGTAAAACAGTCAGTTGCTTGTAAACTTGGAGCACCCACAATGGTCACATTTCTCCTGACTTATCAGTCTTACATCCATGACTTGGTCTATGAAGTCTTATGTTTATAGTTCTATTGCTTTCTAGCTTTCTTCAGCAGAAACTTTATACACCTGCCCCACTGTCCCCATTGTCAATGTGTATTTGTCAGTCTTTCAAATTCAGCCTGCTCTCTGCAGCCCTCCCCTAGCTAAATACCCCTAATATTGATTGTTCTGCTACCAACCTCTATTGAAATCTAAACTAAACGACTCATTGGTTACTAGAAATGATCTTCTTTCCTTTTCTGCATTTTTCATGATAGCACTTTTTTAAAATAACTCAACCTTGTTTCCTTCTTCTTTCCTCTATCCGTAAAATTTTTCCAGGCAGCTGAACTTCATTTGTGGTACTCTTATGGTTTGTGGTCCCCTTATGGTTTGTGGTCTGCATGACAGACTTAAAAGTAAAGCATGTATTTGTTTTTAAACATTGAGTTAGTGATAAGTCCTTATTTCTTCTACACCTTCTATCTGTATGACATTCTGCATCACAACTCTCACTGTAGACACTAGGTCAGAAATGTGTGAATGTGTATTTGCAGTTATTGTTGTTTATGTAAACTATTGGTAATGATATCAATGTCTTCATCTGAAGTAAACCACAAGGAAGAACACTTCAGCCTGGTAATTAGGAGCCAAGATAGACTGCAGCGATTGAAAGTTGTGCACTTAGCTATCTACATCTTCACCTTTACACATCCACTCAGTGTCCCTGTCTTCTAAATGAAGGATGATTGTGCTAAAATTCACAAAAGTACAAGGAAGTTAAATTAATAGTGGTGAAATGTGTTGAGATCTATGATCAAAGATAACATTATCATCATCATCATCAATAATCATCAGTAACATTGATGTGATTATTACCAGGAAAACTTCTCAAACAAGGAATCGGGTTTAATCTGAACTAATCAATATCCTCTATGTATGCTATGAAGCCCCAAATCTCTGATCTCTTAGAGTTTTCTCTGTCAGTCCTAGAGTATGTTTCTAGATGCTGGAGAGGATTAAAGAGTAGGTCATGGTCATGGAATTATAAACAGAAGAATTGAATCAAGTGTTAGTAAACACTCAGGTGAGGGATCAGACTAGGTTTGTAGGGCATGTTCTGTGGGTGACAGCAAAACCACCCAACAGACACCTGCTGGCTAGCACATCATGTCAGCAGTAATGTTCATGGTGGTATTTATTACTCCATTTATTAATAAATGGTTCCTTTACCCATCTCAGCCCCTGTGGCCAACAGGGACTTTGGGTGATATGGCGCAGAATCTGATTAAAAAGATGGCTTTCAGCCGTGGCTGGTGTAGCTCAGTGGATTGAGCACGGGCTGGGAATCAAAGTGTCCCAGGTTCGATTCCCAGCCAGGGTACATTCCTGGGTTGCAGGCCATAACCCCCAGCAACCGCACATTAATGTTTCTCTCTCTCTCTCTCTCTCTCCCTCTCCCCCTCCCTTCCCTCTCTAAAAATAAATAAATAAAATCTTTAAAAAAAAAAAAAAGATGGCTTTCCAAAAGATTCCCAAATCACTTAAAGAGTAGGGGCTAGGGTACAATAGGTGGCTAGGAATCTCGTAGGTGCAGATAGACTACAGATAGAAAAAAGCTAAATGGATCAAAAATTATACCTAGATTTAATGTGTGAAAGTTGTAGATGCACAGCCCACAATTGCAGGCTGTGTGTGCAATGGGTTCAGTGCAAACTGTAGCAGATGCATTTCTCCATTCATTTCCTGCTTGCTGTGTTTCATTTTGAAAGTAAAACCCAGAGCTGGCATGGATATACCAGTTTCCTGTCCTTAGAGAAGTGGCCAGAGACCCACTTCTTACCAATAAGCCGAATTACAGGCCTATTTTATTAAGCATGGCCACCCTAGTCCATGTCTCTCAAGCCTGGTACATTATAGTTATGTAGAAAATTGAGCCCAGTCTCTGGGAGTTCACGACTCGTTATAGGCCCACTGAGGCAGCCAGCCTTGAGCCAGGCCACATGTCCACAGGTGGGAAGCTGCACCTTTGGTCTGCAGTCAGAGTGATGCAGATAGCTTAGTTATCCCTAACATTTTTTGTTTTATTGACTGGTTAGAGTCAGATGAAATCTGATTCCTCCCAAGGGAAAAAAAAATGCTCAGAATACACCATTTCTTATATAATTATGGGGAATCATCATTCCTTTCCAGTCATCAATACTAAGAAAAATCAAAATTGAAGTGTGAAGTCTAGCCCCTTTCTTCTCTAGCCCCAAGTTTTAGCTTAGCAAAAGTACCTTTTTACTAGCTATTTTATTTTCTCAGTGCTCATTTGGAGTGATTACAATTTTTATCTTTATAATCCAGTGATGTATAGTCCACCCTTCACATATCTGTAATTAAGCCTTTCGAAAATTCACAACATTGCTTCGGAAGAGCACGACGCCCTCCCCAACACAACAGAACATGTAGATCTTTTGCCCCTCAAGGAAGGATGTTCTTCGGACCTGCACATTGAACTTGGCAACTTCAAAAGATAATTTACTGATTAAAGTTAAATTGATGTAGAAATTTAGAAGTCAAGCTTTTGTGTGCAAATAGCCTCAGTATCTCCAACCTCATCTTCAAGGAGCCCCAGCTCAAAATGAGCCATATCCCAGAACTTCCAAGGTTTACTTTGATGTGTCTGTGTAGATGTGTGTTGAAATTCTGGCAAATCTAACACAATGACCTGTTTATTCCATGAGTGGCCATTGAGTGCTTAATGAGTGAATGAATGCTGCTGATATACAGAGAAAAAAATCAGTTAATCCATCAGCTGTTTTAGGCACCTGATCAATCAGTTTGATTGGTTTTCTTTACCAAGTCGATGGATATATCTGCTACGGTCTTAGCCATGATGAGGTTAAGCTTTTCAGGTACATACGCATATACAAATATTTTCCCTGTCCAGTGGAGTATGGGAATGTAAGCAGAGGGTTTGGAGCCAAACTCGGCTTGATGGGCATGAAGGTGAAGAGCCTGACTGCTGCAGGACCGCTGGTGAAAAGCAGTGATTCTTGGGACCATACTTCAGGGAATTAGGCAATATAAAATAATTCTTTAAGGTCTGAAATCATTTACATAAGTGCACTTGTATGAGTTGAGATTTTGTTATCATTTTATATACAAATGCAGTTTTTCTTGACTATTTCCAGAAATAATTCTGCAGTTTAGCCAAAAGCTGTTGCTTGTGGTGCAAGCTCTCCATTCTTGGGTGCTCTGCCCCAGTAGAGCCAGGTGGCTTTTCAGCTGAAAGACCATTTTCACTTAGAAAAGAGATATTTTCCTTTCTCCACACTTCACATTCTGGTTTTAAAACCTAACTGTCATCCCCAACTCTAAATGCTAGTTACAGCATGAGTTTCTGATGATTTCCTTTCCCCCCTTATTCTCTAGTGGAAGCAGTCTCAATGCTGTGCAGAAGCAGCTCAGAGAATCGGGGTTTTGCCTTAGGAAACAAAAAGGAGCCAAGACCTTGGCCTACATCAGTTGTTCATTTCTGCATGCTCCTGTGAAGACCAGCTAAAAGGATTGGGTGCTTCTCCAGTCCTGGGGATGGGGAGACAGGCAACAAATCCTCCTGTTGAGGTGATGGTCTTTGTCACCTTTTTGAAGGTGTGCAGCTGGCCTCCGCTGCCTTGTGGCTCCCTGATTTCTCCACCACAGAGCCTCACTGTCACTTCTTATAGTGGCCAGGAACTTATCTTCTCCGTCATCATTTCAGATGGGGAAACTGGGACAGCAAAAGGCTTAGTAACTTGTTTAAGGTCACGCACACTACACTGCATAGCAGTGGTCCAGCTGGTTTCCAGGCTTTGGTTCCCCATTAAGCCTCCCTTTCTTTCCTCCAGGGTCGTGTGATCCAGGTCACCTGACCCTTGGCCTCAGGAATACTTGCTGTCCATGTTTCAGCAAGGTCCCTCTGCCGTGGCACTAAATTTTGACAGACATTTTGATTTCTTTGAAGGTCTTCCCTGGCCTTTTCTCAGTGCAGCTTTTCTTTGTTGCAATGGGTGTGTTTGCACCTACTAATGCCTGAAACTATAAACTTAGTGGGCAAGTCAGTGGTGTGTTCATAGGACATAAACCTGCCCTATCATCTGTAGAATTGAGGCACTCTGAACTGTTCACAGGCCATCAGAGGGATTATACAGATGGCTCAACTCTCCCCCAGTGGTTCTGTAAGATTTATCTGCAAGTGGGAGGGTCGTGTCCCAGCTGGAGCTCATCACTGTATCACCTGACAATGACCCTTTGTCCTTTTAGTGTGTGACTGGCACACATTTTACTTACCACATAAAAAAAGTCTTCTTGAGCAGGTTTATGTTTAGAGGAAAAATTAAAGCTGTGACATGCAGGGTAGGAAGATGTGACTGCTGGTGGCATTTTCAAGCAACAGTGTGCGTGCCCTGGGTCTCTAGGGAATGTTAGCAAGGCAAAAGGCCTACCTGGCAGTCATGGTCCTTTCTTCAATGTACCCTTGTAATTCTTAGAGGACTAGAGTTTCATTTAAAAGGAATATCCTACCAAGGAGTTTATAAGAGGCATAGTTTGAGGAAAAGCCAAACCTGCTTTTTCCATGATCTAAACCATTTTATAGACCACTTATCTGCTGGTGTAATGGGACGTTTTTCCCAATACCTTCTTCATACCTACACTGTAATATTGTTACTATCAGACCTCACTGCACACTTACTTATTACTGAGCAGTTCAGATTCAGAACCATCCCAAGTGGCATATTTGTCCTTGTCATTGTCACTGCACTGACAGTGCACCCAAAGGGGTTCCAACTGCAGACCCATTCCTCAGCCCTCCCTTCCTTTGTCATCTTCCTTTCACTTCGCTGAACATGCCTTGCAGCTGCTGGGAATGTTGCCTCCAGGAGTGATGTCTCCAGCATCTGCAGAGTTACACGTTTTTACCTGTGAGATAGATGAAGATGCCACGTTTGTTGCCATGTTTGTTCCCACGTTTTCTCCTTGTGTGCCCCCCCAAGCCTTTGAAGGCTGTGGATGGGCACCTTTCCCACTTGGTACTTATGGATGTTTCCTCATTAAAATTGGATGAGCAATGTATTTATTTATTCCTATTTCATTTTTCACACTGGTTTCAGAAAATGTTTTAAGAAAATGTAATTACCTATGTAAATTTTAGGAAGGGCACAGCCTAAGCCTACCTTGTACAGCCTTTAGTACAGTAACAGAGGTGGCACCCAAAAACATTTTTCTTCCTTAAAGCATGTTTTAAATGATATTCGGGTCCTAGCACTTCCCAACAAAAGCCCATTTTCTCAATAATGGATCTAAAATACTGATAAAAATACTTTAACTACACCTAGTTATAAAATTGTTTTTCTATGAAAGCACATGTTTGGAGTTCCAAGGCTGGGCACCAATAACATGCATCTTTCAGGATGAGATGGGTGGGTGGGAAGGATGGGGGGCCCAGCAGAAGCTCTCTACACATAGCTGTGTGTGGTCAGTCTGCTCGAGGGCCACCCTGGGCGAGACAGAGGCTGCTTCTGTCCGATGCCTCAACCCTGGGCAAGGTTAGAGGTCTCTGAAACAGAGCCTTTGAGAGAGTTGTCCTCCTGTTACTTCTCTCAACTACATGGCTGTTCAATCTACACTTAAAATGCTTTCCTTCCTTTTTCTATGAGACCTATACTTATTTTTAAGGAACATATAGATAGATGGATGGAAAGATAGATTTTTTAAAAATCGTAACCTCTTCAGCCCATGTTTTGACCTCAAAACCTTATGGCTTTGTTTTGTTCCCTTAAAGTCACATAGAAAGTATGGTTAGCAGAGACGTGGTTCTGGTGGGCACAATGGAGATGTAATTTTAATTCCTTCTATTCCCAACCAATAATAATATTGAAATTTTGGGTAAACAGCATTTGAGAGGTACTGAAACTTGAGATTCACTTAACTGCTAAAATACCACTCTGTTATCCACAAACCACCAGTTATAAATGTTTCCATGCCCAGTTCAGTTGACAGCAAGAGGATTTGGAAGGTTTTAAGCTAGGAACTAGTAAAAGATGCCAGATGCGTCTTTGCCTTCCCTGAAATATTGGCATGAGAGTTTGCCTTCAAAATAATTTTCTTGTGTCTAGAGATCTGTTGGACAGCATAATGTCTACTCATCAAGGATAATTGCACATGATACTTCAAATTGACACACTGCAAAGAAGCCATTAAAAACTGCATTCATTCAGACCATGGATAACTCAGGAAAATGAGATAAAATGTAGAGTGAGAAAAGCAGTATTACAAAATGTACAGTGTGATCACAAGCATATAAGAACACCTACACACAGGTGAGGAAAAGTTGGAAGGAATTATCTCCTATTACCAGCTCAAATGTTAACATGGTGTTTGGCTGATGGGCTTATAAGGGACTTTTCTAATGTTCTATGTTTTCCAGATGTTCACTGACAAACATATATTACCTTAAAGTGAAAATGAAATTTGAAAAAAGAAATGCCTTAGTCACAGAGCTCAGACTTGTTCTCATCAGTTGAAATAAGGAAAAGAATGAGGCAAGAGACAAGTATTTTCACAGGGCCTCAGGTTAGAACAAATCAGCAGGAAAAAAAACCTGGACGTTTCCCTGGACTTCACTCCCTCCATGGCAGCCTCCCACTTCTAATAGCCCAAACGCTTTTGATGCTGCCTCCTGAATCTCTCTGAAGCTCATCACCCTTCCAATGTGCCACCCTGGCCTCCTGCTTGTGTTCCTGTCCCTGGCCCCTCCCCAGATTCATCAGCTGCAAAGCTGCCAGAACACTTCTTTTTAAAGTGCAAATCTTACCAGGGCTTTCTGGCTTAGTGCCCTCCATTGCTTATGAAGGCCTTTCCTTCCCTGCCTGACTCTGCCTGGGATGACTAGGGATTTCATGATGCCTCCCAGGACTTAGACGTGACAACTTTTCCGTCCACCACTGTAGTTCACAAACCTCTCCCCACAACCCCGAGCTAAATTCTCCTCCTCCCTGGTCTCAGGGGCTCAGGGTTGCTGCACTTCCTCCAAGAACCTCCCTCCACCTCCCAAGATCCAGCAAGGTGTACCTCTTGCATTCTCTATAACTCCTGCACTTCATCAGGTAGTAATTACCACCCTACACAGTCCACAGCCCCTACCCAGTGTTTCAAAATCCATAAAGTTTTGGAAAAGCAAAATTTTTCTTATAATGCATCTAGTAGCAAATTCTCCCCTGGACTGACACAGATGATTTATAGTATCTTTATATTATTTATTCTGAATATCCAAGGTTTCATACTTTTTTGCTGAAGAAATTTTCATTTTAATTTTTCTGAAGAAACATGAATGTGTTTGTTTATGGCAATGTTAAAAAAGATGGGGTTACGGTAGCCATATATTCACCATTCAACTTTTGAGAGTAAAAAGGAGCACTAGCCAGGTGCAGCACTGGGACAAGTATAAACGGGGACTCTGCCAGACAGGCTGGAGCAGATGTTCACCTGTGTGTGCTACACATATCACATTGTCCTCCCAAAGCCAAAGCTATATATATTCCAAAATTCTCCCTAAAGTTTTCACATAAGGGATCGTGCACCTGTGTTCTAATTGGTGGTTTCTGTGTCTCTTTCTGCTACAGTATTTTAAGCTCCTAAAGTCCAAGGAAGGTGTTTTGTTTCACTTGTATCCCCAGTGCCTTTCTAAACTTATAGTAATCTATCAGTATTTATTGCTTGAATGCAATTTAGATATTCATCACTTTCCCTTTTAGTAGAATTTAAGAATTATTTGTAGAACTAGCATCTGGTTATTAAAAGTGATTTTAATGTAAAAACTTCTACATGGGCTTTGTTCAGCATTTTAACCATGCGTTTTATCATTAAATGCTTTGATACCAAAGCAACTCATACTTAACCCTTTCAAATGACAGAAGAACTGCTGTCCTGGCCAGATGGCTGTAACCTTAACCTGCAAAGCAAGCTTAACGCAGGCAGAAGCTGTTTTACTTACTTACTTTCTATTGATTTATTCTGTTCTCACACATGGAAATGGTAACAACAATAATAGTTCTATTAGGTAGTGTTCACTGGGCACATAGCATATACTAGGCAGTGTGCTAAGCACTCTTGTGTGTTTTCTCATTGCCTCTCTTCAGGAGCATCATGAGGCAGGCATTTTTATCCCCCTATTCATCTGTCCATGTCCTTCCTCTTCTTTCCTGGGGTGTTCCTTTGATTTCCTGCTTTTCTTTCTAGCTGGACTCACTGCCTCAATCCTCTGCCTTCAACAAACCATCCTGAATGGGACTACTACATTCATCTACCTTCTTCACAGGCACATTCTTGCCCAGTTACCTGCAGTGATTCCCAATTGCCTACCCCATGTAGCCTACACTACTCTGCCCAGTCTGCAGAGCTGCACCTTTACCACCCCTGACAGTCACCCCCCTCCTGGAACCTTCTATGCCTTCTCTCAGACTGACCCTACACCCTGGAAGGCTCATTCTCTGTTTCAGGGCCCTATTGTCATTAGAGCCAGCAGGGCAAATTTAACCCTTGTGGATAACCTTTTGGTTCTGGTTGATTATATCATGAGTTCCCTTAGCAAAAATGTTAACTTGTTAGAGTCAAGAACCATGTCTTGTCTCCCTATTGTATCATCCATGGTGCCAGTCATGTAACAGACAAATGATAAGTGATTAAAACTGCAATTGATGGAACCTTAGAAAGGCAGGGCACACTGGTGTTCAGGAAAAAAATCTCTCTCATGAGAAAACCACATCCTTACACTAATTTTTACAAGAAGCCTGTATCAAAGGTGAAAGAAAGAAGAGAAATTTGTGACTTCAAGTCCTAAACCTGGATCTAGAAACCAAATTACAGAAGAGACAAATGACCGAACTGCACCTAGGAAAAAACCTTGGCATTGTAACTATCTGTAAACTCAGTGTGATCCAAGAAAGTGCTCTGGGGTCCTCAGAAATGCAGTTCTGCCTTGGGTCACTTTAAAGGAAGTGTGATCCCCAGGAAGATTTTTGGTGTCCATACACACACAGACACACACACACATACACACACATACACACACACACATACACCCCTCCTCCCTGTTTGGGCAGAACATGGCTACAGAGGCACTGACAAACATGCCTAGAGAGAGGGCTGTATTTTGTTCATTATGCAAAGAAGTTTTTAATCAACTTCTAACCACTATAGGAAAGGACATATACAAAAGCAATTTTTATAAATGTTTTTGAGTGAAAGTTCCTAAATATATGAGCTACAGGCTCCTTTTGGTATGACAAGACATGTTTGGATATGTTACATTACCACTTTAGGGTGGAACTAGAGATAGGAAAGGTGAACTCAGGTAGCAACTCCCTGCCTTCAGAATATTTACAGACTATCGGTTAAAACATCTGCTCCCCCTGTGGAAGAGAAGGTGAGGGAGGGAGGCAAAGAGGGAAAGAAAGAGAAGAAGAGAGGAGAGAGAGAGAAAGAAAGCAGTCAACAGGACTCTATACCTGTGGCACTTTCCCCACGTGCCCCGCTAGGCTGCCAGCTCAGTTGCTCAGGAGCAGTTAGCAGAGAAGGAACTCATTTAACATGCATCATCCTTATTATGCTTAGGAAAGATTTCAGCTTTCTCAACCAAAATACACTGCTGCAGCTGTAACTCAGGGCATGCATTCTGTTTAACACTTCAACTTATCCTTGTCTGTGTGGGCTCTTGTCCAACTGCATTAGGAAATCCTCCATGGATAGCAATCTGAAACATGAAAACCAGCACTCATAAGTCAACACAATTGTCTCTCTTCTTACTGTAGACTGAGACAGACTTGTCACAGAGACTAAATAATCCTTCATGGGGAAGTGTTTTCTCCCAGAGTCAACAGAAGAGCAGTGAAGCTGTGTGTCTATCTGCAGTTCAGTGTTCTTGAGTCTACTGTAAGCCTCAAATGCTTATAGCTTAAAGGCATCAGCCTGGAAACCTCCAGGAACCTCCCCTTGGAAGCTCCTAAAGCCATCAGTCCCCCAGATTCACTATAGGCAGATGCCAGCCTGATTGACAAGGCCATTAAGAGGGCCAGAGAAAGAGAGAGTCTTCATTGTGGCTTCTCTCAAGGAGTTTTCTGTCTTCCTCCCTAGGGAACAGGATTCAGTAATATCAATTACAACCCTTTTGGATTCTCCTTTCCCTACTCCCTAACTATTCTCCCACCTCACACTGAAACTATAAAACATAACCAGGTTCAATGTTGTTAGGAAAGTGTTCAGTACATTAACCTCCTGGGTGAACAAAGGGTATTTTAATTTAAGATTTTGGGATGAAAGAGTGGAAGGCACTGTAATATTTTAGTACTGGCTCTGCCACCAGCAAAGCGTGTGTTTTTCTAGCTTTGTTCTACCTCAGTCTCCTCATCTATAAAAGCAAGGGGCAAACCAGGAGTTCCTACTGCTCTGAACATCTTTAATTCTGATCAAGGTTCTCCAGCAGTGCCTGAGGTAAGGTATATCTTTCCATATAATCAGGCCCAGGCAACTCTTGTTAAAACATGAGACTGTGCCGGGCATTGCTGAGAAAACAGCGCAGACCACGATGCATTGTGGCACCTTTCCTCAGACTCCATCTGGTATAAAAGTGGGACTCCAGCACCAAGGTTGATAATACCCGAGATCTATGTCATTGAAGAAAAATCTCTCATACTCTCATCTCAAAAGTCTTGGACATCTGATATTTTGTAACATCATGTCTCCCTACAGAAGACAAACTCCTGGGTTGTGAATTAGCTTTTAGCCACTTTGGGAGAACGGTTCTCTTTGAATAAGAACATGTTTTACTCCAAATAAAATTATTTGCCATAGTTGCCATCAGTTAACAAAAATAATTTTTTTAATAGGAATTTATTTTAAGCTTATAGAAATGGAAGAAGCATTTATAGGGTATGAAAAGGAAGAAATATATGAGTAAATTTGTTACTTATAATTAATATATATATAAAATAAGTAAGACCTCTGTTCTAGTGATCTTAGATTTGATGGTATGGAAATGGAATGGAATAAATTGCTTTATTTTTAATTTTATTATCACAAAAAACACAAGAAAACATAAGATAGTACTAATTTCTCAAAAATCTGAATATATATCCTTTAAATTGTAAAGACTTGTCTTTAGGTTCAAAGATTGCTTTAGTCAGAGAGTGAAGTTGCTCCATGGACTACAGAGAGTGACTGTGGAAATAGACATGGGTCTTGCCCTTGAAACCTGCCACTGGCAGTGCCGAGTCAGTGGGGAAAGCATGTTTCACAGAGAAGCGGGGATTCCAGGACCAGACTTCTATTTTTCTTTTATTTTCCATGGGGAAAAAAAAATACCTGAAATGTTCACAATGAAAGAAAGGTTACCTGTGTTTTTGAATAATAAATGCAATGTATGTGAAGAATTGGGGTCAGTTGGTTAATTAAAACCCAAAGCTTAGTAAACATAGTTCATCCCTTTCATAGAATGATGTACTCCACTCTACCCTCCCCCCAAGAATTCTGCTCTTAAAGAAAGGGTCATGGTCAGGTACCTTAGTGATGTCACCAGAGATTCTGCCCAGGATTTTGTACTTTGCTATTCTGATTTATGAATAGGATAAGTTATGGCTGAACTTCTTAACTCCTGCCTCTGTTTGTCCATTATCTTAAAGTACAGTAATAGTCTCAGATTTCAAGAACCGGGGTGGGATGGATTTTTGTATCTAGGGCACATAGATACAAAAATGTGCCTGGAGTGCAGTGACAGGCAGTAACCCCTGCAGGATGCTGCCCACAGGTGGAGAGGATGGGTTTTGGGGGCGTTGTGATGGCACCTCTATCATACAGAACACTTATCTGTGAGAGAGCTCGGCCACAAAACACTAAGCACAGATACTGTTGCCTTGTGTCTCCATCTTATTCCTCAAGTCAATGTCCCTAATATCCAGGCAGTCTTTAATTAATATTCTTTGGCCTCCCATAAGAACTTAAAATGTGATGTAGACTCCTTCCCATGCAGCTTCTGACTCCCTTCAGAATGACTACAAGCCAAGACTATAGATCTGATTTTTTCTTCCCCCCAACAGTAAAAAGTAATAATTTGGAGTTTATGAAACTGACTTCATGCTCTTCCTGCCCTCCCCCTCCTGCGTTCAGTGGTACTGGGGAGTTCCATTTGTTGTGAATATCAGATTTCCAGTTTCAATTTTCTTTTTGTGACTACATGAAAATGAAAGTAAATGATTGCTGATTTTTCCCTAGCAAGCATAATAATAAAATTCAGAATAAAACCTTTCAAAGTGAGTTTTCTAAAATAATAAATCAAAAATTTTATAGTCAGGTAAATTAGTGGGACCATAAAGATTTTTTTCTTAAAGAAGTATTCCTTTTCTTGTTTTTCTATTCAGTCTAATATTTCTGTCACATCATTAAACACAAAGTACTTCAAATTGAACAGTAGCTTCTGACTGAGAGTTTTTGAATAGATGGGCAAATAGTTTTTGTGGCAGTTTTTACATTTGGGGGCCTCTCTTACAGAAAAGAATACAAAAATATCTAACTTTTGGAAGTTTTTGACAGAAGCATCAGGTCCTGTGAACTGTTCCTAGGCCCCACCTGGCCTCTTAAGCACAAGGGAGGGTGCTGAAGCCTTGTCACACTGGGCCAGCCTGCCACTGTGTGTCAGGAACCTGTGTCTGCTTCTCAGTTGCTTCTGGGCAGAGGGGACACTGGCTAGTCCTCATGATAAGGAAGCTGGAGGCTCACAGTCAGCAGAGGAGATGTGATCACAAAAGCAGTGGCTACACTGATATGAGGGAGGGACTACAAGCCAAGGAATGCCTGCAGCCTCTAGAAGCCAGAAAAGATGAGGCAATGAATTCTTTCTCCCTTGAAACCTGCAGAAGGAACCAGCCCTGCCTACAACCAGAGCTGTAAAGGGACAAGCCCCTAAATCTGTGGGGATATGTTAGACAATCCTAGAAGCGCAAAAGAATCCCTGGCTGCAGTATTCCCTTTCTGGCCCCTCCCACGCACTTCTCACTGTGGAGCCTTTTCTGAAAGCCCCTATTGGCTGCCCTAGGCCCTGTAGCCTGTTAGTCCTCCCTCAGCCTCTTACCTCTGGCTTCTTTTCCTCTTCCCTACTCCCATTTTGTTGTTCTTTCCATTCTCAAAACATAAGCTTTAGGGTTCATTTTTCCAGTCTGATATGCAATCTTTCTTTTCTCTCTTCTGCTTCTTTGCTGATTAGATCCTTAATGGAAAAGCAGCACAGAATGTTACTTTTTAACACTTCAGGCAACTTCTCTTCTTGAAAGGTCTGGTTGCTTTTTAATAATACACAGAGATGAAGATAAACTAGATGGAGCCTAAAGAGCACATGGGATTAACATTTTTTAAAAGTTCCAACTGTGAGCTACCCATTTATTTCACATGAAAATCAAGAGTTTTTATTACTACGAGATTATGGGCATGTGTGCCTGTGAATCCTAGGGGCACTATCTGTTCAGAGCACTTTTGGAATTTCCATTTGGCCAGGTGACAAGAAAGCATTCACAGTCCTAAGGAGTAACCTATCTGCTCCTTCCTGAGGAAATATGCACCCCCACCACAAAGCAAAGGAAGCCAGGCTCCAGAGTGCCACGGAGGCAGCACCCCTCATGACACAACACATGTCCCCAGGTGCTCACACCGGACAGACTCGGCCTAGTAGGGCCAAGGACCAGCACCCACCATTCTCAGTGCTGGGCACTGTCACACTAATTGTTTTTCCACCTCAACTCCAACTTTGTCCACTGGACTTTAAACAGCAACCCTGAATCACCTCATCTGCTGACCATCACATTTCCTTAGTCAGGAAATCTGTAATTTTACGTATTTTTCTAATAAGCAAAGTCCCAGAGATAAAAAGAAGCTACCACAAAATACTCTACTCTTTCTGGAAACAGAAGAAAGACTCTGCTGACCTTGTTTGCAGGGAGGAGGGTTTTCCTGATACTCATGCACGTGTGTTTTTACCACACCAGAACGGAGGGCAGTTCGAGAAGATCGAGATTACATTTAGAAGAGCTCACTTCTAATGTCATGGGCCTTGCCCACCCATCCCAGGCTTCATCTCCAATAATATTTCACACATATATCATCTATAAATACTGCAGTATATGTATATTGCATATGTACACAAAACTGAAGTATACATTAACCAAGATAAACTGTGTTTGCCAAGCCTTTCATCTCCTCAGGAGGCTGTTATTACTGGATGCAGGCCCCAGAGCACCAGCTGAGGAGAGGAAACTAGATTCTGGTGTGCAGGGTCTGGGAGGAATAGCTCTTTGTCTACTCTTTTCTCTTTAGAACAGATGCAAAAATAGCATTCGCATGTGGCCCCCAAAATGCAATATGTCTGACTCGCCCCTGATGCCTCTCTTGTCAGTGTGTTACTTTCTAGAGGTACTTTACACTTGATCATCTCTACATAATATTGGATTACTGTGGAACAAGGGACTATTTTCCCAGTTCAGCATGAGTAATCAAATGGAAGTAAATGATAATGTTTAGTCACAGAGACTTAGCTGGTAATAAAACAAAAAACCTAAACAACTTTCTATAAAATATTCCTAAACAGAAAATAATACAAAAATCATGGGCCTCTGCAACCTCATGTTCTAAATCAATGGTTCCCAAAGCGGTGATTGACTGACCCCCAGCAACGGAATCACCTAAGAACATGTTAGAAAAACATATTTGGAGGCACTGTGCCAGATATGACAAGTCAGAAACTTTGGGGTGAGGCCCAGGAATCTGAGTTTTAACAAGCCTCTGGAAGATTCTGATGTTTGCCCAAATTTGAGAACCTTGGGTCTACACCATAATCTAAACTAGATGCCTAGTAAAATAAAAATGTAGGACAGAAAACTTTTTCCTGAATAGCTTGGTTCAAGTACTCACACAGAAAGGCCCTTTTCACATGGCTCCTTCCTCTCAATGAAAAGACTGTGAATGTGCTACCCTTGGGTTTTAGAGGCGAAGTAGTAGTAGTGGTGACACAACTTGAATGAGACCTGCCATTAAAGCATAGGGATGATCTTTAGAGACGTTAATTAGCCCTAATGAGGAGTGTGTGGGAATCACAACCACTCTAAATATGCTGACTTGTGGCACTGAGGCTCACACAACAAAAGAGCTGCTATAGTCTTGAATAACACATGTTGTTGGGTACCTACTATGTGACGGACATACTACTATGAATTTTTTATGCAGTAGCTTGTTTCATTCTTGCTATAGCCCTACCAGGTAATCATCATTATTTCTGTCTTTCAACAGTGGTTGCTTAAAGGAACTATTATTTATCCCAGGGTCACAGATCTTGTAAATGGCTGAGCTGCATGCAGGTCAAACACTTGTTCTTTGACCACACAACCTTAATGAACATTAAATATGAGTCTTTTTACAGTAATTGCTGTTTTTCCAACTACTCACATTCTTTGACTTTTTTGGAGACAAACACTTTTTAGAGTAGGGAGCATTGTACCAGGCATCAAGATGCCTGGACTTTTGTCCTGCTTCTCTCAGCTCCGAGCTGCATAACTTAGATCAAGTCACCCCTTTACACCTCACTTTCCTATGAAATGGGAAATAATAATTTCTCCCCCGCCTTCCACCTTCGCTTCTCTGGAAGAGCAGTTAGAAATACTGCTTGTGAAGCTGCTGATAAACTGTCAAAGCGCTAAACAAATGTGCGCCTTCTGCTTTTCCAAAAGAAAGATTGGGCCCTTCAATTCAAGGAATGTTTACCTAAGTTGAGAAAAAACAAAGCAAATTAAAGTAACTATTACTAGCCAAGAACACAAGAAAATTCTCCTGGAGAAAAGGGTTCTTCAGTTGGTTTTACAAGGATTAGCAACTAATGGGACCATCTCTGAGCAGCCAATTCAGAGAAATTACCCTGGCCAGCAGGAAGGAGCGGGCAGGGTGGGAGGGGCAGGCTGCCCTCTTTGTGAAACAGTCTTTTGCAAGACACAGACTACAGGTGTGCGTTAGTAGGCCAGGCCTGAGCTATCACTTCCTTAGTGTTAAAGTATCTCATTACATTACTTCATTACATTACTTTTTTTTTTTTTTTTTGCTTAAAGCATTAGGAATTCTAGAGTGCTGAACCAAGAGGATGATAATCATCCTTTTGTGAATATTTGCTTCTGACGCTCTTTTCTGTTTTCCTTCTTGTTTCTCTATGTGCATAGATTTGTCTGCCTATAGCTTCATCATCTAAGTTAAATCATGTCCTCTCATTTTCTCTAGCATTATTTTTCTTATCAAAGCTTCAGCTTAAAAAAAAGCATATGATTTTCTTTCTTTCAGATTCAGCTTGCTTATGGACCCACAAGCTATCCTCAGCACTGTTTTTTCTCAGGGTTCCAGCTACTGAATTTGAGCCAGTGGAGGAGAACACAGGACTCAGAATGACAGGGCAGGTTCCCTGGGACAGGGACCTTCTAGGGAGAAGCACACATGTGCTCACAGCCTTGGGGGTACGGTCAGGAGCTGCTTCCAGATGCCATTTGTCATGACCAAAGGTGTTGACATTGACTTCAGAGAAGGTTGATATTATCTGCTACCGTGAGAGAACTGCCTGCACTCCCTAGTGCCTAGCATTTAGAAAATCTGCTCCCTTAATACCACTGCCACCCCTTACTCTTCTTAAATAGGACATATAATTAGAATATTGCTGATGTAAGATTTCAAAGGGAGTTACATTTCATTCTACTATTTCAAAGCCATTCATTAGTTCGGCAGTTTTACAGAAGACTCAGATATCTATTTATTTCTGAAATTAACTAACTGTTGATATTTATAACTCAGATCAGAAATAGGGATCCTGGACCGTAGCCTGACCTTTCAGTGGCATCCGCATTGTGTACTGCGCCAGTGGTGACCTGTGGGTTGTCTCTTGGTGGTTCATGATGGGCTGCAGTTATCAATCACAGGAAATGACCAACCTCTTACTTTCACCTGTAGGGAAGTTGTTTTTTATTTGTTCATAGAAGTATGAATCTGTTCTCTGATTGTTTTTGACACAAGAGAGCAAAAAGAAGTTCTCCTGGGAGCAGAATCCTCCCCATGTAGTATTGCAAAGAGGCATTCCTTCACCCAAGGGCTTTAGACAATTATACTCACTAAGCAGAGCTTGCCTGGAGCCTTTAACATACTCCAACTAAGTAGAAATTTATAAAAGCAATAGTTTTTATTTGAACAGATGTATGTTCTACTTCAAAAATTGTTTTATTGCCATAGTAAATAATCTTTAAATTTTTTCTAAATTTATGTAACATTCATGACATAGTTGTTCATTCACTAGATTGCGGGTGGATGAGAAATTTCATTCTGCCAACATTCACGGATCCTATTTCCACTTCTCACCATCTGCTACAGCAGATCTAACTTCCAGGGTGTTCTCAGGAATAAACATACAGGAAGACACATGCATTCATACACACACATGAGATTAACATGCCATTAGTAAAAAATTTAATAAGATTGATTTTTAAACAAATATATAAGCAATGGCAAAAGCCCCACACCATCATTTTCTAGCCATGTAACCTTGAACATATTGCTGACTTCTCTGAGCTTTAGTGTCTACTTTTATGAATTACAGACTATAATGACTACCCTTTAGTGTTGTTGAATCAAATGCAATAATGGCACATAGTAGGTACTGCAAAATACTTTACTGTTTTATTAATTCTAACATGCATTTTAACAACTCTAAAATTGAGATCCATATGACTCTCTCTCTCATACATATATATACACACACACACACACACACACACACACACACATATATATGACCCCAAAAACATTAACTCTGAGTCTCTAAATTTTATTTTAGGTTAATTTTTTTGTTAAATTTTAATTTTAACCATCCTAAAGTTGATGGCACTGAAAACACTGTTTTAATGGGCAGGGTTTTCTTTCTCAGGGGTGGATAGAATAATTCTGCCTCTCACCGTTAGGAGCATCTCAGAACCAGTGAAGCACAGTGACCGTTATTGTGCTTTCTCTGGTCATCAAGGAAGGTGCCACACCCTCCTGTGTTTTAATAGTGTTCTCCTTGTTCCAATAAATTTTTGGTGGCCTGAGATCTTCTCTTCAGTTTGCTCAGAATTGCAGTATATAAGAACAAACTTGGTTTCAGCTCCCAGCCTTGCCACTTATTATCTATATTTTAACCTTGGGCAAATTGCTTGACTCTTCACGTCTCAGTTTCCTCATACATAAAAGGGGAGTGATAATATTTACTTGAAAAAGTTGTTATAAAGATTAAAATGAGGTAATGTGCATAAAACACTGCATACTTGTAAGGTATGTAGTACGTGCTCAGGTAATGATAAAGGGGAAAACAAAATAGTAACCATGCTTGCTAATGACAGATCCTTTGCAGTTTTATTTGATTTTTTTCTGAAGTAGGCAAAAGTCCACCCTCATCAAGTCAATGACTATGTTGAGTGATAACAAAAAGCATGGAGAATGTCCACGTCTAGCCAAGATGGAATGACAGGGACCAGATTTACCATCCTATCCAGAACAAGACAAAACAAAAAATACAAAATATATGGGAAAATTATTTTCAGTACTCTAGATTTCAGGCAACAGAGGTCATGACACCTGAAAAAATAGGAAACAATTGAGGTAAACCCTTTAAGTCACTGCCTTGAGAGAGTTTTCAGGATACACTGGAAACAAGAGTTAGGCACAGCCCAGTAGAATTCCCTAAAATGAGAGAGCAGAGGTGAGAGTTCAGAGAGGACAGACTAGCAGAAGTCCACAGGACAAAGTACCAAAGAGGAGAGGACTGCACAGATGGCTCCAGGGAGCTGCAGAGACCTCTCCTAGAGCATTTCAGAGAGTACTGGCCACCAGTGCATATGAGGAAGCCCTCTAAGCCTGGAGAAGACCCACCCAGAGGGATTAGAGGGAATAGTGTAAAGTGTGTACACAGAGCTGAGAATATTGCCTGCTCCCACCAGCCAGATTGGAAAAGTTCAAAAAACTCCACAGGTCCTAGCTGGAGTGTTCAGAGGAGTCTTGCCTCAATTGTGGGGATTTATTAGCCCTGGCCTGGGCCCTTCTCCTGAACTGACTCAAAAGTCTTAAAGGAAATCTCAAAAGGATCACACTGTTTTCAAGTAGATTAACTGTGCCACCACACAAAGTTCAAGAGTACTTATAAAAATACAAAACTATCTACCACCACCACACAAGATAAATTTCCCAATGTGTGGCACCCAATCAAAAATTACCAAGTTTGCAAAGAAGCAGAAAAGTACATCCCATAATTAAGACAAAAACAATCAATAGAACAGACATAGACATTAAAACTGACATAGAATGGACATAGATGTTAAAATTAGTGACAGAGACATTAAACCAATTTTTAGAACCCTATTTCATATGTCTAAAATGTTAGGTAAAAGGAAGATATAAAGAAGACACCCAAATTGAACTTGTAGAGATGAAATCTATGCTATCCTACATGAAAATTATATTAGATAAAATTAATAGTATACTAGACATTGCAAAAAGAAAAGATTAAGGGCCTTTAATACATAGTAATAAAGAACTATCCAAAATGAAACACAGAAAGAAAAAGAATTTTAAAAAAGGAAAGAAGAGTATCAGTTCTGTAGGACAACTTCAAGTGCCCTAATGTACATGTAATTGGAGTCCCTGAAAACAGGGGAGAACAGAAGATATCTGAAGAAACAATGACCAAAAATTTCCCAAATTTCATAAAAACTATTTTCATGAAACACACCAATCCAAGAAGCTTGACAAATCCCAAGCATAAGAAACAGGAAGAAAACAGCATGGAAATGCCTCATAATCAAATTGCATAAAACCAGGGACAAAGAAAAAAATGTTAAATGACCCGTGACACACATAGGAGCAAAGATAAGGATGACAACTCTTTATTGCATACTAATTACAAACCTTAATAAAGCTGTTAAAGCAAAACAAATTAAAAATATTGTAACTATACTGTAGAACTGGTTCTCTAATGTGACTTGTAGATTCACTGTTAGGGCAATTCCCAAAGGGACACTCCAGAATAGTTAAGCAATATTAGACTCCAAGATGACTTCTTTAGAAGAAGCAATGCTCATTTCATTTGTATATGTAAATGTGCAACAATTTCATTTCATTTTAAAAAAGCAATCTTATTTCTTGGTCATGTTTTATATATTATTCCATGTGTTTCGGTCTGCTTTGCAGGCTTTTGAAAGCCAGTTTGAACATTTAAGATTAGGTCAGGTAGGATCCACTTGATTCAAGGAAATCCTGGCTTTTCTTTAGCTTTAGTACAATTTCTCAGAAGGCATCAGGGAGGCCCACACTTGCATGACACTGTAGGACATAAATCCCCTGCTCCCATGGCTTGCAATCTAAGACAGCCCTCAAATCAATCTTGTAGTCCAAGGGTCCCCAACCTTTTTTGGCACCATGGACTGGTTTCGTGGAAGATGGGAGGAGGGTATGGTGAGCTTCGCTTGCCCCACTGTGGAATGGGGAGGGGCCAGAGGCAGAGCTCGGGTGAGCTTCACTTGCCCACAGGGAAGGGGGAGCTTTGCTTGCAGCCCATGGGGTTAGGAACCCCTGTTGTAGACAAGAAAGGCAGCTTGGACAAAAACACTGGTGTTACAAGTTTACTTCTGCAGGGTTGCTAGGAACATGTTTACTGCTAATATCCAGTGTCTATATCAGAAGATATAAATGTATCTGATTCAAAGATGTGGGTGTAGTTTTTAAATCAACCTCTATTCAGTTCTACACTATTTGTGACTCAGGAGGAGTGGCCCTAGATTGCTACATTGCTGGCTGACATTAGTCATTAGACAGTTCATTCAGAGAATAAAAAGTTACTTTATAATAGCTAGTGAAAGCTTTTAAGTACTCATTGCAAAGTAGTTTTAAAGGCCAGCACTTAAATGCTTTTATGGGCTCTCTTGGCTCATGTTTGCAGTCATTGGATGCAGAGCAAAGTCAAGTGAAGAGCGGAGGGAAGTGGTAAACAAATCCTTCCATAATCGTGATTGTATCTAAATACAATCATGATTCCATACAAGCACGAAATACGGAATCCCACACAAGCCATTTTTCCCAGATCTCTTCAGTGTTTAAAAGTATAAGTGTCTGACACAGTTAAAAGTTCAGTTTAATAAAAAGACCGAATACTTGTGTGTCTGTGTAATTGGCTATTAATGGTGTTGAAGATGGTGTAAAAGCGTAACTTCAGAGCATCATTTTTCAGTGCACCATTTATAAGAAAGTAATCTTTACATGCAAAGATTACTTTCTTTGCATTACATGCAAAATCTTGACCATGCAAATACACATTCTCTAACATTGGTTTTGGGTGATATTCAGTGTGAGTGATAGTATGTTAAAGTCCTATCATTTATTTACCCTCTGAAGCTTATGTATATATGGAAAGCTGACATTTTTTATAACCTTTTGTTCCTTTAATAGATGCCAGAAGTTGGAAAAAAGCACTACCCCCAAAATCTGCATACATTTAAAAAGTGTTAATTGCCTATCTCTATAGAATTGCTATTTTGTTCAATACTGTTTCCTTAAGGAGGACTATTACAGCAATATCTTAAAAACACTAAGCTCTGCATAGGGGTATGAAGTCCCTGGATAAACTCTTCCGTGTGGGCTGATATCTAAGGTAGGGGCCTTAGAAGCACTGTGATAGATTTGTGACTCAGCAACTAAAGATATGCATGAAGATCATAAAGAAGTTTCAGGGAATCATCAGAGAGGATATAAAGTGGAAACACACACGTGACTTTAAAAGGTAGAGGGAACTGGAATTGCTTGATCCCTAGAGGCAGATTCAAGTAGGACAAAGAAAAAGCTCTGGAGTCAAATCTGTGTTCTGTTCACCACTTCCCACCTGTGTGACCTCAGCAAGCTACAAATTGTCTAAGCCAAAAAAAAGGCTGTATAATAGGAATAATTCCTACCTTTCTGAATTTCTGAGACTAGTAGAAATAATATCCTGACACATAGTAGGTACTCAACAAATGTAGTGACTTTTTTTTTTTTTTTGCTGAACCCTAAAACCTCAGAGTCACCTTTGACTCCTCCTTTTCTCTCACATCCCATCAGCAAACTCTGTCCACTCTCCTTTGGAAATATACATCCAGCCTCCATCCCCATCTCACTACCTCCCCATCACTTTCTTAGACTAAGCCACCATCCTCTCTGCCATGATTCTTCCAATAGCATTGTCACGGCTCCTATTCTTGCCCCCAATAGCTCACTATCAATACAACAGCCAGAGTGACACTTAAAATCAAGTGACACCTTATTACTTCTCCCTCAAAGCCCTCACTGTGGCTTTCCATCTCATTCAAAATTAAACCCTATATCCTCCCACAGCCAACAAGGCGCTCCATGATCTGCCTTCTCCCCACCTCAATGAGCTTAGGCCCTGCCCTTCCCCCCTTCACTCACCTCTCTGCAAGCACACTGACCCTTCATTCTTCACCCCAGGGCTCCCTCCCTCCATCCAGCTCTGTGTAAACATCACTGTATCAGAGGAGCTTCTGTAAAACAGCAAGCCCCATCACAGCCTCCCCTCCACCTTTTTGTGAGTCTCTGCTCATTGTGTTCACTGCTGCCTCCCTAACACCTGGAACAGTACCCAAAACAGAACTACTTACCTGTTGGATGGAAGAGTTAGTATTGGCCCTACACACACCACTGAGGGAGAGACCTAGAATGCAATGGAAGGAGATCTGGGCTAAAATTCAGAATACCTGGGGCCTGAATTCAGGTCCTGACCTTGATACTCTCCACCTGTCTGACCTTGAGCAAGATCTAGACACAGAACATGAGTCATGTACTACTTCTCTGTGAAAGAGAGCCTGGGCCACTTCCAGCTCTGAAACACAGTGATGCGGTGAAGTGTGTGCTGTCCAGCTGTTCTCACCTCCCATCTTTCCTTATGGTAAAGCCTCAAGAAACGCATGGAAGTCAAAGCATAAGCTTTACTTTTCTGCTCAGAGAAAAATATTGTGCATGAGATGCTTAGTAAACATGGGGGGTTACTGATGTAGGTAAGAACTCTACAAATAGCCCTTTCCTCTCATCTTGGAAAAATGTAGCCGCGATTTTTCCTAAAACTTGAAAATGGACTAAAACCCTATAAAGTTCTAGTTTTACCTGAGATTCCAAATGTTTTTATGGTGCTTTATATATTTAGGGTTAGAGAAAATGAAGTTTTGTAATATTTCAACAGATGGCGCTGCTGGTAGCTATTATCTGACTATAAGAAATAAATTTCAGCTTTATAACTTAAATAATCTCATCTTTAAAATTTTTTATCACATCCTAGAATGATACAGTAATTTGTTTAGCCCTTCACCTTACCAATGCCTCAGAAAATGAATGGTTTTAACCATTTTGTTTAGTGAAGCCAGCCCTAAAACATGGAGCAGCTCAATTCCAAAAGCCGACTGCCTGAATATATTGTGCGCTTTTACCCAGTGCTGTCATTAAAAATAGAACAAAATACTTAGAAGAAAAGAGATCATTTGCAGGGATGTGCTGTTCATTTCGGCTTATGACTTAAATGCAAATCAATCAGTGGGATCTATTTATCTAGTGCCTTAAATAGATACAAACTGTCTTCAGTGACTGCATGTACAAAGAAAAACATTGTGATTAATCTGGGGCATAAAGGCACATGTCCACTAGAGTCTAAGGAAACAATGTTGTGTGGAGAAGGACAGTCAAAGTGTAAGAGGTGTTATTTATGCCCCTTCATCAGCTTCTTCCACTCCTGACCAATGTTTCCATCTGCCCTTCAAGTGAGATCATTTTAATTATTCAGCCATACACTTGCTTCTGGGTGTGGCTTCCCTGATTGCATACTTCAGCGCAGATTACAAATATTTGGCAGGATTCCTCTTTCTGTGGGAACCAGACAAGTCACAACACCAAATGAACGCTTTAGAGTGTTGTGCAGGAAAGAACCGCGTCATCTCGGGTTTCAGAGTGCAGAGGCTCAGAAACTGCTATGGTTCTATTCTCCCCTAACAGCCATGTGCATGAAGCCAGGAAAGGGCCTTAATTAGAGTTATAGGCTCTATTCTACTGACACCTCCGGACAAGACTCACAGTCTTTAAGAACTGGCCCAGGAGTCCCCAAAATGGAGCAACATTTTGTCTCAGAAAATGACTCATTATCTTCTTTATGGCATGACCACCCAGAATGGGAAAGAGAAATGGAGATTCGAGTATGAGTCAAAAAAAGTCTTCAGTGTGTAATATTTAAGAGCTCACTGATAAAGTCAAGAAGGTTGGCATAAGTTATTAGCTTTTAAAAACTTGAAAACATTATTTAGTGAAGCCAAGAAATGTTGAGTGAAACAGTCACAGTTTTTCCTTCAAGTTGAACCTAAAATATCTACTCTGTGCACCTCTGGTTCCTTTTTGCCTCCTTCACCCTCTTCTTCCTGTTGAGTGTTCATGCCTATGTGCCTGCCCAGCCCCCAATTGTGTTCAGCCCCAGGACCGTGGTGAGACTTGACCTTTGGGGTTAGGAGCGTGGAGCACCAGTGAGGCCGTGTGGCTCCCAGGATTCAGGTGCCTGTGGCATAAGAGTGGAAATGTGAGCATCAGTAATCTGTCAGCATAATTGGAGATGAGGCATTTATCATCAAATAGCCCTTTAACTGCCTTTTAAGAATAAACAGGGTTTTGGGGGTTTTTTTAAATTTTTTTACTAATGTCAATTAGCAAACAAAGAACCGTACTATTTGTATACTTGAAAAGAAAAGTAATAACAACACCTGGCACTCCTGCATCACTTTTTGTCCAAGTGTCCCAAGGCACTTTACAAATGTTCAAGTCTCAATGCCTTCTTTTTTCTTTTCCTGAGGTAGAAGGTAAATTGTTTAAAAAGAAAAAAAAAACAGGCAAGAAGACAGTTTTGTGTCAGAAGTACTTGAAGAGGAAAAGCAACACTTAAGGTTAAGATCAGCATGGCTATGCTGACAGGCAATGTTAGCACATGTAGGCACAGGATTATCGTTCTAGCTGACAGATAAACAGGAAGAGGACTCACAGTCTACCCAGTGCATTTACTTGTTCCAGGTACCATATTTGGCTTTTCCCTCTCCCAACCCAGGTATAATTTATTTAAAATAAAAATTACTCACTTTCAGTGTATAGTTGGATGACTTTTGGCAATATATACAATTGTGTAGCCATCACCATAATCAAGACAGAGAACATTTCTCTTACCTCAGGAAGTTCTCTCTTGCTCCTTTGTAGTCAATCCTTCCTTCCCCATCCACTTTTCTTTTTGCCACTATAGCTTTCCCTTTTCTAAGATGTCACATAAACTGAGTCATTCATTTTTAGTCTTTTTGGTTTGACTTCTTTCACCCAACATAGTGGCTGTGATATTCACACATTTTCTCCCATATGTTAGTATAGTAGGTCATTCCTTTTTATTGCTGAGTAGTATCCCATTGTGTGAATATAGACAATTTACCTTCTCAGCAGCTGAAGTCATTGGGCCATTCCTTCTGGAATGACATGAATATTGCTGCTATGAATATTTACATACAAGTTTTGTGTGGACCTATGTTTTCCAAACTTACTCCGTCCTTTAGCCTTCCCACCAGCAATGTCTGAGAGTTGCAGTTGCTCCAAACCCTGGTATTTATGTATCATTTCAGCTAACCCTCACTGCAGCACTATGAAGTTAAGTATTACTGTTGTTATTCCCATTTTACAAATGAGGAAACTGAGGCCTAAAGAAATCAAGTGACTCAAGAAAGGTACATAGGTGATAGATGGCAGATCCAGTTTATACTGGACCTGTGAACCAGGTTTATTATTGCCAAAACCCATCTCTTTCTATTATAAAATATGCTGTATTTTTAAGATTCAGAAAACTTCTGTTGATAATCCAGAAGATTTTAAGACACTTGAAAAATGATTAGTTACATGTCAGAAGCCTACTTCATTTCATAAGATGTAAATACAGAGTTGAATGCAAAGGAACTTATTAATTAACTGAAAAAAAATTTAGGGAAAACACGAGTGAGATCAAAATACCTCTTATATCTTAAGCTTTTATTCCCCCCGATCAATGTATCATGTCATTTGTATATGACACCTGCCCCCTCTCCTTGAAACCCATGGAGTTACCCATGGGTTGTATCCTATTAGCTAAAGTTAGTAGAAAAGCCAGCAATGGAGCCAGGACTCCTGGGCCTCCAATATTAGCCTTTCAGCTAGAGTGCTTTGGGGTTGATTTTTAAAATAGAACCGTCTGTGGTGTAAAATATACGTTATAGGGACCAATCTCAAACATAAAGGAACTTGATGAAATAAGCACAATGAGGTTTGCATGCATTCGCCATGCATATCTTTTCTTTCCTTCCTCCCCCTTGCCCTCTAGAGGTCTCAAATCAGGAAGCTCTAGGAACAACTGGGCCAATAGAGGTGTGTTTATTAATTGAATTTAAATATCAGAAGATTTCACAGAAAAATCCAGAATCCTCCTCCTGAGAAACCAGAAGACCTTCAACATTGGGTGAAAGTTCCCTTGCTGACATTGTCTGCCCACCTGCCTGGGCCAGGGGACATGTTGTGACTCTGGCCCACACAATTGGAGAAGCTGGTAGAGTGGCCAAAGACCAAAAACCTGAATGTGTTTTGTTGGAAAGTCTTTGTCTGTGAACCTGACCAGAAATGCCAATATGGGCTGTCAGTTTGGAGGAAGTGGAAGTTTGGGGAGAGGAGTTCAAGGAGAACTATCTTGGCCTCTAACACAATGCTAGCCTTTTCCCACCTAAAATTGTGACATCGCAAAAAGTGTGCAAAGATTTTTTAGACATAGACTATTTTTCCCTTTGTATTTGCCTCAGAATAAATTATAAATTCAAATAAATGAATCCCATCAGATGATTTACAATTGCATCTGCTTTTGAAGGCAAAATGTAGGTGTTCAGAAAGTGTCAAAGTTTTGGAAGAAAAAAGCATTTCATAAACCTAAAACATACCAAATACTGAAGGCTGGAAGGTTTGTAAGTGAAGGTTCCATAATTTGGAGCCAAGTCTTCTAAGTCTAATGCCCATAATCTTTTCATTAGAAAAAAAAGGAGAAATTTCTACGTATGTGAATATGCTAAAATGGTACTTTGAAAGTCAAATTCACAGCATTCCCTTTATTCAACTTGCAGTGCTTTATTGTGGTGTTTAAAAAGAACAGAAGGGCTGGTGGGATTGCATAGGTCTCTGTGAAGTCCTTGGTGAGCACCTCTGTTGAAAAGCCCTCTCTGTCAGTCATGCAGCCTCTCCTCCTCACTCAGAGCCACACTGTGTCCTACGTGAGGAACCTTTTGTAATTTCTCATAACTTCAGATGCTGAACACTGTAGGGCTACTTTTTCTCTGCCATTTTGGAACCCTGCATGCTAGAACACAGTTGACTGGAAAATGAATGACTTATCCAATAAAGTGACAGAATTTGCAAAGTGATGTCACGTATGTCAATCAAACATAAGCTTTTGTCACATTTGGATGAGTGTCAGCATGTCCAGGTGGCAAGATACCGCCAGGCCGCAGAGGTGCAGATGCATTCCTTTCTCTGCATTGACACACATCCTGTACCCATCACCTCTTTTGGGAGGAGGGGTATGTGTGTGTCTGTGTATGTGTGCATTTTGCATTTTGCTTTTTAGCCTTCCTCCTAAAAATGCAGCAGTAAGTGTGAACTGACAGAGAGAACAAACCAAGAGCTAAGTTATCTCTGCCCACTTATGTGAATTTTCTTTAGGAATCATCATTCCAGGTGATTTGTCATGAAAAACAACTTTTTAGGTTATTTAACATTAGTTTCAGAAATGACAAGCACTTGTGCACCCACCCTGGGTAGAGATCTTCACAGACTTATTTCTATAGTTTGCCTGAACTGTTTTATGATTCTGACAATTCAGATGTTGCATCTAGAATATATGGCATTCATAACACTTTGCCTTTATAAGTCCCTTTAATAAGAGGATCTCAAAGGACCTTATCAGTGTGAAATGTCACATTATAATGTAATGTAATGTAATGCAGATTCGGGACAGCTCCCTGGGAGGAAGGCCAGGAGACAGGCATCATTCCTGATTAAGAAATTGAGCCACAGTAAAGAATCAGAGCCAGAACCCTGATCTGAACCTTAGGTTGTACAGTACTTTGGAAGACAAAAGGCATAAGAAGAGAAATAGCTATCACAGGCAAAGGGACTCTAATATTTGGGACCCCAAAACATTTCAATCCTGATATGAGTCAAGCCCTCATTTATTCACTGTAGCTCACCTACCTGTGCTATTCACTTATCTAACTGTCCAGAATTAGGTCTTATCACTTTGAAGCTTGCCAGAAGAAGCCAGATTGGTGAAGGACCCACATGTTACAAATTTGTGTTTGCCAAAGAAAAATGCTTCATGAGTAAAGGTCACCTCTGAGGCTTGGTGACTGAGGTCCATTGGACAGCTGGTTGTTAAATACAATAGATTCTGTTAGAATCTCTCTGCAACCAACTGAAAATGAAATCTACAGAGCGAGCATAATTTCATTTTATGACACCTAGCCTGTAAAATTACAGACTAGTTGAAATTAATGATCAGTTCAGTGCAGGTATTTGTGCAGTATGACTTGACTATGGTTGATCCATGCTACAACATACAAGAACAATATATGCCATTGTCAATTTTTTTTATTTTGTTTTCTTTCTTTCCTCCCCTCCCTGTCTCCAGGAGACCAATTAATTGTTCAAAGGTAATATATAAGAGAGATTTCAAAAGCATTTACTTTGGCACAGTCTCTGCCCCTTTGTGGTCTGGCTAACAATAAAGCTAAAATTTGTTTTGTAATGATGGTTCCAGTTGGACTGGAATTCCTTTGAAGTTCTTGCAGTTTGCTGTTATAAGAGCTCAAGATATTATTTGACTTCAATAAAACACTCTCTGTACATTATCAAAATATAGTGCACACTGAATTATAGCAACTTACAATAAATGGCCAAACTCCCTCTGGGAGGTGTTCCACATGAGTGGAGCACATAGCACTTCAAGATGAGCCCTTGTCTACATCCATTAGTCCTCAGTCATTATTCTATGGACAATTCATGGACGTTAAACTCCTTGCAAGTTCAATATCAGCAAGTATGGGGAGCAAAGAGCAAATCTGAACAAATAGACAACTTTAACCATGGCACACTGGCCTGGTCTGATAAGATAGAGAACCATGCCAACTGGTGTAAATGTTCAGCTTCTCAGCTCTTGCATTAGTTGACCTAAATTATTTAATACTGTTGTCACCTCTAAATAAATATAGTCATTGTCCTGCTCTCTGTTTATACTTTAAAACTTTTTCCACCCACCCCCACGGGCTGGAACAATCCATATGCTTCAGTAAAGGAGGGCATACCAGGGCCGCCTGCAGGTTTGGATCCAGTGACAAAGGTAGGCTTCATAAAGGTTACTGCTCTGCTGAGATGTAACAATCTAGAACATCAATGCAGAAGTATTTGATAACCACTGTCCATCTGCTCTTGACACAGGACCCAAATGCAGAAATGGTGTCATCCTTTGTTTTCATAATGAATACGTGCATGTGTATGCGACAAAGAGAGTATTGTGTATTTGTGCGTGTGTGTGTGCATGCAACTGGGATAATATAAATAATTTGAAAAGCAGTTTTTTCAAATTATCGAAAAATAGGGCTGTTTTGGTAAATAGCATTCATTTAAAAAATGTGTTGCTTTCCTATCAGAATTAAATGTAGGTATTAGAATGTGCTGTGATAGGTGCTGGTTTTAAATACATAATGAAGTCCTTGTAGTGCTTACTGACAAAGCTGACCGGGCCATGTTTCATTGTTTGTATAAATAAAAATATTTAAGTAATTTTTATGATAAATTTAAGTAATTCAAACAAATGCCTGAAACTATATTTTGGCACAGGGAAATCCCTCCTTACAGGAATTTATAAATATGTCATGTAGAAGAATAATTTTAATAATCTATTTTAATCTTTTACTTCTGAGTCTTAAGTTAAAATGTTCTGCCTGTGGTTTTATCACTGTCCCTGCCTTATGTGTTACCTTCCCATGTTTGATCTGAGTCGCATTCAGTTGATGAGAACAATAATTAAAAGTCCATTGAACTCACTTCCAGTTTTCATTCTAACATGTAAGGAGTGGGGAAGTCTTCATTCCTGTCCTCAAAACAAAAAGAAAGTGGAACAAGCTGAAAATCAACAACTCTTCTTAGATTCATCAGAGAATTGAGGTCATGGGGCAAAATTCCACCCCCAAAACTCAGAGAGACACATGAGGAGAGAGAATCAGAGATTGTAGAGAGCAAGAACTTCTATTGAGCCAGCATCAGGTAGCAACATATAAGGGGTGATAGACTCATTATTGAAGGCTAAGCATGGACTAGCTTAAGAGATCAAAACTCTTGAGGGTTCAACATTAGGGGGACCCCACACTGTCATGAGTTTTACCTCCAGGAGTCCTACTAGATTCTCAAGGAGAAGATCAAAGAAAAATAACCTCATGCTTTTGTAACCATTTTGGAATATGTTCAAAGCTCTCTGTTGTCCTTAACAAAGTCCTTCCTAGAGTCTAACTGATATGAAAGAAGGCAGATACTCAACTCCAGCCCCCTCCAGCCTTCTTGTGTCACATAGGATGGTGAGGAGGAAAGCTGGAAAGCACCTGTAGTAGTCACAGCCCAGGAACACAGACCAGGTAAAGAATAAGAACTAATTATAGGATTTTAGAATATTTCCCCTTCCTTCACACTTTAACATCACATTAACAGGCTCCCGTATTATTATGGGGATTACAGCTGAAAGAATACAAGGTTCAGACTCTAAGAAGGATTCTATAGGGAAAACCAAGGACAAAGGGGGGAAAAAAACAACAGGGACACTGGAAGAAATTTTAGCCTCTGGTACAGCTACAGAATATGATAAATATGGCTAACTCCTACCAGATAACATAAAACCTCACATTTAAGTCCTGCTTACCTCAGTTTCTTTTATCTGATACATCAAGTCTGACTTTCAACTGTAAGACATGTTAAAAGGAAAAAAAAAACAGACTGAAGACATAAAACAAGCATCAGAATCATATAGAAAAAAATTGGAATTATTCGTCTTTAACTTAAATTACCTATGATTAATATACTAAGTAATCTAATGAAACAAGTGGTCAACATGCAAGAGTAGATGGATAATTTAAACAGAAAGTTGGAAAACTATAAGAAAGAATCAAAAGGAAATGTTAAAAATCAAAAGTAGTGTAACAGAAATGAAGAGTGCCCTTAATGGGCTCATCAGGAGACTGGACATGGCCAAGGAAAAGCTCAGTGGGCTTGAAAATGACAATAGAAACTTCCAAAACTGAAAAGTGAAGAGAAAAAGAAATGGAAAAAACTGAACCACACTATCCAAGAATTGTAGAACAATTGTAAAAGGTGTAACACACACAAAATGGGAGCAACATCATGAGAAGAAAGAGGGAAAGGAATAAAAGAAATATTTGAAGTAAAACTAGCTATAACTTCTTCAAAATTAATGATAGATACCAAACCACAGATCAGGAAGCTTAGAGAACTCCAAGTACAATAAATACCAAGAATTTATAGTTAAGTCATGTTTGAACTGCAGATAATTAAAGACAAAGAACAACTCAAAAGAATCAAAAGGGAAAAAATACCTTATCTTCAGAGGAATAGGGGTAAGAATGACGCCAGACTTCTCTTCAGAGACCACACAAGCAAGAAGAGAGTGAATCGAAATATTTAAAGTGTTAAAAGAAAAAAAATGACAAACCTGAAATTCTTTATCTTGTGAAATTATCCATTAAAAGTGAAGAATAGACTTTCTCAAACAAATAGAAATTAAAGAAATGTGTCCCCAGTATACTTACCTTGTAAGAACTGAAGTTAAAAGTTCTTCTAAAAGAAGGAACATTGTATAGAATATTTTTATGGATATTGAAAAACTATGAATAATTCCAAAGTTTATATGGAAAGGCAAAACACACCAAATAGCCAACACACTACTAAAGAACAAAGTTAAAGAACTGATACTACCTGATTTCAAGACTTACCATAAAGCTATAATATCAAGATAGCATGAAAAAAAATGAAACTCAATCACCAACTTACACCATACACAAAAATAAATTCAAGGTGGACAAAAGATTTAAATATAAGTCATGGCACTGTGAAAGTCCTAGAAGAGAACATTGGCAGGAAAATATCAGACATTCCACTGATATGTCCCCTAAAGCAAGGAACATAAAAGAAAGAATAAACAAATGGGACCTCATCAAATTAAAAAGCTTCTGCATGGCTAAAGAAAAAGGCATTGAAATGAAAAGAGAACCAACTATATAGGAAAACATATTTGCCAATGATTCCTTGAATAAGAGTTTAATCTCCAAAATATATAAAGAACTCACACAACTCCACTCTCTAAGAAGACAAGCAACCCAATTTTAAAAAGGGCAAAGGACTTGAACAGACATTTCCCCAAGGAGGACATACAGAGGGCCCAGAGACATACAAAAAGATGCTCAGCATCACTAGCCATCAGAGAGGTGCAAATTAAAACTACAATGAGATACCACTTCACACTGGCCAGAATGGCCATCATAAACAAATCAACAAACAGTGTTGGAGAGGATGTGGAGAAAAGGGAACCCTAGTGCACTGTTTGTGGGAATGCAGACTGGTGCAGCCACTGTGGAAAACAGTATAGGATTTCCTCAGAAAACTAAAAATGGAAATGCCTTTTGACCCAGCAATTCCACTGCTGGGATTATATTCTAAGAGCCCTGAAACACCAATCCAAAAGAACCTATGCACCCCAATGTTCATAGCAGCACAATTTACAATGGCCAAATGCTAGAGGCAACCTAAGTGCCCATCAGTAAATGAGTGGACCAAAAAACTATGGTACATTTACACAATGGAATGCTATGCAGCAGAGAGAAAGGAGCTCCTGCCCTTTGCAACAGCATGGATGGAACTGGAGAACATTATGCTAAGTGAAATAAGCCAGGCAGTGATGGACAAATACCATATGATCTTTCCTTTAACTGGAACATAATCAACAAAAGAAGAAAGCAAACAAAATATAACCAGAGACATTGAAATTAAGAACAATCTAGTAATAGTCAGGGGAGAGAGGGGAGGGGGCAATGGAGGGAAGGGTTTTCAGGAACTACTATAAAGGACACAGGGACAAAAACCAAGGGGAAGGGTGGAAGTAAGGGAGGGAGTGAGGTTTGGCTGGGGTTTTGGGGAGTGGTGGGGAAAATGCAGACAACTATAATTGACCAACAATAAAATCATGTAAAATTTTTTTTAAAAAGATAACATGGTATTCACAAAATATTAGATCAGTAGAACAGAATAGAGAGCTAAGAAACAGATGCACGCAAATATAGTTAGCTGACTTTTGACAAAAGAGTAAAGGCATTTCAATGGATAAAGGATAGTCTTTTCAACAAATGGCACTAGAACAACTGAATATCCACATGGAAAAAGAAAAAAATCAATCTATACACAGACCTTGCATCCTTCACTAAAATTAACTCAAAATGTGCCACAGACCTAAATGTAAAGTACAAAGCCAAAATACTTCTAGAAAATAGCATAGGAGAAAATCTTGATCATCTAGTGACCTTTGAGTTATTAGTTACAACACTGAAGATGGCCTTATTGTTTTTAGGTACAACATCAAAAGCACAGTCCATAAAAGAAAACACTAATAAGACCTTATTAACATTGAAAACTTCTGCTCTGTGAAAGACACAGTTAAGAGAACAAAAACAAACAAACAAACAAACAAACAAAAAAAACAAGCCACAGACTTGGAGAAAAGTCTTTGCAAAACACATATTTGATAAAGGATGGTATCCAAAATATACAAAGAACTGTTAAAATTCAACAATAAGGAAATGAACAACCCAGTTTAAAAATGGTCAAAGGATCTAAACAGACACCTCACCAAAGAAGACATACAGATGGCAAATAAGCATGTGAAAAAAATGTTCCACATGACATGTCATTAGGGAAATGTGAAATTAAAATAATAACAAATACCATTATACACCTAGTAGAATAATGAAAATTCAAAACACCCAATGCTGGTAGCAATGCAAAATGGTACAGCCACTTTGGAGGAATGTTGGCAATTTCATAAAAAGTTAAACATAATCTTATTATATGATACCAAAATCTCACTGCTAGGTATTTACCCAATGGAGCTGAAAACTTAGATCTGCATAAAAGCTGCATAGGAATGTTTATAGCAATTTTATTCATAATCTCCACAAACTGGAAGCAAGCACAGTATCCTTCAGTAGGAAAATGGATAAAATGTGGAACATTTATACAATGCAGTATTATTCAGTGATAAAAAGAAATGAGGTGTCAATCCATAAGAAAAAAAAACTGGAGGAATCTTAAATGCATAATACTAATCTGAAAAGGCTACATACTATAAGAGTTCGACTGTATGACATTCTGGAAAAGGCAAATCTGAGGAAATAGTAAAAACATCAGTGGTTGGCAAGGGTTCAGGATGAGACAGAGAGGGTTAAATAGGTGGAGCATGGGGTCGTGGTTTAAGGCAGAAAAATGTTTCTGTACAATACTGTGATGATGGATACATGGCATTATACATTTGTCACTACCCTTAGGATTGTACAATACAAAGAGTGAACCCTAATGTAAACTATAGACTTTAGCTAAAAATACATCAATATTGGTTTATCAGTAGTTACAAATATACCACTCCAATGCAAGATAATAAATAATAGGGCAAATTGTTCAAGGAATGGGGGAGGAAGTGGTATATCGGAACTCTCTGTACTATCTGTATAATTTTTCTATAAAGCTAAACTACTCTAAAAATTCAAGTCCGTTTATTTAAAAAAATAAAAGGCCCTTTGACACTCTACTAAAGAGAAGTCATAGTGAGAAACTTGGAGTCTTATCATGGCAGAAAAAGTGGTGGGGAGAGAAGGGAAATAGTAATGCCTTGATCACTTGGCCCTGTAATTTCTGGGAACCCGGCAGCCTGTGGATCTGGGCAGGCATCTGTCTGCTGGGGTGAGCAGAGTGGATGGCCTGAGATATTAGAGAGAAAATAGAGTCAGTGTTAGTGATGGCCTGAAACTGGAGAGGTTCTCTGAAATCCTAACCCTCATTTGTTTTCACCAAAGTTCAAGCCACGGTGGGCCTGCTTGATCTTCTGCCAGCAGCTGCTTGCTGATCGATGGTTTGTTTCACGCTGTGTTTAAAAATATGGAATTAGAAATTAGGTGGTATGTTCTGAGTCCCCGCTGAAATGTCTGGCTGGGCGTGGTAGGGAGTGTAGACCTAGCAGTAAGTAGTTTCCTGACATGCCCAGAAAGGACGCCAGGGAACAAGCCTTCTCCCTGGGCCTGTGACAGCCCCACTTCTAATCAGCAGTGCTCAGAAAGCCTCCTGGGACAGGGTGAGAGGAATATGACATGAGACAGGGCATCCAACTGTAAGGAAATTAACCCCTGGAATTTGCACCACCAGTTGCTTTGCCTGGTGAGATGTTTGAATCCTCCTGAGGCCCTATTTACCTTCTGGAAGATACTCAGTCTGGTGGCAAAATAGGTCCTCTCCTTATGTTCCCCTATAAAACCTCTGCAGCCTGTCATTTCTTGAGACCTTTTAACCAATCTCAGAATTGTCTTTCAGTATCTGATTTTACTTACTAAGGAAACTAAGAATTGTGAAATGCCTCTTTTGATACTACTCTTAAAGACTAAAATAATTACAGAGAATGTTAGGCAAAAAACTGGAAATTTTAGACATACTTTTGTTTCTAAGAATTATCACTGTCCTGCAAGAATTACTCAAAACTCTAGGTCTCTTCTTGCTTGCACATACCTACGTGTGTGCGCACAGACATGGGGCTACCTCATTGGTTGCCAATGGACTACTTTCACAGCCACCTCCTTTCTTTCCCCCCTTGCCTTTCCCTCCCTTCCACTGTTTTTATCCTACCACTTGCCATGCTCTGCCCTCCAGTTATTTCCCATTCTCTTTTCATCCCATCTTCTCCCTCATTCAGTCACCATGGCTTGGGTACCAGACCACCTTTATAATTTCAGAGAACATAACATAGCAGTGGCTTCAAATTGGCAGTACCTTTCACATTATCCATACCTGGCATCCCTGAAGCCAGACCCAAATGTGATTGTCCTGTGTGACCACCAAGCATTTTCTAGTCCAGGACAATGCACAATGAAGAAGTGTGTAGTCATATTGGATCTGATTTTGCCCATTTTTAATTTATCTTACACATATTTAGGAGTGTACAAAATGCTTGCCCCTTAAATCATCAGAATGATGTCATTCATTCAGTGTTTCTATTTATTTACTTAATGGCTTACATTCATATACATTTGTGACTTTAAGCCTAGAAGATAAAGCTACCCTTTTTTTAAGAGTAGTTTTGGCGTTGTGGTGGGGTGTTGGTGGTAGTGTTGCTTTTGGACTCATACCAGCAGCATGCCATTAATTTTCCTCATCGCTGTGGTGTTTCACAGAAGAGCAAATGAAGAGGAAAGCTGTCTTTGTTTGCTTGCTTACTCTGAACAGGGCATAGAGTGAGAGGCAGCCTTTAAACACATGCACGAACATGAATGTGTCTGAAAACTCATAAATAGGAATGATTAGCCTGCCACCAGGCTCCGACAGGCTGGCATCTCTGTAGGTCACAGGTTGCTTAGGGAGGATAAATGCAGTGCAGCTGAGTGACACCTTGGAGTAGTTGCATGTGCTGGGGTCTTTGTAAGTTACTGTGGATTGCAGGATGCTACCTACCATCAGAGCTTCATTCCCAGTTCAAGACTGAAGCCTTCTGAAGGCCCCACAGTTACGGGGAGGTAACATGGAAATGAACTCCATTGTCTAGAATTTCAAAAGGCCCTGCAGCTATGTGGTGACAGCAAAATTCTGAGCCAGAGTCTGCCCTGTGAGTGAGGAAGGATGAGCAACTTGTAAAGAGGTGTGCTTCATTGAACCCAGCCTCAGAGCAAGAGTTTTCATGTTTGCAGAATGAAGACGCGTTCTTGTAAGAAGTATGAAGTACTCACCCCAGGCCATGGTCTGACCTGCAGATGACTTCAGCTTTTGGAATCATGGAATGCAGAATGAAAACGAAAAACATAGCTGAAGACAAAAGACACTAGTACATGATTATATCTCTCTAGCACTACTGAACTGTTTCTTACCTTAGGAATATTATGCTTAGAAAATATAAGCATTTAATTTTCCTCATTTTTTTAAGATTTTATTTACTTATTTATTTATTTATTTTTAGAGAGAGGAGAAGGGAGGGAGAAAGAAAGGGAGAAAAACATCAATGTGCAAGAAAAACATTGATCAGTTGGCTTTTGCACACCCCCAACTAGAGACCTGGCCCACAGCCTGTGCTGTGCCCTGAACAGGAAACAAATTGGCCACCTTTCAGTTTCCAAGATGATGACAAGTCCACTGAGCCACACCAGCCAGAGCACATAATTTTCCTCATTTTAAATGTTTTTTAAATTATACAACCAACTTAGAAAATATTCTGTTTTTTCATGTTAATGAACTTTTTTCTGTCATATGCCAATATGGATAAACCAATTACATTTAAATATCTGAGATGCTGATTACTTAAGAAAAACAAAGAATCAGTTACCAATCTTATTAATGCCTTAGAAACTTGCAAATCCCACATTCCAGCATGTGTTTCATCAAGTGGAAAAGGATCGTCTAATTATCAGAATATTTCCCAAAGCATTCTCCTCTCACTTTTAGTTTAGGTGGAAAAAGAACAAACAGAAACCCTTCCTACTGAAATAGCTTTTTGAAATCAAAGAAAAAGAAATGTTTCTCCTGAGAGTTATGCACAACACCTGTGCACAGGCATGCCCATCTTGTCTTTGGTCCTCATCACAAACATCTAACACCATCTCCTTTTTGAACCATCTTGCCCAACAATCCCAGAAGGCCACCCAGCACCCAGTGAGGCTTCCTCATTCTCCCCCTGTGTCTAGTGCCATCCATTTAATTTTTCCTGGAGACTTGGTGGGTCTAAAACTTTGTTCAGTTTTTCCCCTCCTTTGTAATGCTGAGTGGATATTCCAGAGAAACTCACAAAATCCCGTGGTGGGGGGAGGGGTTCTGTGGTCTTTGCAATTGCTGGGCCATTACCAGATGGATCACGGTATTTCTTGATGGCGAACCTCCACTTCTAAGTGTAGGCTTCATAAACTCACTGTGAAGAGCTCTGGAATGCAATGACATCATTTTTCAATACCCCCATTGAAATAAAAAAATGCACAATTCATATTTCGTTTTACTAAAGTAACAGAGGAAGATGCTATTCATGAAGTATGTTTTTCTCTCTAAGCAAATGCTTTCTACATTTATTGAATCCTAAAGATGGAAAGGGCATTAAAGATCATAAAATCAAATTGCATCCCAGAGAGAATGTGTACCTTGGAAGAACAGAACCAGAATTACAGACCCTGAAAGAAGGGTAGATGCCCTCTGCTGCGAAGTGTGCTTTCAGAAGGGCAAGGCCAAGCCCTTCTGAAAGGCTCATGAAATTGTCAGAAACTAACTGTGACAGCACCAAGCCAAGGCCCCAATCTTCCCAAGGAACTATTTCAGTGTTTTCTCTTTATCCCATGAAATAAATGTTTTCTCTGTTGCCTCCTTCTGAAGAAAAGAAAAACATTATGACTCTTTTAATCAAGGTAGCAAGACATTGGACCAAGTTTTCTTAGGCCTCAGTATTAGATTTTAAGGTCATAGAGTATTCTTCCTTCACTAGCTGATTTCCTCACAGTATTGATTTGAATTACACATACATCCCCTTAACCTATGACTCTTCACTAATCTCAGTGTATATGAGGTTTATATGAAAATTCCTTTTGGTAATTCACTGGCATTTGTTGTCCTAAGCTGATACCCTGGTACTTGATTAATTTGACAATATCAAATGATACATTTCTAGAAGCAACACATTTTCAAAAAAACTATTTCTAAATTGATAGCATTGTTTCCCCTGAATGGAGAATATTCTGTTTGATGCTTGTATTCCTTTGTTTCCCTGTGTTGCTTAAAATATTTATATTTTCTGCTATTTTTAAAATTTATAATTTATAAATTAAAAATTTTATCTTAAGATTTTTTCAAAGTAATTTGTATTAGAGTTTATCCATTTTATATGTATATTTATTTGCTTACCAGTGTACTATTATGGTATTTTAACAGGAAGTGACACTATCTTACTTATTTGGAAGCTGAACTACAAAGTGACTGAAAACTCTTTTCATACAAAATTTTAAAAAATTAAATACTTCCAGGGTTGATCTTCTCTTTTGAAATAGCCTTATATTGGAATATATTTATTTATAAGTCATATTCATATATTTTATGATAGCATTATAGAAGATGTTTGAATGGAGAGTGGGTCCCAATCTTCATTAGAAACAAACTTAATCAGGACAATAAATACATTCAGTTACTCTCAAAATGTCTAAGGTACTGATAAGTGGGGCAGATTTTTATTTATTTTTTATTGAAATGGCCACCTCAGAGTAAACGTTTGAGAAAAAAGAAAAAACTAATAGAATTATGTCACTTAAAAAAATACAGAAGTTTTCAGACCAAGTCTCCTATCTGTTCCTATGCCGCCATTACTACCAACTGGTCTTCAGAAAAGACTGTCACCATCAATTTTTCATTTTTAAAGGATTTTAATTCTTTCAGCATGTTCATATGGTTTTATAAAGCCCCAGATACCCAGTAAATCCCCTTGGTGTTGTAAGACAAGATTGCTGTTAAAAAATGTTTAGGCTTAGTCAGCTTCTTCTCACTGCTGACTTCATGAGGGGCTCTGGGAAATGGTGTTTATACTAAGCTTAAATTGATAGGGCAAGTTTAATGCAGTCAGGTCAAAGGTACAACTGCTTAGCTGGTCTCATCAACCACTCAAGTTTCAGCATTGGTTTATAAAGAAAGGTCTGTAATGATAACATCTGGCTGCTTGAGCGTGACTGCATTTTGCCTACTATGATTGAATGGAATTTAATGGCGGGAGGAAAAAACCTAGGGCAATTTCATTCTTGAATTATGGTTCCAAATAGATAAGGCAAAATGGCAGACTTTGATTGATCTGGGTCTGGCCATCTAGCAGTTTGTTGAGCAGACTTGCTTCTTTAATCTCTACCACCCCTCTGCCGCTCCCTGGTAAGACAGCCATCCTTGCTGAGTCAGTGGCAAGGGCCCAGAGTGGGCACAGCTGCAACCAGGCTCATGTTAATATGTGTTCAAGGCCTACTTTTTGGCATTGCTCATCTAGTTGGTTCTGACTTCTTGTTCTATAAGGACTGCAAGGGTACTTGTGCTCAGCAGAAAACACAGTGCCCTTCCCTCATAGGATGCTCCACAATGGCTGTTTGCCAGCTGGGAGGGCTGATTACATCGACTGCTAGACAGATATTGCACAGCTTAATTCATGTTGTCAAAGAAAGGAGATGAAGTTAGTTCCTGATCTCCACCATCATTCCAGTTAGCTTACTTTGTGCCAAGGTTACAAGGGCACTTATCTTAGGGAACCAAAATGTAAATGTGTCATTAATCAGTTATAAACATTATAGGAGATGTCTACTATACATCTCTTCCAGCAAGGGACCAATTCAGATTGTACACCAAGACCCCAAGAGTCCTGTGCATTCTGTGGATACTCAATTCCATTAGTGATCACAACACCATAAAATGCTAATTGTGTAAATATAAATCCATGTTCCTTAAGGTCTTTTAAAGTTTTCTTAACTTTACCTTTGGATTAATGAGTATCTGTGTAACTTTTTAAATTTGCAAGAACTTCTTTTTAATTAAACAAATAGACAAAAACTTAAGTAAATCATGGCAGAGACTTGCCTCCCTAGTACAATAAGACTGAGAAAATGGAAAGAAGAGGCAGTTCTCCAATGCTTAACATTTACAATATTTGTTCCACAATGTTTTTGGTCTTGGTGCATTCTTCAGGACGAATAGGAGAGGAGTCCAAACCCACCAGATCCATATTGTACAATACAGAGGGTATAGAGGGAGATGCATTTATTGTGATGCAGGTGAGAGGACCATGGGACAAGAATTTGATTTGCAGTTTTAGGACCTCATAGCTGTTGACCTTAGAATTCTCACAGAACCTTTGTTTCTTTATCCATAACATGGGATAGATGTCTAATCTACTTACCTACTACATACCTACACCCTGTGGCTTATAAGAACCAAAAGCAGTATATGTGGAAGTCCATCTGTAGCCTCCCATCATACCTGAAAGGAAGTGTCATTATCACTTCTCCATTGGTGGTCTATTTCACTGATTCCTGTTCATGTGACCAGAGGTCAGGTTTAACCATCTATGTCACTGAAATTAGAAATAAGGTCCTAAGAAGGAGGACTTCCAGCCAAAATGGAGGCACAAACAGATATACTTTGCCTCCTCATGCAACCAAAAGAAGGACAACAAATTTAAAAACAAAAAACAACCAGAACTGCCAGAAAATCCATCTGTATGGAAGTCTTACAACCAAGGAATTAAAGAAGAAACATTCATCCAGACCAGTAGGAGGGGCAGAGAGGATGCTGCTGGAGGACTGGGTGGGCAAGGCCGCAGCTGATTGACCTGGCAGCCACACATTTTCATGCAGATAAACCAGAAGAAACAATTGGGGGCGTGAGACAGACAGTGCAACACAGGGTTCCAGTGAGGGGAAATAAAACCTCAAAACCTGGCTGTAAAAACTTGTGGCAATTGCATCAGTGGAAAATACTCCTAGCCTTACAGGAGAGTTCATTGGAGAGACCCAGAGGGTCCTAGAATATACACAAACCCACCCACCCAGGAATCAACACCAGAAGGGCTAAATTTGCTTATGGGTAGCAGGGAAGTGACTGAAAGCTGACCAAGAGCTGAGCATGTGGCATCATTCCATCTTTGACCCCTCCCCCACATACAGTGCCACAATGCAGCAAGGTGGGTTGCCCCACTCTGGTGAATATCTAAGACTCTGCCTCTTACAACATAACAGGTGTGACAAAAAAAAATATGGCCCAAATGAAAGAACAGATCAAAGCTACAAAAATAGAACTAAGTAATGAAGATATAGCCAACCTGTCAGATGCAGAGTTCAAAACACTGCTGATCAGGATGCTGACAGAAATAGTTGAATATGGTTGCAAAATAGAGGAAGAAGTGAAGACTATGCAAAGTTAAATAAAGCAAAATATACAAGGAACCAACAGCAAAGAAAAGGAAACCAGGACTCAAATCAACAAGTTGGAGCAGAAGGAAGAAGTAAACATTCAACTAGAAGAGAATGAAGAAACAAGAATTCAAAAAAAAAATGAGGAAAAGCCTAGGAACCTCCGGGAAACTTTTAAATGTTCCAACATCTGAATCATAGGGGTCCAGAAGGAGGAGAGGAAGAGCAAGAAACTGAAAACTTATTTGAAAATATAATGAAGGAGGATTTCCCCAATCTGGCAAAGGAAATAGACTTCTAGGAAGTCCAGGAAGCTCAGAGAGTCCCAAAGAAGCTGGACCCAAGGAAATACACACTCAGCCATAACTTTATTACATTATCCAAGATTAAAGATAAGGAGAGAATCTTAAATGCAAGAAAAAAGGAGGCAGTTACCTACAAAGGAGTTCCCATAAGAATATCAGCTGATTTCTCAAAAGAAACCTTGCAGGCAAGAAGGGGCTGGAAAGAAGTATTCCAAGTCATGAAAGGCAAGCACCTGCATCCAAGATTGCTCTATCCAGCCAAGCTATCATTTAGAATGGAGGGGCAGATGAAGTGCTTCCCAGATAAGGTCAAGTTAAAGAAGTTCATCATCACCAATCCTTCATTATAGGAAATGTTAAAGGAACTTATCTACAAAAAAGATAAAAAATCTGAATAGTAAAGTGACAACAAACTCACAACTATCAACAACTGAACCAAGGGGAAAAAAGAAAGCTAAACAACTAGAACAGGAACAGAATCCCAGAAATGGAGATGGCTTGGAGGATTTTCAGCATTGAGGTGGTGGGGGGAGAATGGGGAAAAAGGTACAGGGAATAAGAAGCATAAATGGTAGGTACAAAATAGACAAGGGAAGGTTAAGAATAGTATAGGAAATGGAGAAGCCAAAGAACTTGTTCATGTTCATATGTATAACCCATGAACATGAACTAAGGCAGGGAGGTGGGGAATGCTGGTGGGAGGGGCTTACAGGACAGAAGGGAATAAAGGGGAGAAAAAAATGGGACACCTGTAGTAGCATAATCAATAAAATATATTTTAAAAATAAATAAATATCAACCCCTTAATAAAAAAGAAGAGAGTCTTATCAATGTTTCTGAACACAGCGGTAAAGAAGTGAGGGAGAAGGGCACGCAGCCTTCAAAGGGTACTCCATGGGCATGGCCCTGTGGCAGATGCATGCTTTGCCAGTTGGAGAACAGCATAGGGGCCAGCATGCCTGGTGCAGAGTGAGCAAGGGCTGGGGATAGAGGAGTGGTTAGGGAGACAGACATGGGCTAGTCACAGAAGGCGCTGCAGCCATTGCTAGAGTGTGGGGTTTTAGTGTATGTGAGAAGGACATCCATGGGGTCGTTTTGGACAGGAAGAACACCAAACTCTGCAGCAGTTTGACTTGCATTCACAAAGCATCATCTGCATGGGGGACCGGTGGCACAGAGAAGTCTGTAGGAGGCCTATGTAGAAGCAGGGAAAAAGTAATGTGGTTTTCTACTGTTGTAGAACCTTTAGGGGGTTTCAATTAAATACATCAGAAGAGGCATTTGGGGGTGCTTTGGTGGAGGGGGCTCCACAGTTTAGACTGGATTGGCTTCATAAGGGGAAGCCATACCTGCCTTTTCTGAGCCAACACCCTCAACTCTCCTTCTGTGTGCTCTACCTGAACAAGTTTCCATGCCCTTAGTGCCCATCTCTTCCTTAGTATCCCCATCAAAGTTTTCAAAGACATCCCAAGTTGCCTTTCTCTACCCTTCCTTACCCAATGCACACTCTAGAAAAGCAAGAAGATGCAAAGGAAAGCTACAGTCTAGTCTTGTGCGCTGAATTCTATGAAAATAAGAAATTTCACTATTTTACCTTAGGTTTTTCCTCTCCCCATAAAAGGAAAGATCATATTTAAAAGGAAAGGGTCTGACCTCTCTCCCAATATCCAAAAGAGGGCAGGGAGAATAGAGAGCTTTTAGTAAAATAATTAAATCTAAACCTATATCCTCAATCTGACAGTCCCATTGCAAGGATTTGTAAACTGAAAGTTTTGCTGAGTCCTCATTGAGTCACTCATCCTACAAACGTCCATTCATCCCAAAGCAGCATTCCTCCCACCTGACTGCCCTCAGCATTTTGGCAGGAGAGAGCATAAAATGTAACTCAGGAGTAACCTCCCAAATCACACTGTCATCAAGTAACAGGGAATATTGGAATGATTTTTTCAGGTGTTTTTTAAGTTGGGGCTCTGATAACAATATATCTAAGTTAATATAATCCAATTGGGGTGACATATATGCACCACTTGAATGTTTCTCTTTTGATATTCCAACAAGTTACCTAAGGTTTACTAGATTCCTGACTGTAACATGGCCCTAGACCTTCTAGAGGTCCACATGAGCCTAGATCCTCCTTCATCTTCCAGAGTTCTCTCTACTTTCCCACAACTGTTTTCAAGTGAACTGGAGTTCCTCGTGTGGGAGCTATAACTCACAGCTGCAGAATTCTGGAATTCCAAGTCACACCCTCAGCACTATGCCACTCTCACCTGTGTAGCCACTCCCAAATGTATACCTTATCCCAGTTCTTCCTGGAGACCTCCTGCCTTTCTATTTATTGAAACATGCAGAGTCCTTCCTTGTTTTGGATGGCACAGGATTATCATCTTGATCCAGACCAGATTTAAATTCTAGCTACCTGAAAATTGGCCATTGGTACATCAATTTCCCATTCCTAAAATAAGGATAAAAGTGAAGTGATAGTCACCTAGTGGAGCCAACTTGAGGACTAAGTGAGTATTGTAAAGCTCCTGGTACACAGGAGGCATTTAAGCAATGCTGGACCTCCTCTTTCCTTTGCCCAGGGCCCACACTGCTGGCAGCCACGCAGCTTTCTACCCTGTCCCACCATCTCAATGTCCAAGGCAATTCATTCTTCACAATCCATAGTTCTCCCTCTGCAGTGTTTCTTTTCATTCTCAGTTATCCACTACATTGTCCCAGTGCAGGATTCCGTGGTTATTGCCCTTGTGATTTTTGATGACTCAGGTGATAGGCTTCTCCTGCCTGTGTTTGCTCTTTTCCGCCATTTTTTCCTCCCTCTATCATCTACACTTTTCTAGCTACCTGATCTGCCTGGGCATTCTCCTCTAGCCAGCCCTGCCGGTGCACTTGCCATGTGGCAGGGAATGAAAAACCAGAGGCCTCCCTCCCTCCACCCACCGCAGCTGCCCAGCGAGGAATTACCCAGAACGTAGCTCACACTCTCTCGCTCTCAATCAAACTCTTACTATTCTGGCTCATTCTAAATATAAAAATTTTATACTAAAAAAAACCCTCGTACTATTCTGGGTTGCACAATGATCAAGGAGTGGCATGACTTGTTTCAATGGGACAGGGTCTGACAGCCAGCCTGGGGGCTTGCCTCCTCTGACACTTATCAGTGGGTCTGCTGCAACTACAGGCCCTACAGAGGCGCTCCCAGCTCGATTGTAAGGCCCAGGCAGTGCAGTGAGTCAGCTGACATACCACTAGCACACTTGGGTGCTCATTTGGATCAGGTGCTTCTAATTTAAGTTCTCAGACCCACTCTGGGCTTATTGTGTGGACTCAAGCAAGCCACTTAACCTGCATGTTTCCTTATATGTCAAATGGAGATAATAATACTTAACTACATCACAGGGTTGTAGTGTATATTAATTAATTAATGTTTGTAAAGTGCTTTGAAGATGCAAGTGCTTAAGTATTCTGATGATAGTTCTTGCTTGTTATTAGAAGCTTCCCAGGTTCCTGGATCATCACTCACTGATTAGACTAGGTTCTAATAGCACCTGCTGTGCCATCCACTCAGGGATCTAAGACATGGCCCTTGAGAATTTATCCCAAATAGATTCATACTTTGAAAAAGATGCTAGTGAGGCCTATGCTCAAACATTCGGCCAGTTACTGGGCTCCTCGCAATTTTCCAGAAGGTTAGAGGACTGCATCATGGTGTTTGCCACAAATGGTGCCTGCTGTAATTGCTTTCATCTTTTATGTGGCACTGCTCAAATACAGACTGAAACTGCTTGCTGGGACTTGTGGTCTCCTCAGGCCATATCTCAAGGTCCAGAAGGGAGAAAATGGGGGCCTATGGTATGCCCAGCACTGTTATATTTTCAAATCCATGAAGCCATGATGGAAAAAATGAGAGGTCCTAATATCACTTGTCTTCCAGGTATATTAGGACCTTGTCTTCTAGGCAGCTCTCTGAAATATTGCAAGTCCTGTGCATGAATATCTTTGCCACCCCACTTTTGTGATTGTGTCCATTTTTATTTTTATTTTTAAAGTATATTTTATTGATTGTACTATTACAGTTTTCCCCATTTTCCCCTTTTATCCCCCCTCCACACTGTACCCCACAACCTTCCAGCATTCCCCCTGCCTTAGTTCATGTCCATGGGTTGTACATATAAGTTCTTTGAGTTCTCTGTTTCCTATACCATCTTTGACCTCTCCCCATTTATTTAATGCCTACTAATTACACTTCTTTCTTGTACTTCCCCCCATTCCTCCCTTCCCCCTCCCCACTGAAAACCTTCCATGTGATGTCCATTCTCTGATTCTGTTCCTGTTCTAGTTGTTTGCTTAGTTTTTGTTTTCATTGTTTTTCTTTCTTTTATTTTTTTTAGGTTCATTTGTTGAAAGTTGTGTTTGTGGTCATTTTTCTGCTCATATTTTTTATCTTCATTTTCTTAGATAAGTCCCTTTAACATTTTGTATAATAATGGCTTGGTGATAATGAACTCCTTTAACCTGACATTATCTAGGAAGCACTTTATCTGCCCTTCCATTGTAAATGGTAGCTTTGCTGGATAGAGTATTCTTGGATGTAGGTCCTTGCCTTTCATGACTTGGAATACTTCATTCCAGCCCTTTCTTGCCTGCAACGTTTCTTTTGAGAAATCAGCTGATAGCCTTATGGGCACTCTTTTGTAGGTAAACTTTCCTTTCCTTTCCTCTTGCTGCTTTTAAAATTCTCTCTTTATCTTTAATCTTGGGTGACTTAATGATGATGTGCTTTGGTGTGATCCTCTTTGGGTCCAACTTCTTTGGGATTCTCTGGGTTTCCTGGAGTTCCTGAAAGTCTATTTCTCTCACCAGATTGGGGAAGTTTTCCTTCATTATCTGTTCAAATAAGTTTTCAATGTCTTGCTGTTGTTTTTCTCCTTCTGGCACCCCTATAATTCAGATATTAGACCATTTCAGGTTGTCCCAGAGATTCCTCAGCCTCTCTTCATTTTTTCAAATTCTTCTTTCTTCATTCTGTTCCAGTTGGATGTTTATTTCTTCCTTTTGTTCCAAATCATTGCTTTGAGTCCTGGTTTCCTTCCTGTCACTGTTGGTTCCCTGAATATTTTGATTTACTTTACTTTGGGTATCTTTCATTTGTTGTTTAATTTTTCGACCAAGCATTTTGATTACCAGGGCTTTAAACTCTTCATCAAGAGAGGTTGGCTATCTCTTCATCGCTTAGCTCTTTCTGGAGTTTTGCTCTGTTCTTTCATTTAGGCCATATTTCTTAGTCTCGGTGCACCTGTTAAGTTGTAAGGGGGTGGAGCCTTAGGTGTTCACCAGGGCAGGGCAACCCTCCTTGATGCCCTGCAGCACTGCCTGTGGAGGAAGGGCCAGAGAGAAAACAATGCAGCTTGCCTGCTCGGCTCTAGCCCCACTTTCCAACAAACTCTCATGTGAGACTGGGCGTTTCTACCACTGCAGCAACCCTTGCCATAGTCCACTGTCAACTCTGAGTCTCCGTTTCCTATTCAGTCAGCCTCGCCCCCGAGGTCCACCACCTTGCCAGGGGTTCTCTGTCCACTCATCTTACTGGTCTGGTTGGTCTGGCTGACTGCTTCTTTAATTCTGTGGTTGTTGGAGTTCCATGCAGTCTAATTTTCTGGCACTTCAGGTTGTTTATTGATTTTAGATCGGTTGTTATCCTCCTTTTGGTTGTCTGAGGAAGTGAAGGGTTTCTCCCCTACACCTCCATCTTGGCTGGAACTCCAGTTGTGTCTATTTCTTTCTTTTTTAATGCATATTAATATATTTATTAGTTATGCTATTACAGATGTCCCATTTTCCTCCCTTTATTCCCCCCTATCCTGTGCACCCCCTCCCACCCACATTCCCCCCATTTAGTTCATGTCCATGGGTCATCCATAAGTTCTTTGGCTTCTACATAGCCTATACTATTAACCTCCCCCTGTCTATTTTCGACCTACAATTTATGCTACTTATTCTCTATCTTTTCTCTCTCTTTTCCCCTCTCACTCCCCTGCTGATAACCCTCCATGTGATCTCCATTTCTGGGATTCTGTTCCTGTTCTGGTTGTTTGCTTAGTTTGTTTTTGTTTGTTTTTTAGGTTCAGTTGTTAATAACTGTGAGTTTGTTGTCATTTTACCATTCATAGTTTTTTATCTTCTTTTTCTTAGATAAGTCCCTTTAACATTTCATATAATAATGGCTTGGTGATGATGAACTCCTTTAACTTGACCTTATCTGGGAAGCACTTTATCTGCCCTTCCATTCTAAATGGTAGCTTTGCTGGATAGAGTAATCTTGGATGTAGATCCTTGCTTTTCATGACTTCAAATACTTCATTCCAGCCCCTTCTTGCCTGCAAGGTTTCTTTTGAGAAATCCATTGACAGTATTATGGGAACTTCTTTGTAGGTAACTGTCTCCTTTTTTCTTGCTGCTTTTAGGATTCTCTCCTTATCTTTAATCTTGGCTAATGTAATTATGATGTGCTGTGGTGTGTTATATTTTAAAAGACTATAGCGGGATTTGGATTTTAGGTGTGCTACCATCCTCAATAATGTCATATTACCTATGTCTCACAAAACAAATAGGTAGTTTAAGTTCAGGTACCAGTCAGCTAATAATCAGAATGGAAAGAATTCATTCCCAGCCAGGTTGGAGATGTGGCTCTTACACAGTTCATCAAAGAGGTGAACAGAACAGAATGTGTCCCCACAGTTTACAACTTTGATTCAACATATGTCTTCATTTCTTTCCTACTAGAAGTGCCATTCAGGATCCTTTATGTTCTTTTCCTCCTCAGTCTTTCTAGAGAAACACATGCCATGTCTGAAATATTTTCAAGGTTTCAGAAAACTGAAATGGCTTTCTTAGATCTTCTGGGCAGTTTGTGTTTTTGTTTCTTTTGGATGTTAGGTGCTGTAAGCCATCACTAAGCCCCATTCTTTAAAGTTTTGTATGAAGAATTAACTCTAAATTAAGATTTTTAGATTCCTGTAGCTGAAATGTTAGGCTTCACCTTAAAAAAATATTATTCCAGTTTCATTAAGGGCCCTTGGGTTTTCATTGGCATGTGGATGGTAGCTTTACTTTGCCCTGCCCATGATTGCTCCAGATATGGTTAGCAGGGGCTTTCCAGGCAGGCTATAGCAAGAAGTGTGACAGTATGTGTAAAACAGCAAGCATGTCATTTTATTCAAGGTGCTACTTATGTGCTCACCTTAAGAGCACAAGCAAGGTGGGTCCTGGAAATATTGGTGGAAACACTTTGTACATGATTTTCTAAACTCTATGTGGTACACCTGAAATTAATACAGAATAATATTGAAAAAATAAAATAAAGAGCACAAGCAGGGGCTTTGGGATGGGGGAGCGATGTGATACACTTGTAGGACATGGGCCTGCACTCTGCTCTCACAGAGTGACCCTGTGCAGACCACTGACAGTTCTTTGGAGATGTACCACAGGGGCCTGAGTTTAATAAGGACTCCCTTTTTCTGGTGATTCTAGCATGTTAGGGAAATGAAGTGGGTTTAAAATGAATGTTATGCATTTTTAAAAGGGACATTACAATTAAGATCATCTCGTTGCTAGCAGCTAGCTTGTTTTCTGAATAACAATGTCTTTTACAAATGACTGAGTATTCTTAAAGGCTCTCTAAAGTACACTATGGCAAACTCTCAGAGTGCAAGTGTCCACTACTGCCTTAAACCAATTTATTATAACTGAAACCTTACATAGAATTGAGCAGGACCAGTGAAAAAGGAGTATACTCTTTTCCTCTTGCCAAACCTCAATGACTCTAGCCTTTTGTTTCACTCATGGACTTCCTGTCACCCACCTGCCAGTCTGTTCCTCTCCATCCAGCCCCTTCCTTCTCTCCCTCGTTTTTTGGCACAGCACCCAGTGCACCCATTGTGAGGTGTTCAGGCTATGATGCACAACATTATGGTTTGATGTACATGATACACATCTCGCTAGACAACTTTGATTTTAGAAATGAGCTTTACTTAAAACAACGTCCCCTGCAGGACCTTACTGAGGCAAAAATGTTATAAAACTGATGGATGGTGATGGTTGTGCAACATGGTAGAGCAACTAAACATCATTGAGTCATACAGTTAAAATGGGTGAATTATATGCAACAGTGAAGTGACAAAGGGAGGGAGGGAGGGAGGGAGAAAACTGCCCCATAGGCACTTCCAGCATGCAATCCCCCATGTTCCTACCCTGCACAGCAGAGGGAATTGTCAGCCTCCTGCCCAATGCATTGATCCTCACATATCCTCACAGAGGCCAAGCAGCGTCTGTTTTGCCCCAGTGACAAAGGCTTGGTCACTAACTCACAAGGCAACTTGTTCCACTGTCAGAATGCTGATGTTATTACAAAGTTATTTTTTCTGTTAATCTAAAACCTGCCTCCATGAACTTCTACATTTATCTACCTTAAACAATTCTAATCCCTCATTCATATTAGTCTTTCAGATATTAGAAGACAGCTCTCAGGCTTCCCCCAACCCAGATCAAGGTTCTCTTGTCTAAGCAAACATTAACTAACTCACCTTCTTCATTCCTTGGACATTTTTTAACAATGGGTTTGGCTGAAGTGACAACACCATGCTGCCAGTGCAACTTCAGTTAAGAGAGGGACCTCCCCAGGACAGGTGCTTCAACTTCTGGTTTAAAAAAGGAACATTGATCTAAGCAGGGTTGTCCAACCTGCAGCCCACAGGCAGCATGCAGCTCAAGATAGCTGTGAATGCAACCTAACACAAAATCGTAAATTTACTTAAAACATTGAGATTTCTTTTTGTGATCATATGTCTCAGTGTATTTAATGTGTGGGCCAAGACAACTCTTCTTCTTCCAGTATGGCCCAGAGATGCCAAAAGGTTGGACACCCCTGAATTTCTCAGGTGCTTTAAATATTCCAGATTCTGTGGTTTTGAGATAAAGAACTATGAACATATATGCTGATGTTGTTAGTCTTGCTCTTTTTTTCAAAAAATTTGCTTTCTTCTTCATGATCAGTTGACTTCACATGATTGAGTATACCATCAAGTAGATGAAGCACTGGCTGGAATGGACAGCAAAACTGCCATGTGCCCTGTGATGCTGCCATGAGTCCCCACCTTGTACAGGTGGTTATGTCTCTGGGTTCTCCTGGAGGTGAGGCAGGCCTGACCCTAGTCAGTACAGTACACTCTACTCATTCCGTGGAAAAACTATCAATAAAATGAGATTTCACAAACTGCGGGTTCAGCTTGGAAACAATGAACAAGTTGAAGTGTGCTTATTGGAGAAGAAACTGCTGGATAATAATTGATATTTTCCCCTAAATCCACATAAAGAGGTACATATACCTTTAATATGAAGGATAGCAATATTCTTAAAAGTAGTTCATGATGAAACACCTAACTTAAAGAGAAGACAACCCTCAAAATAATGTCTTTCAGTTTAGAATTCAATGACCCATTTTTCTAGATCATCATTTGGATATCAATTTGCAAACACATACCCTTTGAAGTCCTAGCCTCCGAGTTGTTCCATCAGAATTCTCCAGAAATGTGTAAGGCACAACTGAAGAGACCCTGGCCCTGGACCAGAGTGCCACTGTCCACAGAGCTCACCCATGCTTTAAAAAAGGCAGTGGGGGGGCAGGATGGTGGGCATTTACTTGTATTATGTGAGTTGTTTGCCTGTGTGTAGGTCTTTGTTATAAGACTACTTTCAAGGAGTAAAGAATAAAGGTAATGAAAGAAAATTTTGCTTAATTCCCAAGGGAGAGAGAAAGCAGTGGGACAGGAATGAGTGAGCATAAGGTGCCTGACCTCAGCTGTCACTTTGGCTGGAAACATTTTTCAGTGCCCAGTTGGTTACTGCTCCTGAAAGAATACTAAGGACAGGAAATTTGGTCTCATTTCACAAACTAAGGTAGTGAAAGAGCCGTGTGAATACCACTTAATAAATGCCTTGGTCTGTTTTTAACAATGCAGAGTATCAGTGTTCTGCTTGAAAGCATTCCTAAGCTAGTCAATGTTGTAAAACAATACAGAAAACTGGCATTTTTATTGTGACACAAGTTACCATATAGCAGTTATCTACTGGTTCATCTGGTTTTTATGATCCCCAGTGTAGCTGTCATATTCTGGCTCAATCAAGATCTTTAAGCTCAGCCTCTCTTATTTCAACACTAGCTTAAGTGCCTCAGTGCACCTTCCCACAGGATCCTAATGGACTCTGTCTGCAGGTGTGTGCCAGACAAGCTCAGTCCAGTTCTGTTCCTTCATACCTCACTCTTGGCTTTATCTGGGAACACGTGCATGAGGCAGAGACTTCACCGCACCCATGCTCATCAGGAAGCTGATGGTATCCTGGTCAGATTTCCATGAATCACCAAGAGAATCAGGCCTGCAGAGAGCCAATACCCCTCCTATAGCAAAGCAAATACTCTCAAGTGTCCCCTTCACCAGAGGAGTATGGTGTGGCTGTGTGGTTCACGTCACCATAGATGAGCTACTTGACTCTGCTTGGTTTGGGTAGATGAGGGGCTCAGGCTCAAATGGCCCCTCTCTGCCACCTAGAACAGCCCTCATGTGCTCCATGAGGGAGGTGGTCATGCCTACAGTCCACCACTACACCATGACATACCACTGTCAGATGAAAGAATTGATTCAGCATTTTAAATCATTGGAGTCTCTGACAGTGTCATAATGAATGACCGTATAATCCATGAGGGTTTTTCATCCCCCAAAACAAGTTTCTTTGTGGTTTGCTGGTACAGAATATAAGTTGACTTCAGTGAGATGTGGTTTTGGATGAAGCAGAGGGTCCTGGTGAGCTGCCTCTCCCATGTTTGGGGTTGGAGATCCCTGATGAGCTGTGTCACTCCATGGTCCCAGCACTACATACTACATCTCTTTCCTTCCCTGGTGCCTGTTTTCCCCTGAGGAAGCCTCTAGCTTGGTCCTCAAAGGGAAGCCAAACTTCAGTCTTTCCTTGTGCCTTGCACACACAATTGTAAATATTGTTTCCTGGTGAGGGTCCAGTTGAAGGAACTCAGCCCTTCTCCAGCACAGCACACTGTATGCTATAGACCTCCAGTCTTTTAATCAGTAGTATTTCAGTTGTATGGAGGGAAAGTGCCACAGCATGTAACCAGGAGCCAAACCCAGATCAAAGTATGTTTTCTAACAAGCAAATAATTCTACTTCACCATTACGTACTGACTCACCCTTTACAAAGCCTTTTGCAGATATTATCTCATTCGAGCCTAAATTTGTGATTTGTGATGTAAGTCTACCTGGGGAACAGGGTAAAAGAAGAGTAGGGCAAAAAACATTTTTTAAACAAATGAGTAAATTGCTTCCTCATTGACAAAAAAAGGATAATCTATGTCTAATATAGCAACTTAAGTTGTAACTGACTGTGGAGGTAGTAACTTTCTCCTCCAAATTGTACTGGTATGAGGCCCTGTTGCCGACAGACCCCACATGCCTTAGCACATGCTTCCTGTAGTCAGGGCTCCAGATGCATAAATGAGTCTTTAGACACAGTAGTGAGGACATTTCCAAAGCTCAGTTTATCAGTGATAGAAGAGACTCATAAGGCATTTGTTTTCTTTTTCAGAAAAAGTTAGTTAACCTTACTTGAAAAATTGGCCTAGTTATATTGGAAAATTAATCTTATTAGTTAAGATAATTATCTTGCATGAATAAATGAAAAAAAAAGGAGAGAGTCAACCTAGTGGGTTTGGCAGATGTCATGAAGCTCGAGTTATGTAGACAGATGTCCTGGGTCTAAGTGCCAGCTTAGTATCTGTGTGACTTTGGACCATTCACTTAACTCCTTGTCTCATGTGACCCAAAGATTTGACTTGCAATTGACAAAGATGTGACACTGACTCAGAAAATTATCATTTACCATAGCAGCATATAGCATGGCCCAATAAAAAGCTCTGAATTATTGATTCTGAGTGATATATAAATACATTCACTATGCTCTTTCCAGCTTTGTGTTAAAAATATTATAGACTTTCAATATAAAAATGCTAATGTATTTATTTTACATAAATGTAAAAAATGCTAATGTATTTATTTTACATAAATAGGAAAATTCTACATTTAAATATATATATATATATATATATATACTTACATATACACACACATCAGTTTGAACATGTAGTTGAATGAGCAGCTTTAGAAATTTAAGAAAATAATCAGAATCCATACATTCACCCCTGCACTTCCTTTTGAATTCAGCATTGAGTTTCATGATATAGCCAGCACTGTGCTAGGTGCTGTGCTACAAAAATCAAGGTTTACATGCCAACTAAGGCAGTATAGCTCTAGTGTGGCACTTTTTTTTAATTAAATTTATTAGGGTGGCATTGGTTAATAAGATGATATGGATTACAGGTGTATAATTCCATGATACCTGGTCTGTATATTGCACTGTGTGCCCATCACCCAAAGTCAAATCTTCCACCACCACCATACACTTGACTCCCTTTGCACTTAATTCTTTTGGGTATGTACCAAGAGGTACAATTGCTAAATTATACATTAATTCTTTTTCTATTTTTTGAGAAATTTCAGCACTGTTTTGTACAGTGCATAAGGGTTGCAATTTCTCCACATTCTCATCAATACTTGTTATTCACTTTCTTTTTTATAATAGCCATCCTAAAAAATGTAGTGTGGTATCTCATTGTGTTTTTATTTGTGTTGCCATAATGATTAGTGATGTTAACAATCATCCCATTTCCTTTCTGGCTCTTTGTACATCTTCTTTGAAGAAATATCTATTCAAGTCCTTTTCCCATTTTTTAATTGGTTAGTTTGTTTTGTTGTTCAGTTGTAGGAGTTTGGATTTATGATTATCAAATATTTTCTCCCATTCTGCAGGTTCCTTTTTCACTCTTTACATGATGTCCTTTGATACGCAGAATTTTTCATTCCAGTGTAGTGCAGATCACCTGTTTTTACTTTTATTGGCTGTGCTTTTGGTGTCATAACCAAGAAATAATTGCCAGATCCAATGTCAGAAATTTTTTCTCCTATGTTTTCTTATGTTTTATAATTTTAGCTCTTAAGTTTTGATCTCTGATAATATGTTTTGTTTCAATTTAATCTTTATTTTATTTTTTAAATTACAGTTGACATACAATATCTATTAGTTTCAGGGGTACAACATAGTATTTAGACATTTATATACTTTATGAAGTGATCACCCCAATAAATATAGTATGCATCTAATACCATACAGAACCATTACAATGTTATTTACTATATTCTGACACTATACTCTATATTCATGTGACTATTTTAATAACTGGCAAGTTGTTCTTTTTAATCCCTTTTACCTTTTTCACTCATCCCCCCAAACTCCCCTCCCATCTGGGAACCATCAGTTTGTTCTATGTATCAATAAGTGCATTTCTGTTTTGTTTGTTCTTAATTTTGTTATTTAAATTCCACATATGACTGAAATCATATGGTGTTTGTCTGACTTAATACCCTCTAGGTCCATCCATGTTTCTGCAAATAGTGAAAATTTATTTTTATGGCCAACTAATATTCCAATGTATATGTACCACTTTTTCTTTATCTAAGTGTCTATCAATGGACACTTAGGTTGCTTTCATACCTTGGCTATTATAAATAATGCTGCAATGAACATAGGGATGTGACAGGGAGCAATGCTGCTTGCTCCGCTCTCAGCCGGCTTTCAGTCACTTCCCCTGCTACCCACAAACAAATTGGGCCCTTCTGGTGCTGATACCTGGGTGAGTGGGTTTGTATACATTCTAGGCCCCTGTGGGTCTCTCCATCGAACTCTCCTGTGAGTCTGGGAGTTTCTTCTACTGCCGCAATTCCCACAGGTTTTTACAGCCAGAGGTTTTGAGGTGTTATTTCCCCATGCTGGAACCCTGGGTTGTGCAGTCTGTCTCAGTTCCCCAGTTGTTCCTCCTGGTTTATCCTCACACAAATGTGGGACCACCGGGTCCTCCAGTCACTGTCTTGCCTCGAGTCCTTTCCACCACAGCTACCCATCTCCACCCCTCCTACCTGTCTAGGTGAATATTTCTTCTTTAACTTCTTGGTTGTTGGACTTCCATACAGTTCAATTTTTTGGTAGTTCTGGTTACTTTTTGTTTTTAAATTTGGTGTCATCCTTCTTTTGGTAGTATGAGGAGGCAAAGTGTATCTACCTATGCCTCTGTCTGGGCTGGAAGTTGAAGATAAGGAGATAATCTTAAAAGCAGCAAGAGAAAAATAGATGGTTACCTACAAAGGAGTTCCCATAAGAATATCAGCTGATTTCTCAAAAGAAAGCTTGCAGGCAAGAAGGGGCTGGAAAGAAGTATTCAAAGTCATGAAAGGCAAGCACCTGCATCCAAGAGTACTCTATCCAGCCAACCTATCATTTAGAATGGAAGGGCAGATAAAGTGCTTCCCAGATAAGGTCAAGTTAAAGGAGTTCATCATCACCAGTCCTTTAATACATAAAATATATTAAAGGGACTCATATAAGAAAAAGAAGATTAAAATCTGAATAGTAAAGTGACAACAAACAGGCAACTATTAGCAACCAAACCTAAACACAAAAACAAAAACAAACTATGCAAACAACTAGAACAGTAACAGAATCCCAGAAATGGAGAAATGGAGAAAAAATGCACATGCGGGGTTATCAGCAGTGAGGGGGAGAGGGAGACTGAGGGAAAAGGTACAGGGAATAAGAAGCATGAATGGTAGGTACAAAATAGACAGGGGGAGGTTAAGAATATAGTAAATGGAGAAGCCAAAGAACTATATGTACGACCAACGGACATGAACTAAAGTGGGGGGATGCTGGTGGTAGGGGAGGGAAGGGTGGAGGGGAATAAAGGGGAGGAAAAAAATGGGACAACTGTAATAGCGTAATCAATAAAATATATTAAGAAAAGAAAAAAATGAACATAGGGGTATATATGTCTTTTCAAATTTGGATTTCTTTGGATAAATACCAAGAATTGGAATTTTGGGTCATATAGTAGTTCCATTTTTAATTTTTTGAGAACTCTCCATAATGTTTTCCATAGTGGCTACACCAATTTACAATCCTACCAACAATGCACAAGGGTATTCCTTTCTTCACATTCTTGCCAGCACTTACTGTTTGTTAATTTATCAATGGTAGTCATTCTGACAGGTGTGAAATGACGTCTCATTCTAGTTTTGATGTGCAATTCCCTAATTATTAGTGATGTTGATCATCTTTTCATGTGTCTGTTGTCCTCTTTAGAGAAATGTCTATGCATATCCTCTGCTCATATTTTTAAGATTTTTAACTTATTTATTTTTAGAGAGAGGGGAAGGGAAGGAGAAAGAGAGAGAAAGAAACATCAGTGAGTGGTTGCCTCTCATGTATCCCTCCACTGGGGACCTGGCCCACAACCCAGGCATGTGCCCTGACTGGGAATCAAACTGGTGACCCTTTGGTTCACAGGCCCACACTCATCCACTGAGATACCCCAGCCAGGGCCTCTGCTCATTTTTTAATCATTTTGCTTGTATGTGTTTTGATGTTGAGTTATATGAGTTTGATTTATATTTTGAATATTAACCCCTCACTGGATACATCATTTGCAAATATCGTCTTCCATTTAATGGGCTACCTTTTTGTGTGTAAATGATTTCCTTTATAGTACAACAGCTTTTTAGTTTGATGTCATCTCATTTGTTTATTTTGTTGTCTTTGCCCTAGGACACATATCAGAAAACAAACAAACAAAAAACATTGCTAAAACCAATGTCAAAGTTTTTGTCTGTGTTTTCTTTTAGGAGTGTTATGGCTACAGGTCTTATATTTAAGTCTTTAGTCCATTCTGAGTTAATTTTTTATATGGTATAAGAAAGTAATTTAGGTTCACTTTTTGCATCTATCTGTCCAATTTTCTCAATATTTTTTATTGAAGAGACCATCTTTATCCCATTATATATTCTTGCTTCCTTGCCATAGATTAATTGATCATATAAGTATGGGTTTATTTTTAGGTTCTGTATTCTAGTCCATTGACCTATGTTCTGTTTATATGTCAGGACCAGTTTGTTGATTACTGTAGACTTATAGTATGCTTTGATATCAGGTAGCATGGTATCTCCAACTTCGTTCTTCTTTTCTGAAGATTGCTGTGGCTATTCAGGGTCTTTTGTGGTTCTATATAAATTTTAGAATTATTTGTTCTAGTTCTGTGAGAATTGCTTTTCATATTTTAATAGGGATTGCACTGAATCTATAGATTATGTAGTATAGACATTTTAACCGTATTAAGTCTTCCTATTCATGAACATGGTATATTCTTTGAAAAAAAAATTTTATTTCTCTTTAGAGAGGGGGGAAAGAGGGAGAAAGAGGAGAGAAACATCAATATATGAAAGAAACATTAATTGGTTGCCTCTTGCATGACCCCAGCCAGTCACCCCCAGCTGAGGACCTGTACCCTGACCAGGAATTGAACTGGCAACCTTTCAGTTCATGGGACGATGCCCAACCCACTGAGCCACACCAGTCAGGGCAACATGGTGTATTCCTTAATTTATTTGTATCTTCTTCATTTTCTTTTTTCAGTGTCTTATAGATTTCCAAGTATAGATCTTTTACATGCTTGGTTAAATTTATACCTAGGTATTATATTCTTTTGGATGCAATTATAAATGAGGTTTTTTCCTTAATTTTTCTTTCTAATAATTCATTATTAGCATTGAAAACTGTGACCAATTTCTGAATATTAATTTTGTATCTTTTATTTTTATATTTTACTGGATTTATTTACTAGTTCCAATAGTTTTTTGGTGGAGTCTTTAGGGTTCTCTATATATAGTATCATGTCATCTGTAAATAATGACAGTTTTACTTCTTCTTTTCCAGTTTGGATGCCTTTTATTTATTCTTCTTGTCTGATTTCTGTGGCTAGGATTTCCAGGTCTATGTTGAATAAAAGTGATGATGGTGGACATCTTTGTCTTGCCCCAGAACTTGAAGAAAAAACTATTAGCTTTCACCATTAAGTATGATGTTAGCTGTATGTTTGTTATATGTGGACTTTATTATGTTGATGTATGTTTCTTCTATACCTATTTTGCTGAGAGTTTTTTATCATAAAATGGATGTTAGATTTTTGTCAAATGCTTTTTTTACATTTATTGATATTATTTTATTCTTCATTTTTTGTATGTGTTATTATCACAGTAGTTGATTAGCAAATATTGAAGCAGTCTTGCTTCCCAGAATTAAATCCCACTTGATCATGGTATATGATATTTTTAGTATATTGCTGAGTTGTTTGGTAAAATTTTGTTGGGGATTTTTGCATCTATGCTCATCAGGGACATTGGGCTGTAATTTTCTTGTAGAGTATCTTTGTCTGGTTTTGGTATTGGGATAATGCCAGCTTTGTAAAGTGAGTTTGGAAGCCTTCCCTCCTCTTTAATTTTTTGGAAGAGTTTGAAAAGGATGGGTGTTAATTCCTCTTTGAATGTTTGGTAAAATTCACCTGAGAAATCACTGGTCCAGGGCTTTTGTTTGTTCAGAGGGGGGCTTTTTTGGTTTGTTTTTTGTTTTTGAAAGATTGTATTCATTTACTTTTAGACAGAGGGGAAGGGAGGAAGAAAGAGAGGGAAAGTAACATCATTGTGTGGTTGCCTCTCATGCACCCCCAAACAGGGACCTGGCCTGCAACCCAGGCAAGTGCCCTAACTGGGAATTGAACGAGCAACCTTTTGGTTTGCAGGCTTGCACTCAATCCACTTAGTCACACCAGCCAGGGCTGTTGGGAGTTTTTTAATTACTAATTTGATTTTGTTAGCAATTATTGATCCATTTATATTTTCTGTGTCTACTTGATTCAGCCTTGGAAGATTGTGTATTTCTAGGAATTAGTATCTACTTCTTCCAGTCTGTCCAGTTTGGCATAGAATTGTTCATAGAATTTTCTTATGAACTTCTGTATTTCTGTGATTTTGGTTTTCACTTCTTTTTTATTTCTGATAGTTTTTATTGGAGCATTTCTCTCTTTTCCTTGATAAGTCTGGCTGAAGGTGTCACAATTTTGTTTATTTTTTCAAAGAACCAGGTGTTGGTTTTTTCTGTCTTTTCCACTTTTAGTCTCTGTTTCATTTATTTCCATTATGATCTTTATTATTTCCTTCCTTCTACTCACTTTGGACTTTATTTCTAGTTCCTTTTAGGTATAAGTTTAGACTGTTTGAGAGTTTTTCTTGTTCCTTGAGGTAGGCTTACATTGCTTTGAATTTCTTTCTTTGAACTGCTTTGGCTATGACCCATAGAATTCAGGGAATTGTGTATTCACATTCATTTGTCTGAAGGTATCTTTTTCCTCCTTGATCTTGTTGTTAACTCATTTATTGTTTACTAGCATGTTATTTAGCCTCCCCACATTTGTGATTTTTTCACTTTTTTTCTTGTAATTGATTTCTGGTTTCACATCATTGTTAACGGAGAAGATGCTTGATATGATTTCAATCTTCTTAAATTTATAGAGATTTGTTTTGTGACTTAACATGTGGTCTATCCTGGAAAAAGCTCCTCATGCACTTGAAAAGAATGTATATTATGCTGCTTTGGGATGAAATGTCGTAAAAATACCATGTAAGTCCATCTACTCTAATGTGTCATTTAAGACCACTGATTCCTTGCCATGTACCCCAACTTTTTCTTCATTTCAATTTGCATGAACTATCTTTTTCCACCCCTGTACTTTTCAGTCTATGTGTGTCGTTTATTCTGACATGGGTCTTTTGTAGGTAGCGTATATATGAGTCTTGTTTTTTTATTTATTCAACTCTCCTGTCTTTCGATTAGAGTATTTAATCCATTTACATTTAAAGTAATCATTGATATGTTTATACTTATGAACATTTTCTTGTATTCTGATTGTTTTTGTTCTGATTGGAAAGGAACAGTTCTTTTCTGTTCCTTTCCAATCCTCTCACTCTTTTATATTAATGACTTTTGGTAGTGTTATATTAAGATTGTTTTTCCTTTATTTTTTGTATATATGTTATAGATTTTTTTGGTTTGTGGTTACCATGTGCTTCACATATACCAAACTATCATTATAGCAGTCTATTTTAAGTTGATGGTTGCCTAAGTTTGAATACATTAAAAAGTCACTGCAATTTTTCCTTATTTCCACCATACTTGTGTTTGTGTCATCATATGTTACTTCTTGTGTGTGTGTGTGTGTGTGTGTGTCTTAATTTATTGTTGTAATTACATATGGTCTTCCTACATATTTCTTTTAATATTTGCACTAGCTTAATAATTGGCTTATCTACTGCTTTTATTACATGTTTGCCTTTGTCAGTGAGGGTTTTTCTTGTCTATATATATTTATTTTTGTTTTTGATCTCTTCTTTTCTATGTAAAGAAGTCCTTTTAACATTTCTTGTTATTCTGGTTGAATAGTGATGAAGCCCTTGAACTTTTTCATGTCTAGGAAACTCATATATTTCCTTCAATTCTGAATGGTAGCCTTGCTGGGTAGTGTAATCTTGGTAGTAAGCTTTTATCCCTTGAATATTTCATGCCATTTCTTTCTGGCCTGCAAAGCTTCTGTTGAAAATTCAGCTGGCAGTCTTAGGGAAGCTTCCTTGAACATACTAACTGTTTTTCTCTTGCTATTTTTAAGATTCTGTATCTTTAACTATTGCCATTTTAATTACAATATATCTTGGTGTGGGTCTCTTTGGGTTCATCTTGTCCAAGACTCTGCATTCCTGAACATGGATGTTTATTTTTTTTACCAGGTTAGGGAAGCTTTCAGTTGTTATTTTTTCAGATAAGTTTTTGATCACTTTATCTCCTTCCACTACTCCTATGATGAGAATGTTGAGACACTCAATGTTGTTCCAGCAGCCCCTTAAACTATCCTCCTTTTTTATTCTTTTTTTTAATTTTTGCTTTTCTGATTGGGTTTTTTTCCACTATCTCTTCTAGATTGCTGATTTGTTCCTCTGCTTCCTTTAACTTGCTGTTAATTCCCTCTAGCATGTTCCTCATTTTAGTTGTATTCATCATTTCTGACTGGTTATAGTTTATGTTTTTATCTCTTTGGTGATGTCAACACTAAGCTAATCTATTATTCTTCCAGGTTCATTGAGCACGCTTATAACTAATGTTCTGAACTCTTCATGTGGTAGATTTCCTGTCTCCATTTTGTTTAGTTCTTTTTTTGGGGGGGTGGGGGGTGGACTTTTTTCATTTGGAAATGTTTCTTTGCCTCCTGATTTTGGCTGACACTCTGTATTTGTTTCTATATGTTAGGTAGATCTACTACATCTTCTAGTCTTCAAAGAGTGTCCTTATGTGGAAGGTGTTCTATGGTACCCAGTGGTGCAATGTTTCTGGTCACCTAAAACAACTGCTCCAAGGTGTCTCCTGTGTGGTTTGTGTGTGTCCTCTTATTGCAGTTGACTCTTGATTGCTTTTAGCATATCTGTGGATGTTGTTTACCCTCAGGCTAACAGGCTGTGAGGGCTGGTTGTGACAACATGGACAAGTCTGCTAGGGCTCACCCCACAGAACAGGAGTCATTTAACAGGATTCTGGTGACAGTTGAGTTCGCACTTCATGTGTGTTGGTTGTGGAATTGTTTAGGTGAGGCTCTGGTGTGGTCTGAAGCTGGCCATGTATGTATTTGTTGGGTAAGGAGCCAGTCAGCTGCTGCTTGTTCCAGGCTTTGGGCCACTTAGTAGAAGCTACAAAGTGATATGCAGTTGGTTGCCACATGTGCTAGGCTTGAAGGCACTTGGGAGAGTCCACACTGTGAGCCAAGGCCTAGGACCCTTGGATGGGTACTATAGTGTGAGTTGTAGCCAACTGCTTCTTGTATGGGGTTTGTGGACTTTTGAGAGATTCTGCAGAGCTAGCTGAGGGTGTCTGCCACTCTTGTGTGGTTTGTGGATTTGGAGGGAAGTCTGCAGCATTATCCAAGGCAGGTTGCTTGTGTGGGGAAGCTACTGTAAGAGGCTCAACTCAGGAGAGAATTGGGTGGGGTGGGGGCTCAGAAAATCACTGGAGCGAGTGGTGTTAGCCAGGTTAATGGAGAGCACAGATTTGGTGTCCACCAGTACTGGGCCAGCTGGGTGGGAGAAGAGCCCCACAAACCAACCATGGAACCTGGCAGTGCTTCTGTCCCCTGAGAGAGTTGGCCTGATTCCTGCCTTTCCAATCTTTACCCTGAAGTTAGTCAACTTAGTTCCTCTCTTGACACTTAGTTCCTTGATTCCTGACACTTTGTGAGTGATTGCCCCTGTGCTGGAGTTTAGTGTGAGTGAATTTGTATGTAGGCCCTTTAAAAGTAGCATTCTCAGTCTCCCACAGTCCATTGCCTCTCTGGGAGAAAATTGCCCTTGCTCCTCACAGACAGATGTTATGCAGATCCCTCTGCCTCGTACTGGTACCCCTTAATTGGAAGTCTAGTTTGGGGCTGTGACCCCTCACTCCTTGCGGGGACTTCCACAGCTGAAATATCCCACCATTTCTTAATCACCACAGGATGGGCATAGACCTGCCTGGTCTGTGTCACTGCTCCTCCATCCAGTCTTGATGTGGTTTCTTCAGTTATACCAATTCTGTTCAGCTAGTCTTCAGACAGTTCTCAGTGATGGTTGTTCTTCTGTAATTTAGTTGTAATTTTGATGTGATCATGGGAGGAGGCAAGCTCTCAGTTTACCTACTCCACCATCTTGACTTCATCCTCCTTGTCTGATCCATTTTGAGTTGATTTGTGTATATGGTATAAAATAAGGGTCCAAGTTCATTCTTTTGCATGTGGATATCCTACTTTTCCAATATCATCTATTCAAAAGACTGTCATTTTTCATTATATGGTCTTGGCACCCTTGTCAAAACCATTTGACCATAGATATGAGGATTTATTTTGGGGATCTCTATTTTATTACATCAGTCTGTTCACCAGTCTTTATTCCAAATACCACCCTGCCTTGATTACTGTAAGTTTGTAATAAGTTTTGAAATCAGAAAGTGTAAGACTTCCAACTTTTTTCCCCAAGGTTCTGTCTTTTCCCTGTCCCTTGAAATTCTTAGGGCGGACTTCTATTTCTATAGAAAACACCATTGGAATTTTAATAGAGATTGTATTGAATGTGTACATTTCTTTTGATAATGTTGTCATCTTAACCACATTAACTCTTCTAATTAATGAACAAGGGATGTCTTTCCATTAAGTTGTCTTTTACACTTGTTTTTGAAGGTCCATTATAAGTTCAGCACCATATTTGATTATGGAAAAAAAGAAAAATTTAATCTTTTCCCTAGAGCAATGTACAGTCCAATTTGAATGATAGACAAATTAAATAAGTCAAGAGCATAGATGAGAAGTGACACCAGGTGAGTGCATCTGGGGTGATACCGTGAGGGTCTGAGGAAGAAAGCATGTCTGCCCAGCATTAGGATCCCTGCGAGACTGCCATGATTGACACAAACCAAGGAATGAGGCGTGAAAGCCAAGAATCTGATGGGTTGGTGATCTGAAGGACCAAAAGTAGACTAGAAGGCTCAAAGAAAAATTAAGCAAACCTGAGAGATCGAGGGTGAAGCTTAAGCAGAAGTGGGCAACCTAGCAAAGAGTAGGAACAAGGCCAAAGCTGTTCCCATGTGTGTGAGTAGCAGCCTATACATATCCAACAACAGAATGTAGACAGAAAGGGACGTTACACAATGTCTGAGCTGGACAAAAAAACTGAAGTCCCACTTCACTTTCTGTATTCACTTTCTCCAAGGTCAGAGATTGGGGAGGGGTAACAAGTCTGGCCTCAGCTAAATCCAGGCTTCAGATGCAAGTCTGTTCTAAGCCCTGACCACAGACATCCACAACTATTCTTTTACTTAAAGTATTTATTGTCCACACAGTATGGTTGGAGTCTTGGTGACATAGGACACAGAAATTGAGGCTCACAGAGCATCTTAGAAGGGTGTGCCAGGAGAATATTTTCTTTCCTCTCTGCCCCTTGCCTAGAAATGTGAATCAAAGAACATGTGCATAAGATAGCACGAGAAAACTGCATTGGGCCTTAGCCAGTCAATCTAGGGTGCTCTCTTAGATCAGTCTAACTTTTCAAACTTGTCTTTGAGTGTTTCTAACCTGTATGACAGGTGTGAGCTAAGACATGGTAAGAACAAGCCATGGGGTGTGTGTGGGTTGCTACCTACGTACCACGGCAGGCACAAGGCCACCAGCCCCAAAGTGGCTCCCTGCCCTAATAGATCTAAGGGAAGTGTGCACACTGTTAGTGGTGGTGAAAACTAGCATGGTCATAATTCTTTAGATAAGGTGCTCAAAGAGGAATGTGTACATGTTGAATGCCAAGCCTAGTTTTCATCCCATGAAGGGCCTAGGAAAGCTACTCATCTGTCTTCATGGGTGATCTGGTTCTGTCGCAGGCAGGGAAGCTGGTCTTGATAGGGTAGTTGGGTATTTTTCTGTTTCATTCATTTGTTCATTTTTTTAAATCTAAGAAGACTGTCATAATTTTTTTAAAGATTTAATCATCCCTGGCCACAGCTTTGATTACAGCATTGTCCCCATAGGTTGCAGGTCCAATCCCTGGTCAGGACACATACAACAATCAGTGAGAATCAATCAATGAATGCATTAAAAAGTGGACCAACAAATCAACCTCAATCTCTCTCTTTTTCTCTAAATCAATAAAAATGAAAATGTTAAAAAGACCATTTAATCAGTAGACATTAAAAGTTAAGAGTTTTCCCCTCTGTACTCTCCTGTGTACTTACATTTTATTATACTTGGTAGGTAAAATGAAATAGAATGGGTAGGAGAATCCTTTAAGTATTTCTTGTTCTGCCTGGTTACTAATGGACTGTAGCATATCTTACAGATCCTTAAATAGGTGCCACTGTCATAAGCCATCTATCTGATGGGACACTCTGAAAGAATGTTGCAGCACTTAAAGGAAAACCTCTTCCCAATTTTAAAGAAACAAATTAATTTACAATTACTGCTTGGTTTCTTTTTTTAGGTTTTTTTTTTTTTTGGCATGGAGTTTGATCCTTAAGAAAGATGCCAGAAGAGCACTGTTAGAGCTGCATGCAAAAGTTAATCCTTTTGGTCTTTGCTAGGCTCATGGCTGCCTTGAGAATTAAAATTCTTTCTGCTGCAAGTGCAGTTGTTGACATCGTTGACACTAGTCTCCAGAAAATGATATGAGGAAAGGAAAAGGCTGAAGTCTCAGAGCTGTAGAGCCAGGATAATCCTCGGCCATTAAATCCAACTCTCCCACTTTACAGCTTATAAAACGGAGGCCCACAGAAGCTGTTACAGGGTCAGACAACTAGATAGCTACTTTTGACCCTTTTTAAGTGCAGATTTATCATGCTGGAGAGTCCTTTCTCTTCTTTTTAGGGCTCTCTAAATTATGAATTTGGAAAACTCTATGAAACCAGGAACCAGTCACCCACAGAGAGAAATGAGATATGTGAGAAGTTAAAGAGCCATTAGGACTGTAATATCTAAGTGATATCTTTGACTCACAATAAAAATATCTCTATTGGAGAAGGTTGCCATAAACTTTTCTTCAAAAATAAGAAGAAATAGCTTGGGGAAAAAAAGAAGAAGAAATGATTTGGAAGAATAACCTGAGGTAACTGGCCTTTTGTTTAGGAAAGAGTTGGACTGCAGCAAAAGGAAAAAGTTCCCTTTGGCCTGCACTTGAAGATGTAGTAATTAGGGCAATGACATTTGGATCTATTGCATTTGTACCTTGTGCAACATGCTTTCATATTATAAGATGCAATAAGAGAGAATTAAAAAAAGAGAGAGAGGGGATTTCCATTCCTTTAGGAATCTTAGTTTCATGGGTATATTAGGAACATTAAAATGTATTATTAAATGTGCTCTGAAAAAGGCTAGATGTTACAAACATTTTCAATGTTGTTGACATAAGTATGTGTTAAATTTAAAGTTTGGGAAATTATCAGATATTCTGATCTCCCAAATTGACCTCTGAGGTTGTTTTCCCACCTGTTAAGAAGAGTGAATCAATGACACATACTTGAAACATGGGTTGAGGTGAGTCATAGCAAGACTATATAAAATCCCACAGAGCAACACTCTCATTTCTTCTGGGTACTCAGGTTCATTTCCTGAGAGTATATCACAAAATTATCCTAAGCCATAGGACCCTATGGCTTAAAAGTTAATGCATGCCTCCCACACAGTGAGAGCCAATATTATAGCAAGTGACCTGTTTTTTTAAAGTTTTATTTTTTTAAAAGAATGTTATTTATTTGTTTGTTTGTTTATTGAGAGGGAAGGGAGGGAGAAAGAGAGAGAGAGAAACATCAATGTGTGGTTGCTGGGGGTCATGGCCTGCAACCCAGGCATGTACCCTGACTGGGAATTGAACCACAACACTTTGGTTCACAGCCCACGCTCAATCCACTGAGCTATGCCAGCCAGGGGCAAGTGACCTTTAACATAACCTGACATTTCGCCTGTGAATAGTATTTTGTAGACAGTATTATAAGTTAACACTTTTTTTAAAGGTTTTTTAAAAAAGATTTTATTTATTTATTTATTTTTAGAGAGGGAAGGGAGGAAGAAAGAGAGAGAGAGAAACATCAATGTGCAGTTGCTGGGGGTCATGGCCTGCAACCCAGGCGTGTACCCTGACTGTTAATTGAACCTGCGACACTTTGGTTTGCAGCCCGCACTCAATCCACTGAACTATGCCAGCCAGGGCTTAGTTAACACTTTTTTAAAAATAGGAATTGTAATTACATTTGTGCATTTTAAAAGATTATTGTAAAATAAGCTGATATTATTCTTATGAGTATGATTAAGTATTCTTATTCTTATGATTGGGTATAGCATTGTCCTTGCAGCCATTATGTGTATCTAAAAGTATAGAGCAATAAATTCAAGGAAGAGATCTGAGGAGAAGACTGCTAAGGTTGTAGATCCTTGATCAAGAAGGTCTCTGCTATAGCCAGTAGAAGAAGCCAGCAGGCCCTGATCACTACAATATTTTTACACTTAGACCAACAAAATGCAGCTATTTTGCAAAAATTATTTCATTTAAAATTGTTAACAGTTACAATGTTTTATTATTTGGGAGTCGTAATTAGCTAGATTACCTATGAATTAAAGTATTACAAAACTAACAGATCTGAAAATTCTCTGTGCAAAATAACTTTGCATTTTTATTGAGGAAGCAAGAGCCATACTTTTCCTTGTGTGAAGGAAAATTTAGTTGTATATTCTTAACATGTGTTCAAAAGTATTTCTTACTATAATAGCAAGGAATAAGGATTTAGCAGAAATGGGGCTTCTTCTATGCTTTTCCCCTGTAAATTCAGTAACATTGTGTTACTAGTTGTAAAATTATGCCGTGCCTTATGGAGCAATCCTTAGAATCTCTTGTGTTACTTAGTGCAGCTCACAGACAGCTTTAATATCTAAGCAACTCAGAAAGTGTGACACTGCAGAGAAGGGATTTTTCAGATCAAGGTGATCCTAACACATACAGATATGTTAGAGATGTGAGATCCCATCCAAAATTACTTCCTCTGGTTATCTTACACACGGGATAACCATACTGCTTATATTGTCACTTCTAAAGGATAATAGTGGGAAAATTTTGAAAAGAGGATATGATGAACCATCGTCCAAATGACGGAACTCCAGACCTATTCTCATCAAACCAAGGAAAAGAGCTTAAAACAAGGAATTTGGTCACTGTTCCCGCAAATATATCTTCAGCACTCATTGAGGGAAAAATATGTACTAAGCATGAAAGGGGTGGATAATGACTAAGAGTTCTTTCCTCCTTGAGAAGATTCTGTAAGGGCAGACACCCCAGAGCATCGAGGATGCCGGAACAAGCTATGTTCAGTGAGAGGAACACAGAGCTGCCCATGTTCCCAGGAAGACCAGATCACTTAGGATCAGCATGCTCTGGGAGGAGATGGCTTCTACGCTGTCTGTTGAGGCATGGGTACGATGTTGGTAAGTCCAAGTGGAGAGAAGGGTGTTAGAAGAAGAAGGAATGGCTTGTGCTTCCCACTTTGGCATGAGAAGGTTTCCAGGATTTTTCAGGACTCAGCCCAGGTACCCTTTCCTCCACAGAGCCCTGTCTATCCCATGAGAGCAGGTGCCTACCTTTCTTCCCTTTTATCCTCTAAGAGTGATCTCTGTCAGTGTTCTCATCACACTGATTGCAGTGACTGGTTTATGTGCCCAATATTCTTGCAAATTACTGGCTTCAGGGAATGTCCCAAATCTACTGAACTCTCTATCCTTGCTCTTGATCTCCTGCATGTTCTATTTCCTGTATGATATAACAAGTAAGGTCTTCTATAATTGAAAGGATTTAGTAGAAAGGTTATGTCTTAGTGAATAAAGCAATTTAAAATCACAAATTACATAGGCCCATTCTCCAAAGCCCATGGACATTAGTCTCTGTACAGCACGAGTCCCCTTGGGAGAGGGGTCTAGCTCTGGCACCTGCCCAGCTCCCCAACCAGGTTGTCACCTTTACGCAGAGCAGTTTACCCCTTTCCTACTGGAATCCCTTCTGCCCACCCATGCCAGGGAAGGAGTGGGCCTGACCTTCCATACCCAAAGCAGCCCGCAAGGTGGCCTGCTTAAGACACAGGCTGACAAGCTCTCTCTGACCTGGCTTGTGAAGTAACCTCCCCACTTCAGACTCATGACATCTAGCTGTGTGTGTCCAGCATCTGGTAACTAGGATGTGGTAAGTATGCTTCTTCACTGAGTTTCTAGATATGTGAGGGTGGAACCAGGAGTCTCTAGCATATACATGCTTCTTGGTTCATCCAACTTGTCCCAAATGCATGGTATGGTTGGAAAGGAATGGGGAGTAAACCTGGAAAAGTAGGTTGGGATCAAATTGTCAAACATGTTGAAAGTGTGAGTTAAAGTTCAGATATATTTGACAAGTAATAGAGACTTCTGACTGGGGAAGCTCCAGGATGAGTGATCAGCATCCCAAAAGAGAAGGGACCATGCATCAGGGAAGGGGTTGTTTTGTGAAGAAGTTACTGTCATCACCCAAGTACATGTGAACTGAGAGTTAGGAAAGGAAAAGCTTGGTGCAAAAGACTCTGTAAAAGATTTGGGAATGAACCCAAAATCTTTTACTGGTGTGGCAGTGGACTGAGCACTGGCCCACAGACCAAAAGTTTGCTAATTCAATTCCGGTCAGATTACATGCCTGGGTTGTGGGCCTGGTCCTTAGTTGGGGGTGTGTGAGAGGCTACCAATTGATGGTTCTCTCCCCGTTTTCCCTTATCTCTAAAAATAAATAAATAAAATATTTTAAAAATATTTAAAAAAAATATTTGAGAATGAATAATGTGGGCACAATATGGAAAGAGATAAAGTTGACCACAATTTTAAGATTGAGTATAGGAGGGAGGATAATGGAAATAATGCAATAGGAAAGGAAACAGGTGTATTTAGTTGGTGTGGGGTCAGGGAGATGTTTTGACTTCAGTTTTAAGCATTTTTATCATTCAACAAATACTTATTGAGTGTCTACTGTGTTCCATGCACAGCATTAGATCGTGAAAAGAGCTGTAAATAAGATAAGTGGTTCTGGCCCTCATGAAGCTTACATTTTAGGGAGGCAGACAAGAGAACAATAAACTAATTGACAAAGTACGTAATTGCAGACTGTGAAAGGGCTAGAAGGGCCCTGGCTAGTGTGACTCAGTGGATTGAGTACCGGCCTGCAAATTCAGTTCAATTCCCAGTCAAAGCACGTGCCTGGGTTGCAGGCCAGGTCCCCAGTAGGGGATGCACAAGAAGCAACCACACAGTGATGTTTCTCTCCCTCTCTTTCTCTGTCCCTTCCACTCTCTAAAAATAAATAAATAAAATCTTTTTTTTTAAAGGCTAAAAGAGAACATTATGAGGATACTGTGATAGAGAAATGCAGGGGTATATATGAAGACTTATTAAGGGGAAGGCCCTAGGTGGGTGTGGTGACTGCAGCTGCCAAGCAAGCCGGGAAAAGGCAGACATGAAACCTGGGCCAAAGGTGAAGGTAGAAAATGTAGACAGTGGTGTCCTTCATGGTAAGAGTTGAAATGATTGGTAGAAATGGGCCTGCCCATAGAGAGCAGAAAGATAGGCCAAGAACAGAAATGTGAGCTTCCAGGTGGGCAGAGAGTAGGAACCAGCAAAACAAAGAGCTAGAAGAGTGTGGGAAACCAGGAGAGGGAAGGGTTTCAGGATGGAGGGGGTACCCAGTGCCCACAGACACCAGTAGGAGAGGTCAGAGCGCCCAGCACCAAGAGAAGAGAGTGGTGTAGGAGTCCAAGAGAAGGCTCTCCTTTGTAGAGTGATTGAAAGGTGCTTTTTCTGGTCAAGACTCCTTCCATAAGTGATTTTTAAAGGTGTTGTGTGCAGAAAGCCATCATAGGCATTCCACGTGTCACTGCAAATAGTCAAGAGACAGTTTCTACCCACGTGGGGCTTTCTTTTGATTTGGAAAGGGAAGTACAACATTTAAGAATTAGATCACAGCCTGTGGGTCAGGAGACTGACCCCCAAATCAAAATGTAAAATTGTAAAATAGATAGGGGCCCTGACCAGCATGGCTCAGTTGGTTGGGTGTCATCCTGCAAAGCAAAGGGTTGCTGGTTCGATTCCTGGTCAGGGCACATGCTTGGATTGCAGTTCAATCCTTGATCATGGTGTGTTCTAGAGACAACCAACTAATGTTTTTCTCTCACACTGATGTTTCTCTCCCTCCCTGTCTCCCTCCCTTCCCCTCTTTAAAAATAAATAAAATATTTTAAATGCATAGGGAACCTGGGAAGAGAGGAAGAAGTGCACAGTGGTGAGAAAAGCAGAAACGAGGGATAGTCAGAGACAAAGCCTTAACCTTACTCAGGATTTCATGTTATCTGTTCTGTGGGTATGTTTATGGAAATGGAGTGGAGACAATAGGAAGGCTCAGGCAACTGTGCTGAAGGGAGGAGACTTGGGTGCCCAACTAGGAGCATCTGGGTGGTAATTTGACAGTTTGGCTGACAGAGCCCCATGTGTACCTAACTTACATGTTCCCTCAAGGTGAGATCAGGTATCACCTGCAGATGAGAGCTTTCCTGAAGCTGATCCCTGGGGGAAGGACAGCATATCCTCAGACTCAAGGCTGCAGGCTAAGCTTCAGTGCTGTGGAGGGCAAATAGGCACCTGCCAGACCCAGTCTGCACAACTGGAGGAGTGTCTGGAAGCAGCTCCTTGTTATTAGCAGAATAGGCAGAGATAGAATTCAGGGCCCAGCATGAGGCCTGTTATAGGCTGGGAGGGACTCAGAGAGTCTGGGAGCCCTGTGAGGAGTCCCCTGAGGTAGAACTGGAGCAAGCATCCTTTGTTCTTTCTCAGTATTTCAATGGGACTTCTGCAGGCTCCACCTGCCTCTTGATGCCAATGGGAGTCCAGAGGGAGATAAAGAACTTGAAGCCCTTTGGAGACAGGAGTAATTAATGAAGCAAGAGAACCTTAAGGGATAGGTCAGATGTGGAAGTGTCCAGCTAAACAGTGGAATGTCTGGGGTTCATTCTAAGGAGAGCAGCCATTTTTCTTATAATATCTACTTTCTATGAAGCAATGGGCTGTGTCCCAGAGACATCAAGCTAAGTAAATCATTTCCCTGCCCTCAAAATGGGTGCGGTCTGAGGAAGCAATTCTAGAACACTTTTTCTGAGGACCCTCACTCAGAGTTTCTGATTCATTTGGCCTGGTGAAGGGTCCCACCAACTTTATAAAATGTGTGCAGAATCACTTGTCTCTCTGAGGAGACAGGTGGAGAAAAGCAAGCAGATGAGAAAATTAAAGGAAGTACGGGCTCAATCTGCCTGATGCCTGCCTCCTGAGCAGGCTCCCTAAGATGGAGCTGTGTCCACTTTGCCAAGACTGGGGATGGGGGGAGTTAAAAACTCCTGAGGCATCTCCATAAACAGATATTTAAAAATAGGGGAAAATTAAATGACAGGAAAATATGGAAAAGCTCAGAGAGAGGAAAGGGTGAGAGCCAAAGGTAAGGGGTTATGTGTGGCCAGCTCTTCCTTGTGTGCATTAGGCTAGGAGACCTGCACCCCACCCTGAGCACTGCCAGCTCCTACGGGGACTCTGAGGGACAGATCTTGCTGGTCCCTGGCTCCTCTACCTCCTGTTGGGACCAGCACAGCTGGTCCCCTACATTTTTCACATAGATGCTACAAACAGAGCATGAAAGCAGGGTTTATAAAGTCAAAATATTATTCTGTGGTTCTATTCATAAGGATGACTAGACACACTTTATTTACAACTCAAGACTGGTCACCATGAAAGCCAGTTCTCCAGCCTAGTGGGCAAGGCTGGATTGACCTTAACCTTAGGAGAGGGGGATATTTTGAAGGTATAAAAGGAGGAGTTCATTTTCTCTTCTACCAGAATAAGAGTTATTGAACTGATGACTTTGTCTGAAGTCATCAGTCTGTGTTTAAAGTCTGAAACCAGCCAGATTTCAACAGAAATGAAACTTGTTACTGTCCACCGATATCCAAAGAGCATGACTTTCAAGCAGAGAGAGAACAAGGCCAAAGGAAAGAGTGATGCAGGATGGTGCCAGGGCTGAGTGACCGATGAGAAAGGACAGGGGAAATCCCAAAGAGGTAGGTGAAGCAGGACCTGCTTCTGGTTTTGAGGAATTTTCTAATGTGTTCTGCACCATTGGTGGAAGAAGGAGTGAATTTCTTTTTCCTCTTTCATGAAGATAAGCCAGGGAGATGCAGTAAGCCTGAAAGAGATATGCAAAATATTAAACAGAAGGTAGACCAATTTTTAAAAGCTGTTTCTTTAAAAAAATGAATCCTTCAGGAGGGAAGGAAAGAGAAGAGAAGGCTAAGAGAGAAAGAAGGTGTTGAAGAGAAGGGAGCTGTGAGCAGCACATTGCTGAAGCCCAAGGCTGTCTTCTGGACTATGCTCATGGCTGGTGTGGTTGGAGGTCTTTTCTACCTCTGGCCTCTGTGCTCCGAGGATCCTGTGTTCTTTTTCAGAGTGCCAAAGATGTGATGTAAGAAGGGTTGAGTCACCTGATAAAGATCAAAGTGGCCCTTTGGGTTCTGCCACAGGCTGGGGTTAGTTAGGCCCTCACTGGCAGGGAGGTGCCCTATCAGTCAGTTGTGGCATTTACCTCCTCTGACAGGAAGAAGGTGAGTGTTTTCTCCTAAGAGACATCCCTATTCTTTGACCCACAGTGCCTCTCACAGCACTCTCTGTATGCCATCAGTTGACCAAACATACTAACATGGTGACTGTGACATACATTATTCCTGATGAGCTTAACATATCCCCCTCCCTCTTCCAGGGACCCCTGGGTGGGAGCTAAGAAGTGGAAGCAGATCTGTGTGAGCTTTAGGGCTTTCTTCAAGGCCCTTTGGCTTCAGAACTACTAACAGCAAGTATCTGTACCCCTCTGGTCTCCAGCCCCTTGCCAGGATGTCCTGAAATCAGTCCCATCCAATCACCGGCCCCTGGATGGCCAAAAGTTTCCCCAAGGGAACCCCAAGGACACCTGTGGGCAGAAGGTCTGATAAATACCCAGAGGAAGATAGGTATCCAGGGATCTTTCTTGGAGAAATTACAAATCAGTACATCTTAAATTCACCGCCACCTGTAACAGCTTCTGGTTTGTGACCAGCCAGCCCTCTGCCACCAAGGGTCCCCAGCCCAGGCTGCTGCCCTACCTGGAATGGATTTCCCATAGGTAGCTCCCCTTTGTCAATAATAACTGCTTAAACATCACCTCATCAGCATTATTGACCCCCATTACTCAATTTTACTTTCATCATGGCTCTTATTACCACCTGATTTCTCATTTGGTTTTACAGGAGTATGGTTTAAGTAAATGAAGAGGAGGAACAAGAATATTCCAGGCTATGGGAACTCACAGTATGATGAAAGACAGCTGCCGATTGCTCTAATTAGAGGTTTCTGTAGGGGCTGTTGGGCAGCAACATTGGCGAGCTTGCACAGAGACCTAAGGGACTGTGCTGGGTTCTCCAGGCCCTGATGGAGTCATGCCATTGTGCACTGACACTGGCTGCCGTTATATTGAGTACCTCCTTAATGCCAGGCACTGTCCGAAGCTGATCTTTATTGCTGGTGAAAAAAAATTAACAAGTTTATAAATGAGGAAACTGAAACCCAGCTAGTAAGTGGTGGAACAGAGATTCATCTAGGTTGACTCCAAATTTCATGCCAAACTATCACTCACTGCTGGGTGCCTGGGGGTCCGCAGCCAGCAGGAAGGGGGAATTCCCCTCCACCCCCAGCCATCCCAAACTGCAATTCATGGAAGATTTTCTAGCACCGGTGTGCCCTTCAGCTGCTGTTCCTACACCTAGACTTTGCCTTTGCTCTCTGCATTCCTACTCCTTAGTCATTTTTCACCACCCAGCTTAGGGAGCATCTGCTCTGGAGGATTTTTGAGGCTTTGGGCCCCTTCATGGCTGTGTGCCCCTGCTGGGCTGCAATCCCTTCCTCTGTCCCACTGTGAAAGTGGCTTAGTACTAGCACTTTTCCAGGGGATGGGGGTGCTAGACAAGATCCCTGTCATTTATTTATGCAAGCACTTCTGTGACATGCCTAGTACAGGGCACTTATAAGGCTGACCACAAAGCTCATTCACCCCTTCTCATATGCCCCTTCAAGTCAACCCTCTTCCTACTCCCTGCACTCATTCTGACTTCCTTCTCTGTTCACCTGCTTTCTGTCATTATCCTGCACTCTGACATGCATCAGATATTGCCATTTGCTTATTGGTCTCCACCATTGGACCTTGAACTTCTTGAGGACCGGGTTATTATGGCTATTGACTGCATGAACGACTGAACATTGTCAGGATTACATGAGAAAATAGATTAGAGAGTCCTTTTTAAGTAGTAAGTGCCATTGTTTTTGTGATAGTGATTACTATCATTACTATTAAGGTGGTCCTTAGAGGCATCCCTTTCTTTCTGAATTCTCACTATTAAACTCAAAATGAAGTAGATTTGGGTAAAGTCTTTAGAAACCCCATGTTCTCCAGACCTGCTCTCCTCATATTCAGGTCCAGTAGCAGTCTCCTTAGCTACTGAGGCCCTGAAACTGAGAAGCTCTGCCCCCTAAGGAAGTGTCTTTCCATTTTCTGTTAGTAGTGGTCATGGCAGTGGCATAAATAAGACCAGACTACTCTTTTGAATTCTGTGAGTTGAAGTCTTTTCATAGAAAAGGGTGTTCTGAGGGGGTCAAATACAGAGCAAAGGTCCTTTGGAAGTTTCCCAAACTCACAAAATTCCCATGTCAGGATTCTCTTAGTATTCCTTGCCATTTTAGAAAGCAGTATGGCTCCTGGAAGAATCCACCCAAAAGCCTGGATCTGCCAGAGGCAGTCTCCTGGGTGTCTGGCTTAGTAGTGTCAAGGGGCCATACAAGAAGAAATCCTTCCACTGCCAAATGGCCACTGGTCTGGGTTTTAGCCATTCATAAATAGAAGGGCCATTGTCCTGACCATTCTTGATAGTACTTAAAGTGATAGTTATTTCTGAGAAAACTACATTAATTATATTAACCAAAGCAAGATACTTTATATCTAGTCAAAGTCCCCTCTATAAAACCTTCCACCTTCAGCTGGATAAAAGCCATGAATTCATTTTCACTTTCAAATACAAGGCTGCATCCAACCTTGTCACAGTGTACAGCTTTGATGAAGACCTGTGTGTTCATGTCAGCCTGGTTTCTCTTGACATGCCTCCTTTTTTCTGACTCTTAGATTTCTACTCCTTTATCTCCTGGAATCTATCAACATAGTAATCCAACTATGTTTTAGTGTTTCTGGATCTCCGTAGAGTGAAAGCATATTCTTCTCCTCTTCTGTCTGTAATCAGTTCTTATCAGGGCTCGACTTCAAGCTCATCAAAAGTGTCTCCTTGACTGGAACAGGTCATGTGGCCAAGCTTTGTTCTCTTCTATTGTCATCCTGCTCACTGAAGAGAGCAGAGGCTGAGGGAGGGAGTCTAGGTGAATGGGCTAATTACCTTGTCTTTAGAGTCAGACAAACCTGGGTTTGAATCCACACTCTGCTCTGGAGTGAGGCTGGAGCTTTACTTTCCTCTTATACCACAGAGGATCATTAAGAGGGTTAAACAGTGAGGTATGTAAAGTGTTTAGCACAAAGAAAGGACCAAATAAAATGATGTTGTCATTGCCGGCTCTAAGGGACCCCCAGCTCCCCTGACCCTTAAACCAGTCATCAGGCCTCACTGATTTCTGGAGCTGATGACAGCCAGGAGGCCTGTCACTTTTGAGTCCTGAATCAATGGCCTTGGGAGGGGGCAGGGAGGGAGTGGAGGTGGCTCCCTGGCCCACTATAGAGGGAACCTCACTGAACAGCCCCCTGAGTGGAGGCCTACTGAGCCAGAAGCAGTATCCAATTGGTCAGTGGAAAATCAGCTTCCCCATTGTCAGCACTACTTATCATGCAAGTGTTTCAGGGACATATGTAGCCCAGAAACATAAGGTACCACAGTTATCTGCTTTACAGCCACAAGGTACCTGAAACACTCAGTCTGACTGGTTGTGTATAGCTACCTGAATGTCCAGGGATGATTTCACTGGGAGGTTTGAAGGCCTAGTTCCTTCAGGGCTGGGTAGAGCACATCACCCTCTAAATCAGGCTCTCACTCTCAGGGACTGGCCCCCTGCCTAGTGTCCTATGCATAGAGCCATCCAGGAAGCATGTGCCCAACCCCAATGGGCACAGATGCTATGGGACCAGGTTCAGAAGAGGCCTCCCACCACCCTTTGCCACCTGACTGTGTGCTAAGTCACCCAGCTCACCTTTCCACCCAGCTTTGCGCAGGAACAAAACTTGAATGCAGTGCTAAAGCTAAGTCAGACCAGATCCACAGGCTTTGATACAAGACATACAGCACCTGATCAAGCACCACAGTCCTAGCAGAGTGGCAAACAGTAGCCTAGAACAGCAGCCTTCAGATTCTTCTAGTCCCACTATGCACTCATTTACAGATGAAAAAAGCTCAGTTACAGAGCTCGTGGCAAGGCAGAAGCTGGGCCTCCCTCTCTTTGCTCTCTTCTATATCATTCCTGTCCCCTGTATAGAATCCTGGGCAGACTGGGCATGAGCAGGTGTTTTCACTTAAGAAATCAAACTTCGGAGGATGTAACAGTGGTGTGGTTAGGGCTGCTTCAGGTGGCAGCAGATAGCCTCCCTCCTAGGTTAGTAGAATCAGAGCCCAGGCTTTGAGCTCCTTCAGCTTAGAGACTCTCACCTCCACAGTGGCCACACTGAGCACCAAACTTCCAGGAGCCTTCACAGGGCTGTGTCTACTCATGTGAATCTTGCATCCTATGAATAGTTCTGTACAGAACGCTTGAGGTATAGCAATAAAGCATAGTGAAAGTTACTTTGAACTGAGTCCCTAATCTTCATTTTGCCCACCATCCAACCCAGACTAGCCTTTTGTCAGTCTTCAATCTTTAGAATACCGCTCTTCCCCAAAACTCAAGAATCCTAGTACCTCACAGTTGGCATCACTTTGAAGACACTCCTACTTTCTAGGCTAACATGCTTTTGTAGGATTGATAAGGTGAGAATTCTAGAACCACCCAACACTACAGTCTGCCTTTGTCCTTCTTTCCTGTGTTTATTTCCAGAGAACATCATGCACATCAAAAAAGACAAAGTTTCTGCTTGGTGGTTTTATCAAATTACTGAGCAGGAGAAACAATGTAGAGATACAAATATTCCCCCTTGTGGCATGAGCAATTCATCCCCTCATTTCCTCTGACATTTTGGAGTCTCTCTTCTCTGTTAGCTCTCAGACCCGTAGTTATTAAGAGTGATTGCACGGTGACCTATGACTCTGGAAATACTACATAGGAAAGAATTCTGACTTCAGAGTTGTGTCCTAAACATGGTCCTAGGGGCGAGCAGAGAAGAACAGGTCAATGGGTGCAGTATAGGAGGTATTGTGGCTTGGCATTACTGGTATAGTAGTGGATTATGTAACAAGAATGTAATGTTTATATTTTTGCAATCAATAATTTCTCACGTCTGGATAGACTTGTCATTTCCAAAGCATTTTCACATACGCTGAAGTGTTGTTTTAGGCAAGCTGGCAGAGTGTGAGCCAAACTCTTGCTTTATCTGTGCACATTGAAGCCACGCTTCATTGTGGGCAGCCGTGAGCTCAGACTTGCAGCCTTGTCAGCGAAGGCCTCTCTGAGTGCAATCAGAGCACCTGCCAAGGGTTACTGTGCAGAGTGTCACACTTGGGAGTCCCTACCAAAGCTTTCATCAAAGTCAACCTGATTATTTTCCACTGCATTTTCCTGAAAGGATGTTATGATTTTCTAGATGTTTGGTGACTAGTGATAAATCAGGCTTTTATGATGTCATGTGAAAGGCCACCTCTCGGACTTCCTCCTGCAACAAGCCATAGATTAAAAGCAGGACGTGCTCGTAGGCATAGTGGACACGGTTTGACTTAACCCTTTGTTTGCTTGTCCTAAGGCACAGCTAAAGCTGTCCACTAGCTAGGGTCATGGAATAAGGTGAGCTGCCTTTCCTGCACCTTCCTTTCACATGAATACAGCTGGGGCCTGTGGACACTGAGCCACTTTCTCTAAATTAATCAGACTATCTCATTTAAGAAGCTTTGGCATCAAATCAAGATTCAAAGTAAGAGAGTATGTTATGTTGAATGGTGTAAGAGATAATGGTGTAAGAGATGGTAATTTTATAAAGGTAATATTTTAAAAAGAGTCTCTGATTCATAATCATGAAAATGAGAGGTTTCCTTGAAAAGGAGATAGTAGCTAATGCCAGTGGGTTGTGATAAAATGTTATACTTTGCTGGTAGCAGTGAAAATCCATACAATGTATTTGAAAACAATGAAAAGATTCTCATTCAAGCCAAAATCCTACAAGTTCTCTATGAATTCTCTTTCCCTCACCCCAACATCAGTCTATCAGCAAGTCCTCTTTCCACTATACCTCCAAAGGATATCCCAAGTTTATCCATTTCTTTCCATTTTCCCATGCTCACCACTGCCCCTCCAGTCCAGTCGGCCACCATCGCTCAGGACATCTGTGGCCACAGTCTCCTCTCCTACGCTGCCCCTCTCTAACCAGCACAGTACCCACGATGAAATCTGAAATGTCCAGCAGAGTGTATGCCTGCAGTTCTTAAAGCCTCCAGTGGCTCAGAGCAAAATCTAAGCTGCAGACATTGTGTAGCAGGCAGATAAAGGACTGTACATGTTGAAGTAAAGCAGGTTTTTTCTCTGTAGATGAGTGGATATTTGCACACACACACACACACACACATAGGGAGGGGAGAGAATGTTGTAAAATTTTTTATAAAAATCCAAGCAAGTTTCAGTGCTATGTCCCATTTGTTGAGATCTTGTAGGGAAGAAAAGAGGTTCCTTAGTCAGCAAGGTAAGTTTGTGGTTACAGTTTCACTCCAGCCAGGATCTGGCTCACGCAGAAGGAAGTAAAGAATGGGACACCATCTTAGGAGCCCTCAAGAGGTTGAATGTGTCCCCATTTGTCCAGAAGAGGAACAGCCTTTCCACCTCACACCCCAGGAGCTGCCAGAGCAGCAGGACAGGACACTGACCTCTGACCCTGTGTTCTGGACCTAATCCCTTCAAGAGTAACCAGATGTTTCCAGGTTGGGTGGCCCAAAGACAACAAAGAGTGGCAGATTTTTTCAGGAGGGAGTGGGGTTGTGCATTAGAGTTAGAGCATGGTGGGCAAAAATAACTCACACACCCTTTTTAAAATGTAGCTAGAAATTAGTCCCATACTTACTTTCAAAAATTACATTAGTGTCAGAAAAATCAGACTTTGAACTACGTCAAGTTGAGTTAGCCAGATTTATAACGGTGGCCTACCAGCTACAGGTGCTCTAAGCCTTACAGTTGAAGAGACAATCAGTGACAAGAGAATAAAGTCTGTGACAACATGGCTTTGCCAAGAAAGGCCTGGGCTATATGAGAGAGATTATGCAGAGGGCCAGATGTAATCTGACTGACCATTGTTACCACTTTAACCTCTTCTTGGGCTTTGATCCCCTTGATCACTCTGTGCAGACTCAGCGGCCTTCTCTCTGCTCCTCAGACTGAGTGAATTGCTCCCTAAGGCCTCTGTCCCCCAAAAGACCCTCCCACCATGGGTCTTCAGGTGACTGGCTTTTTTTGTTGTTGTTCTTGTTATTCAAATCTCTGATCAAAAGTTACCCCTTTAGAAAGGCCTTCCCAACCCAACCCTCCCACTCTTAGTCAAGTTCAGTTCCTCTTCAGTCTTCTGCCCAGTGCTCCCCCAGAGTGGAAATGATCTTATTCATGTCTCCTGTGCTCTTGACTTGTCTCTCCCTTCTGGAATGTAAGCTCATAAGAATGGCCTCATCTTGTCCATGGTGGCTTCCCCAGCATCTAAAGGAGTAAATGTTTGGCAGCAAACAGTCAAGAGCATGTAAAATGATTACAATAATTGGGGGAAAGCAGAATACAAAATTGCATACTCTGGTTACCACTATTCAAAAAATGATTTAAAAATAGAAGTTTGGTTGGAATGCAAGGGTAAAAGTAACGTGTAAGTATGAAAAAAACCACAAGACAACCCATGTTTTCATCTACTATGTTACTACAAAAAATTAAAAGAATAGTTTTTCCTACAATTGAGTGATAAAAGCAACAATAGCTAGCCCTAAAAGAAACCTGTATATAATGAATTAGAATTATTACTAGTACCTGTCCTTGTATAATCTTGAATTCTCATAACATCCCTGCAAGATAGGCTGTTTTTCCCATTTTACATGTTTAAACCCTGAGGCTCAGAAACATTAAGGAACTTGCCCTCCAAAGTCACACAGCACAGTGGCTAAGCCATGATATGAAGCCAGGTTTCTCCAGTGATATCTCTGTTGTTGGTTTCTAGTCATCTTTTCTTGTTAAGCTAGAATTTACGTAAAGTGAAATGCATAGATCTTCACCACATAGTCTGATCTGCTTTAACAAATATGTACAGTCAGGTACCCTATACTCTTATGCACATAAAAACACCACCCAAAAGTTCCTTCATGGACCTTCCTGCTGATCCCCTTCTCTGACTTCATTTCTATCACCACCAATTTGCTTGCCTGTCCTGAAACTTCCTATTGTATGATATGATGAATCATATACTATGTACTTTTCTCTGTCCATCACTTTAATTCAGCATTGGAGTATGTTGGTATTTCCATATGTTCATGTAGTCTTTCTCATTTAGAGGGCTGTTTGCCACTTAAACTAATATAGCATAAAGTATATTGTTTAAGGACTTTCTAGGGAGGGTTTGTCCTACTGAGCCTTGTGAGTGCTGGACTAAGAACCAGAAACCCTGGCTTTTAGTCCAAAACCCTACCATGGCTTTGTGACAATAATCGGTATCTCCACAGATACATCTCTGTATAGATGCATTCAGGTACAGGATTATGTTTCTCTTACACAGATACAAAAGAAAGAATGCCAGGTAACTATGTGGTACAGACATCTGGCAGCCTGGTAAAACTCTCTATTAACAATGACAATAGGAAACCAAATGAATAAATAAAAAAATAAAATAAAATCATAGAAAACCTAAAATCCATATTAATATTCACCTTTTCTCCTTGTCTCTCAAAGACCTTACTAACAAATCTTATAGTCATTGTCTTAATTTTTTTCCAAATATAAAAGCCCTCAAAGAAACAACCAAAAAGCAAGAATTTGGATGTGGTAAGTTCCCTAGTTAGTCCTAGAGTTTAAGTTGCTGAGGCAATGAACATTAGAATGAGTGTGTGGATATACATTTGAATTTCCCTGTCCTGTCCTTTCTATTTTGGTTGGGGAGAAGGATGGATGGCATGGTTGGATGGCTAGATGGCAGAATGGGAGGGAGGGAGAGAGAAGGGAGGATTATTGAAGTGAGGTTTCTTGAATTTGAATGACCTAATATATAAGTTCAGAAAAAAACAAAGGAAAAAATATCCCATCTGTATCGTGGAGGCATTCATATTATTCACAATATTCTTTAGTACTAATGTTCAAAAGGAGTGGGGGAAACTTTTCTAAAGAGTGCGGTAGATTTCCTAACAAACTGGAAGGTTAAGGAAAATCAGCATCAGCATCGTCTTGTGGGATTCGAGGTCACCTGCGGCCTGAGCTGGGCTTCCTGGATAAGAAGGTCCTTCCCTCAGCATGCAGGCTGGAGATAAACCAAATGACAGAGCTGGGCTGGAACCCCCACAGATACTTCGTACAGTGCTTTCATCCTAGGAAATAGGTCACCTGACACAGATACAAGATCTCTTGAGTTGCATTATGAACGTGAACAAGTGGAAGTTAATTAGCTGATGTATGTGAAGTGGTTTGAGAGTAAAGGGTACTAAGTGGCAAAAGAAAAGCAGCTCCTGTCTCATGCTCCAGAATGCCACTTGCCAATTATGTCACAATGATCTTTAATCAGTCCACTTAAAGGTGCTTTATCTCCTTTCCTCGGGGTTTGTGTCACCTCCTACCAGCATGGGTAAGTCTTTACACCCTGGATCCAGCTATTAACTGTAACCAGTAATTTCCAAAGAAGATGGTGCTGGCTTTGAAGCTTGGAATGCTGAAGTCACTAACAGCCTTATCTCCCTCTCATTAACTGGCCCTGCACTACAACTGTGAGTCAGCCCCCATGTCAGCTGGTTAGGGAAGAAATAGGAACTGGGAAGGCCCCAGGTACTGTACTTAATTTGGCCTTTCCCATGTTGATACTCCTTCAAGCACCAGGGATCAAGAAATAACACTAACCAAAAAAATTAACTCTACAATTATAATTAGAGAACAGGTACAGAAAGATCTGGGACCTCATAAATGTGTGTGATGTAAGACTACATCCTCCAAATCTTATTTGCTCATTTTATTTAAAGTTCCTATTAAATACCCACCTATAAGTACATATAGCTCCCCAAAAGCTACCAAGTACAGCTTCTGAAAAATGCTTTTCTGTCTCTGCTCAGCGCACTCAAACCAGAGCCTGGTTGAACAGGACAGGCCCCAAAGGCCTACAGGGCCCAAAGGTGCCGATGACTGAAGTGTTCCTGGCACTTTGCTCCAAGGCCACCCTACTCCTCTGCCCATCAGGGGGAAGGCTGAGCTTCAGTGTGACATAAATTGTAGGCAGTACATATGTCCACAGAGGACAGTAGACCACTGTCCTTGTCTCTACACGACTCAGGCATGTCTTCCTGAAAGGAGTTCCTCCGGAATATTCTTAAAATTCTTATTTAAAAGGAGATTGAGGTGTTTGTGTCCTGTATCTCCCCTGTATAATTGTGCTGTCTGTGTGTCTCGTAGAGCCCTTTTTGCCTCACTACATTTCTCTGTGTATGCTAACCGTATTTTTAAAATACAAATGAAAAAAGATGTGTCTATATGTATGCTGCACTAAAAATGACAGGTTTTCCCTTTATAAAGTGAATCCGTTTTTTTAAAAAAAAACAGTAGGCTTTATTTACAAGTGGACACATAGTGAAGACAACATTCTCATTCCCTTTCCAAGAAAGCTGTACCATGCCAGATTTTCACTAGTGTCTGTGCCATACATGTAGGGGGATTTCTTTCCCTTTGGTAGCTCTTAATAACTACTGATTCCAAATGACAAATTCTACCAATTGAAACTAAGTGGTTCCCAGCCAAGAAAAATGGGATCAAGCGAGGGGTCACAGGATCCTTGGAAACCCCCCCTCAGGCACTACCCAGGAGGTCAGCACAGCACATCCTGAGTTGTAACTAACGGGGGCTCACGTGTGAGGCCACCAGTGGAGGTGACAGTGTCAGAGGGCTCGGCCAGGGAACACATATGTTGCCCCGTGCCAATCACCTCCCCAAAGCTTCTGCCTGGATAACTGAGGATGGGGGCACCGTGCAAGGCAAGCTCACTCTGTTGTTCTCCCTTTGCCACTTTATCTCCACTGTCAGAATGCTTGTCAGAGCCGGTACTGACCGACTCAATTTCCCTGAGGTTGAGCCCAAGCATTGTTTGTGCTCTGACGGCATTCTGTCAGCCCCTGCTGATGGACAGTCCCACAGGTCCAGCTTCCTGAGCAGACGAGACGGCCCGCTGTTTTCTCCGTGTCTCTTATCGCTCCTTGTCATTAAAGGAGATGCCTGGCTTCAACTTCAATTTGTGCTGAGATACAGCAGTAACCAGGAAGAGAGAGGGGAAACGTTCCTTACGGTTATTAAGGCCACTGCATTTCTTACTGCACTGAGGTTTGCTCCTTCTTTGGGAAGGTTTCAATCAAAGGATATATTTATGAGCATGTGGATTGAAACTGCATGATAAGAGACAATATATTGCACCACTCTCTGGGGGACCTTTCAGACTTCAGTCCTCCCCACCCCCCCATTCTTACTGACTCTTACTGACTCTCAGCTCAGCTGCGTACTTCAGTCTTGGGTGCGATATTCTTTGAAGCTTTTTCCATTTTCCTGAAGCTTTTTCGGTATTTTTTTTTTAGCAGTTTTGTCTTTCTAAAAAGAAGCATTTTCCCAAGAGTAAATCTTTCCAGCTCATTCTCCATTAGCATAAAGTTAGATCAGTAACCAAACTCATTGGCATTCTTTTATTCCCTTGGAGCCTGAACTATTCCACAATTTTGCTTTTTTAAGAAAAGTGGAAGGAAAGAAATGAATGCTGAGTGTGCTCCAGCTCCATAGCTTAGATTCTTGATGATGTTTAACCAGGGTTATCATCAGTCTTAATTTTCCTTATTAACATCCTCTGTCTATACATCTTCTTTTTCATAGCACTTGAGTCAATTTCTTTCAATATGAACATTAGAAATTTAACAACATCCTGCCAAAAGAGCTCACACTCTTAAAATATTTCTCTACCTAAACAGATGTCCTTTGCAAACCTTACAAGCAGACCTGTCAAGGGAATGTGGTATCCAACACATAATTTGAAATAAATAGTAAAATTTTCCCAATGCAATCTCAAAAGAGAAAGAAAAAAATGAGCCCATGAACTTTGAAAGATATATGATACAATCTATTTAATAACATTACCCACAAAGATTTTCAGGAAAGTGGGTGGGTATCAAAGGGATTTAATGTGTAGAATAATAGTCAAAATAAAATAAAATTGGGGGAAGGAAAGAAAAATAACTAGTGTCATTTAAAGATATGTTGTTATCTTGATGTAGATGAAAAGGTGCCCAGGAGACTGGAGGAGAGGAGACTGTAGTTAGAGTAGAAGATAATGGCACAGCATGGTCTCTGCTTTCCTGGACATGACGTTAACTACTGTGGGTTCAGAAACTGGCTTAATGACTTTTCCAGGATTTGGTCTGGCCCTTTATCAGTTCACTATAACAAGAACATAAGCTGAGAAAGCCTGAAAAATTGCTGCAGCAAAACATTCCTTCCTGCTGCTGTTGTTCGCAGCTTTGACCACTGGCCTTGGCCTTTAGGGTTTATGGCTAGACAGAGTTAGAGGACAACTCCTAAAGGTCGAACAAGTCAATAGAATTTAGGAACTCTGAGAAAAAGGAAAGGGGCTCTAGACATCTGGACATACACATTTTCTCTTGCTCATGCTGTTTTGCTGCTATAAAATGCTCGGCTAACCATAATTGAATTTGACAATAATAAATCACATGTTGAAACTGTAGAGCTCACCTAAGGAATAGCATTGGAAATGGTGAAGACACCAGAAGCCAGAGTTCAGGAAATGTCATATTCACATAGAAATGCTTCAGATTTTTCTCAGAGCTTTATTGTCTTATTTATAGAAAGGTTCCAGACCACCCAGTGCACAAAGTCCATTCTGGAAACTGTACATAAAATCATCACTTTAATTCAGCTTTTGCTCCTGTTGTCATACTGTAGCTTTAAGCCTATAAACAAAGAAGAAACTGAACTTTCAAAAAAGGAGAAAAGAGTAAAACAGATGAACTCATGCTTCTTTCTCATCCTTAGTTGCTGATCACACCCTAGTGGAGAGGACTTGTGAAATTTAAAAGGAAACTGTTTCAGCCTTATTTTCCTCTTACCCAACCCCACTGCTCTACACAATCCTCTGAGAAGAGCAGTTCCTGGTGTCCATAACCTCAATTCTCTTCAGGCCAGCGGAAGCCTTATTTAAAGAGGCCTTTCCATGCCCTTGCTATCATTCCAGAGCCAAGTGCACTCTTATGCCAGGCCCTCTCCGTGCCACCTTTTAAGGACACCTCGTGCCCCGAGCCTTGCAAACCAAATCATTTACTATATCTTTTATCTGAAGGACACACAGGAAGAGGAAAGAAGTTCCTTCAGAAGGAATGAAGTTTCAAATAGGCTGGGATGTTTGCAATCTTCCCCTAAAAGCTGACTAGGGTACAAGCACGGGAGCTGCTCTGGATGTTAGCTCAGTCGAATCTGGTATAAAGAGCCGCTGTTTTGTTTTGATGGAGCTTCATCCTTTCCCTTCACAAGGTCTTTTGGTCTAATTAAATTTCAGGGAGACAGAGCCTTGGCAGGAGGTTAAAGTAAGCTGCTAGACTGGAATGTAGGAGTTGGGCTCAAAACTAAATTGGGAAGTTTAACTGGGTGCGTCTCTGGTTTCAATGAAATACTTTTACAGTGCATGGTAGCAATGTCTGTTTCTAAGCTTTTGAAAACCATTTTTCTTTTTCCTTAATTGTAGTTCCCTAGTTGTTTTTATATTATGAACTACTTGTAGAAAAATACAGGAAACATAATTACAATACAAAGCTCCCTTTCCCAAGCCTACTGAGGTCATTTGCAGCCAAACTTGGTTTTAGGGTTTTGCTAACTATAAGTTCAGAGCCATGAATTGCATCCTATGCAATACTGGTTGATTTACAACAAGTGTTATGTGATTAAACAATAACTATGTTCTCCAAACTGTGTAACTGCTATAGAATTGGAGGGCCATATTGCTTCATGATGCTACATTTCACAGCTCCCTCTGGGGAAAAAATGGATATCTGTGTGTGATATCTGTGTATACATATTTATTTAGAGTAAGGAAAAAGAAATAAATTCATTTGTTTTTCCATCTTTATTTCCAGTTACATGTAGCACTGGGTTAACTTGCTAATTATTAATTTTTGTATCCTACCTCTCCTGAAGAATCTGTATATGGACTTCCAGGCCAGCAGAAATAACTTGTTCTACTATTATTAATACTCTGGAGAGGAAATCAGTACTTCATTGTATTGTGAAATGGAACGCCTTTGGGAGTTTGATTTATTCAACGCTAAGAAGTTGTGATTGATGGATGATTGAGAATGAGAGTTTTGAAAGTACCCTGCTGGAGCACAATTTCAGGCAAACAGTACCGATACTCAGAAGTGCATCCAGACACCCTATGGTAGGAAAAGTATACCAGGGAAGGTGAGCACACAAAGTGCGCTGGAGAACACTCTTGCCCTGCTCCTCCTGGCCTTTTCACTGTAAGTCCATAACAAATCTCCTAGGCCTGCCTCCATAGGGGGATTCTGAGAGAAATTAGTGGGCAAGGCTTTTAATTGCAGCCCGATTATCTGTTACTTTCAGTTGATATAACTGGCAGTTAAAATAGTGTATTAACGAGATATTTACCTTGTTTAAAGTTCAGTGATTTTCATATTGCCTCCACAGTCTTCTGTTTTGAGTACTCATATCTTGTGTACTATTTGATGAATACATTTGTATATGGAAAAGCGAAGTGTTTATCTTACCCCCAAAATGGTCAAGTACTTTTCTTTCTTTTTCCTTCTTTGCTCATTCTTTCTTTCTTGCCCCCTTCTCCTTTCCTCCCCTCCTTCCTTTCTACAAGTCATCATGAAATGCTCATCTCAATTTTCTTCAGAGAGGTGTAATATGAAATTGGTGAGTGAGGGCTAAGATGCAGGGTTAATTTATTCTCCTCTAGTTTTCTTTTAGCAAGTTTTCCTTCCAAGGAAATCTTTTAAATGGATGGAAACTCTCCCTTAAGCCTTAGTGTGCTTGTAGTTTCTGCTCACTGGTAACAGCTGAGAGAGCGGACCCTACCATTCAAGGGCAAATTGTTTGATAGTTTTTAGTATTTTGATAAGGCCCTGTCAGATGGTATGAGAAACTCAATTATCAAGCAAATGGCGGCCCCAGCCTCTGTGCAGGAGCCGGAGGTTTGAGGTTCGTTTGAAAATTAACTTGATCCTCCAACGGAGCGGTTAAGGGACACTGTGCAACGGCAGTGCTTGCTCTTCAGAGCAGTGTTTTTCAAACTGCCTGTTGCCTGTCGGTAGTGGGTCAAGATGAGCATTTTCTACAAAATGGAACAGAACCGAACAGAATAGAAAATACTGTAGATAGGGCTCCTGGAAGTCAGGATGAGGACTGCTTCGTGAAGCTTCAGTTTCCTTGGAAAGAACTGCTCAGCCTGGAATTGACGGCGGCTGGGTAGTAAATGGGGCACACAGCCCCGCCTGGAACGACGTCTCTAGACCGCGTCTCCACGCCGTGCTGGTGGCTTGGGGCTGACGCGGGCGTCCCTGCACCGAGAGGAGCTGGTGGCGGTGGGGGCGGGGGACTGTGATTTACTCACTTCTCTCTCTTCTCGCCTGAGAAATGTAGTAATTCGAAACAGTTCTCACAGTAGCGTCCCTGTCAACTTCATGTGTATATTTTAAAGTCACTGAGCGTCCGTGGGACTCGGTGCACGGGCGGGGAAGGCTGTCACGGTCCTCACCCGGCTGTGCAGCTCATTCTTATCCGCTCCCAGAGCCAAGACAATGTGCCCTGAGGGGGCCAAAAGGAGGGAAGTGGGAGTCTTGAACGCAGACAGCCTGGGGAGGACAGGGGTCCCTGCGTCTCCGGACTGCGACCCCAGACTAGCTTGTTTCTCTCTCCCTCTGCCCTTTAGGACTTTCTGCAAGGAGACTGTACCAAAGCGAAACAGAAGCTGAACTGGAAGCCCCGGGTCGCTTTTGATGTAAGTGTCCTCTTTACGGTTGGGCCCGTAAAGAGCCCGCTTGCCGCAGGGCTAGTCCGGGTTCGGCCCCACTGGATAGTGGCCGCCTGGGGCAGCTGGGCACTAAGGCGCCCAGGATGGAGGGCGAGGGAACAGGGTGGAGGATGCCATGGGAGTGGGGCTGTCGCAAGGATAGGGCGACAGAAACCCTGTTCTCACCGTCCACCCCCCTGTCCCGGGTCCTAGGAGATGGTACGGGAGATGGTGGACGCCGATGTGGAGCTCATGAGGAACAACCCCAACGCCTGAGAGCCGCCGTCCGGCCCCGACCCGCCCGGCTGGCCTTCATCCGTGTGGAACCAACACGTGCAGGGCCGCAGGAGTAGTCCCGGAGGGCGGGGGATGAGCGGTGCGCCCTTCCCGACGGTTGCTGGAGACCCTCGCTGCCACTATGCGGTGGTCCCGCCAGCAAGACTGGGGCCGCTCAGGTTTGCAGCAGCCGGGAAGTGGCACTCCCAGTTCAGCCCACTTTCCTTTTGTCTAGGCCTCTTCTGAATGGTTTTATAAAATCAACTAGATGTTTTAATCACATGTTCTCTTTACTCGAAATTATGTCATTAGCTGAAATCGTGAGGCTTTCAAATGGTTTTTCTTTTTTCTTATTAAAAATGGCCTTTCTATGAACCAGCAGTGGGAGTTGATGTCCATGTTTTCTCAAAGTTATAAAAGCAGCTATAAGGGGCCCCAAACAAAACAAAACAACGCCCCCCCCCATCCATGCCTTGGAGTGAAATAACTTCCTTCAGGCCTGCTCCCATTTGAGAGAGCCCCTGCTGGCAGAACCCTGCTAGGCCTGAGTGGGACTTGGCCCGAGCGTCCTCCTAAGTCTCTGCCTGGGATATTTCTTTCTGCCTCTCAGTGACAATAAACCACTCTATGCAGCTGATTTGGAAACCCAGTTCCTGCAGAAAGAAGGCATTCACACCCCCTCTGGTCTCTGCTGACTATAATTAGAACTCATGGGGCTCCAGTCATCTCAAAAGAAGGCTTCAGAAATAGAGGGGGGTTAGAAGAAGAAACTTGAAGGTAAATAAATATTGTTGGAACATTCCATGCCAAAGCCCCTGGGTTACCCAGAGGTCTCTGAGCCCATACTTGTCCTTGTGGTCTAGAATCTTACACAATACTTATTTCCAACCTCTTCGCAGTACTAGATCACTTTTTAAGTCTAATTTTGATTTAGTCATTCAACCCATTTACATTAAGCGCCTAATAGATGCCAGACACTGTGCTCTTCAACTGTATCAGTGTTAATTAGAAATAATAATGAAGAGGCTTTAAAGTTGGGCCTCAGATCACTGAACCCAGTTTTAGAGTACATCATTTAGGTGGCCTGGCTTTGACCACAGGTATGTGCTGCTGAGCCGTGGACAGTGTGTATGTACAGCTTAAGACAGGTGGACACACAAACATAGGAAATTGACAAGCAGCAAGCAAGGATCTGTGTACAGGTGGATACCTTTGCATGAAATACAATATTTTGCCATAGAACAAATTAGGTCAGGACTATTCTTCTTCCCCTCACTTCCACTCCAAGGAAAATAAAGTAAAACTTTATAGCAAATGGAATTGCAACCTCTGCCCGTGGTCCTGTGAGTGTGGGTAAACTGTTTCTGAATGTCTTCACCAGCAGGTTTATGGTCTAGGGGAGAACCCAGGCTCCAACGGCTGGCTGCAGGAAAGAGGGCTCTTTGTGTGGCTGCCTGAGTTGCTGCGACAGCATGCTGGCCAGGGCCAGCCTCAGCTTTGATGGAGCAGAACTAGGGTGACCTGAGCTAGCCACCCCCCCTTTCCTTCTCAGAAGCTGCCCCAGGACGGGCCTTCTCCCAATCGGGGATGCTGCTAATTGGAAACAGATGGTCCCTGGCAGACTGGGCCTCCAGGACTAGGCAGGCTGGTAGGGGCGCGAGCGCGCGCACACACACACACACACTCACACATACATACTTACACACTGTCACTCACAGACTTCAATACAAACATCCACACACTCACAAACACAAATACATACCTATAAACACAACATCTCACACACATTCATTCACTCACTTGCAAACACAACTCACAACCCTACTATTGCACACTGTCACATGCATACTCACAAAATCTCACAAATAAAATACATTCATACACATTCCCCTTAGCCTTGACTCGACAGGCACCTCCTCTCCTCCCCTGACCCCCTGAATCCTCTACCTCATCCCATACCCAGGCATAGAGACTGTTCTAGGGGCTCTAGGGCTTTCAATAGACCATTTAATTCAGTGTGTTGGGGCTTAATAGCCTAAAGACATAATAAGCTCTTCAGTGAAGAACAGCAGAGATTCTAGGTAGGGGTTTAATGGAACGCCAGTGAAATCATAATGCTAAATTATTCTTCTCAAAATGGCCTGGAGAGTTACTTTTTGAAGGACACAAAAAATATTTTTTGGTTGCAACCTTCTTTCTATTCCTGAACCCTCAATGGGGGGCAGGGAACGGGGAGTCATTTGGCTCCTGGGCCTCACTGTGTGTATTTAAAAGGAGAAAAAGAAAATGAATTTATTTCTGTGTTTTCTGTGCTGTGAATTTCATTTGGACATTCTTCAAGACAATTCTTGTATCTTAAATCTCAGCCCAATTTCAGTGAACTTATTTTCCCTTTTTTTCTGCTGTGCCAGCTTTGGCTATTCGTTTTAGATGTGGTAAAATATGTTCCACCTCGATTTTTTTAAAGTTAAAAACTAAGAAAGTTAAATTTTCAGTACACTCATATAATAGCAAAGCAGTCAAATGCTGAATTTGTGCCCCAGATGAGCAACAAGGTGCACAGATACAAGGGGCCACACAGCCGCACCACTTTCCATCCCACTTGCCTGCCAGACTCTGTTGCGGGCTACATCTGCTGCCCTTTGTCTTTGAGGAATTAAGAGGGAGCTAGGTCAGGCATAATAAACCTGAGGCACCTTTACAGCTATTTAGAAGCAAAGGCCCACCCTGACCTTTAGGGGAAGTGCTAAAGTGCTTGGAAGACAATGGCTACATGCAAGAGGACCCTTTCAGAAACTCGATTTCGGTCTGTGACGATTCTCCAGGAAACTAGCACAAGATTTGGTAGAACCCTTGGCCGCACTGGTGGGCTGCTGGCAAATGAGATCTTCCCTGCGTTATTGAAGGTCATACATAGGAAGAGACAACACTGAAATTTTACTTCAAAATATCCCTAAACTTATTGTTTACAAATAACATTCTAAACCCCAAGGAAAAGCCTCAGAGCACCCCAGGCATCTTGTTTGTATACGGGAATTCCAACCAGGCATTGTCAGTTTTAAGATGTATTCCAGCAAGTCCAGTCACACTTACGGATTTTTCAGAACCTGCACTGCAGCCTTCAGTAGATGATGGCATGAGGAGAGCCCCCACTGGGTTTTACAAAAAGACTGTATGTGTATGTGTGTGTGCACGTATCTTACAATCAGATCTATACGTTCTGGGATGCCACTGGCACCTCCCAACATTGTGTTTTAATCACTGGGGATGTCGAGAATTTTCACAAACACCAGCGACAACAGGGACATAAAGCCTTTCTGGAGGCTGGCTTACCCTCCGCAGTCAGGGGTTTCCCCTCTGTAGCTCCACAGAGTCCTTTTACAACACAAGGGAGTCATCGGGGTGCTGCTGCCCTGTCCCAAGCAGGCTTGAAGCCAAGATCACCCCCGCTACCTCCCAGCCTCCCTCCCTCCCGGTACACACCCTGAGCCACGGGAGCACATTTTGAGGGAGTGTGCCATTAGGATTACTACCCGTGACTGAACCTCTGGCCATCTCGCTGAGCCTGGGAGGCCACCGCTCCCTCCCTCAGGCCCTAGCTGTGGAGCTTCCTGCAGCTCTGGCCCTAGCTCCCCCAGCGTGCGCTCCATCCCTGAAAACCTTCCAAGGCCCCTTTACGAATACGACGGCAGGGCTTCACTTTGCCCTCAACCATTTCCTCTGCCAGAATCTCGGCTAGGAGGCCGACCGACCGTGGGCTGACCCCAGGCCCCGCAGCCTATTCCGTGTCTCCCGCCCTTCCTCCAAGGTCAGGGGTCACACACAGCTGACGCCCTGGACGCCCAGTTCTCAGCTTCCCCTTTTGATCTTTAAACTAGGAGGCCGAGATGCCCTCCTGTGTGCACGCCCCTCACTCAAGGCCGCAGGCACTGGGACCGCTTTGCTGGTGTGAGACAGAGCCCCGACCACAGCTGCGAAGACCTAGGCTGGCCAGCGTACCCAGCTCACTAGCTCTGAGTCCCCCGGTGAGTCTCTAGGGCTCCCAACTTGCAAGCTTCCACCGGGACAGAGGAGGCCGGGCTGTTGGGACCCTCGGCTGCTGGGGATTGCAGGGCGCCCTGCGTGCGCATGCGCCCGCCTCGTGTCCTGCCGCCCTAGCTGGGCTCGACCACCCGCGCACGTGTAGGAGCGCCGACAGCTTCACCCTCCCCACCCAGGCGCACCCGCAGGGATCTTTGGAGGTGATGGAGAAATAAATGTTAAGAAGGGAAAGAAACTCTCCACAGTTGTAGTCCTGGACTCACTAATGCGCCGGTGCACTCAGGGTGCACCCGGGGATGGACACTCAGAAGCCTAAGGGCCAAAGAACAAGAGCTTGGGTGACCTGGGGGAGAAAACTGTAACTAGGGATCCCAGACTGCTGCCGATCTGACAGGAGACCCTGGGCCCTGCGGGCCTGAGAGGGGAAGTCGTACAGCGCGTGGCCTGGGCCTGAGCTGCTGGCCCAGGACGAGGGAATATATATTTGGAAGAGGTCAGGACCTCGGCGGGAGTCTGACTTTTTATGGTGAGGAAGCCGCTTGGGAAGGGCCTCCTGGTGAGGCTTTCCTGTTGTGCCACTTCTCCCCGGCAGCGCCAGGAAGAGAGGGAGGTGTTATCCCTTCGGCACCCCAAGGCCCTGCCTCCACAGACTGTTTCCTGGGGACTGAGTCGGAGGACAGTCCCGCCCCAGGGACCAGCTGGCAAATGCAGAGCAAAGTCACGTTATTTTCCGGTCACCAAACACTTACTGTAAATCGTTGCCTTGCACCTTCCTGATATTCCGTGGAACCAGAGCGAAAGTGGGAGTGGGCGTGCAGGAAGCCCCCCAGGGAACTGGGACTGGTGACCTGGGGCATCACCCCGCCAACTTCTCTCCGGGAATTTCTAGCACCTAGATAGATAACCCTTGGCTGTGGGAATAACGGTGGGGCTATATTCCCCGTCTCTCCTCCAGCCACTGAGGACTGAGGCTCAGAAGGCACCTTCACGCACAGGCTAGCCCACACCCCTCCTCTAGTTGTAACCCAAAAAGCCAGCTTTGAGGCTTGGCGATTGTCGGCGGGTGTCATTTGTGCATAATAAAATCCTCTTTGGAATCGCAAGAAAGCTCTGGCCCCTGGAGCAAGCTCCAGAAAGGCCCCAGAGGCACTGAGGACTATCTGGGTGAACCGACGCCAGCCCCGTATGAGAAGCTCCGGAGACAGGCGTCTGCTCTGTGCACCGTTGGGGATGCCGATTTTGCTCCACTAGGAGGATAGAGTTTTCGTTTTTCCTCTACTGGCAGATTTTTAGGAATCTGACATTGCCTAAACACGTGCTCTCCATCCTGTCTGGTTTCACATCTATACCATTAACAAGACGCCGACGAGACTTCAGCACCAATGACCTGCTTTTATACTTAAGGAAATGTGGAGGCCGTAAGAGTTAATGGTACCAAATGTGTTGGTTTTCCTCCTTTTCCCCTGGGGTAATGGCAAAGATAAGGCCTCTCCTCAATCTATAGTGTCCTCAAAGCCATAAATCAAACTCTTTCAGTCCCCAACTTCCAGTCTTGAGTATCCAAAGAGCCCCTCCCTGTCCCTAGTTCCTACTGGACTCCCACCACTCAGGTCAATGGGGAGGCCCCACAGCCTGGCCCTGGCTTTCCACCTACTGCTCACTCCCTAGGTTCAAAAATTGCACTCCCTTGCCCACCCAAGTAGCACCAAATTGTGTTGACTTACTGGGCAATGAGCAGCCTACAGAGTCTCCCTAGCAGCAACCTGAAGAGACAGCCTGGAGAAGAGGATGGGCAGTATAGTCCAAAAGACCAGCAGTGCTAGCTGGTGGGCTTGGAGAAACCCAAAATTGAACCAGAGACAAAAGATGCTCTTTGGGAGAACAGAGGGAGGTGCCATCTGGAAGAGCAAGAGGCCTGGAGAAGCAACCCTGACTGAGATTTCTGGGGTCGCCCTCCTAACCCCAGGTGGGAGAATATTATTATGAGCTGGAAGCAATGCCAGGCCCTGCAGGACCATGCAGAACCTCCTCTCCTCTTGGGCTGTTTCCGGTGGAAGCTCCGCCCTTCTCTCTTGTTCGGAAGACCCCAGCCTATAGGCAAGGAAATTCCAGATCCCACTGCATCTCTCATAATATGCTCAATATGCTGCAAATTAGAAATCAGTGAAGGAAAAAATCAAGTAAACAAAAAAAATAATATAAAACAGAGGGTTTCTTTTGAGCCAGGGTTTGATGGGAAAGGGGCAAAACAAAGGTCCTAAGTCAGGCCTTATGCTCTCTAGGCCATATTTTGATTTCCAATGAAGTGGACATGGTACATTTTGCTCAATTTTCCACTCCTAATCACATTTAGAACATCGTGGAGAAGGGGCTTTCATTCTTCTGGATGGATTTTGGAGCTGGAATTTATTTCAGTATTGCTTCTTTCCCAACCTGACTCAGACCTGGAACCTGCCAGTCCTTCTCCCTTATGTACCAGGTCTTCCTGAGGACTGGGAGTAAGCTCTGCTCCCCTGCATCAGGCCCGTCACCCAAAGGGCTCAGCATCTGGGCCACCAGGGAGTGGGCTCAGCTGGAGTGGAGACAACCAGGAGAAACCTCAGGTCCTCAAGGCCTTTTACAGTGGGGTTGGGAGAAAAAGTTGTGAGCAAAATTGACAGGTATAAAGAGGGGGACAGAGGGATAGAGGCACAAAGAGACACAAAATTTAATGATTATATTGGATTCTCACTCAAAAAGGGGAGATGAAGTAAGATATCAGGCCATGAAAGTTCTGCCTGTGAATATAGAGCCCAAATACTAAAGAAAGACCATTAATAAAAGCTCTTTGCAAGGAAACTCTTGGCCTCATTATAAATTGAAACAGGAGCTTTCAGAAAAGTGGGGTTTCTGAAGCTGGCATTTAGGGTTCCATGGCAAATCTCAGTGGGTTTTTCCATGCCTGTGGCCACTGAATAGATTAGGCTTTGCTCATTGGGAGCTCTCCTGCGCTTAGGGCTAGCCTGCTCTCTAGCCCCTGCTTCCCACAACTTGATGGGGTGAACACTCTGATAAAGTCTCTTGATTCCTTTTCTCCCTGCCTCCCCCTAAAGCTCTCCGCTGGCTGAAGAATGACTGCCCAGCAAGAATGTATTCTGCCTGGCCAGCTTTATTACATGGCCACCATCAATCTTGCCCCTAACGTGACATTTGTTTATGACTGGGTGGGAAGAGCTAATGGCTTCACAAACCGGCTCTGAAATGAGCCTAGAGGAGTCTGAAGAGAATGCCCTGATATGCCAGGAAGGATCCAGTGATGGGAACTGGACTCAGAAGCAAATTGTACCCCTCCCCAAGGAACTCCAAGATATGGCGTGGAGGTAGAAAGCAATCGTCTTTCCAGCCAGGCTTGCTTCAGGTGCCACTAACAGCTAGGGAAACCACTAGTATCCAAAGCCTGGATCCTCTATGGATGTCTCTGGGCCTTCTCGGGCTGTCTGTCCAAGCAACCTGGGCCAGCAGTGGGTTCAGGACCTCTATGGAGTTTGTACCATTAAGAACAAAATAAATGGCCTTCCACCTTAAAAACTAACACTCCTTTCTAGGGAACTGGGTGCCAGAGAAAAGATCTTCTGTCCCCTCTTCACCTATCAAAGTTCAGGGGAGCCCATAGGGCTATAAGGCACTCTTGTTTCCTGACCCCTGTTTCTGACCCCACAGGAAACAGCCAAGAACTTATGGGCCACCAGCACAATCGATCTTTATTCCTCTGCAAACATCGATTATTAATGACAAACTCTGTGAAATGATAAGTTGTAAAATGCATGCTGTTTGCATGCAGTCTGGTGAAAAAAGGCCTGGAAACTACAGACTTTGGAAACAGTATGCATCCCCACTAGACATAGTACATGCCGAATGCAAGCTTTCAGAGGGTATGTACTATGCCGGCATTTCCTTGCTCATGGTAGAAACTACTAAGAAAATAAATGTGACCACTGCTGCATCAAGGACAAAATGCTATCCTAAAGCCTTCTACAGAGGCTCATTTCAAAATTAGCCAAGTCACCATCACTGGGTCCTGCCTGGTGTCTCAGGCTAATTTCAAAATGTACTGTGTTAGTTAAAATATGAAGAAGTTTTCTTAGAATATCTTACAGAAAAAAACAAAAGATCCTTATTGCTCAAAAAGTACAGGTCAAACGTGAAAACCACTAAGAAATAAGTAGCTCTCCCAGGTTAAATATGGTTGGCAAGGATTAGTTTTTCTTAAATTGGATGAGAATTCAAATGCAAATATAGTGATACCAAAAACCATTACATATGTGGTTTTAAAAATCAGAATAATTTGTAGAGTTTCGGACCTTCCATTCAAACATAGGCAACCATCTAGAAATAACTATCTTTGTTATATATGTATAACACAAGCACCTTCATGGACACACATGTCTTCCATACCTAATTTTCAAACGCTGGAATCCAAGAGGGCAAAAATGACTGCTAAGAAGCCTTCCCCCCCGCAGGCACTGAAACGTTGTCAGGAGCTGTGGGCCAGGGTCTCTTCTCTGACCACTGAAACCAGATCACCACATTCATACCCTGTTCTTGGTCCAACCACAAAGACTCCAGACCCAGGAAGAAGGAACAAGGGGCACCCAAAGCCCACTCCCCATTCTGGCGGGACCGGGAAGAACTCACTCATAGCGTCCATTCCAGCCCCCGCTCCCGGCGCGCTGGCCTCTCTGTCCCCGGGGCCAGACGGCCCCGCCCCCCGCACCGCAGCCCACCACTCAGGGATGTGCGGTCCAGTTCTCAAGGGCCAGGCTGGGCCTAGGCTCGGGGCTGGCTGTAGCCGCGATGCCCTGGGGCCACAAATCCGAAGTCGGAGGAGATACTGAGGGTCACCGGCATTTGGACCCTTAACACTCCGAACCTGCTGCCTGCCTGCACGCCTCTCGCGTTCAGTCCTTTAGGCTGAGCAAATCCTGTTCGGGCCACTGCCAAGTGATTTGTGGCCTCCGTCAACCGACCTCACACACTGCGAGGATGCATCCCTGCCGGGGAGGCCGCCTCAGGTCCCAGCGCTGGACCGAGAAGGTCCGTGCGGCCAGGCCGAGGGGCGCGGGCTGAGAGGTGCTCCTGCAAACCTGTGGTTGTCCAGGCTGCAGGCTGGTGCGGGGAGGCCTGACACCTGGGAACAATGGAGTACCTGTGACCTTTCCACCCAGGCTGAGTTCCTAAACACAAGTGTGTCTTCAAAACAAAGGCGAGGAAAGAGTGTAAACGGGAAGCGCTGCTGTCCCCACGGCGCGACGGTAAGGACCAGAGCCCTCTGCCTTCCCACACACACCTCTGCCCTTTGCTACCTTCCCACCAACGCGGTTTTCCCGGCACCTACGCTCCAACCCCTACGCCCGGCCGAGGTCCTGGGCTCTATTCTTCTCCCCAAACAACCGGTTTCGGGGGGGAGGCAACAAGGAGCCAGGGAAGGGGCGGGGCGGGGGCGACGTGGGGGTAGGAAGTAGCTCCAAACACAAACAAGCCTGGCGGGGCTGCGGCGGGTAATTACAGCTAATTAGCTGAAAAGCCTACAGTCCGGGAGCCGCGTCCGGAGTCCAGCGTCGGGCCGCGAGAAACGCCCCCCGGAAAGCCCGCGGTGGGCCGCAAGTCTGCACTCGCCATGTCGCGTTCTAAAAAGTTGAACCCGGCTTGTCGGAAAGAGAACCGTCTCAGGCTGCCCGAGCTGCCGGGTGGGTCTGAGGATTGGTCACCCAGTCCGAAAGGACTGGCTCATTTGGTCACCTGCTGCCACTTTCCTTCCAGGCCTAGACAACGCAGCTCAGGCCACCGGACCCTTTGTCCTTAAACCCCGGCTCCACGCTCGGCTCGCATAAGTGGACCAATGCACAAACTTTGCGATCTTTGTCAATGGATTCTTTCCCTTCACCAACCCACCCATAGAGGGGAGCGGGGGGACCCAAGGAAGCTCGCGGCAGTCCCAGGACCTAGCGCTGCTAGAAGTTCACTGAGCTGCAGGGAGGCCCGTTTCTGCCGACTTGACCCAAGGAGACACCCGTGCTGTGGGCCGCAGCATTCTTCCCTGGCTATTAGGTTACGACTCTGAGCAAAGAAGACCCGAGTAAATCAGAGGCCACGTAAAGCAGTTTTTGACTGAAATTAGAGTGTATTTATTTGCAGCAATCCTTTAACAATGATCAAATTTTGACAACAAGCAACAGCAATTACTGCTAAGTGTTGCCTCTAGATAGGAGCGGCAGATAGCAGGAAACTGTATTATCTTGAAAACAAACTAAAAGGCCCTGAATGTCTGTAATCAAATTGCCATCTCCCCAAAGTCTGATTGACAGGGCTGATCACTCTAAGATAATGAATTTATTACATTTCCTGGGTTATTTACAAAGGGGGAGGGCCAATCCGATTGCCCCCTAGGTTTAACTGTAAATTAGCAAGAAAAATTGGATTGGAAAGAAACTACCCTAGACTAAAATGTTCACTTCTCTCCTTCCTTCTTATACCCTTAAATCTTTTTCAAATATAAGTGTTCTACACACATATCTTCTAAGTTCACCAAAGATTAAACTTCCCTTTCCAACCCACAGTACATTTTTTAAAAAATTCAATCCTTCTACATAACACAGGATGGATTGTAAATGTGGGTGAATTATATACATTTGCATGGTTTATATTTCCTTTTTCATAAAGCAGTGAAAAAATAGGAAAACAATATCCAGCATTTGGTTAACAAGGATGTATAATACACATCCCAATTTTTTATGTGCTACACAGGCCAAATATTTCTCTGTATATCTAGAGGCACATCTACCTCTCTCTGTACACAGGTATCGCTGTGGTAAAGATTCATGGGCTAACAATTCCCAAATCAAGTTCTGCCGTTACTGAGAAAATATATTTATGTCTATAACAACGCAGATCTGTTTAGGAAAATATGCTTTTTCTAGCCACAAAGCAAGCTGACTATATAGTACATTTTGCAGGAGATGCTGCAGGGAAAAAACTAGACCAAAAAAGACTTTTATGTGAAATCTGACAAGAAATAGTTTTCTCCATTTTTCAGAGATTCAGAAGGCAAATAAGTAATTTGTTGTGTTTTAATCTCTGAAATTTTTTTCTTATAATAATTAAGACTGCATTAAAGTATCCAGACATAAAGGCATCATTCAAACTGAATGGTAATTTATTAATAAACAAACAATGAATATGTTCAACAAAAAGAAAAAAGATGATAGAATAAGATTAATACAGTTTCCCTTTTTATAATGAAAAAAAGGCACAATGTAAGTTTCAGGTAATTTAACGTCAGATTTTGGAAACACTTTCTGGCGTTTGGTCCACGACATCCAACTACAAATTAAAAATAAATTACTATGTTGAAATTTACATTTTAAAACAAGTCCATGAATAAAAAGAAAGCGATTTCCACACACGGGGACTTCCCCCTCCTTTCAACATAGGATAAAATAGTATTTTACAGGTGAGAGGTGAAGGAAGGAAAAGGGTAAGGGAACGGGAGAGAAGGAAAAGGAAAGCGTGCTCTCTGAAAAGCAAGAAGAAACTTACGTGTTATCTGCGGTAACACTGTCCTTTAATAAACCATGATTTTGCTGTCTTTGTAAAATGGTTTACGGTTTTGTTTATTTAGATAAGGCAAAGTGGAGGTGGCTCTGAATTAATCTTTAAAAAAATAGTGTTTTTTTTGTGTGTGTGCTGGTGAGTTGAACTTTTGGAGGGATTCTGTTCGCTGTTCGCTGGTTTGGTGAATGTTTTTCAAGATTTAAAAAACTGGATTATTTTTCGGTTTCGATTTTGCATTGATGGTTTTTTGGGCTGTTCCTGCTCTGGGGTTCGATTCAGTTCGGCTTTGAGGTGGAAGGGGTGTCAAAACTTGCTACAGTCATAGACGAAAGCCCCGGACGTGCGGTAGAGAGACTGGCTGGAAGGGAAGGCCATCTGACAACTACTATTCCCGTTCACCGGAGAGTTGTTCAAGCCGATCCTCTGTGACTCGAACATCTCCCGCACAGAGTGGAAGTTCTGCTGCTGGCCGGGGTAGCCCGCCGCCGCCGCAGCCGCCGCAGCACTGGCCAGATGGCCCAGGTCACCGCCCGCTTGGTTCAGGTACCACGAGGTGAGGCGACCTTGGTGGGCTGCAGGGTGGTGGCCGGCCTCCTGGCCGCTGCCGTGACTCAGGGAGGAGGAGCTGCTGCTGGTGACCGGGGGCAGAGAGTAGTCCGGTAGGGGGTCGTCCACGGCTGAGCTGCCAGCACCCCCGGGAGCGCCCTGCAAGTGGCCGCCGCGTTCCCCGGCCGCGTATAAGCTCATGGCCTGCAGGTTGCAGTGGTAGGTCCCGGTGCTCCCTGCGCTGCCGCCCCCGCTGCCGCCGCCACCGCCCCCTCCGGAGCTGCCGGCGCTGGAGCTCTGGCTGCAGGGGGAGCTGTAGAGGGAGCTCTGGCCAGGAGAGTAGGCGCCGAGCGCCAGCGAGGGTGCGAGGCCGGTGCGGGAGGACCCGGCCGCCGAGGCCAGGAGGCCGGAGCTGAGCTCCGCCGCGGCGCCCTGAGGCGACCCCCGCAGAGACGTCATGATGTTGTCCACGCTGAAGCCCTGGCTGTGGTGCGGCTGCGGCGCCGGCTGCGCGGGCGGTGGCGGTGGGGCGGACTCGGCGCCGTCCAGGCTCAGTGGCCGCGCGGACGACAGGCTGCCCGGGGGACTGCTCCCGCTCGACAGGCTGCTGCTGCTGCTGTCGGGGCTTTCGATTTTGGGCACCGCGGCGGCACTGCCGCTGCCCAGGGCGGCGGCCGGGGACAGGGGCTGGGGCGGCGAGGGGCACGTACCGTTCTCGGTTTTGATGTCCTGGATACGCACGGGCGGCGGCTGCGGTCCGGGCGCGGCGCCGTCGGTCTGCTCCGGGGGCGCGGGCGGAGGCTGGCGGCCGGGCGGCGGCGGCGGCGGCTCCTTGAGGTGCAGCCGGTCCTTCTCCTCCTTGTCCTTCACGGCGTCCTTCTTCTTGAAGCGCCGCCGCCGCCGCAGGAAGCTGCCGTTCTCGAACATGTTGTACGAGTCCGGGTCCAGCGTCCAGTAGCTGCCCTTGCCCGGTTTCTTGTCGTCGCGGGGCACCTTGACGAAGCACTCGTTGAGCGAGAGGTTGTGGCGGATGCTGTTCTGCCAGCCCTGTTTATTGTCCCGGTAGAAGGGGAAGCGGTCCATGATGAACTGGTAGATGCCATTGAGGGTGATCTTCTTGTCCGGGGCGTTCTGGATGGCCATGGTAATGAGAGCGATGTAGCTGTAGGGCGGCTTCACCATGTCCTTGGGCTGCGGCTGCGGCGTGTAGGGCCCGTAGGCGCGGGCCATGCCGCCGGGGTACTGCTCCGCGTGCGCGGGGTGGGAGTACACGCTCATGGGGGCCGGCATGGCGGTGTAGCCGCCCCCGGCCGCCGCCGCCGCCGCGCGGTAGTAGCTCTGCTCGCCGCCGAGGTAGGGCACCACTCCCAGGGAGTTGGGGCTGGACACGGAGTAGCGCGCCTGCATGGCCCCCTCTCGCCGCCGCCGCCGCCGCCGCCGCCGCCCCGCGTCGCCCGCCGCCCCCCACCCTCGCTCGGCTCGGGTCGGCCGCGCCGCGCCGGCCGCCTAGTCCGAGTCCGGGCCTCGCGGAGCTGCTGTCCGGCCGCCTCCCGGAGCCGCCAGCTGCGCGCGGCCTCTCCCTGCGCTTGCTCTGGCTCGCGGGGCGCCTCCGGCCACTTTAGGGCCCGCGCTGGCCGCGAAGGGGGATCGGTGCTACGGAAGAGGGCCGGGCCAGGACGCGACAGACGGCCTTGAAGAAATTCGCGGAGCCACTTCCAGGCGAGAAAGGGAAAAAAAAAAAAAAAAAAAAGCCAGAACTAAAAAACAAGAAGGCGCTCTTCTCGCCACACTGCCTACGCCTTCCAGGAGACTGCCTCGAGCCGCGGGCGAAGGCGGCCAAATCACCAGGGCGGGGGGCCGCGCGCCGGCCGCCTTCCCGGGCCCCGCGTCACCTTTTTTTTTTTCAGTCTCTCGCGCGCGGGCCGCTTAAGGAAGCATTGGAAAACTTCTGAACTTTTGAGCATCCGACACCCAGGCGAGGACTTTTTTACGCAGTTACATTTTTTTCCGGGCAGCGGAGCCCCGCCCCACCGCAGAGGCAGCAGCCAATGGGAGGCGAGAACCGCCTCTGAATGAGCTGGAGGCCGACCCCGCCGGGCCGCGCGGGACCGCGGGAGGACCGCGGGGCTGACCACACGCGCGCCGGCCGGCGGGGTCCAGCGCTCGCGCCCAAGCCGTGGCCTGCGCTGCCAGCCGGCTTGTCCGCCCCACCTGCACCACGCACCACCGACGCCAGGCACTGTCTCCCACCCCGGACCCTGCGCATGGACGTCCATTGTTCTCGCAGATTTTCTGGGTCCTCCTGGGCCCCACACAGACCCTTCTTCCGTCCACCGCTCCCAGACGCCACCGACTCTTCGAGCCCTAAGTTGCGCTGGCTCTCTCCTCATTCCTTGACCGCTGTGGCTGGCTCCAGCTCCGGGATTTCCCTGCCCTTCCTTCCTTCCCCCCTCACCTTTCCTTTCTACCCACTTCTTCCCTCCCCTCCCGATCGACCACTAAACTCACTGGGTTCACAGAGGTCTCCAGTTTCTCCACACTTGGAGGTTTACGTGGCCTGAACTCAGAGAGTTCTAAGAGCTCGGGCACTGCCGTGTCCTGTTACTGGTGGACAAGAAGTTGTCGACCCCACCTCACCGTCCCGCGACCCCTCTCAGTAGAAATAAGAGAGGAGGAAAAGGGGCTTTGCCGGGAGCTGCCGGCAGTGGTTCGCCCAGGTAGGCTGTGTCCGCCCCACTGAGGGGAGCCCTGCTCCTCGGCCCCCTAGGTCCCTTGGCAGACCGAGGGTGCTTTCGGCGCAAGCCGCTGAACCCAGGAGGCTTCCCCGAGTTGCTCTTCAGGGAGCTTGCGGGGTCCTTTAGGTTCACAACCCACATCTTTTCTTGCCGGGTCGGACTCAGAGGAGGGGTCGTCAGGCTGCGGGCTCAGAGACATTAGCAGGTGTAATGACAAGAAGCAAAGAAATAATTCTAGGGGATAACGCGCCCCAGTCCAATCTCTAAAAGCAGACGGGTAGAGCTGCGGGCAAGCAGAGATAACGGGTGTTTGGGAGAAATGCTCAGAATCGCACCTGCAGGGGCATAAGTACAGATGGCATGTCCCTGTGCACACGCCTGAGATGTGAGGTTTCTGGGTGACTGGGATGGGATAGGGAGAAGAGAAATGAGAGGGTACGAAACGAAGGAAAAGAAAAGACATGGGCCTCCCTTTGCTTGCAGCGCGATTCTGCGTTTGGGCAACTCCAGAAAAGACCCTCCTGGAGACTGAACACTAGATCCTTTACCTAGAAGCTTAGGAAACCAACGAGCTTAGGAAACTGTGAAGAAGAGTAGCATGACGCATTTAACACCCACCCACCCCCAATTTCTGACAATCTTTAACTTCAAAGACGTGTTGGGAGCCCCTTTTGGCTTTCCGGTTGCAATCTCGGCTTCCCCTGAACAAAAATTCTAATTGCAGCTTCACTTGTCAAGGGCGCTGACTTAGGTAGCAGGCACAACTCCGTGACACTTGAACATTAAAAAAATACTGTTTTTCATAATGGATGTTTCTTGGATAGGAGAAGAGGACCTGCTACTTCTAGAAGTAGCCTAGGGGGTTGCCCGGAAGTTCCGATTCCTGAGGCCTCTGCCTTCTGGCCTGCTTTGCGCTTTGGGCCACTGAAACTCCTTTGCCAGAGTGCTTGCAAGGCCGAGTCGCTGACTGGTTGCAAGAAACTCTCATCAGCAGGAGGCTCAGTACTAGGTGGTTCCTAAACACTTGCAGGAGAAGGAGGAAGTAGAAACCCCAACACTTGTAAAATGAATTCGTGTCCAACCTCCAGTCCTATACCCTAACTTAATCAGCTCCTTTGGCTGAGGCTTTATGGGAAGCTCCAGCTGCAGCCTGGAAGCCAGTTAAATAAGTGTTCTCCCTAAACAACTCACCATTCGGTGAATTCGGTCTTTAAAACACGTTTCTAGTGCTTGCAGTGCGCGGGGCAGAAACAGAGACAGCGACTCGTTTGTTTTCCGAATGTGGGAAATGCCAACGGCCCGGGTTTTGCAATAGACAGTCTTGCTCCGCTGTCTCTCCCTTCATTCCCTCCCTCTGTCAGCCGGGAGGTGTAAACAGTCTGTTATGTAAATTGCAAATCGAGTAACTGTAAGGGTCTGGGCTCCCCGCTTTGGAAATAAAAGTGGCCGTTGTGAAATTTGTATCTGGATTACGGAGGTGGGGGGGGAGGGATGGAGGGGTGCAGTTTTATAAAGATCAACTTTCCACTGGTTTAGCTCTGGATATTCGCCAGGAAAAGATATTTGCATTTGTGTTTATAATCTTACTCGGAAGCAAACCTCTAGTAAACGGCTTGATTGTGTTTCAGGTAATTATTATTGTTGCTAGCGGCGTTATGTGAACATTCAGGCGCAGATATGAAGTCTTTGGAGGAATGGGCTAAAGTTTTTGCGTCCAGATTAAAGTTTTTGATGCCTTTTTTTCCTACTTCACGGGGTAGTTCAATCACTCGTTCCCTCAACCCCCGCAACCCTTGACTCAATTGGCAGAAATGCCCCGCAGGCGACAGCGGTAATGGATGTTTGGTGGAACTGTCGCTCGGCCCATCCCCCGACCCCCATCCCCTCCTTGACCCGCCAGGCCGGGTTACAATCCCCGGGGCCCACCATAGGGTTCTTAGCTCTGAGGAGAGGGCGTGACTTCACAACAATATTTAAGACAAGGCTCTCCCGGGACCCTACAGTAGAAAAAACACCGGGAGGGGAGATGTAGCGAGCACTCCCAGAAATGTCCGGTTTCGGGAAGGAACGTGGTGACAATCTAAGGAATGAGTGTCGAAGGGCGGGGGCGGAGATGGTGCATTAAAGCAGATCGCCAGGAGACAGGAGTTCCTTTTCAAGTCCAGAAGGGTCGGGCATTGGGTGGGGGGAGAGAGGAGGCGAGTCCAGGAAATGAGTGCCCTGGGGCGGCAGCCCAGTCCTGGGTGCAGCGACTGTCCTCCCTGTCGGAGACCCCTAGGGAACTTTCCAGCGTCCCCCTGAGCGCTGACCAGCCTAATCGTTCCCACCGCGTGCCTACCCCTCTCCCCTGCCCGCGGTTCCTGCGTGGGCAAACCCTTGGCTCCGAGGTGTACCCTGGAAGCCAGCCGGTGGCGGGGCTACGACGCCCGTGAGCGAGCTTGCTTGGGGGTGGGGGGGCGGGTGTTTGACCCAGGATCTGCTGTAACAGGAACCTCAGGCACAGAAGATGAGGGAACGGGCTTCTCCTATTCCGGACGGTGCAGCGAATTCTTGGGGTTCTACAAACGCAGCGGGGAGACTGAAGTTCCACAGCCGTCTACCATTCCCCCCTTCTCCAGCCGGAGTAGAAGTTGAAGATTAAGGCAGTTACCCCGACAATGCGACTTTAAAACTCCTGGAATGAAATCGCAAACAATTGGGGACACTCGGTTTGTGGGTTGTATTTGACCCATTCAGAGAAGTGGCATAGTTCTCCATATGGCTTCGTTTGCGTAGACCAGAAGCCCAGAGGTAGAGGACAATATCCTGGTGCCCCAAACCGTTATTCGTTATCAAACTGTCAGTCAGTCTGGCATGTAATGTTTGTCATAGGTGTGACTTTTTAGCTAAGGGAGGAGGAGGAGAGCAAAGGTCTGGGTGACCCCGACTGCATAGATCGATTTCCTTCTCCTTAGTTGGGGGTTTCTGAGTAGAAGTTCTGTAGAGGCAGTCCTTCTAATTGATCCCCCTCCTTTGTAGAAAAACAAATCCTACAATAAATAAGAGGGTTTGTTTTTCGATTATGTTTTAAAGACAAAGCGATTCACATTGCCTGTCTACATGATTTCACTAATTGGATAGTTGCCCTCGTAGGGGCAACCCTTCCCGGGAAGTTTATAAGATGGGGTAAATTAATGTCATCTCCCAAGTCCCTAACGCGGGCCGTCCCACTAATCACTTACACGGGAGAGAATGTGCCAACATCTGCTCATGGTTATCCCCTCGGGTCGACCCACCTGTCGCCCCACTGCAGGAAAGCCCCAGTTTCCCCGAGCGTTTCTGGGGCTCAGAGCCAAGCTGAGTAGCAGGGAAGGGCCACGGGGCTTGCGGGAAGTTAATCTTTAACTTTGGTGCCTGACTAGGAAAGACTCGGGGCTTTCTTTGTCCAGGCAGAAGTGCATGGCTATCCGAACTGTCACTTTTCATTAATCCAGAACGAGCGTACAGTCTGTAAAGGGGAGGACTAGTTGTGTGCGTGTGTGCTCACACGCGCTGCAAGTATTTCCACCCAGGTCTCCCGCTGACTCCCGGCCGCAACCGCAAGCCAGGGCCTGGAGAGACGGAGGTCCCGCTGCCTCCCAGCTTCGCGACTTGGACCCAGTTGGGGCCCGCGTCGCGCGGTCCCCTGCGGTCCTCAAACTGCAGAGTCGGCTAGCACCGCACAGAGACTGCGGGTGCGGGCAGGCGTGGACTGTCAGGGGACAGAGGTGCATTTCCTGGGCTGGAGTGGAAAGCGCACCCTCCCGCACCGACGTGCCGTGGCTAACCCACGATAGAAGCATGGATTTGATTAACTGACAGACCCACATGCATTTCGGAACCGCAGGCGGGGTGAAGCCAGCAGTACCTTGCTGATTGCTGGGCTAGTGTTCTGCCGGCGGCAGCGGGCACTTCCCTGGGTTTCGGTCCCGCCTCACCGCTGCCCCGCACGCTGGAGCTGCCGCCGGCCCTTCTTCCTGCCCCAGAGCAACCTTCGAAGAGCCCGAGCCTCGACGACCCCTCCCTTTTGAGTGCCCCGGAGACTTGTGCTCTTCTGAAGTCCCTCACCACATCCCCGGGTGTCACCGGACGCGGACTCAAGGCTGGCCCTGTGGTGCGTAAGGCGCGGGCACTCGCGCAACTGGGACCTTGTGTGGAACAGCCGTGGGGCGCTTCGCAGGAGTCAGCTGTTTGCACCACTCAGGGCAGGGACAAGGCCAGCAAGCTGACTCGGCTCAATAGGTCTCCCCGGGTGGCAGCTGGTCCTCGGTGCGCTTGCGGCTGGCAGCGGTAGCCTGGTGGTCTAGGCCTCTTCCGCCCTCAACAGGCTTCCCGTCTCTTCCCCCCAGCTCAGGGTAGAGAAGGGAAGGTGTGTTGGAAGTCCCGATGCCGCTCCGCAGCACCTGGCTGGGGGCGCAAGTGCTCGGCTAGTCCCTGGCCTCCGGGGTCTCGAGACCGCGCTCTAAGTGCGGACACTGGGCCCTGCTCTGGCTCCGAGCGCCCCCTGCCGTCCACAGCTTCATCCTGGTGCGCCTCTGCAGCCGTGGGAGCCCTCCGTTGCCACAAGCCTGCACCTTCTAGAGCCTTCCCTGGGAAAACCGCTCCTGAGGAAGAGGTCCTTGAAGAAGGCCAGGCCGCTGCCGTTGGACCCCGCAGGGACTGGCTCTTGTTTTCACACCCTGTCACCTACCTAGGGTCCAAGCTGGAATAGTCTGGTTGTGAAATCCAATGGAGAGACCAACCCGGCTCTAGGTACAGACCAGGGACATTTTCGTGCCTGAAGCTGGAGGTGACTGGTACTGAAAGCTAGTCACTGACTACATTCCTTCCACGCGACCCCTTTTAATTGATGTGCATATTACAGAAAAAGCAAGGCCACTTCATCAAGTGAATTACATTCTGGGAGATGCTAAGGAATGTATTTACTGGCAGCCAGGTTTGCCAATAAAAGTTGCAAATGAAGACTGCTGGTTTCCAGGAAAATGTACTTCTGTTTTTTAACCACCCCTTAGTCTTACTTATGAAAAACCTAACCCCCAAAGAACAGTTTAGAGAAAAGGACTGCTGAGTGGCAGTGATGGTGGCTGCTAGTGCAGTCTCACTCCCCCACACTCATTTATACACCCCAGTGACACCATAGGACAACACCAACAGTGCACACTGTGGCTTTACCCACGGAGAGACTTGCCAATGTTTACATACACTGTAGACACAGACACAAGGCTAGATGTTGGCCGGCAGAGAGGTATGCATTTGGATTAGTACTATTTAGTTTGGAAGCTAAGATATAAGAAAAGATAAACTATAGCAAATAGAGAGGCAATTTTCTGCAGAATATTAAAGAGAAAGAAATATATAACGAGAAAAAAGGCACTTGCTCTGTAGTATTAAACTATAAATTAAGAACAACAGACAAACGAATCCAGAATTGACTTTTATTGAGGTCCCCTTTTGCTTGGGGTCACAAAGACTCCAGTTGGAATGAGAAAATCTCTCCACTCACCAAATGTCACAGCTCTTTGTTCTCCCCAAAGCTTGGCTCCTCCTGCAGACACTTGGTTTGGGGTAAAGTGTGAATACTCACCAAGGGTGACTGTTTGATACATTTCTCTGGTCTTAACCGTAGACCCTGACACAATAATAATAAGATGCATGGAGCATTTAGGTTGTCATTCTGCCAAGTGCTTTAAGTATCATTTTATTTAATCCTCACAAGACCCTTGATGTAGATATTATTATCTGCATCTTATGTAGGAGGAAACTAGTTTTAAGAGAATAAGTAACTTGCCCAAGATTACACAGCCCTCATAATTTTACTTTGCTGTGTCACAGTGGATCATTTATTTGCCATTAAGAGAAGGAAAAATTAAACTATTAAGCAACATTAGTGATCTCATCTCTGTTTCAGATGAGACCACTAATATGTATTAGTGGTTATAATATGTATTTCAGATCAGTGGTACATTAATCCATTTATTCAAGAAATGTATGGAAGCTGTATATGTTCAACATTATTCTAACAGCTGGATATATAACAGCATACCCTTTGCTAGACATCTTTGTGAAGGTAAATACTAATAGCCACCTATCAATGCTTGGATCTATTGTATGTGTTTAAATATACTTGCATGGGGCTGGTATATTAGCACACATATATTCTACAGATGCTCACAGTAGTGATTATGATATAAGTACATGTACAGGAAAATGCTATACATGTGGGCACAATCATTTCTAAATAAACTAATAGAGGTCCTGTTGGCTGACTCATTTGCTCTCATCTTGACTGCCATCTGATAACTCTACTTCTGGGCTTTCCATCTGTTGAGTTGTCTCAAGGAAGATTCTTCAGGAAATATGGCCAATGGGAAAAGAGATGCTCTCTCCTGCCCCCGACCCCCCATGCCTGAACCTACCCCTATCTTCCACCCCTGCCCCTGCTTGCAGATGATCTAGACAGACAGGACCTTGCAGGCTAAGAAAGCTTAGGGACCTGCAAGAAAACGCGAACATTTCCACTGTCTTCCCCTCACAAGATTCAGGAGGAAGCAGGCTGGGGGAGGGACTGGTAAGCAGAAGCTGGGTTTCAGGGTTGGGTCACCTTCAGGACACTGTGAGGGGACTATTCTGCAGTCATGGAGCTCACGCTTTTCACACAGAGAGGGAAACTGAGGCTCACTGAAGAGACCTTGTCTGAGGTCTCACTTCTAGTCCAGCCTTCCCTCAGCACGTCACCCTGGTCCTCAGCTTGAAGTCCCACCAAGGCCCCAGTATCTAAGGCAGTGGAAGCATTTAGTCATGTGTCTTATGGGGGGAGTGGGAGACATGGAGAGGGGCAGGGCTTTTTCTTCCTTTTTTGGAGCCCCTCTCTTGCTCATCTTGGACTTGGTCTGAGATTGGAAGATTGATCCAAAGTCCAGTAGTGAGATAGGAAAAAGATCGCCTATGGTATAGAGCCAGAGGCAGACCTAAGATCTCAGCCAGCCCTTGTGTGTAGGTCAAGGGGGTCTCTGGCCCGAGGGACTCTTTTTTCTCAGGGGACAGGGCAATATCATGTCCTGGACCCTTCAGTGGTATCCAGGGGGCCCTCTGCACCAGGATTTCCCACATCTTCCCAGGAAGACCCAGGTATGTCCAGCCCTGGCCATTGGGTCCCCTCAGCTGGTAGCCACAGCAGGTGATGGGCTACATGGGCCAGACTCCCCAAGGGCTGCCCCAACCCCCTCTTAGTTGTGGCGACAGTCTGGGACTGTCCTGCTTCTCTTCAAGACCAGCCTTTGTGGGTGTCTGGTCTGCCTTTGTCTATCCCTGCAGCATTCAGAGGAAGGTTGTTTTAAAGGCTGGGCTGTTGTGTTCATACAGGCTCACACACGTAATCCCGACCCAGGGCCTGTGTTTAGTCTATCTCGCTGACGTCCTTCCTGAACAGATGGGAAAAGGAAACGATTCTCTTAGCCATTTTTTGCCTTCACTGTACCCTGGCTCATCCATCATTTTCTCACCCACTGTCCCTGGGAGGACATGTCTGCATTGACTGCCCTGCAGCAGAAAGTCGTGGAGGCGGCTAACAGGAGTGGCTGGCCTCCGCCCACCCGCCCCTGCTTTTCCTTCTCCCTCTAACACAAAGGTTTACATTGTGGGATATGCCAATGATGAAACAGGCTTCAGATTAGATAAGGTTAAATGACACTTTTATAAGGTATCGTATCAGCTTAGGAGACATTCTCCTTTTATTTGTGAGTGTGCTTATAATAATAGTTTGTTTTTATACTTCCCTCTGTTCTAATGTAGACAACACATATATGCATGGTGACTTATTAGGAAGAGGACCACTCAGTACCCCAAGGGGTAGAAGCCAGGAAAGAGCAAGTTGCTAAAAGTCCTGACTTCTGGGACCTGGCCCAGCCATCTAGGCAGAACTGTTTGGCTTTTGTGTGTGGTAATTCCACAGAGTCCCTGGTTCCATCTTAAGAAACTCCCCATCATAGTTTTCATTGTTTGCTTTTATGAGTACTTGCTATCAAAGATTATTTGTTAGGTGTATTTGTTTTGGTAAGGAACCAGTCCGAAAGCAGGCAAAGGTGTCACTGGGAAAATGTCTTGGGCGGAGTTGGGCAGGAGTTTTACATAATAGGGAAACAGACAGGGCTCCACCCTCTTCACATCAAGGCAAACACAGTCCTGTGTTTTGTTTAATACCAGTCACATTGTCTGCTGTCTGCTGGAAGTAGGTTAGTTTTCTAGTAAACATCACTGTCATCACTGTCAACTGTTTTTTCTGGAATGGCCTCAGACCCTGATACTTTGCCAATTTGAGTTTATCTTTGAGTATTTTAAAACAAAGAAATAATGTATTGCAATAACATTTTCTTTTACTTTTAAATGAATTTAGAAAAATATGTTTTATATTTCTCCTCAGTTTGGCATATTTGACTTTCCCTTGATTATACATTAAATGGAGAAAAACAAACAAGTTTTTCTGGCTGTTTTCTCCCTTCTCTTGCTGGTTTGTACATTGGCTTTCCTGATGGTATCTATATAGTTCCACTGATTTCAAGGAGATTCGATGATCAGAGGGTGTCGACAGCCTGTTGTAAAATCTCATGAAAAGAGAGCTGTACTGTGTCTTCTGACTGCACCCAACATTTTCCAAGTAGGTATTTAAAACCCAGAAACCGTCCCCTAGCAGATCAGAGAAATATTAAATAGAGGTCAAGTGCTGGATTCAAAGTTTTTGGCAATGTCCCTTTAAAAACAAATTTCTCTGATATGCTGAGAGCTGCTTTTCCACTATTAGCATAACTTTCAGTTTTATCCACTATAAACAAATACTGTTAAGTATCTATATTTGGTGGAAAAAGACAATGATGGATGAATAATTTGTTCTTTCTCTCAGGAAAAGATTGAATGTTGAGTAATTCACTGTAATATAAGTCTTGATAATTTCAATTCATTCTCCCCCACCTTGCTCTACTTCTGGACATTTAATATTATATCTAAATGTCCAAGTTAACTAAGTGTGGGGCATGGGAGGAGATAATGGGGGGTGCCAGTGAGGAAAGATATCAAACTGAGGACCGAAATTTTGGAAAAAAAGTTTGATGGGTATTTTATTGATACCACTTTCTCTTAGAAAGCATGATTGAGGTTATGAGTTCTCTCATACATCTCAGGCCTTATTAATGATCATATAGGGCAGAGTCCACAGGATGCTGTGGGGAGGCCTCCTCATTCTCTTGCTTGGGTTCAGTCTGAAGCCCTGCTGGGAGCCCAGGGCTGTGCTCGGAGACAGAGATGCATCATTTGCCTGCTGCGGGGATGTGTGTGTGCATGCGTGTGCACCTCAGGGGTAGGCTTGTTTCTGTTCAAGCACAAATCCTCTTGTTTTTAAAAAATACATGAGCTTCCTAAAACTTCAGTGCAGATTGTTTCTATAGCTTCCATTTTCCTTCATTAAAGATCCTGTGCCCTTGGGGAGGAGAAGAATGGGGGACCGAGAGAAGGCCACTGATGGAGGAAGAGTGCTGAAGAGATTGGCACTCTTTCACCCCTTTCCTACCACAAGCCAGTTTGGGGCCCCACGAGGTCACTGCCATGGTGTTGGGTGCCGCTGAAATCAAGTGTCTCAAGAAGTTGTTTGCAGTGTGAAACCAAGCCTCCTGGCAGGAGCAGAAGAAAATCAGGAGAAGGAGGCCTCTCCATCTAGCTGCCCTGCCAAACATAGGCCCAGGGTCATGTTTAAGCCTAAAAGAAGGCTGTATTTATACCAACATTTAGGAACCTTCTTAGGGCCTTTTCATTTCAACCACCAAAGAGTGTTAGAGATGTGTGAAGTGTGGTCCCCAGGAGGAGTTGCCACATACCTGCTAGGGGGCAGGAGCCAGCAGCCCACCTGCATGGCCTGCGCCCCCTTCTCCCTGTGGGCAGGGTCTGTCTGGAGGAGGACCAACCACTCTACCACATTCTCTACTGCGTCCTCACCCTCTCTGAGTTGAGTGTGGGTGTTCTCCGTGAACATTTTCCATCTCCATGCAGAGTTACGTGTCTGCCTGGTCCAATTTCTGCCCACATAAGGCATACACCATGAAAGGCCATTTTTCTTTTTGAAGTAGATCCCAAATAATACACATGATAAAGTGCAGGCAGGATGCCTGTGGGAAAAAAATACAAACTTCTCCCAATTATTTCAATGGAACAAAATGGTTGGGCGCTGCAAGCAGAATCTGACGGAAATGAAACCTTTCTCCATTTCAGGTTGAGGCATTAGGCACACAGTGCAGCCAAGGGGGATTCGTGCTGCCTCAGGGCCCCAGAGCATGAGGCCCACTGCAGGGCCCAGTCACCCCAAGCATCCCCAGGATGTCTGTCATGAGGTGCTTGGCTGTGCTTCAGCTTACTTTGTTTTCAAAAGAGAGAATAACAGCTATCTCTTAAAAGTTAAAAGGAGGATTTTTATGAGATGATCTTAATGGAGAACATTGGGAATGCTTTTGAAAAAAAGAATCTATGTAAGTATAGGAAATTAAGGAATGATGATTATAAATAGTAAATGATTGAGCATCCTGGTGCTCTGAAATATCAGTTCATGTCACATCACTGATGTTTCAGGTTTCTAACCTGACCAGCAAACACCACCAGGAGTTGTGTGTTAAAGTCTGATTCTGCTGAGAAAGTAAGCTGCAGATAAAGAGACAGCCTCATGGAGAAACGGGTTGGACTGGAGGAGCCCAAGGAAATGCTATTCTCAGAGTGCTGGCCTGCACCTCATTGTTGGCAAGGGTTTGTGTATGAACCAGCTCACTGAGCTTTAGAAGAAAGTGTGTTACCATGGGAAACAGAGGGAGCTATGAGGTCTGGGGGAAAAAGTCCTTTACATACTGCATTTCTGACTTGTAAATATACATAAATCACACAGACTACTCCAGTATAAATTGTGTATTTAACACAAGTGAGGTTTCTGATAGTGCAAGTTCTGAAGCAAAAACTGTTTGAAGCAACTTTTTGGAGCAAATTTGGTGTCCATTAATGAGATCAACTTACTGGGATTGTGAACAATTATGATGAGGACCTTGCAGAGCGTGACTTGATGACACCACTCACAGAAAATAGAAACTGTAAATGATCATTAGAGTAGTGGGATGACTCTCTCTCTTTTATCTAACCACTGCTTTAGTGTACAATTATACAGGTTTTTTAATTATACAGGGAAAATGGAATTTGGAAAGGCATTGTTTTCAATTTGAGACACACAATCACATCATAAGAAGCCTCTTTGGACAGTCCTCCAGCTGGTGGCTGGCCCTGGAAATTCCCTGTGAACAAGTATGGGACAGGCAGAGGGCCCCATGGGGTGGGGTGGGAAGAGAGAGAAGTGGTGTTGGTGGGAGAGGAAGAGGTGTAAATGGCTCAAAGAAATTTGGTGTGGGGAAAAGATAAACAAGATAATTTTGGTGTGAGTCCAAAGCCCCTGAAAAGGCAATGAAGTAGCCTCTGCTACTCCCAGTTCTGCAGGCATTGAGTTTCACATAAAGCCCTTTATCTCCATCTGGTCTGATGTTATCTCATCTTTACAATGGTAAATCATTTCTATAAGATTTTCTGATTCACAAAATGAAGGCACTGCAAATTGACATGAAAACTGAGTGGAGCAGCTTCAGAAAGTATTGGTTTCCCTCTCATTTTGCATGAATCTTACCTGTTGGGCTTGTGTGTATGTGTGTGTTGAGGGGAGGAGTGTAGGAAGGGGGAGAAGGCTGGGTGCTGTGAAAGAGGGAGGCAGGTGAAGAGGAGCTGAGCTTATTGTTTCTGGGCTGTTCTTCCAGTTTTTCTGGGCTGGTGTGTGTGTGTGTGTGGGATGTGGGGGGGGGGGGGCACCTGGGAAGCTCCAGGGCAAATGGCTCTGTCTCCCCAGTGAGAAAATTTTCATGAAGACTCTGTCTCTTGGCAAACTTCACTCTGGTGCTGTTACCTGGGGAAGAAGAGCCTGAGTTCTTATGTGATGTCAGTCTTAAACAAAGAGAGGTTCTGAGAAAAGGAAAGGGCAAGAAGGATCAAGAAATTTTCTGTGTTAACAAGAGCCAAGACAGTTTCTATTGCTTTTTAGCATTTGTGAAAAATAAATTATTAAAATATGTATAATCAACTTGTTTTAGACATACTTAATGCACTTAGTGATGTTTTATATGGAGTTAAAAATTAAAGGTAGATTCCGTATTTTGTGCTTGTTGCAACTTTAGTTGTCATGGGTTTTTATGTGTTCTCTCCTGAGTTCTGATAAACTAGAATGGAATCTCAGTTTAGAAGATGGAAGTTCTTGCTTGACTCCATAAGAATGTATCAACACTAGTTACTTCCGATTTCCCCCCTACCCTCCACCCCCACACTTCCTACCCTCATCTGGCTTTTTATTTATTTATTTTTTTCCTCCAGGAATGCAGACTGTGGGTCCTTGAATGCAATAAACAGTCTGCCCGGACTGTGATGGATCTCTTGTGCCATCTAGCGGCAGTAATGAGAAGTGCATCTAGGGGCCTCAAAGAAGCCGAGGAAGTTTCACACTAGCAAGGTGAGAAGACGTGTTTGCCAAGTCAAGTACTTGAGCTTTATGACTAAATATTCGCAAGACAAGAACCTTTCCAGTGGGCTTGGAATAGCAGTGCACTGCATGGGCTTTACTGCTGGGTTCTTAGACTGACTCTAGCTTGTTAAGGAAAAAGAGCAGCTGAATTTCGGTGTCAAATTAGGGTCTGCTTTGATGGGTCTGTTTCCCTATAGTGGGCAAAAGTCAATAAATGAACTTCAATTACCTTGCTTTCTGCTTTGGTCCATCCAAGTCCAAGTCCAAATCCAAATGTATTCATGAGAGGCAATGGGGAAAACGTTCAGAACATGTGGTGGGTTCCCAGCTCTGCAGGCACATGTGAGGGCTGTGCCTCCTGCACTTCTGCCCACATATTTATTAAAGTGATGTTGACAACACTCCTCCTTAAATAAGGCCCCCCAACTCCAGCTGTCCTCTGTTATATGTGTGGGGGAGGGGAGGGTGGGACTGACAGTGGGGGCAGGGAAGGAGGTGGAGGAGCCCTGAGGAGCAGCCCAGGCAGATGTTTTAGAGAAGCAAAGGAACTAGAAGTTGCATTCCCTAAAATACTCAACTCCAGGCACCTGCTGGAAAGTCTTTGTGGGGCACCAGCAGTCACTGCACTGAGCCCTCAGGCAGGGTATTTGAGAGGGACTGGCTTTATCATTTCCCTGATGAAGCACCACTTCCTGAATTCAGAGCAGTCCTGGTGAGGATGCTGAGCAGGAGGCAGGTGGGCAAGTACAGTGAAACGCAGGCTGTGCCTAGCAGGGGCTGCCTGCCCCAAGGCAACCCAGGGAATGAGGCCCTGCTGATGGGCAGGCACCCCTTGGGGAGCCCCCCAATCCAGCCAGCTGGTATTTTCTAACCATCCTGGCAGCTGACGATCTGGATGTGTTACCTACAAATCTGGCTCTTGGGAAACCTCGGCTGTGGTTCAAATGAGAGGCCATTGCAGCCACATGAGTTAATTTAAATCATTAATGAATAGAATTATTAATACTTAAGAATAATATTGATATATTAATAAATGATTTAAATAAAACATAACATTTATAAGTGTCTCAAATAATTCCTTGGAATGATGTAAAGCTCATCCTCACCTATGAGTGCATTAATTTAGTCTTTCTTGGTCATTGGTTCATTTTGATAGAGTGTCCTCAGTAGTGCTTCCTCAGCTTTGGCTCTGTTGTATAGGCTTCCTTTCCTCCTCTACTTGGCCCAATGCAGAAGCACTGTGGTGGGGACAGGGGCGGACACTTTTGGCCTGGTGGGACAGCTCACGCTTGCAGGTGGTGGTAGTGAGAAAAATTGCTGCTTTGACTGAGAGAAGGATGGGGTGTCACTAATTTAATCTCTTCTATGAGAAGGCTGAATTCACATTGGAAGGTTTTCAGAGTAAATTTTGAATTTTAACTTCTAAGTCCCAATGCTTTCTTCGGTAGTGACAGACTGACTTGCATGGCGACCATGGCGGCCATGGCGTCTGGGTAACTGCCCCTCTCCCCTCCACCTGCTCATGGCCCTGATGGACCGAGATTGGCACTGTAGTTTGATTCCCAGGTGGGAAAAGGAGCCCAGAGACAGGAGTCTGCTGGGATACAGGAGCAGCCTGACGGACGGTGCTGCAGTGCCAGGTGGAGACACCACTGGGTGTTGGGAGGTGGTGTGAACCCGGGCATCTATCACCCCAGGGATGTGGTTTCTTCCCGCAGACCCTTCCTGCCTGGTAGTGCCTGAGTGAAGTTATATAAAAAGTTTTCATGAGCTGGGCAAGATGTGTGATTTGTTTTGGAAGAACATAAAGTTTGTTGTTTTTATTCACTGTGGGTTACTTTCAGCTCAATTTGTCTACTAAGCATGCTCACTACTTTGTCTCATTTCCACGGGTAAATTTTATATGGTTTTGAGGGATGCAGGTTTAGACAACAGAACTTTAATCCTTTAGTAAAGAAAAATAAAATAGGGCTCCCCACACACAATTTTTAAAAAAGGGCTTTATTAAGGACTAACCTTGACAACTTTCCTTGTTTCCTATACATTTTGAATCATATAGAATTCATAACACAACCTGCAAGTTTATTTTTTAATCAGAAGCATTCAGTTAGGTTCAAAGGGAGACTTTAAACACAAGCACTTTTTCAACCTTATCCTGTTGGTTCTCATGTTCATAGACTTGTAACCTTCAGGGAAAGATGGGGGCTGATTCAGCAGACATCTTCATAGGGACAGTCCCCAGCAAGAAAGCGAGTTCTTCTGGTGGCCTGTCTAAGTGTCCTGCGGGCAAGTTAGGCTGTTGTGAGAAAGCTAGTATCTGTGTTAACTTACACTTATCATGTTTTGTGCCTTTGTCAGTCATGTTTTGTGCCTTTGTCTGGCTTTTTTCTTTTTTGAAGGCAACAAAACAAAAACATTAAAAAAATCATATTATACACTCACTTGTGTGCACACACAGGTCTGCATTCACCTGACAACCTTTGTGATCCTCAGCTACCCAGCAGGTTCAAGTGACAGCAAAGTGAATAGCAATCAGGTAGGGGAACACTTCCTTTTCTTACAAAGACACCCCAGTACCCCAGTACCTCCAGCAGCCCCCTCATTGCTTCTTTCTCAAAGGAAAGCCAGCTCATTTTCTTTGTCATGTTCCCCCCAGGACAGTTTCCTTGGCTGCCAGTGGGGCCAGCAGGAGGGGCTAACCAGGGCTGGTTAAGGCACCTACCTGGGACTTCCTTCCTGTGCAGCAGGATTCCAGTCTCGTGTGCCCTCAGAGGCCAGCTCCTCTGGACAAAGATGACAGGATCTGGGCATCCTTTGGTTTGGCCATGAGGTGTGTACAAACACAACAAGTGACCACAGAGGTGACAGCAACCTCATCCAGCTTCCAGAAAACTCTCCCAAGGAGGAAAAGATCTTCCTGAAACAGATGAAGCTAAGGAGACGGTGTTTGTGCCTGTTTATCTTGTGCCCATTGTGTGTTTGCACAAGCCAACCAAAATCTCTCATTAATCACTTTGCACCTTGCATACACTCGGCACAGCTCTCAAGAATTGCCCAAGGATCTTGTCATCACTTCAAAGGAAAAATGTGCTAGTTCAGTGTATAAATGCATGTCTTTATGGCTATAGAATGGTCATGTCATGAAACAAGCATGCTGCACCTCGGGGGTTGGGGGCACCTGATCATAAAGGCTTATTTTAGGTATGTATTTTCCACTGAATATACTGTAAAATCAAAGTTATTTGGCTGTAACCTTCTCTTCATGAGCTGACTCTAGGAGCATGTACTTTCTGAAAGACAGAAGAAAATTAATATTGCTGAAGGCTTAGTGTGTGTTGGCATAGAGGGGGCACAGAATGTGCTGGAAAGAAATAGGAACATAGATGTTGAACTCGTCTTCCTTCTGACCTGAATGTGGGCCACTTTGGCTGCTGTGAAACTCCATGATGGTTGAAATGCAACAGCTGCCATTGTCCGTAAGCTTTGTCCTAGGGACCAAGCAGCTCCTACATGTTAGTGAGTATTCTCTGGAGTCAGTAGAAGTGGTATGTCAAGTCAGGTCAGGCAGGCTGTGGGTGATACAGCTGAGACAAGAGCCCACTGAGGCCTCATCAAGCAATGATCTTGATTTCCTAGTCTTTCTTCTCTCTCTCTCTCTCTCTCTCTCTCTCTCTCTCTTTCTTAGGGAGAGGGGAAGGGAGGAAGAAAAAGAGGGAGAGAAACATCGATCAATTAGTTGCCTCTCGTACATGCCTCAACTGGGGACCAAACTGGTGAGCTTTCCACTTTGCGGGTCAATGCCCAACCACATCGGCCACATGGAGCCACATTGGTCAGGGCTCTTCTAGATTCCTTGGAGGAGAGGATGAAGCTACAACGTCTGAAAAATGTTTGATGATGTCAACAAATTTTTATGAGCTTGTAATTACAGTTGTGCTTGATTATCATGATACTTTGAAACACAGCAGATCTCAACTTTAAAAGAGCTCAGATAAGAACAACATTTTAGAGCGGCTGAGTCAAGGTCTGAATAAACTCTGCCTTCTAGGACATATTTTGGTTGTTTCAACTGGGGCTTGAAAGCAAACTTTGCTGAGGGTAGGAGCAAAAGAGATTTGCGCACAGCCCTGAGTCAGCACACTAGCTGCAGATGTCATTCCAACAGCACGTTTTCCTGTGCTCTGCCAGTGAGGACCACCCAGCTGTTGCCTGAGGCTCTAAGCTCATCCAAAGGTGTGCCATCTTGCAGTCCACAGACTGATGGGCAGCTTGGTCAGCTTCCTGAAACCATCCTGTTCAACGTCAGTAAGACTTTCTGGAAGGAAACTTTGCTCGTTGTTCCCCAAATATAATACAGTTGATTCTCATTCTTCACAGACGTTAAGCTCTATAACGTTACCATGAACTCTGAATTAGCAAACACTGGACCATTGCTCCTGGGGGAAATACAGGGTTGGGTTCCTCTGAGCCTCTGTGTACAATATTTTTGTTAACTTATCAGTACATAAGCTTGCCTTCTGTGTGTTTCTGTTCAGAGACACCTCATTTACTGTATAGCTGATTCAGTAGCACTGAACTCAGGGCTGACAGCGCTATAACTCATGTTACAGGTATTTTCTCCTTAAGGCACATCACAACCTTCTTGTCCCTGGGAACATTAGACAGTACTTCAGCACTCTGTGTAGGGGCCATTTTAAAGAGCAAAATCACCACCAAAAAGCACAAAATTCAAAGACTAGAGTGCTAAATAAACCATGAGAAGGATACTTATTTATAGTGTGAGAGCTGAACCAAGGAGCCAGAGCTCGATTCATCCTCATCTGGGAACGTGTAGGGAGACTTAGATTTTTCGATGTTTCCACGTGTCCATGAATGACTGTAAAAATCATGAAGGTATTGATTTGGGGGTTACAAATAACTTTTTAGCAAGTAGGAGAATTCTCAAACACAGAATCTGTGAATAGTGAGGAACAACTGTACCAATATATTGTTAAATTCAACATGCATTTTTAAGATCTGTTGACTCTGGGTAATGATCATTGTGTTATCTAGGAAGTTAATTTTTGGTTTTATCTAATGTCAATGCAAAAGTAATTCTCACTTTATTTTAAAAAATATTTTATTTATTTATTTTTAGAGAGAGGGAAGCAACCTAAGCATGTGCTCTAGCATGAGAATCAGATTGGTTCATGGGCTGGCACTCAGTCCACTGAGCCACACCAGCCAGGGCATAATTCACATAAAAAAATTAACTGTATTTATACAGAGTTTTGTTAATAAAGACTCATAATTTGAAAATAAATCTTTATCTTTCTCTCCAATGGAAGTTAATGATCCCCTTCTGTCTCTTCTTTCTATATACATCAGAAAAGTCACTCATCAAATACCCTTTGCCATTTCTGGATGTGACTGGCCCTAGTATTAGCCTCCTTTACTAGTCACCAATGATAGAGTTTTGGGATGTTCTAAAGACTAGATTGTTGAATTATTGAATATGAATGTATTCAATGTACTAGGAGGTGTAAATTATCTCACTTGGAGATATTTTTGACCTTTGGAGCTATATTGGGAAAAAATATTTCAAGTGAAGGATCACTTTCAAGCATCATTTTCGTATTTTCATGACAAAAAAGCTTACCAATTTTCTCCAAAGTGAGATTATGAAACTTTCCCTCTAAAGCACCGTTTCCTACAGTAAGTGCCATAGAGCACTACTGACGTGGGTGATGCAATTGGAAAAAATCCAGAAATTCAGAGCAAGGTCACATTTGTTCCTCTACTGCAGCCTTTCTCAGAGCGTTTAGCTGCTAATGTACATTTTAAAACTCCATGAGGTATGTATGTAGTGTGTCCCACACACTGTGGACCAGGGAACTATCTTCCAGACCACTGTTCCCTGGGTGCCCTCTAGGGAAGCAGTGCTGTAGAGACCAGGGCACACAGACTGTGGGGGCATATCTGCAGCAGAGGAGCCATGCTGGCCTGTGGGCTCTCTGCTGCTCCCGCGGGGCAGGGGAGCAGTCGGATGGCAGCGGTGGGGCAGACCATGATGGGTAAGTGAAATGATGTACTCCTTCTTTTTCTCTCAATACTACTGGGGGTTTGTTCTTGGCTTGTAGATGCTGATGTGGACATGCTGCTCTCTGTATGTGATTTTGCAAGACGCAGTTGTTGAGCACTGATTGTGAATAGGGGCTGAACTAGGGGGTGGGTGATGAGAAGATGAATAGGACTTAGGGTTGCCAAAAGAAAAGAGAAACCAGAGTGACTTCCCTTGCATCTTGTTTTTCGTTCTGTAACAATAACCATCTCAACCTCAGTTACCAAATACAAATATTTTGGACAGTGCCTCCCACATGCACACAGCTTTTTAGACCTGACTGGCCCTAAGTGGAACTGATACCAATCTTCTTGCTATTGCTGTTGAAATACTACAGCTTTTACTTTTCTTTTTGCATTTCTTATGGAGACAGCATCATGCGTGCAACAACTGGATAATGATAATAACTGTAAAACATTTTCAACATTCCTCTTTTACTTTGTGCAATTTGAAGCTCAGTATTGGTCATCTCTGTATGTGAGAAAAGCATGAAAATGTTCTTATTAAACATCTTGTGTGTGCCAAGTATGGTCTAGGTACTAGGCAATAGAGTAAATGAGATTTGGTTCCTGTCTCGATTAAAAAAAGGTCTTGCATTTATAATTAAATAGTAACAATTACAGCTACCAGTCAGTTCTCAACTACTCACTCTGTACCCAACACTGGAACTTTACAGATTTGCCCTGAACAGTAACTCTGATGTTGCTGGCATTCTTTGGGGAAGAATTTTTTTGAATGGAACTGGCTACAGTTTTGGGGTCTTAAGTGAAAGTGACAATAAAGCACTAGGACAGTGTCTGGCTTGTGGTAGGAGGGAGGAAAAGTAGTCTTTATTCATTATAATTGTCACACAAAACAATGTCTGCTTCTTACTCACTTTGGTCTTCTTAGAACAGATGCTCAATACATGTTTCTTGAACAGTGATGGCAATTTTAAATGACTACTCAGCAAAGCAGAATAGATATGAGATCACTTTTGTATTCTTAGTTTTTAGAATAACTTTTCTTTTTCATTATTTGGGGAATTGATGACAACTGCAAATTGAAATGAAGAAGTGATCTGATTAACTGAGCTGGTGGCATATATTTCAGTGCTTTATCTAGATAATTCAGTCACTAGTATTTTGGGGTCCCATGTTACCTAGAAAATGGACTCACTTTCCATTTATTTCATGTTGTGTATTGGCAGATATTCTGGAACATTACAAATTCTCACAGTGAACTTAATGACAAAAATGCTCTTATATCATGGTAATTTGAGCATGTAAGGTTCTAAGTAAAGGAGATGGCTTTAGGACATGTATATATACTTTTCTATGAAGTTTACAGTCTGTGCTATTTCCATAAAGGTTGCTCAACATAAGCTGACAAACCTGTTTATGGGATTTGATTGTGCAGCCATCAAGCCAGGCAAGCCAGTCCCTGCTGATAGTGCCTGGACAAAGGCTGCAGAAGTGGCCTCCCCTGCTGCAAAAGTGGCCTTTCTTGCTGTCAGCAGGAGCAGCTGGCTTGTTATAGGGAGCAGTGGAGTCACATTTCACAGCTGCTTTATTCACTTGCTCATAACTTTCTGCCAAATTCTTTGGGGCTGAAACTTCTTGTCTGGTGCTGGGCCATGTATGCCCAAAGGTAAAATTTTTTTGGAGAGTTTCTGCCAGAGCTATTAAGTCTTTCTTGAGTCAATGAAGAAAGAAATTCTTCATTTGAATTAGTTGACTTCAGTTCACCAGGAATTCAAAATTTAACCCAGTCACACAAGAGAAGTTTTCTCTCTCTGTCTCTTTCTTACACACACCCAACACATAAACACATTCACACTCATATACCACACACTCACACACACCAACATACAAGAACACCCATTCACCCTACACTTACACTCATGTACTCCTACACACAGTCCCTTGACACATACCCACCACACACTCACATCCAACATACACTCACACTATACACTTGCACATCCACAAGCACATCCAACACACAGCCTCACCCTGACACACTCCCACATACATTCCACACAGGGCCACACTCTCAGTCTGGCTGACACAAAACCTTAGTCAAAGGGTCATTTTTCCCTTGCACAAAACCAAGACTCTCTGTGCTTCATTATATGTATGTATCAGGAAAGGAAGGGAAATAGGACAAACACATCAGGCCTTGGTAATTTTCAAGCATAAACAAATGCACTCGTTTGCCTGTCATTTCAAAATTAGGAGTATGAAACAAATCAGAGAAGGACCTTTGGAGGCAAGGCTACAGAAACAGCAGGAGTGAAGGCTAACCCTTCAGTCATGTTCACTGAACATTTTTGTCATAACTGGGGAGAAGGGCATCCCCCGTGGCCCTGATGTCATTCAGGTCTCCCCTGCTCCTGACCTCTGTCATGCCTGTCTAGTCACAAAGAACCTGTACTTAGAACCCTGGAGAAACTAATCACTGTTAGAAATGAGGATGGTGTAACCTGTGGCTACACCAGAGACACAGAGGTAAGTGACAGGCTGCCTGGTGCTGTCCTCAGTGTCCTCCACCTTCAATAGCCCATCAGTGTGTGACCACCGGTCAGTGAGAGCTCTGGTTCTGTGGGAGCCAGGACCAGGACTAACAGCCCCCTCCTTACAGCCCTTTTTATAGCCTGGAGTTTTCTTCAGAAAGGCTCTGAATAACAATTTGACACTAACATTAGCTAATTTGGGAAAACCTGAGGCCTCATTTTCTGTTTTTAAATATTTTATTGCCCTATATAATTTTATTTTGTGAAAGGAAAACAGAAAAGGCCAAAGGTACAGGAGGAAAAGGCCAAAGGATTTCAGAAGATGTATTGAAGAAGAAAAATTATTGAGGCTGGTTTGTTGTAGGGGCAGGTAGCCTGTGCCTGTCCTGGTTCCTGGGTGGAAATCGAGAATGCAGGCAATGGTTCATCCTAAAGCTGGTGGCAAAGTGGGGTGATGGTCCAGATCATGTGCTCAGAGGCCCTGTGTGCTGGCACTGAGCAGTGAGTCCCAGGGCAATTGTCATCATGAGCTGGCTTTGCCTTTGTCTTTGCCTCTATGGCAGCCCAGCAGTCCACTGACCTACAGACAGCCCAAAGGCCACTGCTCTCCAAGAAAATGCCCCTCCTCCTTTCCACAATCACTTCATGCTGTATGGGCTCTTACCGAAGAGTTTTTTCTCTTCTGAGCTGACTTCACCTAAACAAAATCATGCTGTAGGGTGTCAAAATGTGTGGAGACTGGGAGACACTCGGACTCAGTACTCAGACATTCAGCAGACTTGTCTGAGCCCCTTTTCCCACCACATCACCTCCTGAGGCAGCACAGCAGTCCAGGAAGGGCCCCTCAGCCGGCAGCTACATTCTGCAAAGTACTGTTTTCATGGTGAACGACTAGCTTCTGGGAGAGGATGGTGGGTTTCCAGTTCCTAGAGTTTCTTGCACACAGTGTAGCCATTTCAAACACTCTGGCTGTTCTCTCTTACAAAGAGAATTGCATGAATAGAATCAGTACGTGTGGCCTTCTGGCATCTGGGTGGCTCCAGAGGGTGGGGTGTGTTTTGTGTTGAGTTTTGAATTAGATGCATGTGGAGCAATGCTGATTTCCACCCATCTTGAACAACAGCCAGTAGTCTTGCACTGTGGATTTTCTCACCTTTATGTTTGTTTATGAATTATCTGGAAAGGAGAATTTATGAGCTTTCTGGGATGGATAGTACCCAGAGGCACCTGGGAGAAGCTAGGCTTTGTCTACACAAGCAGAACCTTGTGGGAGAGCTAATGGGATCATTTAGAGCAAGTCCCCTGTTGCTAGTTCCTGAAGAAAGAACTTTTTGTTGTTGTTGCTCTGAATTATTGAGGTTAGCTCTGCATAATGACCAAACTCACCAGTTAAGTAGTCGGCTTGTTAACTTGCAGAATTTAAAAGAGATGACCAAGGTCATGGAGAATATTGGGAATCAAGGTGCTGACCAGACAAATCATAGAATAATTTTTAAAACAAGTATCATCAACGTTTAAGAAATCAGAAGTCCCTGAGGACTTTTTTAAAGTTAAATTTTATTGTTTGAATAGGCAATACAATATGGCTTAAGTAGAAAAAAGATATGAAAAGGTACACACTGAGCAGTCTTCCTCCCATACAGGCCTCTGTCCTCCTGTTCCTCAAACCCAGCCCCTGATGTAACTACTTTAGGTAGTTCATGTGTGTTGGGCAGGGGGAATATATGTGTATGCTGTGTCCTTCTAGTGTTTCATTGTAGGAAAAGAAATAAAAAGTATATAGTCTTTTCATAAACAAAGCACCAGATGTTTTTCACCTAACATTGTACACTGCTAATGTTTCCCTTAGTCTGCAGGTAGCTTCCTCTTCAGAGCTACCTGATGTTCCGTGGGTGGCTATGCCAAAGTTCATTTCACCGGCCCACACAGATGGGCGCCTATATTATTAGTCTTTCACTGTAATGAACAATGATCAAATAAGTCAACTTGGAAGCCTGTTATTCTATATGTATGCAGGAGTAGCTGCAGTGTAAATTCCCTGAAGTCAAGATTGTTAGGACAAACATAAATGCATTTATTGTTTTGATAAATATAAAATAGGTGTCCACTGTCATCTTACCATTTTGCCCTCCTACCAGCAAGGTCATCTGTCATATTTCTTTTTCTGTGAACTAGTTCTGTCTTTGACCACTTTTTCATTGGTTTATTGGAATTTTTTCTCCTTAATTTACAGACGTTCTTTATGGATTGGGAAGATTAACCCTTGTCTACGATATGACCTACAACTAGTACAACTAGTTGTACAACTAGTTTTCTGTTTGTCAGGTGCCTTTTGACTTTGCTTATGGTATTTTTTCAACTTTATATTATGAATAAATAAATCATCAAAACAATGGTGTTGTTTAGTATATAGGTGATTCGTTAAAATCACCTATATATCTACCCCCTAAATTTACAATTGATAGGAGTTCCTACTTTTGCCTTAGCTGTGCCTGTGTGAACATGTGGGTGTGTGATCACACACATGTGTGAACATGAGCACCGCATACATAAAATAAGACAATATGTCTTGAAACCCCAGCACTTTAACATGCACCTTCTAAAAGGAGGACATTCTCATACTCGTACACAAATATATCATTAACACACCCAAAACAATGAACAATAATTCCCTAATATAGTCTAATATTCATATAGCTCATGATGTCTTTACCATATAGACATTTTTAATATTTATTTATTTATTTATTTATTTTTAAATTTTATTTATTTTATGTTTGGAGAGGGAAGGGAGGGAGATAGAGAGAGAGAGAGAAACATCAATGTGCGGTTTCTGGGGGTTATGGCCTGAAACCCAGGAATGTACCCTGGCCTGGAATCGAACCTGTGACACTTTGGTTCGCAAGCCCGCACTCAATCCACTGAGCTATGCCAGCCAGGGCTTATTTATTTATTTTTAGACAGAGGGGAAGGGAGGGAGAAATGGAGGGAGAGAAACATCAACACTTGGCCGTATCTCACTCACCTGCTACTGGGGACCTGGCCCACAACCCAGGCATGCGCCCTCACTAGGAATCAAACCAGCCACCCCTTGCTTCACAGGCTGGTGCTCAATTCACTAAGCCACACCATCCAGGGTGGCATTTTCAATTTTTATATGTTTAGAATAACCTATCCCCATCTTTTTTCTAATGACTACAGATTTTTTGAGTCTTAGTTAAAAAGAACTTCCCATTCACGGTTATAAAGGCCTTGATTTTTTTCTGTCCTGGAATTTTCCAGCACTTTTTATAGTTTCATTTTCTTACATTCAAGTCTATGATACATTTGGAGTCCATTCTGGTATATTCTGTGAGGGATGGATCCAGTTAATCTTTTTCTGATTGGCTACCTGGTTGTACTTAATTAAAAAGTCTATTTTTAAGAAAATATTTTATTGATTATGCTATTACAGTTGTTCCATTTTTCTCTTCCCTTTATTCCCCTCTGAAGCATATGCCCCTCCCACCATCATTCCCCCACCTTAGTTCATGTCTGTGGGTTGTACATATAAGTTCTTTGTCTCTCCATTCCCCATGCTATTCTTAACCTCCTCCCATCTATTTTGTACCTACCATTTATGCTTCTTATTCCCTGTACTTTTTCCCCCATTCTCTCCCTCTCTCTCCCTGCTGATAACCCTTCATCTGATCTCCATTACTGTGATTCTTTTCCTGTTCTGGTTGTTTGCTTAGTTAGGTGTTTTTTTTGTTTGTTTGTTTTTTTGGGTTTTTTTTTTTAGGTTTGGTTGTTGATAATTGTGAGTTTTGTGTCATTTTACTGTTCAGATTTTTGATTATCTTCTTTTTCTTAGATAAGTCCCTTTAACATTTCATATAATAAGGGCTTGGTGATGATGAACTCCTTTAACTTGACCTTATCTGGGGAGCACTGTATCTGCCCTTCCATTATAAATGATAGCTTTGCTGGATAGAGTAATCTTGAATGTAAGTCCTTGCCTTTCATAACTTCAAATACTTCTTCTAGTCCCTTCTTGCCTGCAAGGTTTCTTTTGAGAAATCAGCTGATATTATTAAGGGAACTCCTTTGTAAGTAACTGTCTCTTTCTCTCTTGCTGCTTTTAAGGTTTCTCCTTAAAAAGTTAAGATCTTTAACCTGGGACAATGCAATTATGATGTGCCTTGGAGTTGCTTCCTTGGGACTCTTTGAGCTTCCTGGACTTCCTGGAAGTCTATTTCCTTTGCCAGATTGTGGAATTTCTCCTTCATTATTTTTTCAAGTAAGTTTTCAATGTAAGTTCTCCTTCTCCTTCTGGCACCCCTATGATTCAGATGCTGGAATGTTTAAAGTTGTTTCAGAGTTTCCTAAACCTCTCCTCATTTTTTTGAATTCTTGTTTCTTCATTCTGTTCTGGTTGAATGTTTTTCTTCTATTCCAAATCATTGATTTGAGTCCTGGTTTCCTCCTCTTCACTGTTGGTTCCCTCTACACCTTCCTTTATTTCACTTTGCATAGCCTTCACTTTTTCGTCCATTTTGCAACCATACTCAACCATTTCTGTGAGCATCATGATTACCAGTGTTTTGAACTGTGCATCTGACAGGTTGGCAACCTCCTTTTTGCTTAGTTGTATTTTTTCTGGAGCTTTGATCTGTTCTTTTATTTGGGCCATATATTTTTTTCATCTCAGAGTGCCTGTTAAGTAGTAAGGGGTGGAGCCTTAGGTATTTGCCACACTTTCAGTCACTTCCTCCTCTACCCACATGCAAATTGGGTCCTTCTGGTACTGATTTCTGGGTTTGTATACATTCTAGGACCCTGTGGGTCTCTCCAGTGACTTCTCCTGTGAGGCTGGGAGTTTTCCTGCTACCTCAACCCCCACAGGTTTTTTTCAGTCATAGGTTTTGAGGCTTTATTTCCCCTTACTGGAACCCTGGGTTACATGGTCTGTCGCACTCCCTAGCTTTTTCTCCTGGTTTATCTGCACACGAATGTGGGATGGCCTACTCTGCCAGCTGCCACCTTGCCTGCCCCAGTCCTCCGGCCACCACCTTGCCAAGAGTCCCCTCTACCCTGGCTGCCCTTCCCTGCCCCTCCTACTGGTTTGGATGAATGTTTCTTCTTTAACTCCTTGATTGTCAGACTTTACAGTTCAATTTTCTGGCAATTCTGGTTATCTTTTGTTTTTAAATTTGTTGTTTTTTTGGTTGTGTGAGAAAGCAAAGTGTATCTATCTAAGCCTTTGTCTTTGCTGGAAGTCCCTTTTTTTAAAGATTTTATTTATTTTCAGAGAGAGGAGGAGGGAGAGAGAAAGAAAGGAAGAGAAATGTCAATCTGTTGCCTCTCACAGTACCAGGCCCACAGCCCAGGCATGTGCCCTCACAGGGAATTGAATTGGCAACCTTTTGATTCCCAGGCCAGCACTAAATCCACTGAGCCACACCAGCCTAAAAAAAAAAAGTCCACCGTTATTGCCACAGATATATGTGTAAGATGTAGCCTTCATCATATACTTATTTCACATATATACTTAGTTCTATTTTGGGGCTTTCTAACTCTTTTCTAGTAGTCTTTCCTTCTTTCAGTTTTAATTATTGGATATTTAGAGTATGTTTGATAACTTTTAGGGCTGGCCCCTTCTCATTTTTCTTTATTTTCACATTTTCTTGATCCTCCTTTTTTTCTCCATATAGACTTTAGAATTACTTGTCTAGTTCCAGAAAGTCCCCTTTTTAAAATTGAGCTGGTATTCACATTTAAGTAAATAAACATAGAGAAAGTGGACATCTTTTCAGATTCATACATGTCAATAACATGGTATGTCCTCTCATAAAAAAATTCAACTTTTGAATTCTTTAGGAGCATTTTGAAGTTTTACTCAAAAATTTTCACATTTCTTCTTAAGTTTTCTTAGATGTGTTGTTTTTATGATTGCTTTTATAAATGGTGTGGCCTTTCCCACTCTTTTTAAGGGGGGCTGTATACATGAAACTGTTAATTTCTTTGTTTTTAATACAACATAAATATTTATTTATTTGTTTGTTTGTTTATTGTTCAAGTACAGTTGTCTCCATTTTCTTCCCACTACTTTTCCCCACCCCACCCACCCCCATACCTCATTCTCAACCCTAGCCCCCTTTGGTTTTGTCCAGGGGTCCACTCTGGGAAGACAAACAATCCAATTAAAAAATGGGCAAAGGACCTGAACAGACACTTCTCCAAGGAGGGCATACAGAGGGCCCACAGACATATGAAACAATGTTCAGCACCATTAGCCATCAGAGAGATGCAAATAAAACCCACAATGAGATACCAATTCACACTGGTCAGAATGGCCATATAAATAAATCAACAAACAACAAGTGCTGGTGAGGTTGTGGAGGAAAGGGAACCCTAGTACACTGTTGGTGGGAATGCAGACTGGTGTAGCCACTGTGGAAAACAGTATGGAATTTTCTCAAAAAACTGAAAATGGAACTGCCTTTTGACCCAGCAATTCCACTACTGGAATTATACCCTAAGAACCCTGAAACACCAAATTCAAAAGAACTTATGCACCCCAATGTTCATAGCAGCACAATTTACAATAGCCAAATGCTGGAAACAGCCTAGGTGCCCATCAGTAAGTGATTGGAAGCTCTTAATTTCTATGTGCTAACTTTATGTCTTACTATTGAGAGCATACATTTGTGTGCCTGCATCATTGCACAAGGCTGAGGGGCATGGGGCTAGAGCTCAGCAAGCCCTTCCTCAGTAGGGCAGCATGCTCATGGGACTTGGGTCAGGAGACAGTGCAAAGGTATGGTAGAGGCTAGTGTTGATTCTGCCTTTATCTTCCTGAGGTATAGTTTGTAGTAGTTTTTGTTGATTTTCTTAAGGTTTCTTGATTGCATTTATTAACAGTGAGGGTTTCACCTCCCTCTCAATTTTTATACCTTTCTTTCTCATATCTAACTGTTTTGGCTAGCATCCCAGTATGGTGTTATGGTAGTGATAATAGCGAATGTCCTTGTTTTTGTTACTGACATAAGCAAGAATATCTCCAGTGTTTGCCCATGTTCACTTTTTAAAAACTACCTTAACCATTTTTAAAATTGTGATAAATTACACAAAACATAAAATTTATCATTTTACCATTTTAATCATACAGTTCAGTAACATTAAGTACATTTACATTGTTGTACAATCATCACACCATCCATCATCAGAACTTTTTTTTTAACTGACACTGTCCCCATTAAACACTAATTCCTCATTCCCCTCCCCCAAGTCCCTGGCAGCCTCCTTTTATTTTGGTTCTATAAATTTGCCTACTTTAGGTACCTCATATGAGTGAAATCATACAGTATTTTCCCTTTTTGTGATTGGCTTATTTCATTTAGCATAATATCCTCAAGTTTCATTCATGTTGTAGTGTGTGTCAGAAATTTTTTCCTTTTAAAGGCTGAAAAATATTTCACTGTATGGATGTATCACAATTTGTTTACTTATTCATCTGTTGATGGATCCCAGTTTTATTTTTGCATATTGATGCAAATAATCTCCTCTTGCTCACTGCAGTTTGCACAGCATCTAGGATAGTGCCAGGCACCTAGCAAGCCCAAAATAGACACTCACTAAATGCACAGGTAACAAATCAATATTCAGCTATAGGCAAAACAATGAGATAGGAGTTTATAAAGTTACATCTGCCATGTATATGCTGCTTTTGGGAATTTAAAGCATTTAAAATACATATTCACTTTAATTACACAACAACCCTTTAAGATAAGTAAAAGTTAGTACTCCCATTTTACCATTTATATATTGTGTAAGTAGGAAAATTGAGGTTTAAGAAGGTTATATGCTTAGCTTAGGGGTTTACTAACTGATAGAGGTGGGAATAGAACTCATGGATTTGTCTCCAGATTCAATGATCTTTCTTTCTTCACCCTTCTTTTATTGTGAAATAGAACATATATACCAAAAGTGCTTCCCTGTAGATGTATAGCTTAGTGAAACCACTCCCAAACCAAATGGAACATCCAATATCCCACAACCTCATGCCACCCCTGGGAGAGTGAGCCATGGGCTCTCCCAATAGAGTCTTTATTTCACTTTTCTGAAGATTCTTGCTTTTCTTTTTATAGTTTTACCACCTGGATATAATTCCTAAACAATGTATGTTTTGTGTGGTTTTTGGCCTGTGTTTGAATTTTTTAATGTAAATGCATTCATATTATTTATTTCTTTTTGGTCTTGCTTCTCTTCAATATTATGCTTGTGGAATTGATACTTTTTATTGTATGTAGCTATAGTTCATTGCTTCCACTGCTTATAATATTCCTTTACACTATTTTTAATATAAATTATATTTTATTATTTATGCTATTATAGTTGTCCCAGTTTTCCCACTCTGCCCCCCTACCTAGAACCCCCACTCCCTCAGGCAATCCCCACACCATTGTCCATGTCCATGGATCATGCATACATATTCTTGGGCTACTCTATTCCCTATGGTGTGCTTTATATCCCCATGACTATTGTAACAACCAATTTGTATATCTTAATTCCTTCACCTTTTTTACCCATCTTCCTGAGCCACCTTGTATTTGGCAACCATCAAAACATTCTCTGTGTCTACAATTGTGTTTCTATTCTGTGTGTTTTTTCTTTTAGATTCAATTATTGATAGATATCTATTTGTTGCCATTTTGTTGTTCATGTTTTTTTTATCATTTTTATTGTTGTTCAAATACAGTTGTCTCCATTTTCCCACCACCACTTTCCCCTGTCCCACCTCCGTCCTTCCCCCTTTGGCTTTGTTTATGGGTCCTTTATACAAATTATTTGATGACCCTTTCCTATCTTTTCCCTTTATCTCCCTCCCCTCTCCTCTTTGATTATTGTTAGTTTCTTCTTTATTTCAATGTCTCTGGTTATATTTTGCTTGCTTGTTTGTTTTGTTGATTAGGTTCCACTAATAGGTGAGATAATATGCTATTCATCTTTTACCACTTGGCTTACTTCACTTAGCATAATGCTCTCCAGTTCCATCCATGCTGCTGCGAAGGGTAGGAGCTCCTTCTTTCTTTCTGCTGTGTAGTGTAGTATTCCATTGAGTAAATGTACCATGTGTTTTTTATTCATTTATTTACTGATAAGCACCTAGGTTGCTTCCAGCACTTGGCTACTGTAAATTGTGCTGCTATGAACATTGGGGTGCATAGGTTCTTCTGAATTCCTGATTACTTCTTCAGTTTCACCAGTTGTTATCAGTCTATTAAGGCTTTCTTCTTCTTGATTCAGTTTTAGAAGATTATTTTTTTCTAGAAATTTGTCCATTTCACCAGTTTTTCAAATTTCTTGGCATATAGTTGTTCATGGTAATTTCTTACCATCCTTTGTATTTCTGTGGTATCAGTTGTAATTTCTCCTCTTCCCTTTCTGATTTTATTTATTTGGGCCTTCTCTCATTTTTTTCATGATGAATCTGGTTAAAGGCTTGTCAATTTGTTTACTCTTTTCAAAGAACTAGCTCCCAGACTTACTAATCTTTTGAATTGTTCTTTTAGACTCTATGTCATTTAGTTCTGCTGAGATCTTGATAATTTCCTTTCTTTTACTCACTCTGGGCTTTGTTTGTTGTTGCTCCTCCAGTTCTTTGTAGATGTAAGGTTAGAATGTTTATTTGAAATGTTTCTATCTTTTTTAGATAAGCCTGTATTGCTATGAACTTCCCTCTTAGGACTGCCTTCACTGTGTCTCATAGGTTTTGGACTGTTGTGTGTTCATTTTCATTTGTTCCCAGAAACCTTTTGATTTCTTCCTTGATCTCATATTTAACTCAATCATTGTTTAGTAGCCTGCTACTTAGTCTCCATGAGTTTGAATAGTTTTGAATTTTTTTCCTTGAGGTTGGTTTCTAGTTTCAAGTGCTTGTTGTTTGAGAAAATGCTTGATATGATTTCAATTTTCTTGAATTTGTTGAGGTTCGTACTGTGTCCTATCATGTGATCTGTCTTTGAAAATGTTCCATGTGTATTTGAAAAGAATGTGTATTTTGCTTCTTTGAGATGAAAGGGTATATGTACATATAATCAAGTAAGTCCATTTGATTTAATATGTCATTCAGTTCCACAATATCCTTGTTGATACTTTGTTTGGAAGATCTATCCATTGTTAACAGTGAGGTGTTAAAATGCCCTACTATAATTGTGTTGTTATCTATATCTTTCTTGAAATCCTCTAAGATTTTCCTTACATATTTGGGTGCTCCTATGTTGGGTGCATATATGTTTATAATATTTATGTCTTCTCAATGGATTCTTCTCTTGAGTATTATGAACTGTCCTTCTGTGTCTCTTTTTATGGCCTTTGTTTTTTTAAAGTATATTTTATTGGCTATGCTATTACAGTTGTACCAATTTTTTCTTCATTTTATTTCCCTCTTCCTTGCACCCTCCAGCATTCTTGCTCCCCTACACAGCTCATGTCCAAGAGTTGTACATATAAGTTCTTTGGCTTCTCCATTTCCCATACTATTCTGACCTGTCCCTGTCTATTTTGTACCTACCTATTCTGCTTCTTATTCTATGTACCTTCCCCCTCCATTGTCCCCATCTCCCTCTCCACTGATAACCCACCATGAGATCTCCATTTTGGGAATTCTGTTACTGTTCTAGTTGTTTGCCTAGTTTTTGTTTTTTAGGTTCAGTCATTGATAGTTGTGGGTTTGTTGTCATTTTATTGTTGATAGTTTTTGATTTTCTATTTCTTAGATAAGTCTTTTTAACATTTCATATAACAAAGTCCTGGTGATGATGAACTCCTTTAGCTTAACCTTATTTGGGAAGCACTTTATCTGCTCTTCCATTCTAAATGATAACTTTTCTAGATAGAGTAATCTTGGAAGTAGGTCCTTGCTTTTCATGACTTTGAATACTTCTACCAGCCCCTTCTTGCCTGTAAAGTTTCTTTGGAGAAAACAGGTGATAGCCTTATGAGAATTCCTTTATAGGTAACTCTCTCCTTTCCTGTTGCTGCTTTTAAGATTCTTTCCTTATCTTTAATCTTGCATAACTTAATTATGATGTACCTTGGTGTGTGTTTCCTTGGGTCCAATTTCTTTGGGACTCTCTGGGATTCCTAGATTTCCTGGAACTGTATTTCCTTTGTCAGATTGGGGAAATTTTCCTTCATTATTTGTTTAAATAAGTTTTCAGTTTCTTGCTGTTCCTCTTCTACTTCTGGCACTCCCATTATTGGATGTTAGAATGTTTAAATTGTCCCAGAGGTTCCTAAGCCTCTCCTCATTTTTTTGCATACTTATTTGTTCTTTCTGTTCCAGTTGGATACTTATTTTTCCTCTGATCCAGATCATTGATTTGAGTCCCAGTGTCCTTCCCTTCATTGTTGGTTCCCTGTATATTTTCCTTTATCTCACTTTGTGTAGCCTTCATTTCTTCCTTCATTTTGCAACCAAGCTCAATCAATTCTGTGAACACCCTGATTATCAATGCTTTGAACTCTGCATCAGACAGTTTGTCTATTTCCTCATCACTTAGTTCTTTTTCTGGAGTTTTGATTTGTTATTTCATTTGGGCAATATTTCTTTGTCTGAGTGCACCTGTTACATGTAAGGGACAGAGCGTTAGGTATTTGCCAGGGTGGGGCAATCCTCTTTGCTGTGCTGTGGTGCTGTCTGTGAGCAAGGGGTCAGAGAGGGAACAATGCCACTTGCTCCACTCTTGTCCCAGTTTCCATCACTTCCCTCACCTCCCACAAGAGGTTTGTGCCCTTGGATTTTCAGATGTGTGTGTGTGTGTGCACATTTTAAGACCCCATGGGTCTTTCCAGAAAATACTCCTGTGAAGCTGGATGTCTCTACAGTCACCACAATCCCCATAGATCTTTTCCACAGCCTGTAGTTTTGAGTCTTTAGTTTATGCATGAATACCAGGGTTTTGAGATCCATGTCACTCTCCCACTTTTCCCCTGGCTTGTTGTGTGGCCAGCCACTGCCTTACCTGCCTGGTTCTCCAGCTGCCACATTGCCACATCCTCTCTGCTCTGTTGCCCATATCCATCCCTCTTTCAGTGTGGTTGAATATTTCTTCAACTCTTTGGTTGATGGACTTCTATGCAAATGTATTTCTTGAAGTTCTGATTGTTCTTTGTTTTTAAATTGGTTATTTTCCCTATACAACACTTAAGAAAAAAATTAAGGAATACACAAACAAATGGAAATATATACCTTGCTCATGGATCAGAAGGATTAAAATCATGAAAATGTCCATACTACCCAAAGCAATTTATAGATTCAATGCAATACCGATTCAAGTACCAATGGCATATTTCACAGATATAGTACAAACACTTCAAAAATGTATATGGAACCATAAATGACCCCGAGCAGCTGCTGAAATTTTGAGAAAGAAGAGTAAAGTAGGAGGGATCGTGATACCTGATACCAAACTGTTTTACAAGGCCATTGTAATCAAAATAGCCTTGTACTGGCATAAGCACAGACACATGGACCAATGGAACAGAACAGAGAGCCCAGAAATAAACCCAAGTCTCCATAGTTAATATTTGACAAAGGGGCAGCAACATAAAATGCAGTAAAAATAGCCTCTTCAACAAATGGTGTTGGTAGAGCTGGACAGCTACATGTAAAAAAAAATGAAACTCGAGCATCAACTTATGCCATACACAAAAGTAAACTCAAGGTGGATGAAAGATTTAAATATAAGTCTTGACACCATTAAAGTCCTAGAGAAGAACATAGGCAGGAGAATCTCAGATATTTGATGCAGCAATATTTTCACTGATATGTCCCCTAGAGCAAGGAACACAAAGAAAAAATAAACAAATGGGATCTCATCAAAATACAAGCTTCTGCACAGCTAAAGAAAATAGTATTAAAATAAAAAGAGAACGAACCATAGCGGAAAATATATTTGCCAATGTTACCTCAGACAAGGGTTTAATCTCCAAAATATACAAAGCACTCACATGACTCCACTCTAAGAAGACAAGCAACCCAAATAAAAAAATGGGCAAAGGACTTGAACAGATACTTCTCCAAGGAGAATATACAGAGGGTCCAGAGACACATGAAAAGATATTCAGTATCTCTAATTATCAGAAAGATGCAAATTAAAACCACAATGAGATACCACTTCACACCAGTCAGAATGGCCATCATAAACAAAGCAACAAACAACAAGTGTTGGAGAGGATGTGGAAAAAAGGGATCCCTAGTGCAGAGGTGGTTGGATTGCAGACTGGTATAACCACTGTAGAAAACAGTATGCAGTTTTCTCAGAAAACTAAAGATGGATCTGCCTTTTGGCCCAGCATTTCCACTGCTAGGATTATATCCTAAGAACCCTGAAACACCAATCCAAAAGAACCTATGCACCCCAATGCTCACAGCAGCACAATTTACAATAGCCAAGTGCTGGAAGCAACCCAAGTGCCCATCAGTAAATGAATGGATCAAAAAACTATGGTACATTTACACAATGGAATTCTATGCAGTTGGAAGAAAGAAGGAGTTCCTATCTTTTGTGACAGCATGGATGGAAATGGAGAGCATTGTGCTAAGTGAAATAAACCAGGCAGTGAAAGACAAATACCATATGATCTTACCTTTAACAGGAACCTAACCAACAAAATGAACAAGCGAGCAAATATAACCAAAGACACTGAAATAGAGAACAGGCTGACAATGACCAGAAGGGAGAGGGGAGGGGATTATAGGGGAAAAGGGTGAAGGGTTTGCAGGAACAATTATAAAGGACATACTGGCAATAAGAAGGGTGGAAGGAAGCAGGGGAGGGGGTGGGGGTCACAGCGGTGGTGAGGAGTAGTGGGTGGAAAAGGCAGAAAATTGTACTTGAACAACAATAAAAATGTTAAAAAAGAAATTGGTTGCTTTCCTTCTTTTGGTTGTGTGAGGAAGCGAAGCCTTTCTGCCCACACTCCCATCTTGACCCCCTCCCATATATGGCCTTTGTTTTGAAGTTTACTTTGTCTGATATAAGTATTGCTACCCTGGCTTTTTTTTTCTGTCAATTTTCTTGGGATATTTTTTCCCAACCCTTTACTTTCAGTCTATGTAGGTCTTTGGTTCTGAGGTGAGTCTCTTGTAGGCAGCATACATGTGGTTCATGTTTTCTTTTATTTTTTTAAGATATAATATTTTGAGAGATTTTACTTATTTATTTTTAGACAGAGGGGGTAGAAGGAGAAAGAGAGGGAGAGAAACATGAGTGTGTGTTTGTCTCTTGTGCACCCCCCAATGGGGATCTGGCCTGCCACCCAAGCATGTGCCCTGTTTGGGAATTGAAGAAGTGACCCTGTGATTCATGGACCAGTACTCAGTCCACTGAGCCACACAAGCCAGGGCTGTTTTCTTATCCATTCAGCTACCTATGTCTTTGGATTGAAGCATTTAATTCATTTACATTTAGTGTTATTATGGATAGGTACTTATTCATTGCAATTTTACTACCTTTGTACCTGTGTTCCTCTCGCTCTCTCTCTCTCACTGTTTTTCTTCCTCTTTTTAAAGCAGTCCCTTTAGCATGTCTTGCAATGCTGGTTTGGTGGACGTGTATTCTTTTAGCCTTCTTTTGTCTGGAAAGCTCCTTATTTCACCTGCCATCTTACTTGAGAGCCTTGATGGGTAGAGTAGTCTTTGTTGAAGGCTTTTGCTGTTCATTACTTGGAATATTTCTTGCCATTCTCTTCTGGCTTGTAATGTTTCTGTTGAGAAGTCAGCTGCTAGCTTATTGTGGCTCCCTTGTATGTTACTTCCTGTTTCTCCCTTGCTGCCTTTAAGATTCTCTCTTTGTCTTGGAATTTTGCCATTTTAATTATGATGTGTTTTGTAGTGGGCTTCTTTGAGTTCCTCTTGATTGGGGCCCTCTGTGCTTACTGGACTTGTGTGGCTTTTGCTCTCATCAATTAGGGAAGTTTTCCATCATTACTTTTTCAAACAGATTTTCTATTCTTTGCCCCTCTTCTTCTCCTTCTGGTATCCCTGTTATACAGATATTATTATGTTTTATGTTGTCCTGCACTTCCCTTAACCTCTTTTTATTTTTTTGAGTCTTTTTTCTTTTCTTGCTTGTTCTGGGCATTTTTTTCTACCTTGTCCTCCAGCTTGCTCATTTGATCTTTTCCTTCATCTAGCCTGATTTTGATTCCTTCTACTGTGTTATTCAATTCAGAATTTCTGTTCTTCATTTCCTTTTGGCTTTTGTTGATTGTTTCTATGTCCCTTTTAATGCTGATATAGTTTGCAGTAAGCTCCTTGTAGTTTTTTTGTAATTTTCAGTGACATCATTGAGCTTCCTTATAACCATTGATTTGAACTCAATATCTGATTGTTGACTTGCCTCTATTTCATTTAGCATTCTTTCTGAGGATTTCTCCTTTCCTTTCATTTGGGGTTTGTTTCTTTGTCTTCCTATTGTTTGTGAGACTGTTCTTGTTAGCCTCTGCTTCTTAAATTGATCTGTTCTGACTTCCCGAGTTTGTAGTGTGAACTTCTATGGTAGGAAACCTGTGAGGTTCAGTGGTGCAGTCTTCTTGATCTCCTGAACTTGATGTTCTTGGGATGCCATTTATGTTGGCTCTCTGTGGAGAGCTTGGATGGCCTTGGAGACTGAGTTGCCAGACTGCCAAGGGCAAGAAAATTCTTTTTTTTTTTTTTTTTGGTTTAAAGTATTTTCTGTGTCAGGCTTGGGCACCTCTCTCTGCCCCCATTTGGCTATATCACAGGGCAAAATAGTGCCTCTCTGCTTAAAGGATCACCTTGGAGCTTCCAGCCCATGGTGTTCTGCATGGGATCTTTGGGACTCACCTTCATGAGCTGTTCAAGTTTCATCTCCTCTGTCCTGGCCACCTCCAGGCAGACAGTATCCTCTCTGGGTCCTTGGGTTGATTTATCTCCTCTTCATTGTCTCATAGGACATTAGGACATTAGCTCTTTTCTACTATGTGCCTGAATTTCTCTGGTGAGTGGGAGACCCTGGTATATATGCCCATTATAGCCCAACCTCTACAAGATGTTGGGCTCAGGTGACAGAGGGAGAAAAAGGACGCATTTCTGTGGGGTGAAAGTGGAGGTGGCTGCAGGACAGATGGATGTAGAGGTAGATCAAAACTTTGCTAAAGTACACACACACACACACACACACTAACTAAATATTGAATTTTGGCTGCACTGTTTGCTTTTCCACTCATCTCCATTCCATGTTTGGGGGTCAGCAGATATTCTGTATTGTGTTCTTACATCACAGACAACCCCAGATCACAACAGATGGACCTGCAACCTTGATCAAATCTGAATTATAGAACAATTATCATGTTTATGAAGATTTCTTTCTAAAACAGAAATGTGAAAAAAGGGTAGGAAGATTCTGGTAGAATCTTAGTCTCCCAGGGTGTGGGGGTCCTAGGGTGGTCCCTGGTTTGAACAGCAGCATGATGGCACTTAACAGACTTTCCTTCAAGCTAGGCAGGACCTCACATCACTAAATACTTCTTCCTCCAGATGTGCTGGCTAAGGAAGTTTTCTCTACATTCATTCATCACTTAATGTAAAATTATACCTTGTTCTTAGTCAAAATAGTATTATTTTTAAAAAAAGAAATAAAAAAAGAAGAAGACTCAGGAAGCTTTTCTCAGCTGAAACACGAGTAATTCATCTCTAAACGGCTCCAGGTAACAGCCATATTAGTGTACCTAAAAGCCTTTTTTACAGATCATTTTAAAGACAGAAAGTGTCAAGTAACTCTCCCGTATCTTCTTGCCTCTGCATTTTTTTTTGTTTTGCTTTGTTTAGAGTAACGAGTTGTGCTTTTCAAGGAAGAGGAAGACAGACACACAATGCCAGAAACTGACCTGTGCTGCTTTTAGCGCTCCAGGCTGGGCAAAAAGTTCATAGCAGGGTAGGACTGAGGTAGAGGAGAACTGTAGTGACCTCCACACTATCTTCCATGAGCACCATTTGTCTGCCAGACTCCCCATCTTTATAGACCCTCTCATCATGCAGGTTAATCTGCAGAGTCACTCACATCTCAAAGGTGGCTTGTTTTATAATCTTATTTTCTCCCTGGACTAGAGAAGCTGACGTAACAGAAGGCCACCAGGAATCACTACACTGGGGAGGAGAGGAGGAAGGTACAAGGAAAAGGCTTTGATGAAAGGAGAGGTAAGGAGAGGGGAGAGCACACTAATCCCAACTGAGATCCCTCACACTGTTCTTGGGACTATATCTGCCTGAGCTTATCACACCTCCATGGAACCATGTCTCTCACAGCTGACTTTACTAATTTAGTACAGGCAGGACAGCAAGCACAGTCCCTAGAAACTGCAGGTTATAAATATATTGCCGGTTCTTTGGCTAAGAGCCTGAGTGTGGTCTGCAGCTGCCTAAGTCCTTGTCTTAAGGAGAATGGAAACCTTCTTCAGGGGGAGGCCTTGTGATTATTTTTAGGTTGTTCTTGCCCTGGTTGACTTATAGCTGCTGAACTTACTCAGTGTTTCATGCTATTGACCTACCCTTCATTGCTCAACCTTTTGCAGCCTGTAACTCAACTTTGTGGCTCTTTTCTGGAAGGTTTCCAATGTCTCAATGTTTTTCTGAACTTGAGGTACTTCAAACTGTCTGCGGTCTTCTTTAAGGCTGAACTAAGGGTTGGAACCTACAGAATAAAGAAAGCCTTGTTACCTCTCAGGCACATAGTGTTTGTCCTCTTTGTGTACACCCAGTGTATCATGAGGTTAAAAAATTTTTGTGACTATACTACACCATATATTTGTAAGTACTTCACTGATACACCAAGACCTTTCCTGGAATCTTTGCTTTCCCTACATCATCCTTCAGTTGTTTCTCTGTCTATGAGAAGAACAGGAATTAACTAATAATGATGTGGTTTCTCTCCTTTCCAGGGCCTTTAATATGGTGATAAGGTACACTCTTCTCAGGTGAAGGTGTGTCTAACATGGGGTCTCTTCCCATCTTGGGGGAGGATGCACTTTAAGCCAAATTCTCTTTGTCTAACAGGGGTGTTAAACTCAGGCAGTAACATCTCTCTATAAATTAGAAAGGCTGAATTCTGATTTCTAAGCAAAGAGGGATCATTCTTCCCTTGGATTATGGGAGACTGAGCTGTCTGCAATCTTCTTCATCAATTTCTCTTTAGTCTTTTCTCCCCATTTCTTCCAAGATGTTTTCTGATCTTCTTTCCCTGCCTCTTGTAGATCACATGGAGTCTTATAGCAGGAGGGCTATAGGAACTAATCTTATCAACCAGATATCTGAATCCCAGAAGAGTTGTGACTCAACCAGTCACGGTTAGTTACTGGTGGGCCCACCAGAATCCAGGAAAGATGACTTTTCCAGGTTATTTGTCAAAAAAGCTAATAGATGATCAATGAATCTGGATGTAAGTGAGAAATTGCTGTTGTTTTCCCCAAGTATCTCATTCTAAACTTATATAGACAGAATTTCTATGATTTTTCCTGTGCAGGGCCACTAGGCTTAAATTCATCATACCTTGCCTAACCTTTGTGGAAAGAACTGTGGTCAAAATATGACTAATTCATCAGTGGATTTATGGCCTGTTCAAAGCCCACATAAGAAATGGAAAGAACCATGGCCATTCTGTGACAACAGCAGGATTTATGTGGTATGAGATGGTTACCATAGAGGGACTCTTTACAATTTTTTGGATATGAGGTTTTTGAAATGGAGGAATTTTGGACATGTGGCATTATTGTTTTTGGAAAAATGGTGGAATACCCCACTCAATTATCTGTTGTGCTTGGATGAGTAATAAATTCCATCAAAGAAGTGCAGAAAACAGAATGGTAGGTTTTCTTCTTGAAAACATTGGCTAGTGCTTCAGTCCCTCCTGCCCTCTTCACGTCTTACTCATTTCCCTCTGTGATTCCTTCCTTGAGCTGTTCAAAACCAGTATTTTTCTACATAAAATAGTGAAACATAAGTGTTTTAAAAATCCACAGATGGTTTTGAAAGTCAAGGTTACTCTGTGCCCAAGTGTTGGCTTCATTTTTAGAAGTTGGATATCACTGTTGCATGCTGGGCATCTAGTCTCCTTTGGGCCAAAAGTCTCTTGGTGCTTATTCCTGCATTTTCCCTCAGGACTCACTGTTCCTCTTTCCAGGGACAACTTGACACGAATGGTATCCAAGGTTTTCTTTGTAATTACTAGTACAGTTGTTCCTTACACTGTAAAGACCACAATTTGAAAACTAATCTCAGGCTTTGAGGCATTTCCAAAAGGTTGGACAGCTAAACTACTTTACGACCATTTATTCCTCTCCCTTTGGTGCACATTTTTAGATATTCTTCCTTATTTGGAATTTTGACCTGTCCCTGGTCCCTGTCAGACACTGTGGTTGGTGTAACTACTCTGGATCCAGAAGAGAAACGTGAGCTTGTACAGCTGCTCCAGGTTGGGATGGAATGGGTTAGGGGACTGGCTGCTTCATATTGCTGTTGTTTTGAGAGGCTGCTAAGAAGCCCATGATTGATGACATGTGACCAGCCAAAGAGCTCAGCTTTGTTTCCAAGGCAGAGATGTCCACATCACAAATCTTTCCCAAAGCTGGCCTCTGGTGGCCTGGGGCTCCTGTAGCTCATGAGTGGACAAATGGGCATCCTGACACCACACAATGTTTCCATTCAGGAACCTGGCCACAGGCCTGGGAGGCCCAGGTGGTGAGTGTCCTGGGAGGAGGATGAGTGGCCCTTCATGTCTGCAGGAGGTGATTACTAGCATTGAATCTTCTTCTGCAGAAGCTGGAAGGGCCCTGACCCAGCACAGTGTCAGGGGGAAGCTCCGGTCAAAGCAAGAGTTGGATGAGGGTGGGTGCTGGCCACCAGAGGCACACCTCCCACTGAAACTTTGGTCTTTTCTGTTTGCTATTTGCCTAATTTATTGTTCAGTGTGACTAAGAATGCATTTTAAATTGTTTTTCTCATAGAACTCTGAAGTCTATTTAAAATGTTTGCAACTTAATTGCTCTGCATCAAGTGTGTAGAGTACATTCCATTTGCTGTAGTCTTGGGCTCTGAAACCCAGAAGCTTCTGGTGGCCTAGTGTGGCAGCTGGGCGAGTGGAGCTCAATGAGGGGACAGCTGCTCCCAGCCCCACAGACTGCTGTCATGTGGGATGGTGGGCCCAGTGCAGCCTCATTTTCCAGTTACAGGAAAAGACAGGGAAACAGATCGGTAAGTGTGATGTCTTGACTTTTGAATGTTAGCAACTAATTGAACTCTTTTTTTCCTCTTTTTTTATTGTGGTAAAATATACATAATATAAAATCTACCATCTTAATCATTTTTAAGTGTACAGTTCGGTAATGTTAAGTATGTTCACACTGCCATACGACAGATCTCCAGAACTCTTCATCTTACAAAACTGCAACTCTGTGCCAATTAAACAACTCCCCATTCCCCTTCTCTTAGCCCCTGGCAACCACCATTCTGTTTCCAGTCTATGAATTTGAGACTGTACTTTATATAAATAGTAATTCAAGTTTAAAAAAAAACAACGAAAGCCCTGAGAGTCAAACAAGACCATTTGTGATCTGTTTGCTTTCCTGGAGTCACCAGTTTTCTCTAGAATCGATCCCTGGTGCCAGTGAGAGACACTTAGCTGTTCATTCCTGAATAGCTTTGCTTTCCCCAGTTACTGGTAATTGAGTTATCCATTGAGCAGTGATTGATTTTGAGCTTGGCTGTTTTTTCTCCAACTTCTCTTCTTTCATTTATTGCCAGGATTAATTATTTTGCAGATCATTTTATAAACCAGCCTTGAAGAACTACACAGTGGAAGCACAAGGCTTGCTATTAAAATGATAGCATGGTAGAATTTGAGAGATGAAAGTCCATGAAGTCAGGGTTCATGTGCAAGTGTGAAAGTACCACAGAAATCATTAGGTAATTTACAGATTGAAGTATTGATGCGAACTTGTGACTTTTAGATGTTTAATAGGATTTTCCTAGCTGCACAATGTCACTGTCATGTAGAATCACTTTGCCATACCTGATTGTGCTTTTGGTGTTTGCTTCTGTCATAGAATGAATCCTAGGCTTATTGACTGGCCTTGAATATAGCATTTCAGATCTTTTTCACAGATAAGTTTTCTAAACCCCAGACATGACCCTTTAGCATTGTGGATCATGACTAAAAATTAAAACGAAGGTTTAATTTCCTTTTCCACTGGGGCCAGAAGTTCAGAGAAAACAAGGCTGGCAGACAGCTCACTGGCAGCCTTCTTTTCTCAGACCTCACCCAGAAATGTCTTTCACAAAGCCTGTTGCAATGCACACTTTAATCATCAAAACTGCATTTTCCGATTGTGGGGAGCCACAACCCTGTTTTCCCATCAGAACAAAGCCACCCTTTCATTTCCAAGTGCAAGCTGGATGGGGACAGTGCTGTCTTTTCCTGCACAGGCCAAGGTCTGGGTGTGAAGAAAGGTTTCAGAATAGGGCATCCAGGTTTGCCATTTTTGGAAGGAGAAAGTTTGGTGTTCCTGAAATCATTTTCTTTTTGAAAGCAAACAAATGGAGACTGAAAGCCTGAGCCTGGGTCCCTGCAGGCCTGGGGGGTGGGGAGTGCTATGACTGGGCTGAGCCTGGTGTGGAGCTGGCACTTCACTTTGGGATGCTTTGGAGATTATAGCTTTCTTCCTGATAGAGCAAAATTATTGTCTGAATCTTTTGGTTTCCCAGGTAGGAATGCTATCTCCTGTGAGAATGTCTTTCAAGAAGTTCTTTCCCCTTTTTTTTCTCATTTTGCTGGACACAGAGTCAAACTATGGGGAATTGTCAGCTTGTGTTCCTGAAAACCAGACTTGTACTTTTAACATTTCCCAGGGGAATGCTGGGCCACAGTCTGCATTAGCTGTGAGGTGACATGGCTTGGTGGGTTGACAAAGAGCCTGGGAACTCAGAGGTTGTGCGTTTTATAGTTTCAGCTCCACTCCCTCAGTGAAACCCTCCGAGTCTGTTAAGAACTTCAGTTCCCACACCTACAGAGAGGAGCCCTACGATGAGGGAGGAGGCTCAGAATGGGGAAGTATGCCACACAGACCAGAGGCCCAAGGAGGACTCTAGGCTCCTTTTGTGGTGGTGGGTGGTCATTATCCTGACATCACAGGACAAACCCCAGGGTCTTTATGGGAGCTTTGCCTGAGTGGCCAGTGGAGAGTCCTGTTGAGATAAAATCTAGCGACAGGGAGTGGGAGGAAGGGAACTAATGTTTATTGAGTTCTAGCCAGGGACCATGATTAATACTTCAAGATGCAGGGAGGAGGCAGCTAGTGAGCTAAAATTCTAAGTCACCTTTCTCCGCATTTTCCAGATACTTAAAAGACCCCGGGAAGGGATTGCTGTTATTTTTTCCACAAATGAGAAACCTGAGACTCCAGTAGGAGAAATGCAGTCCTCAGGGACAAGAGTTGGTAAAGATTGGGAGTTTGCCCCAGGTTTGTTAAATCTTAAGACTGCATTTTCTGCCTTGGGAAAAAACTTCTCTATATCCACCAAGGAAATTTTCTGAACAAAAATATCCATCATGATCTAATGAAGGAACCAATCATTCATAATTGAGACTGCTCCAGAGAACTGAGGCTCTAGTAATCAGCTAATTATGGGGAAAGGATGGGGCTTTGGTCATGTGTCAAAGCTGTTTGCCATGATGCTGGGTTCATTGAGTGTGCAAGATCTGCAGTGAGTGCAGCAGGGACTGGGCATCTGAGGCCATAGGGAATGCAGAGAAACCTTCGATGGGAGAGGAACAATCTGACAGAAGATCATTCAAAGTCACCTTTTCCTGTTCCAGGTTGTGAAATTTGGCTCAGGTTTGGGGATGGGTAAGGTTGCTTTACTCTGGTTAGCTCTCAAAGAGGGAAATAAGCAGTGAAAATATTGTGAATGAGGGCTCTGCCTGCCTCTGAGTATCTCCCAGCCCCAAGTTCTCTAGCCTTGGCAGGCTCTTTGGCCTGGGTCATCTGCCAGCTTGGAGGAATGCTGAACTGTGTGCTTACTGCCTCGTATATTTATGGTGTCATCAGCACCAGAAAGAACAGATATGACCATAGAAGGCAAAACTTCAGCTCTTCAGTGAGCAAAGTCCTCTAAGTCTGGGCTGAGGGGCATTGTGGTCTCTGTGTGCCAGTGCTGGGCTGCCTCCCTTTATCTGGGTCTGCCAGTTTGCTTCTGAAGTCTGGTAGGACCTTCCTGTGAGCAGGCCTGGCTGTGACCACAGGCTGTAAGGAAACCTGATTTTTCACCCAGACATTGCAACCTGGCAGCCAGCAGGTCAGATTCATCCTGATGATGTGTTTTATTGGATCCACATGGTGTCACCAAATGTTCTGAGTCATTATTTTTAAAAATAAGGAATTTTAAAAATAAAACCTGGATTTCTGACATCTCTTCCAAAAAAAAAGGATGATCTGGTGATACTGTGCTTACACCTTCCATGGCAGGAGGTAGTGAGGCCCTGTCACCTAAGGAAAGGCATTACATATCTAAAGATTGTGTGTCAGTCAGAAACAGAGCAGCACATAATAATGCCTGTCCCTGCTCTGTTCACCTTAACCTCTGCATGGAGCTGAAGCTACCAACTTACTTGAATTTAATCCCTGTTAAATATTTACATTATTTTGTGATACCCTTTTCTTCTACCCTTTGGTCACCAAACTTCTGAAGACTTTTCAGCTTCAACATCATACCACCTAGAATGAGAGAAGGCATGTAGTAATTGTTTTCTCATTGTAAATCAATAGGTTGCCCCTTTGTCACTTACCTTTTGTGGGCTTGGTGAGTGCTGATCATTCAGGTTTGTGGATCCACAAAGCTGAGTGCCAGATCTCTGCACTGTGGTGAACTCAACCAGGTCAATGTTAGCTCATGCATCTCTTCAACCCCTTATCTTATTGTATCCCTTCTTTTTGGGATCTATGACTGTAGGAGTTGGGGACAATTCAGGGATCTGAGGGGCCCAGGCTAAGGTCACTTGAAAGAGCTGCTCTATCATATGTGAGCCCACTAGGCTGGGGGATTTATCAGCATAATGGCGAGTGGGCCTGGATCTTCCTTATATCTCACAATGCTCTTATTAATTTTTACATGCTGACCACAATGTATAGGAAAAAGAAACAAATCAGAGTACAGAACTATTATTGGAACACATCTTGAATGTTTCTTCCTATCAGTCACCTACTGTTGTATAATGAACCACCCCAAAATTAGTGAAATAAAACAGCTCTTTTATTGTGCTGACAGATCCTGTGGGTTCAATTCTGGATAGAGCTTAGCAGAAACAGCTTGTATTTGTTGCACAATATCCAGTGTCTCCACTGGGAAGACTGGAAGAGCTGGGAATGACTTGAATATTTGGAGCTGGCACCTGGGCTGAGATGACTTGATGGCTGGTCTCAGCTGTGTCTCTCCTTATAGCTTGGACTTACCCATGGACATGGCAGCTTTTGGATAGTCAAATTCCTTCCAAGATGACTTAGGACTCATAGCAAGTTATTAGTGAACAAAGGCAGAATCTGCAGAGTCTTACAATCTAGCTTTGAAATTGCTTATTTTTATTATTTATTTAAAAGAAAAATAACATATTCCAATACAGACAAGATTAAATGAAAGTAATTTTATCTTTCCCTTTATGCTTTCATATGCAATTTCTTGGTTATTCCTGCCTAAGAATTGTTATGCTTATAAGCACATATGATTGATTCACTTCTAAAATGGCGGTGTGAGAAACTCTGTAGATCTTTTCCCCAACATAATAACTATAACTGGTAAATATTATTTTTAAAAAGCTTAATCATTTAAATCCCTGGAAATTTTCCTAAGAAAGAGAGAGTAAACAAAAAATATTTATTCAAGAAGCTCTACTAGATCTCAGTAAGAAGAGGAAGAATCTGTGGCACTGGGCCACAACCTGCTCCCCCATCAACTCAACAAGATGGAAGCTACACTCCAGGTGAGTGCGCCCAAGAATTCAGAGCTTCCTTTTCCTCCATTTCAGTTAAGGCCTATAACATCTTTTTAGGAGGGCCAAGCCTCCAGCATTTCTTACCTCCTCCAGTTCTGTGTTGAATAGGCTGAATTCCAGTTGAGTGAGGCTGAGTCAAGAGCTCCTTTCCTGCATTTGTAGAGTGGAAACTGTACCCTAGAGGGCAGGCCACAAGCACTGGGGTCTACACTGACCTCGCCTAGAGGGTGGACATTCCATACTGAGGGAGGCAAGGTGAGAAGACCAGAGGCTACTGACTCTGCCCAGCATGCTGCTGCTAAAGAGAGGGGGTTGCTCAAAGAGAAGTATACCACTGCTCCTGCCCCAGCTTACAGCAGTGAAATAGAGATTATGGCTAATAAGAGTGATGGGCCTTCAGAACAGAGATCTCCAAAGTTCTCCCCAAATGAACTTATTTTGTTTAAAACAGAGTGTGAAAAGTTCGAGCCTCAGAGAGTTTCAGAAACAATGGAGATCCTGCTGGTAAGCAACTAGGAGGAGGCTGGTAGTTTAATGAGGGCAACAACCTAAATTGTAGGCCAGCTAGTTTATCAGAGAAACAGGGAAAGAGACAGCTAAGAAGATTCCTTGAGGGCATCAAAACAAATTTTGAAGATTAGCCTTTAAAACTACCCTTGTAAAAAGGTACAATTTTAATTGATTAAGACTACAGAGAAATTTATGTACCAGGACATTATAAAAAACAATAGAGCAATCAGCAGGCAAATAGTAGAACCTAATAGCTGAATTTGATATCAACAAAGGCAGGTGGCTTTGCCAATAGATTGGGGAAAGAAACCATGAAAAAGGACCCTCCTAAAACTACTGTCATCCCAGGTTGACTGAGTACATATCCAAGGCTGTGCTTTTTGAGGAACACAATTAGAAGTTTCACAGTGCAGGGGAAATGGACATTACTCAATTAGCCCAGCCAAATCCCTAAATAAATGAATGAGCAAATGACAACAATTCCCAGAGGGAAGGGAGAAATCAGTATCCTGAGTTGCCATACTATGTTATCTGAAATGTCTAGTTTTCAACAACAACAAAAAAATGAGACTTTCAAATAAACCATGTGACCCATATGGGGTGTAGAGGGTTAGAAACAAGGAATAGAAACTGCCTGTGAGAGAGTTCAGACATCAGATTTAACAGACAAGGACTTCAAAGCAATAATTAAAAATATATTTAAAGAACTAAGTGAAGTAAAGGAAGATATAATGATAATGTCTCATCAAATAGAGGAGATCAATATATAAAAATTATAAAAGAGATCCAAATAGAGAAGTATAACAACTAAAATGAAAAATTTACTACAAGTCAATTTGAAAAATTGAAAATTCACTATAAGTCAATGAAAAATTCACTACAAGTCAATAGTCAACTTGCACTGCCAGAAAAAAGAATTAGAAAGCTTTAAGATTATGCTATCTGAAAAACAGAAAGGTGAAAAATGAATAAAAATGAGCAGAGCCTCAGAGAAAGGCAAATCACTGTGAAGTACACCAAAATATATGTAACAGTTGTGCAAGGAGAGGAGAGAGAGAATAGAGTAAAAAAATATTAAAATAATAATGAATGAAACTCCCAAATTGTGATGAAAAACATTTATTTACATAAATTTCAAGTAGTATAAACTGTAGCAGATCCACACCTAGACACATCGTATGTAAAATGTTGACAGGGACTCATGGATTTGAATAATTTATCCAAGTTCACCTGCTAGAAAAGGTAGGATGACAATCTACAACCAGGCTTCATGAGATTTTGTTAAAAAGTATACAAAGGAAATGTTGAACCACAACAGAACTAATAGTTTACTTCTCATTAGTAACAACAGGGTCCAAAAAGTGATGGGATAACATTCAAAGTGCTAAAAGAAAAAAAGTCACTAAATATTACATCCAGTAAATATATCATTCGAATATGAAGACAAAATAAAAATATTTACAGATAAACAAGAACAGAAGGATTTTTTGCTAGCAGCCTACTCACAAGAAATACTAAAGAGAAGTTTTTCAGATTGGGAGCAAGTGACTCCAGATGCAATTTTGAATTCACATGAGGAAATCAAAGAGCACTAGTAAATGTAATTATACAACTATGAAAGTCACTAATATAATGCATATTTTCTCATTTATCTTATTTAAAAATAGATTATATAAACAGTATGTCATATAGTTGTATTATTCAGCCAATAACATATGGAAATGTAATATATTTTACAAAAATATGCAAAAGAGGTGATTGTAAGCAAAGCTGAATTAGTGTAAGAAAAGTACAGCAGATGGTAAATGGAATCCAGAAAACAAATAGAGTAATAAATGGTAAATAAGAAGTTAATATAAACTCTATAAATTTAAAATTGTTCTTCTTTCTTCTCTCAAACTCTTTAAGTGATGTAAAATTTTATAACAATAATTTATAACAATGTATTGTTTGGTTTGTAGCATATATAGATATGGATTATACATATCAATAATAGCACAAAAAGGGAGAAAGAAAAGAGCAATGTAGAAGTAATGCTTCTATATTTCACTAAAATTAACTTAGTGTAAATGTAAAATTGAGTTTTGGAAGTTAAGATGTACATTATAAGTCCAAGAGAAATTATTAAAAAATAACTGAAAGAAGTAGAGAAGAAATCATTAAAAGAATCAAAATGTTACACAAGAAAATCTTCATTTAATGCAAAAACAAAAGAAAGCAGTAGAGGAGGAATAGAAGGACAAAAAGACATAAGATATATAAAAAACAGAGTCCTGGCCAAGATGGAGGTCTAGGTGGAAATGTTTCACTTCCTCACACAACCAAAAGAAGGATAACAACCAATTTAAAAGTAATAAACAACCAGGACTGCCAGAATATCATACTGCATGGAACTCTGAAAATGAAGGAGTTAAAGACACATTCATCCAGACCAGTAGGAGGGGTGGAGATGGGCAGGGGGGTGAGGAGGACCCAAGGCAACACGGCAGACATTGTAGGTGAGGTGGGGCTGGCTGACTGAGAAAATAAAGACTCAAAACCTCTAGCTGTAAAATACTGTGGGAGTTTTGAAGGCAGGAGAAACTCCCAGTCTCACAGGAGAGTTCCTTGGAAAGTGGGGCTAGAGAAGAGCCAGCAGCATTATTCTCTCTGACCCCTCCCCCACTGATAGCACCACAACCAGCAAAAGAGGGTTGCCCTGCCCTGGTGAATACCTAAGGCTCTGCCCTTTTACAACATAACAGGTGCTCTGAGACAAAGAAATATGGCCCAAATGAAAGAACAGAGAAAAACTCCACAAAGACAGCTAAGTGATAAGGAGATAGCCAACCTATCTGATGCAGAGTTCAAAACACTGGTAATCAGGATGTTCACAGAAATGGTTGAGTATGGTTGTAAAATAGAGGAAAAAGCAAAGAAATATAAAGAAAAATGTACAGGGAACCAACAGTGAAGGGAAGGAAACTGGGACTCAAATTAATGATTTGAAATAAAACAAACATTTAATTGGAACAGAATGAAGAAGCAAGAATTCAAAAAAATGAGGAGAGACTTAGGAACCTCTGGGACAACTTTAAGTATTCCAACATCTGAATCATAGGAGTACCAGATGGAGTAGAACTAGAGCAAGAAAATGAAAACTTATTTGAACAAATAATGAAGGAAAACTTCCCTAGTCTGGTGAAGGGAATAGATGCCCAGGAAGTCTAGGAAGCCCAGAGACTCCCAAAGAAGTTGGACCCAAAGAGGAGCACACCAAGGCACATCATCATCAAGTTACCCAAGATTAAAGACATAGAGAGAATTTTAAAAGCAGCAAGAAAGAAGGAGTGAGTTACCTACAAAGGAGTGCCCATAAAGCTATCAGCTGATTTCTCAAAAGAAATCTTACAGGCAAGAAGGGGATGGAAAGAAGTATTTGAAGTCATGAAAGACAAGGACCCACATCCAAGATCACTCTATCCATCAAAGCTTTCATTTAGAACAGAATGGCAGATATAGTGCTTCCCAGATAATGTCAAGTTAAAGGAGTTCATCATCACCAAGCCCTTATTATATGAAATGTTAAAGGGAGTTATCTAAAAATTGAAGAAGATTGAAAACTATGAACAGTAAAATGACCACAAACTCACAACTCTCAATAAATGAACCTAAAAAAAACAATGAACACAAAAACTAAGCAAACAACTGGAGCAGGAACAGAATCAGAGAAATGGACATCACATGGAAGGTTTTCAATGGGGAGGGGGAAAGGAGGAATGGGGGGAAAGGATACAGGGAAGAAGAAGTATATTGGTAGGTATAAAATAGACAGAGAAAGGTTAAAATTGTATAGGAAACAGAGAATCCAAAGAACTTTTACGTTCAACCCATGGACATAACCTAAGGGGAGGAATGCTAGGGGGTAGTGGGGGTGCAGGGTGGAATGGGGATAAAGGGGAAAGGCTTGGGACAACTGTAATAGCATAATCAATAAAATATACTTAAAAAAGAGTATTTGAGTGTAAATTTAACAAAAGAAATGAGAAACTTACATGCTGAAATGACAAAACATTGTGAAAGAAAGCCTGAATAAATGGAAAGACATTCCATGTTTATGGATAGGAAGACTTTATATTGTTAAAATGGCAATACCTCCCAAACTGAATTATAGAGTCAAAGTAATTTATATCATTATAATCCTAGCTGACTTGTTTGAAGAAACTGACAATCTGCTTTTATAATTCATATGGAAATTCTAAGTACCCAGAATAAACAAAACATTAATGATAAAAGAGAACAATGTTGGAGGGCTCACACTTCCTAATTTCAAAACTTATGACAATACTACAGTGATGAAGACAGTGTGGTACTGGTCTAAGGATAAGCATGTAGAGCAATAAAATAGGATTGAGAATGCAGAAATAAGCCATCATATTTCCAGTGAATTAATTTCCAACCAGTACCTCAAGACAATTCAATGGAAGAAAGAATAGTCATTTCAATAAATGGTAGTGAGATAACTGGATATTCACGTGCAGAAGAATGAAATTAGGCCTCTGATTCACATCATATACAAAAAACTCAAATAAATCATAGACATAAATGTAAGATTAAAAATCACCAAGATATGGAAGCAACTCAAGTGTCCATCAGTAGATGAGGGGAATAAAACAACCGTGGAAAAACATTTACCAAGGAAAAAATCTGACACATGCTACAAGATGGATGAACCTTGAGGACATTATGCCAAGTAAAATAAGCAAGTCACAAAGAGACAAGTTTTGTGTTCCACTTATTTGAGGTATCTAGAGTAGTCAAATTCATAGAAACAGAAAGTAGAATGATGGTTGCTAAGGGCTAGGGGTAAAGGGAAATGGGATTTGTTTAATTAGTATAGAATTTCAGTTTTGCAAATAAGAAAGTTCTGGAAGTTAATTGGACAACAATATACTACCTAAATGTATACTTAAATATGGTTAAAGTGGTAAATTTTGTTTTGTGTATTTTATCAAAATTAAGAAAAGGTAGTACTGGTACAAACTACAATATATAAAGCCTTGAAAACATTATGCTACATGAAAGAAGCCAGTCACAAAATAACACCTATTGTATGATTCCATTTATGTTAAATTTCCAGAATAGGCACAACAGAGAGGCAGAAAGTAAATTAGTGGTGCCTAGTCCTGAGAGGGGAAGTGCAGAGGAGAGTGGGCAGTGACTGCTAGTGGGTATGGAGTTTCTTTTTTTGGCATGATGAAATGCTCTCAAACAGATTTTAGTGATGTTTTCACAACTCAAACTAAAAACCTTAGAATTGTACATGTTAAATGAATGAATTTTGTGGCATGTAAATATCTCAATGAAGCTGCTATACTACAATTTTTTTTTAACAAAAGGAACTTAAAAAAAATGAGTACATACACAGGAGCCTTAAAATGATCCCCCGACCCCCCAAGAAAATAATTATCTGCCACATGGGAGAAGTTTCCTGGAGATAGTATTAGCAGGGTTTGTGATGCCTGTGATGGAAGGGAAGAGTTTGATTCTTCTGCTTTTGTTCAAGGCGCTGCAATGAAGAGGGGCTTATGTGTGGGAGGAAGTAATTACTGTTTTTCTGAGCAGGCTATTCAATTCATCATCAGTGAAGTACTTCCTCATGCTATGGCTTGTAACCAAAGGCCTATTTTTTCAAACTGGCCTTTAGGAAGTATTTTTCATCTCTCCAGTGTTCTTCATCCCCTACTGCAGTTTAATATTTCCATCTATGATAGTTTTTCTTCAACCCAAAGAACTTCCTTTAGCATTTGTTATAGTGCCAATATGCTGGTGGTTAATTCTCTCATCTTTTGTTTGTCTGTGAAGTGTCTTTATTTCATTAAATTTTGGAGAAAATTTTTACTGAGTATAGAATTCTAGATTGGTTTTTGTGTACTTTAAAGATGTCATTCTGCTCTGGCTGGTGTGGCTGAATGGACTGAGTGCTGACCTTTGAACTAAAGGATTTTCAGTTCGATTCCCAGTCAGGGCACGTCTGGGTTGCCGCCCAGGTCCCCAGTAGGGGGTATGTGAGAGGCAACCACACATTGATGTTTCTCTCCCTCTTTCACCTCTGCCTAAAACTAAATAAACAAAAAATCTTAAAAATTTTTAAAAAGATGTAATTCTGCCCTGGCTGACATGGCTTAGTTGGTTGGAGCGTGGTCCCATACACCAAAAGATTGTGGGTTCGATTCCCAGTCAGGGCATAGACCTAGGTTGCAGGTTCAATCCCCTGTAGGCATGTCTATAGGAGGCATCCAAACAATGTTTCTCTCACATTGATGTTTTTTTTTTCTCTCTCTCTCAGATCAATAAACAAACATTAAAAAATCTGTCATTCTACTGTATTTTGATTTCCATAGTTTCTGTTAAAAAGTTAGCCCTTAGTTTATTGTTAATGTTTTGAAGATCATGTGTCTTATTTTTTCTACAGCTATTTCTCTGATTTTCATTTTTCTCAGAATCTATCTTTGCCCAATGGATTCTTAATTTTAGATACTGTGTTTTAGTTTTGGTATATCCATTTGATGATTTTGTGTATGTTTTAATTATCTGTTGAATTAACCATTTTGTTGACTTTTGTCCATTTTTTCCTCTGCTTTAGATAATATGTTCATTATTTTAATATTATTCTCTCTTAGTTCCAAAATCTGGATTTTTTCAGTCTGCTTTTATTGTTTGTTTTTCTCATGTTTATAAGTCACATCTTCCTATCTCCTCCTTGTTGTACACCTAACATTGTATATAAAAGAACCATAGTGGATTTGTATAATATCCTTCATCAGCAAGGGCCTTTATTTTCTTCAATGTTCCACACAAGATGTAGGGATGATTATTTTAACAAAAACAGGGATTGGGCTGGGTTCAGCCTGTGTTGCAATTTCTGTAAAGCTCAGTTCAGCTCTGGTATATCCCTGTCCCTTGGATGTGACTCTTCTTGACTTTGAATTCTTTCTATTCAGATTTGGAAATTTTGCCATTCAGAGGTTTTAGTTTAGGTCTTTCCTCCTGCTGCAACATAAAGCTTCAAAATCTGACAAATGTCTATATTGTTTGTTTTAAGCTTCTTTTTTTTTTCTTGTGTGACTTTATCTTCAAAACACTGTGAGACAGTGGGAGATTTTATTATGCCTTTCTGGCCAAGTCTCCCAACTTTCTGCATGTTGTAAGCTGATTACAAGTGAGGAAACCAGCCTATATCATACTCAAATGGTTTTTTAATTTTAACTGCAAGTCTCTGTGAATTGCTTGAACTTAAGAAGCTACTTGAAAGGAAGACCACACATTACTTATAGACCCTAGATTTGGAGTTGGAGTGAGTATATGTCATGTAGGCATAATCATCTCAATTCATGACGAGAGAGAGAGAGAGAGAGAGGGAGGGAGAGAGAGAGAGAGAGAGAAGTTAAAGGGATGGACTTGCTAACACTGTTGTCTATTATGCTTGTTTCCTCTTAATAGAACTTCAAGTTCATTAAAGCATCTACTTTCCCATATGCAACTTATGTGTCAAGAAAAGCTAATTCTATGCTTAATTTCTAGGGAGTAAATCTAATTGGTCTAGGTATAATCTCATCTCTATTGCCAATGATTTGGTTAACGAATAACTAGGTAGTTCCACAGTTTGGGATGGAGAATTCTTGACAATTTCTTTGCCCATGGGAGGTTCATAGTTGGGAAAGTTGGAAAATGACAAAGTTATGAAGTTTTAAATTTAACTTACAAAGCAGTACCAGAAGCTGAATATTGTTATTTTCCTCTCTCAGCATCAATTATCAAATTATTTAAGCAGTTAAGTGATGTTGATGTTGGCTTCTAACATGTGTCCCAAGTAGTTCCTTAGGCACAAAGTGTATCTGTTTATTTTTTGATTCAGTTATTGATCATTTCCATGAAAGTGAATAGGGCCTCATGGTGATGTGGGGTATTAGATCCCTTTGTAACTCTGATGCCATAAATTGGAGCCTTATGGTTGACTTGGCCCTTCTGTTTCATCCATATAGTAACTGAATTCTGTCCTCAGAAGTGACATGGATAGATAGCTAAGTCAACCTGAGGAGTGATTGCTTTTCTTTGGTATTGTCTTTGTTTCCCCTGTAATTCATTTGAATAGCTATTTCTGCAGCTTAAGCCAAGAAATAGCAGCCCATTTACATTTACAAATACCCTGGATAACTATATAAATTTAATAATTTGCCTCTAGTGACATTTTTGTTTTGTGTTCATCAGTATTTCATTCTGGAATGAATAAAAGATTTGAAATTTTTATTTCTTCCTTCAGTAAGCACTAATCCAGCACAATATTTCAGGCACTTTGTTAAGATTTGAGATATAGAGACAAAAGCCACATCTTATACCTCCATCTGCTCACCTCATGAGAAACACTAATATCTGAACATAAGGGCAAATCTTACCAGTTGTCCACTGGAGCACTATTTGTAGTAACAAAAGAATGGAAGCAATCCAACTATCCCTCAGTAGGAAAATGGCTAAATAAATTTTAATTTGTTCATATAATGGAATACTATACATCAATGAAAAATAATTTTAAAGAGTCATATTATAGCAAGGATAAATACTACAAACCTAAAAATCAGGAAAAAAAGCAAGTAACAAAAAAGATACATATAGCTTGATACTACTTATATAAATCTTAAAAACCCAGTATATGCAATAGTATATCTTGATTAGAAATTTATACATATGAAATAAGTACAAAAATAATCTAAGGAGGACATTTCCTATGGGAAGGAAAGAATGAAGGAAGTATGGGGTGAAGTTGTATCTGGATCAGTAATATTATTATTTTTTAAACACAGAAGGATGAAACCAATTAGATAAAATAAGTCTTGCTTAATATCAGTAGTGGTTAAGTGTCATTTTCTCTGCATTTTTGTGTATGAAATGTTTTAAAATTAAAACAGAATTTAAAAAGGAACAAAAAAGCAAAGGTTGCAATACTATCAGCCAAAATAGACTTTAAAACAAAAGGTATATAAGAGACAAAGAAGGATGCTGCATAATGATAACCACATTATGGGTCAAGCCACAGCACGAGGCTTGACCCATTGTACATACTTATGCATCCAGTGTAAGAGCACATAAATACACAAAGCAAATATTTATGGACATAAAGGGAGAGAGCAACAGTAATATAGACATAGTAGGGGATTTTACACCCCACTGACATCAATGGATAAGTCATCCAGATAAAAAATCAAGATAACAGTGAATTTAAATGACGCATTAGGCCAGATGATTTTAATTGGTATCTTTAGATTATTTCACCTCAAAGCAACAATATGCACTCTCTTCAAGTGCACACAGAACATTTTTATTCAGGAGAGACCACAAGTTAGGTCACAAAACATGTGTCAATAAATTTTTTAAAAATTGAAATTTAATCAAATATTTTCTCCAATCACAATGGTATGAAACTAAAAACCAATTAAGAGAAGAAAAGTGAAAAATACACAAACACATGCAGACTAAATAACATGTTATTAAGCAATAAGTGGTTAACAATGAGATCAAGGAAGAAATCAAAACATACCTTGAGTCAAATGAAAATAGAAATACCATAACCCCAAAATCTATGGGACCTAGCCAAAGTAGTTTTAAGAGGGAAATTCATAGCAATATAGACCTACATCAAGAAACAAGAGACTTCCAAGCTGGAGGAATAGATAGATACACTTTGTTTTCTCACACAGACAAAAGAAGAGCAACAACAAATTTAAAAACAAAAAATAACCAGAACTGCCAGAAAATCGAACTGTATGGAAGTCCAACAACCAAGGAGTTAAAGAAGAAGCATTCATCCAGTATGGTAGGAGGGGTGGAGACTGGCAGCCAGGGCAGAGAGGACACATGGCAAGGCAGTGGCTGGTGGACCTGGGCCAGAAAGGTGGCAGTTGGTGGAATAGTCAGCCCCACATTTGCATGCAGATAAACCAGGAAAAATAACTGGGGAGTGAGACAAACAGCACAACCCAGGATTCCAGTGTGGGGAAATAAAACCTCAAAACCTCTGAATGGAAAAACCTGTGGGAACTGTGGCAGGAACAACTCCCAGACTAATAGGAGAATTCACTGGAGAGACCTACAGGGCCTTAGGACATACACAAACTCACCCACCCAGGAATCAGCACCAGAAAGGCCCAATTTGTTTGTGGATAGTGGGGGAAGTGACTGAAAGCTTCCAGAGAGCCCAGCAAGTAGCATGTATCCTCTCTAATCCCTAATCCATATACAGCACCACCATGCAGTTTTACCCAAGCCTGGAGAATACATAAGGATCTGGCCCTTATAATGTAATAGGTGTGCTGAGGAAAAAAAAAAAAAAAGGCCTAAATGAAAGAACAGATCAGAGCTCCAAAAAGTAGAACTAAATGATGAAGAGATAGCCAACCTATCAGATGCAGAGTTCAAAACACTGGTAATCAGGAAGCTCACAGAAATGGTTGAGTATGATTGTAAAATAGATGAAGAAGTGAAGGCTATGCAAAGTGAAAGAAAGACAAATATATAGGAAATAACAGTGAAGGGAAGGAAACTGGGACTCAAATCAACAATTTGGAACAAAAGGAAGAAATAAACATTTAACCAGAAGAGAATGAATAAAAAATAATTCAAAAAAATGTGGAGAGACTTAGGAACGTCTGGGACAACTTTAAGTTCTCCAACATCAGAATCATAGGGGTGCCAGAAGGAGAAGAGGAAGAGCAAGTAACTGAAAACTTATTTGAAAAAATAATACAGAATTTTCCTAATCTGGCAAAAGAAATAGACTTCCAGGAGACCCAGGAAGCTCATAGAGTCCAAAAGAAGTTGGACCTAAGGAAGCACACATCAAGGTACATCATAATTACATTATGCAAGGTTAAAGATGGGGCAATCTTAAAAGCAGCAAGAGAAAAGGAGTTACCTACAAAAGAGTTCCCATAAGACTATCAGCTGATTTCTCAAAAGAAATCTTATAGGCAAGAAGGGGCAAGAAGGAATTACCCAAAGTTATGAAAGACAAGAACTTACATCCAAGAATACTGTACTCAGCAAAGTTATTTAGAATGGAAGGGCAGATAAAGTGCTTCCCAGATAAGGTCAAGTTTAAAGAGTTAATCATCATCAAGCCATTATTATGTGAAATGTTAAAGGGACTTATCTAAGAAAAAGAAGACAATCAAAAATCTGAATAGTAAAATGACAACAAACTCACAATTATCAACAACTGAACCTAAAAAAATAAAAACAAAAACTAAGCAAACAACTAGAACAGGAAGAGAATCCCAGAAATGGAGATCACATGCAGGGTTATCAGCAGGGAGGGGGGAAAATAGGAAAAAGGTACAGGGAATAAGAAGCATAAATGGTAGGTAGAAAATAGACAGGGTGAGGTTAAGAATAGTATGGAATATGGAGAAGCCAAAGAACTTATATATGACCCACGGACATGAACTTAGGTGGAGGAATGCTGGTGGGAGGGGTGTTGCAGGACAGAGGGGACAGAGGGGAATAAAGGCCAGAACAAAATGGGACAACTCTAATAGCATAATCTATAAAATATACTAAAGAAAATCCCTCTTTCTCCCTCCCTTCCCTTCTGTTTAAAATAAATAAATTTTAAAAATGTAACATTATACCTAAAGAAACTAGACAAAGAACAAACAAAGCCCAAAGTGAGAGAAAAAAAGGAAAGAAATAAAAGAGTCTAAAAAAGAAATACAGAAAATCAATGAAACAAGTGGTAGTTTTTTTAAACAATAAACAAAATTGATAAACCTTTAACTAGACTTACCAAGAAAAAATAAGAGATAACCCAAATGAATAAAAGCATAAATAAAAGAGAAGTGACAACTGACACCACCAGATATATGAAAAATATAAGAAAATACCGTGAACAATTATATGCCAAGAAAATTTGTAGATTGGAAGAAATTGGTAAATTCCTAGAAGCATACAATCTCCCAAGACTGAATAAAGAAAAAACCAAAAAATCTGAACAGATTGATTGCTACTAACACAATTAAATTAATAACAAAAGACTACCAACAAACAAAAATCTTAAATTACCGCATCTTTGGACCATAAGACTCACCCCCCACCCCCACCAAATTTAGGAGGAAAATGCAGCGGTGACCCTGCTCTTACCTCCTGTGACCCCACTCTACCACCGTGTGACCCCCCAAACACAGCAAGCCAGGTAAGCTACATTTGGACTATAAGATGCACTCCCCTTTTCCCCAAATTGGGGGGTGCATCTTATAGTCCAAAAATATGGTAATTTCCTAGGTGAATTTTACCAAACATTCCAAAAAGATAACACCCCTTCTTCTCACACTATTCCAAAAGATTCAAGAGGCTGGAAGGTGCTCAAGCTCATTTTACAAAGCCAGAATTACCCTGATTTCAAAACCAGACAAAGTCATTACAAAAAAAAAAAAAATTGTAGGACAATATACCTGGTGAACATGTATGGAAAAATCTTTAACAAAATATTAGCAAAGCAAATTCAGCAATACATTAAAAGTACATATGTTGTAATCAAGTGGAACTTACTCCTGGTATGCAAGTTTGGTTTAATATCCACAAATCGATGTGATATACCGCATAAATAAAATGAAGAATAAAAATCATATGATCAAATTAATGGATGTAGAAAAAGCATTTGAAAAAACCTGACATGGACTTATGTAAAAACTCTCAACAAAGTGGGAAGAGACATTATGTTTATCACATTTCTTAATATAATAAAGGCCATATATGACAAAACCATAGCCAACAGCATACTCAATGGTGGAAAGCTAAAAGCGCTCTCCTTAAGATCAGGAACAAAACAAGGATGTCCACTTTCACCACTTTGAGTCAACATAGCATAGGAAGTCCTAGTCACACAATTTAGACCAGAAAAAGAAATAAAAGGCATTTACATTGGAAAGGAAAAAGTTAAAACTGTCATTATTTGCAGGTGACATGACATTATATAGAGAGAATCATAAGTCTCCACCAAAGAATGATTATTACTGATACATGAATTTAGTAAAATGGCAGGATACAAAATTAATACTCAGAAATTGGTTGTGTACTTATACACCATTAACAAATTATCAGAAAGAGAATTTAAGAAAATGGTCATATTTATTTATAGTTGCATCAAAAAATACCTGGGAATAAATTTAACCAAGGAGGCAAAAGGCCTGTACTCAGAAAATAATATGACATTAAAGAAAGAAATTGAAGAAAATGAGGGTAAATGAATAGGAAAAATTATTATTGTTAAAATGTCCATATTTCTCTAAGCAATCTATAGACTCAAAGCAATTCCATCAAAATACCAATGGCATTTTTCACATAACTATAAAAATAATAATAAAATTTATATTGAGCTACAAAAGACCCTGAATGCCCAAAGCAATTTCAAGAAAGAACAAAGTTGGAGGTATTATGCTACCTATTATCAAATTATTTTACAAGCCTTACAACCAAAACAGCATAGTAATGGCATAAAAACAGACACATACATCAATGGAACAGAATAGAGAGCCCAGAAATAAAGCCACACCTATATGGCAATTAATCCATGATGAAGAAGACAAGAATAAACAATGGAGTGAAAACAGTCTCTTCAATAAATGGTCCTAGGAAAACCAGACAGATATATGCAAACAAAACAAAACAAAACAAAAACAAAACTAGATCACCAACTTATTCTCTATAAGAATAAACTAAAAAAGGATTAAAGACTTAAATGTGAGACTTGAAACCATAAAACTTCTAGAGGAAAACAATAGGCAGTAACCTCTCTGATATTTCTAACAATATATATTTTTCTGATATATCTCCTTAGGCAAAGGAAAGAAAAAATAAACAAATGTAACTTTATGGAACCAAAGATTTTTGCACAGCAAAGGAATCCATCAATAAAATGAAAAAAAAACACCACCTACTGAATAGGAGAAGATGTTAGCCAATGATGCATCTGATAAGGGGTTAATCTCCAAAATTTATAAAGAACTCATACAACTCAGAATCCAAAACAAACAATCCAGTTAAAAAATTGGTAGAGGACGCAAATAGACATTTTTCCAAAGAAGACATACAGATGGCCAATAAACCTATGAAAAAATGCTCAAAATGCTCAGCATCACTAATCATCAGAGAAATGCATATCAAAAGCACAATGAGATATCACCTCATCCCTGTCAGAATGGCTATCATTAATAAATCAATAAACAAGTGTTGGCAAGGATGTGGAGAAAGAGGACCCTTGTGCACTCTTGGTGGGATTGCAAACTGGTGCAACCACTGTGGAAAACAGTGTGGGGATTCCTAAAAACTTTAAAATGGTAATGCTTTAGGGTCCAGAAATTCAACTTGTTTTATCCAAAGAAATTTAAAACATTAACTTGAAAATACACATGCATCCCCATGTTTACTGCAGCATTATTTACCATAGCTGAGATATGGAAATAATCTAAGTATTCATTAACAGACAGTTGGATAAAGACCTTATGGTACATGTATACAATGGACTATTATTTGGTCATAAAAAAAGAATGAACTCCTACCATTTGCAACAACATGGATGGACCTAGATGGTGTTATGCTAAGTGAAATAAGTTGGACAGAGAAAGACAAATACCATATGATTTCACTTTTATGTAGAATCTGAAAAAACAAACAGCAAAACATAAACAAACCCATAGATACAGGGAACATTTTGATAATTGCCAGATGGGAGAGTGTTGAGGGGATAAATAAAAAAGGAAGCAATTGAAATACACATTGGTGGTTACATAATAATTCATTATGCTTAGGCAGGGCACAGAGGTAATAATAGTCTTTACATGTGAGAGGTTCTATGTGATAATGCATATGTGGCACAGAGAATATGCCCTGCATATACTAGCTTTTGTTATTTATTCCTGGGGTTCCTGTGTATATAATAAAGATGATACAGGCTCTGAGGACAACTAATGAGAATATGGAAGACATAGCCACTGTCCTCTCCTTTATCATCTAGTTGAAAGCAAGTGATTTCTATGTGTGGTATTGCTGTGTCCAGTGCCTTGTACAGTGAGTGAGAAATCCAAGTCTAGAATGTTTTTTTGGTCCTTAACAGTCGAACCAAGCCTGAAAGTCCATCAGAGTAGACTTTTGTTTAAAATGATTTTCCACATGTTTCAGAGCAGGAAATTAGAGTTTTGTCTCAGAATTGATGAAAAGAAGAGATTTCAAATATGTACATGTTCACACATTTTTGGTAGGAATTAAGACACCTTTAGTAACATATGCTTGTGTTTGTCACCAAATTTTATTTTTAATAAAGAGGGCAATGATTTTTTAAAAGAGGACACAAAAATGTATTTGGATTTTGCCTTCAGGTAAATATATTTGGGAGTATCTCCACCTAATCACATGTGACATTTGCATAATATTATGCATGCAGGGTTGAAAGGAATTGTTTTTCTTTTTTGAAAATGAAATTGCAGAAGAAGTGAGAAGGTATTGTTTTTCTAGGCCTCCACCATTTGTTTTCACAATGTCTTGTAAGGGCATATACCTTAAGATGGTCAATTCCTATAATATTCCAAGTTTATATGGTTTGCTGGCTTTTCCATGTAGTTGGATTTTCCTTGGGAATTCTTGAGCAAAGTTGCACTAGAACTTTTCTATACCTCAATGTTTATAACATGATGGACAGGTAGCAAATACAAGTGCTCAGAATGTCCAAAATGCAGCTTTTACAAATCATGGCCAGACTGTGTTTCAATTCTTTTAATATATGTTTGATTCCCAATGACACAAGCACTGTATACATGTAGAACAAAAAAGGATGTAACATAATCCATCAAAAGAAAGAATAATTAAAGTAGGAATCTGTACATATTGTCTTAGTTCGAAGTCAAAGTGTTGATTCAGTGACACCTTACACAATTACCTTTTGAGTTGTTAGAAAAAGTGCTGGTTTTATTATTCAAAGAAAATTGAGTTTTGGAAATGACACATAAATACATAAGATTAATTAGCCACCTTACTTTGCATTTTTCTTTGCTTTTGTAAAAGATCAACATATAGATGACATTGTTAATTGCCAATTACTATCTCTTTTATTTTCTAAACTGGTGCCAAAGTTCAATGATATGGTTAATTGAAGGTTTATGACACCACTTCTGAGCAAGGCAGTTACAGGTAAAAAAAAAAAGTTATAGTGACATTGGGAATCACAAAGAGGCATACAACTTAACACGTTTTCTAGTGATTTCTCACATATTTGTTGGAATGACCTCTCTTCATTTGGTTTTCTTTTTGAAAGTTTCTCTCTCTTTTTTTTTAAAGTGTATTTTATTGGGTGTTCCGGCCAAGATAGAGGCGTAGGTACAAATTCTTCACTTCCTCACACAACCAAAAGGAGGGTAACAACCAATCTAAAATCAAAAAACAACCAGAAGTGCCAGAAAATCAAACTGCATGGAACTCTGACAACCATGGAATTAATGAAACAAATAGAACAACAAGACCAGTAAGATGGGTGAATGGAGAGAAACTGTGGCAAGACAGCAGGCTGCATCAGTGAGGTTGACTTAAGAGGAAACTGAGAATCAGAGTGGGCTGTGGACTACAGCAGTTGCCATGGTGGGAGAAACTCCCAGTCTCACACTAGAGTTCATAGAAAAGTGGACTAGAGATAAGCAGACCAGCTGTATTGTTCCCTTTCTGGCCCCTCCCCTACAAGCAGCTCCACAGCATGGCAAGGAGGGTTGCCCTTCCCTGATGAATACCTAAGGCCCCACCCACTTATAACATAACAGGGGTCCTGGACAAAGAAATAGAGCCCAAATGAAAGAACAGAGCAAAACTCCTGAAAGAGAGCTAAATGATGAGGAGATAGCTAATCTATCTAATGGGGAGTTTAAAGCCCTGGTAATCAGAATGCTCACAGAACTGATTGAGCTTGATTAAAAAATGAAAGATATCCAAAGTGAAATAAAGCAAAATATTCAGGGAACCAACAGTGACAGGAAGGAAACCAGGACTCAAATCAGTGATTTGGAGCAAAAGGAAGAAATAAACATCCAACCAGAACAGAATGAAGAAATAAGAATTCAAAAAAATTAAGAGAGACTTTTGAACCTCTTGACAACTGGAAACATTCCAATATCTGAATTATAGGGGTGCCAGAAGGAGAAGAGGAAGAGCAAGAAATTGAAAAGTTATTTGAACAAATAATGAAGGAAAACTTCCCCAGTTTGGTGAAGGGAATAGACTTCCAGGAAGTCCAGGAAGCCCAGAGAGTCCCAAAGAAGCTGGACCCAAAGAGGAAGATGTAGCATCCAGCACACGCGAGAACCAATATCGGAGACTTTCAGGGGTTCAAAGATATTATTTTATTGGCCAAGTTTAACCTGCGCAGGGGCGAACTCTCAAAGTGTCCAGCGACACAGTGCCCACAAGGAGCTGCAAATGAGAGCCGCCGTGAGCGCGTACAACTACTTTCTTATATAGGGGCGGGCAAGCAAGTGTTATACAGAAGCAGACGTGGCAGTTAGCAATTCGCTTACAGAGACCGTGCGCAGGAATTTCAAACCAAGCATTTTTGCATAAGGCGGGAAGGCAGGCTGTTTGTTCATTAACCTAGTAATCTCCTGGCTCTAGCTAGCTAGTTTTCTATTTTCTCATTAAAAGCTACAAAGCACTGCTTATCTAGCCTACTCAGGGGAGAGCGTCTGCTAGACACAGGATGTTTGCTTAACTGCCCTGTGTCTCCCTTATCATTTCCTTTTAGCTACAATGTGGTTCTTGTCTATTAGAGGAAATTTAGTTCTTAATTTCCTTATTCCCAACAGAAGACACCAAGACACATCATCATTAAGTTTGCAAGATTAAATATAAGGAGAGAATCTTAAAAGCAGCAAGAGAGAAGAAGAGAGTTACTTACAAGGAGTGCCCATAAAGCTATGAGCTGATTTCTCAAAAGAACCTTACAGGCAACAAGGGGCTGGAAAGAAGTATTTGAAGTCATGAAAGGCAAGGACCTACATCCAAGAATACTCTATCTAGCAAAGCTATATCATTTAGAATGGAAGGGAAGATAAAGAGCTGCTCAGAGAAGGTCAAGTTAAAGGAGTTCATCATCACCAAGCCATTATTATGTGAAATGTTAAAGGGACTTATGTAAGAAAAGGAAGATAAAATATCTGAACAGTAAAATGATAACAAACTCACAACTGTCAACAAATGAACCCCAAAAAGTAAAAGAAAGAAAAACAATGAACACAAAAACTAAGCAAACAACTAGAACATGAACAGAATCACAGAAACATGAAGGGTTTTCAGTGGGGATGGGGAGGGGAGGAATAGTAGGGTAAGAAGCAAGGAAGAAGAAGCATAATTGGTAGGCATTAAATAGATGGGGAGAGGTAAAAAATGGTATAGGAAACAGAGAACTCAAAGAACTTATATGTATAGCCCATGGATATGAACTAAGGGGGGGGGGAGCTGCAGGGCTGAGGGGGTGCAGCGTAGAATGGGGAGAAGAAGGAAAAAATTGGGAAAACTGTAATAGCATAATCAATAAAATATACTTTAAAAAATAAAAATATAACTCCTGGATTCCTTCCTAAAAATACACAAGGTATATTTTATTGATTATGCTATTACAGTTGTCCCATATTTTCTCCCCTTTATCCCCCTTTGCCCTGCATTCCACTCCTTCCAGCCATCCCCCCACCCTTAGTTCATATCCACAGGTCATTCATATAAGTTCTTTGGCTTCTACATTTCCTATACTATTCTTAACCTCTGCTGTCTATTTTGTACCTACCAATTATGCTTTTTATTCCCTGTACCTTTTGTCTCATTCTCCCCCCTCCCTCCCCACTGATAGTCCTCCATGTAATCTCCATTTCTGTGATTCTGTTCCTGTTCTAGTTTTTGCTTAGTTTGTTTTTGTTTTTGTTTTTAGGTTCAGTTGTTGATACTTATGAGTTTGCTGTCATTTTACTGTTCATAGTTTTGGTTGTTTTCTTTTTCTTAGATAAGTCCCTTTAACATTTCATATAATAAGTGTTTGATGATAATGAACTCCTTTAACTTGACCTTATCTGGGAAGCACTATATCTGTCCTTCCATTCTAAATGATAGCTTTGCTAGATAGAGTATTCTTGGATGTAGGTCCTTGCCTTTCATGACTTCAAATACTTCTTTCCAGCCCCTTGTTGCCTATAAGATTTCTTTTGAGAAATCAGCTAATAGTCTTATGGGAACTCCTTTGTAGGTAACTCTCTCCTTCTCTTTCACTGCCTTTAAGATTCTCTCCTTATCTTTAGTATTTGGAAATTTAATTATGATGTGTCTTGGTGTGTTTCTCCATGGATCCAACTTCTTTGGGACTCTCTGAGCTTCCTGGACTTGCATGTGTTGTTCCTTCATCAGACTGGGGATGTTTTCTTTCATTATTTTTTGAAATAAGTTTTTGATTTCTTGCTGTTCCTCTTCTCCTTCTGGCACCCCTGTGATTCTGATGTTGGAATGTTTAAAGTTGTCCCAGAGGTTCCTAAGTGTCTCCCCATTTTTTTGAATTCTTTCTTCATTCTGTTTTGCTTGAATGTTTATTTCTTCTTTCTGTTCTAAATCATTGATTTGGGTCTGAGATTCCTTCCATTTACTGTTATTCCCTATATATTTTCTTTATTTTACTTTGCATAGCCTTCACCTCTTCCTCTATTTTGCGACCACACTCAATAATTTCTCTGAGCATCCTGATTACCAGTGTTTTGAACTCTGCATCTGATAGGTTGGCTATCTCTTCATTGCTTAGTTCTTTCTCTGGAGTTTTGATGTGTTCTTTCATTGGAGCCATATTTCTTTGTCTCCACATGCCTGTTACATTGTAAGGGGTGGAGTCTTAGGTATTTGCCAGGGTGAGGCAACCCAGCTTGCTGTGTTGGGGCGCTGAATATGGGTAAGGGGTTAGAGAGGGAACAATGCTGCTTGCTCGTTTTTTGACCTGCTTTCAGTCACTTTCCCCACTACCCACAAGTGAACTGTATCTTTCTGGTGCTGATTCCTTGGTGGGTGGATGTACATTCTAGCACCCTATGGGCTCCTCCAACAGACTCTCCTGTGAGAATGTAAGTTTCTCCTGCTGCTGCAACCCCTGCTGGTTCTTATAGCCAAAGATTTTAAGTATTTATTTCCCTGTGCAGGAAACATGTGTTGTGTGGTTTGTCTTGCTCCTCCTGGTTTATGCACAAGGAATATGGGACTGCCTTGTTCACCACAGCCACCTCACCCTCCTTGTCTGCCAGTTGCTGACTTGCCACATTTCCTATCTACCTACTACAGCTTCCCATCTCTGCCCCTTCTACCAGTCTGGGTGAAAGTTTCTTCTTGAACTCCTTGGTTGTTGTACATCCATACAGTTTGATTTTCTGGTAGTTCTGGTTGTTTTTGTTTTTAAATTGTTCGTTATCCTTCTTTTGGTTTTGCAAGAAAGTGAAGCTTACCTACCAATGCCTCCATCGTGAACAGAAGTTACTCTTTTTGAAAGTTTATCTTTAAAATTCTAGATAAGTTTGTTTCTGTACCCTTATGTGCTACACTCTGGGCCAAATGAAAAGTCTGCAGTTGAGAAACAGAACAGAGATCATGTGGGGAAGCAGGAAGCAGGGCAGGACCTATCTCTCAGGAGCAGGTGTGTGTCAATCAAGGAGCCACCATGGAGCACTTCAGCATCTGTAATTTGGAGAAGAGGCAGGTACACTGGAGGTGGCTTTGAGTTCCAGAGCCTTCTGAAAATTGGGGATGCTTTGCTGACAGATTTGGACTTTTTAAAGTGACAGAATATTGTCATTGGCATGAATAACCACCATCTAGTTTTGCTACCAATTGCAAAGTCTTGTGGGAAAGAGAGGGATAAGGAAAGGAGAAGAGAAATAGGTTGAAAGACCTAAAGAATGAGTTTTCACATCTTTTGCCATCCCAACATTAACTCTAGTTTTCTTTTAAGTCCTCATGTGCCCTGCTAGGGCCAAAATGCTTTTTACCTCACGTGAAAAATTATTCCCAGGGAAAGTACTCTGATTCTGGCTCTGAAATTGATTAATGTTCTTAGAGTCCCTAAGGAGCCATAACTAGTGCCTAAGTTACAGTTGCAGAGGAAATGGGATGTGCTTTCAAACTCATCTAAAATAGCTTCATGAAGGATAAATCTCAAGTTCCATTTTAAAAAAGAAAAGCCTGTGGTTTGTCCAAGGAGAATGAATAATATATTTCAGATTCATGCACAGTGACTTGGTTTAGTGAAAAAAAAAAAAAAAAAGGATGCTTAGGGAAAGGAATAGCAAAGAGGGTTACATAGTATATTGCCTAGGTTCACTGGCAGACAACTGAATTCAATCCAGTTAGTTTAAGCAGAAAAGGGATGTATTAAAGGATACTGCATGGTTTACAGACTCTTTAGGAAGACTGAAGAAACACATTCCACACTGATCTTTTAAGAGCACTAATCAAAGCAACTGTGAAGAATTAAAGAAGCTATTGCCCCTTCAATAATTCAGCAGACATTGATATTTACTTTTAAAATATTTGAACAATCTCTTCTTTGACATTTAAAAATTTTATTTTTTCTTTTACTATTTGATCACATATTTCGTTCCACTTTCTCCTTGGAATTCTAGTGTAATATAAATTTTTGATATTTTAATGGCTTTATTGAGATATAATTTACATGTTGTACAATTCCCATATTTCAATTATATGGTTTAATGGCTTTTAGTATATCGGAGTTGTGCAATCAATTTTATAAATTTTCATTTCAAAAGAAGTCTTGAACTTCTAAACTGTCACCCCCTCATTTCTCTCTTTCCCTCACCTCCCAGCTCTAGGCAACCACTAACCTGCTTTCTGTCTCTATAAAATTGTTTATTCTGAACACTGCACATAAATGGAATTGTCCATTAGGTGGTCCTTTGTGACTGGCTTCCTTCAGTTAACATGTTGTCTTCAAGTTCATCTATGTTGTATTTGAAATATATTTTTATGTTTGAAAAACTTAATGATCACTCTTTTCTGAAACAAAAAGATGTATGTGATTATGAACTTGACTCCAAGGGCAAGGGAAGTAAAGGCAAAAATAAACAAATGGGGCTGTATCAAACTAAGAAGTTTCAGCTCAGCAAAAGAAACTGCCAACAAAACAAAAATGTAGCCAACTGAATGGGAGAAGACATTTTCAAACAACAGCTGCATCAAAAGGTTAATATCCAAAATTTATAAAGAACTCATACAACTCAGCCCTGGCTGGCATAGCTCAGTAGATTGAGCGTGGGCTGTGAACCAGGCATCGCAGGTTCGATTCCCAGTCAGGGCACATACATGGGTTGCAGGCCATGGCCCCCAGCAACCGCACATTGATGTTTCTCTCTCTCTCTCTTTCTCCTTCCCTTCCCTCCATAAAAATAAATAAATAAAGTCTTTTAAAAAAATTTGGCAAGAAAATGCTAAATCCATGAAATAAAATCAGTATTGTATTTTTTTTTAAAAAAAGAACTCATACAACTCAACTTAAAAAAATCCCACAAACAATCCAATTAGAAAATGGGCAAAGGACTTGAACAGACCCTTCTCTCAAGACATACAAATGGCCAACAGATATACAAAATGATACTCAACTTCATTAGCTATTAGGGAAATTCGAATCAAAATTACAATGAGATTTCACCTTGCATCTGCTAAAATGGCTGTTATTAACAAGATAAGTAATAACAAGTGTTGGAGAGATTGCGGAGAAAAATGAAACCTCATGCACTGTTGGTGGGAATATAAACTGGTACAGCCACAATGGAAAACAGTATGGAGGTTCCTAAAAAAATTAAGAATACAGTTGCAATACAACCCAACAATGCCTCTTCTGGGCATCTACCCTCCAAATATGAAAACATTTATTCGAAAAAATATACATATCCCTTTATGTTCATTACAGCATTATTCATGATGGCCAAGACATGGAAACAACTGAAGTGTCCCTCAGTAGATGATTGAATAAAGAATATGTGGTACATATATACAATGTACATATATACAATATATACAATGGATTATTACTCAGACATAAGGAAAGATAAAACACTGCCATTTGTGTTAGTATGAATGGGTCTTGAGAATATCATGTTGAATGAAATAAGTCAGACAGAAAAAGTCAGGAACCATATGATTTCATTCATATATAGGAAAAGCAACAAATGAAAAACAAGAAAACAAACCAAAACTCATAGACACAGAAAGAAGTATGGTAGTTACCAGAGGTAAGGGGATTATAAGTTAGTAAAGGGTAAAGGGGGTCAAATATATGGTGACAAAGGAAGATTTGACTCTGGGTGGTAAACACTCAATGCAATATACACATAAGAAACATAGAACTGTATACTTGAAACCAATATAATTTTATTAAACAATGTCAACCCAATAAATTTAATAAAGAACATATATCAAATGAAATTTAAAAGTGTAAGACTTGGAGTTTACAAACATTTTGTAGGTTTAGTGATCAGTATAATTATTGCTATCACATGCAACTTATGAAAACAACATAAATCTGTTATAATATTGATAAATCATTGCTAAACACAAGGAGAAAAAATTTATTAAAAATGCATCACTTGTCCTGGCTGGGTAGTTAAATTGGTTGGAGCATTATCCTGTACACCAAAAGGATGAAGGCTCAATTTCTGGTCAGGGCACATACCTAGGTTGTGGGTTTAGTCCCCAGTCGGGATGTATATGGGAGGCAACCGATGGATGTTTCTTTCTCACATCAATGTTTCTCTCCCTCTCTCCCTCCGTGCCCCACACACTCTGCTTTCTCTCTCTCTCTCAAATCAATAAACATATCCTCAGGTGAGGATTAAAAAAAATCACTTATGTTATACATTTTTCTCTCTTTTTAATGTAATGGAATGAATACGGTATTGCCATAATGCAATATTTTTCTTTTAAACTTTATTTAGGAATTATTAAAATGTGATAGTATACATTTAATGTGTACAAGGTGATGATTTGATATACATATGCATTATCATTATCAGTGACTGTGAACAAGAACAAGATAGCCACCCATCACCTCAGTTACCTCTGTGTGTATGTGGTGAGAATGCTTAAGATCTACTCTCTGAATCAATTTTTTCCTTGTTTCTTGTGCTTCATAGATCACAAAATGAAGGTCATAAGAATGGGAAGGGTTTTGTTACAAAAATATCACTTAATTCTTTCAATTCCTTCCTAGTTTTAAATCACCTAGTGTTTATTACCAAAATTCTCTTTTCTTGTCTCTCACAGGACTTCCTCTTCAGAATGATGTGTTCTCTGACAATAGATGAAGGATATAAGAGGTGGTTCCATTAAACAAAATTTGTCATTACTCTCACCACCCATTTCATCACACATCTAAATTTTCAGTATTGAGAACATCTCAATGTAGGACATAATACTCAGTTACTGATGCCAAGCCGTACCCTTAATGGAGAGTCACATGAGACAGGGACTGATGGAAAGGCCGGAGGGTTTATAATGCCTTAGTTACTTAGGAAAGGCTTTCCCTATGTCTGGCAAGTGGAGAGTTCTAGGCCTAGGGCAATCACCTGTGTGAGTCTGAAGAGCTGAGGGCTAATGCCTTCTATTATGAAGTGGGTCAAGGGTGATGTACACTCAAATGTGTGCTTGCCCAACAGTATATACAGAAGGTGAGAATATGGAAATAGGTTTCTTTAGTTATCTGTGCAGCATTTGGACCTAGGTGTGAGAAAACCATTGAGATAACAGATCTTTGATTTTCCTCCCTGAGGGTCCAAAGGAGCTATGCAAGCCTCCTGATACCAATCACTGTATTGATTAGGGTTCAGTTATAGAACAGAAACCACTCTCAGTTGTTTGAACAGAAAGGGGTTTCTTATTAGATGTTAAGTGGCTCATAGAACCACTGGAGAAGGTGAACAAACAAGATCTAGATGCAGCTCCCAGAGTCCCATACAGCAAGGGAGCTTGTGGGTGTTCCAAGGTCAGCAAGAAGTCTGGCACTATGGGAAGCTGCAGCATTAGCTACTGCTCAAACTACATGATGCAGATAACAAAGTAGACTCTGGAGGGGAGCATGTGATGGTGATGGAAAGGAAAGGGCCTTGGAGCCACGACCAAGTGAATCCAACCGAGAACAACAACCACAATTCACTGAGGCCTCTGAAAACGTGGCATGATTCATTACTTTTTTAACATTTATGGGGTTCATCAGATCCAGTGAATTGGTAAATAAGATGGACTAAAAAATGAGGGTAGATGTCTTCTTGAGGCTTTGCTGTGGTTTGTGGAAGAAACACAATCAGAGGAAAGAGGGAGGGTAGCATCCTGAGGGGTAGGCAATGAGCTGGCCTCAGCAGGACTCACTGTACTCATTTTTAACTACAGAGAAGACTCAAATCCAATATGTCCAAAGCTATGCTCTGTGTGTGAACACAGAATATGATGACAATGTGTGCTTGAGAGCTTCCAATTCCAAAACACAAAGGTGTTTTCTATCCCTACTATTTCCAAAGACCCTCTGAGGTGATTTCATGCTTCTTCAAGTTTTGAGCACCAGGAGGACAGACCATTGCTTGTTTGCTCTACCACTGTATCTGAGCACACAGAATAGTGTCTAGTGAAGAGGAGTTACTTGATAAATATTTACTGGATTAATGGATAAAACAATGAGTTTATAAAAAGAACCCAGCCTCAGCAGTGGGTCTGTGACAAGGTTTTTCTGTGCCTGCATGATGAATCTCCAGTTCCAGCAAAGGTGATCATTGGAGGGTAATTTTTATGAAGTCTAAGGTCCGAAGTATAGGGTAAAGTGTTTGATGTCTGTTCCTAACATCAAAGTAAAGGGCACAATGGTGTTGTATAGCTTTAAAACTACTACCTCAATAGCAACAATTTAATGAGTGTTAACTATGTGCTAGATACTATACTAATACTTAGTATTCATTATCTCATGCAATTCTTGTAAACACCCTTGAGGTAGATTTTATTATTCCTATTTACAAATGAACAAACTGAGTATCTGATAGATAAAACAAGTGACAAAAGATCATTGGATTAGACCTGAATTTTTACTTTGACTTCTAAAGAGGAGTGCTGAAAGGAAATTCATGTGACTTGGTTCCAGGCCCAGCTCCACTGCGGAGCACCCTGATGTGATGGATGTCACAGCCTCACTCCCATCCTGCACACTTACAGAGCAGTTCTTTCCAGATGTTGCTGGAGGGATACAGCCATATGGCCAACTCTGCTAATAGGGGTTCAGTGGAAATGACTTGTGTCATGTGCAGGTGGAGGCATTTTGATCATTATTCTCTCCTCCTGCCATTGTGACTGCTAAAAAAAAAAGTGTGCTTTCAGTGCTGTGGCCACAGGGTGGAGGAGTTTCCATTATCTTTGGTCCCAAAGATTATATAGAGCAGAACTCCATGACAATCAACTTGAGACATACCCTGTGAGCAAGAACACAGTCATGTATGTTAAGGCATAGGATTTTAAGATTGTTTATTTCCCTAGGAAAACCCAGCTCATTCTGACTAGTGTACTTGGTCAACTTTCCTTAATCCTCTGTAAAATGGCAATAATAATATCCACCAGAGAACTGTGCAGGGAGAGTAAAAGAAGACAATGGTTCCTTCCAGGCCTCACATTCTTCAAAGAAGATACAGCTTAGCAATATAGCATGCTCTAAAAATGTTTTCTTCATGACCATAGTATTGTGAGTTTAAGGTCTTAAAGTTTTCATTTCACTATTCTCAGATTTGAAGATAGAAAGGGAGAATTAAGACTGTAAGCACTCCTTGTGTCTTTAGTTTGTAATTTTCTGAGCCTCCACCTGATGTCAATTTTATTTCATCTGGAGAAAGATTTTGCAGATAACTCTTGCCTTTGTCTCCCACCCAGCAGCCCCACCTTTGTAGTGCACAGTGAGGGAGATGTTGACCATTTCTCAACTTCTGTTAGACTTGCTATAGCAAGTCTAAATGTAAGAGGCAGTGACACAGGTTGCTTCCAGATGGTGGTAGGAACACCTGATGTGAGACCCCCCTATGTTGTCTTTCCTTGCAGCAGTGAACTTGAAGACTAAGTTGAGATGACTGAGACCTAAGATAGTGGAACTCTGTCAGCCTGAGGCCCTCACTAGCTAAGAGGAGCAGAGCCCTCCTGCTGACCAGCTGTGGACATAAAGTATGAGAGAGAAGTCCACCTTTGTTATTTCAAGCCATGGAAATGTTGGCGTTCTTTTTTTTTTTTTTGGTAAGATTTTACTTATTTATTATTAGAGAGAGAGGAAGGGAAAGAGGAAGAGAGGGAGAGAAACATCAATGTGTGGTTGCCTCTTGTGTACCCCCAACTCAAGCCTGGCCAGCAACCTAGGCATGTGCCCTGACTGGGAATCAACCAGTGACCCTTTGGTTCACAGGCCTGAGCTCAATCCATTAAGCTACACCAGCCAGGGCTGGGATTGCTTCTTATTGCAGCATAACTTAATTTAACATGACTAATTTTATTGGGAATGAAGCAAAGTGACAGTAATAAACCTGTGGATTGGGAGTCAGGAGTCCTGGACTTTAGGTGTCACTAGGGAAACCATGGGGTCTATTTCTCTGGGCTTTAGTCTCCTTATCTGTAGATGAAGGAAATTGAACTAGGCTTTCTCTCAGTCATCTTATAATGGTGATAGTCTTCTCTTCCTCTCTCTCTCTCTCGCTCACACACACACACACACACACACACCTATCCTTATTATAGAGATTAAAGTTAATGACTTAATAAAACATGATATTCTTACTGTAGTCTGAATGTTTGTGTCCCTCCAAAATTTATATGTGTTTGTGTTAGGAGGTGGAGCCTTTGGGAGGTGATTAGGTCATTATGGGATTAGTACCCTTATAAAAGAGACCCCAAAGTGCTCCCTAGGTCCTTCTACCATGTGAAGACAGAGAAGTCAACAATTTGCAGCTTGGAAGAGGGCCCTCACCTAACCCTGCTAAAACCCAGACCATGGATTTCCAGCCTTCAGAACTGTGAGAAATAAGTTTCTATTGCTTACAAGTTATTTAGTCTGTGGTATTTTTTAAATAGCAACGGAAAAGAACGAAGGCAATTTTCACAGAATTCTACTCTTATATTCCACATACCATAGGTAGTTAGCTTAAAATAAGTGAGAAAACTCTGTTACAAGCTTTTCCTGAGATAAAATTATTTCTAAGATGAAGAAGAATCAATATTTTTGTTCTGTAAAAGCCTTGTATTTCTTTGGCGGGCCTTGCCTCATTTTTGTTTTACACACAGGTAAATAAGGAGCTTTTGAATGTGGATTAGACAGCTGAAGAAGCAAACATATTCTAATCAAAATAAATTTTGCTTTTCTTCTTACACTAATTTACTGAATCAAAAAGAAACTTCCTCTTACTGGAAACTCAATTCCTGACAGATGGAGAAAAAGGAATAGGAAACTGGGGAAAATGTCGCAACTGAATGACATGGCAACCTTGCGGTGAGAGGCTTCATCCAAAATGGAAATGCACGCAAGAAGATGAAAACAAGATTTACAGAATAAATTTACATTGTGAAAAGCAATGATCAGGGAAAACCCATGTGGTGTAACTGTGTAAGGAATCTGGCAAGAAAAGCATAATTTCTATCCTGTAGCAAGGAGAAAGGGCCACAGGCTAAGATTCTGGGGTGACAAGGAATCCCTAGATGGAAGGGGAATTTTGCTGTTGGTTATCAGGTAATAGATCATTTTTGCTTGAATGACTGGGAAGGTGGAAGTTCATTGGAATGATGTACCAGAAGTGCCAATAAAATCTCTCAAGTAGTTAGTCTCTTTTCTTTGGTTAAGATTTGGGTCCATTGCTTATAAAAGAAAACCTTATATAACAGTGATTTAAACATGTGTTTATTTGGTTATGTAGAGCACATCCAGAAATAGGCATTCTTGGACTGCCATGGCAGCTTCACAATGTCAGCAGGGACCCAGGCCTCTTCTGCCTTTCTGCTCATACATCCTCAGTGCATAGCTCCCGTTTTTCAAGGTAATCTTATGGTCCAAAGTGGCTAGTGGAGCTCCTGCTATTACATCTACATTCTAGACAGAAGGACTAATGAGCTGTGAATGGGCAAAATGGGCTCACTATCTGAGTTAGTTTATTTAAGAAATCTTTTCAGAAGTCCCACTGCCATTGCCTCACTGGCAGAAGTACTTATTTGGCAATACCTAACTATAGCAGATATTGGGAAATGTAGTTTGTTGAGCATGTTGCCCCTCCCAATAAAATCAGGATTCTTTGATTAGGTGGGGGAAGAAGGGATATTAGGAGGCATTTAACACCTTCTGCCACATTATTTTTTCCATCTTTTGTCTATGAGATGGCTTTGGGGATCAGTTATATGTTCAGGAATAACAAAGCATAGTAAGTTATCAGTTGAAAAAATAGTGTTTTGGACCCAAATTCTGAACTTTGTCATATAACTTCAATAAAATATATATATATATGTATATATATATATATACATACATATACATATATATAATATATAATAACATGTAGCTGTTCCTTATAGCTGTTCCTTATATTATTTATATGTATAAATTGGTTTTCATGTACAGTTTTCTGCTTTTCCCCTCACACCTTCCCTACCACACCAGCCCTCCCCACCTTCCTCCCCAATTTTCACCACCCCCCCGTTGTCCATATGTCCTTTATAATTGTTCCTGTAAACCCTTCACCCTTTCCCCCCTTATCCCTTCCCCTCTCCCTTCTAATCACTGTCAACCTCTTCTCAATTTTAATGTCTTTGGCTATACTTTGCTTGATTAGATTCCTATTAAATGTGAGATTATATGATATTTGTCTTTCATTGCCCGGCTTATTTCACTTAGCATAATGCTCTCCAGTCCCATCCATGCTGTCACAAAGGGTAGGAGCTCCTTCTTTCTTTCTGCTGCATAGAATTCCATTGTGTAAATGTACCATAGTTTTTTGACCCATTCATTTACTGATGGGCACTTGGTTGCTTCTAGCACTTAGCTATTGTAAATTGTGCTGCTGTGAACATTGGGGTGCATAAGTTCTTTGGGATTGGTGTTTTGGGGTTCTTAGTATATAATCCTAGCAGTGGAATTGCTGGGTTAAAAGGCAGATCCATCTTTAGTTTTCTGAGAAAATTGCATACTGTTTCCCATAGTGGTTGTACCAGTCTGCAATCCCACCAACTCTGCACTAGAGTTATTGGGATTCTCCTCTTCTCCACACCCTCTCCAACATTTGTTGTCTGTTGCTTTGCTTGTGATGGCCATTCTGACCAGTGTGAAGTGGTATCTCATTGTGGTTTTAATTTGCATCTTTCTGATAGTTAGAGATACTGAATATCTTTTCATGTGTCTCTGGACCCTCTGTATGTCCTTGGAGAAGTGTCTGTTCAAGTCCTTTGCTCATTTTTTAATTGGGTTGCTTGTTTTCTAGGAGTGGAGTCATGTGAGTTCTTTATATATTTTAGAAATCAAACCCCTCCTGAGGTGTCATTGGCAAATATATGTTTTCCCATATGGTTGAGTTTCTTTTCATTTTAATGGTGTTTTCTTTAGCTGTGCAGATGCTTTGTATTTTGATGAGATCCCATTTATTTATTCTTTCCTTTATGTCCCTTGCTCTAGGGGTCAGATCAGTGAAAATATTGCTGCATGGAATATCTGAGACTTTCCTGCCTGTGTTCTCCACTAGGACTTTAATGGTGTCACAACAAATATTTACATCTTTCATCCACCTTGAATTTATTTTTGTGTATGGTGTAAGTTGGTAAGTTGAGTCTCATTTTTTTGCATGTAGCTGTCCAGTTCTTCCAATACCATTTGTTGAAGAGGTTATCTTTGCTCCATTTTATGCTGTTGCCCACTTTGTCAAATATTAATTGACCATAGAGATGTGGGTTTATTTCTGGGCTCTTTGTTCTGTTCCATTGGTCCATGTGTCTGTTCTTATGCCAGTACCAGGCTGTTTTGATTACAGTGGCCTTGTAATACATTTTGGTATCAGGTATTGTGATCCCTCCTATTTTGCTCTTCTTTCTCAAAATTTCAGCAGCTGTTCGGGGTCATTTATGGTTCCATATAAATTTTTGAAGTGTTTGTTCTTTATCCGTGAAGTATGCCATTGGTACTTTAATAGGTATTGCACTGAATCTATAAATTGCTTTTGGTAGTATGGACATTTTGATGATATTAATTCTTCCAATCCATGAACATGGTATATGTTTCTATTTGTTTATGTCTTCCTTAATATCTTTCTTCAGTGTTGTGCACTTTTCCGAGTACAGGTCTTTTATTTCCTTAGTTAGGTTTATTCCTAGGTATGTTATTGTTCTTGTTGCTGTATCAAATGGATTTTTTCCCCTGATTTCTGTTTTTGATATTTCATTGTTGGTATACAAAAATGATTTTGATTTCTGGATATTGACTTTATATCTCACTGTTTTGCCAAATTCATTTATTAGGTTGATCAGTTTTTGTTGGAGTCTATAGGATTTTCTATGTACACTGTCATGTCATCTGCAAACAATGACAGTTTTGTTTCCTCTTTTCCAATTTGGATGCCTTTTATTTCTTTTTCTTGCCTGATTGCTGTGGCTAGGACTTCCAATACTATGTTGAATAGGAGTGGTAAAAGTGGACAACCTTGCCTTGTTCCTCATCTTAGTAAGAAAGTTTTTAGTTTTTGTCTATTGAGTATGATGTTGGCAGTAGGTCTCTCATATATGGCCTTAATTATATTGAGCAATGCTCCCTCTATTCCCACTTTGCTGAGTGTTTTTATCATAGGAACAGTTCTTAAGTACTTGTTTATTATGGGCTGGTGTGTCCTGAAATATGTTCTGACAATGAGTTTCATGGGCAGTTAATATCTGTGAATAGTCATCTCAGATACAATTAAAAAAAAAAGAAAAAAACAGTTCTAGCAACAACCTGGGACTTTTAACTGTTCTAAACACTGGGATTTTTATATTTTTTCCCAAGATTTTAATATTAAAGTGTGCTTTGTGTCTCTCCAGAGACAATGATTACCCAAGTCATTTAACTACTGATCTCTTTCCCTCTGAGCATTCTCTGGAATATCTGCTCCATGGGACATACTTTCTGAAATGCCCTTATAGGTCATAGGCTTGGGGAGGACATCTTAATGTCCATCTTCCAACAATAGGATTGGAAACACTGAAATTGTAAGCTTCTAAGGACTGAGAACTGGTCTTCCATTTCTTCTTACACTACACATTGCTTGGAATATTGATTGTTCACTGCAGGCAATCTCAATATATTTGCTAACTACTGCTAAATGTATTGGGTGATTATGACCATTTAATTGGGGATCCAGAAATAGAGAACTTTTGCCCTAGGAACAAAGACAGATTGCAGCTATGTGTTTTAAAACATAGGTTTTATTCTTACTCAGATATGGTGAGGCCAACAAATCAGAACACAATTGCCTTTGAGAAAATAATTTATTAATCATAAATTCCAAGTGTAGGAGCAAGCACTGCTATGTAGGGCCACATGAAAAAGCACCAGAGTCAGTCAGGAGGCCAACAGAATGGGAGGATATCATGGGCCAGAGCCTTTCTTGTGGTTTCAACAGGAAGGAAAGGGCAAGTAGGAGTAAGCAGGTTTAGGATCAGTTACTTTGAATAATTTTGTTGGGCTCTGGAGCACAGGGATTCTCCCTCACTGTATAGTACTTGGCCTTGAAGGTGACTGAGGCAGGGGAATTATAGGCCAGAGTATGAGAACTCACATAGGAGGTGGTGAAGGTGTGAGCTCTGGATTGGTTGGTTTGCATATGAAAGGTGCATTCACAGGTGAGTCCTTTGCCTTCTCTAAGAATTGGCTAAACCTGGGAGGGGCGGTCTCTCCCCATCAGTGAGGCCCCAGATATGAGAGCATAAGGAATACAGAAAATAAGAAAATTTAGTTAATATACCATGGGATGGAGTGAGGGTCCCTGCCAACTGTTCCCTCATTCTTTCACCTTTCACGCCTACTTCCTCAGCAGCTTTCAGTTCACAGACCTAATCTGTCCTGGGGATTTGGTGTCCAAGACTCTTTCTGCTACCATTCATGCATTTTTAGATACTAGTTGAAGAATGTAAGAAGTAAATTTATTAAAAAGAAATTATCATCCCCTTCTGTCACACATCTGAATATAGAACATTCTAACAGAGACCAAAATGCTCAGTATGTCCAACCAGCCTTACTCTTCACAAAACATAAGGTGGAAAGTCCTAGGGGAAGGTCATGGGAAAGATGGAAAGACTGTTGCCTGTTTATTACTAATGAAGACTTCTTGGATTGGCTCCTGGAGTCCTGTGGGAAGGGTAAGGGGATTATTCTCTTTTCTAGAGTGGGAGAGGGTGATGTGAACTCTCAACTCAGGCATGTTCTTGGTAATGGACTCAGGTGAGTTGAGGATCTGGAAAAGATCCTTTCCTTGCTGCCATCACCCACTTGTGTTTCTCACTCATCCTGGATCATTGTGGAACAGAATGTGACCTCTTCACTTCTCCACTGTCCTGTCCATTGGATGGGGATCACACACACACAATTTTAGGGGCCAGTTGGGAAAGCCAATTAGAGAATCAGCTGGGTGAAGACAATAGGGCCTAGGGGATTTGTGCTTAACTGGAGAGAACGTCACCTGCCTGTTTGGTTCAGATTAAACAAATTTAAAGTACTGTGTTCTTCAAATCAAATACATCCCTGCTAAACTGGCCAAAGAGAGCTTGAGTGTGTGGCCTTTTAGTCAATATATATTATTTTACTTTCTTAACCTTCCAAGATGGCATTATTCCCATGGTACTAATGAGGAAACAGATTCAGAGATGAAGGCGGAGTGGGTTTTGGAGTTGGGAAGATCTGCCTTCCAATTCTCTCTCTTGTCAGGTACAACCCAAGATGGCTTCAGTTTTGTCTCCATAAAATGGCATAGGATCTGCTAATTCACAGGACTGACATAGTGAAAAGGACAAATGGAGGTAATTGTGCCCTCCTCACAAGGTTGCTGTAATGGTTAGAAATAATAATTAAGAAAACACCTTCTGTGGTTTCTAGAACTTAGTAGGTCCTCAGCAAATAGCACCTGAAATTATTAAAACAAGTTGTAAGTTATATTTTCAATACCATATTCCTTTTTTATTGAATTCATTGGGTTGACATTGGTTAATAAAATTATATAGGTTTCAGGTGTACAATTCTATAATACATCATCTGTATATTGTAGTATGTATTCACCCCCCCAAGTCACATCTCCGTTCATTACCACCCCTTTCCCTCTAGTAATCACTACACTGTTGTCTGCATCTATGTGGGGTTTTTTTTTTGCTTAATCCTGTCACCTTTTTCACCCAGCTCCCCAACCCTACTCCCCTTTGACAGCTGTCAGTCTGTCCTCTGCATCTATGAGTCTGTTTCTATTTTGTTAATTTAGCTTACTCATTAGATTCCATATATGAGGGAAATCAACAATACTTGTCTTTCTTTGACTACCTTATTTCATGTAGCATAATACTCTCCAGGTCTAGCAAAACATTTGTCCATTGAGAGTATAGCACAGTCTACATAGTTTAAAACTTTATAGTTGGGAACATCTGGAGAGTTTGACATTATATAGGCTGAAATGCAGAAAAGTTAAGTGAATTCTTTGGTGTCTTGTAGTAGTAAAGGGAGCTCTGAGTCCTACATGGCCTTAAGGACTTTGAGCAGCCTTTCTTCTCTGGTACAACAAGCATGGAACTAGCCTTACCTTCTTTTGCCACAGCCATGGTGTGGAGTGGATTGACTTGCCCATTGTGTCTTTGGAAAACATAGAGGGATTGACTTATCCACCAAAGGGTATCTCCAGCTTAAAATCACAGCAGTGAGAACTGAGAAGAATTAATTCTGGCCACTGTCAGCATGCTCTTTCAAGGAGGTGTCTTCTCAAGCAGAAAGAAGGTGAGCTGTGCTTCTCTCTTCACTGAAATCCCCTAGTCAGAGTGATCATCAGACAGAGACAGTGGAGGAAACAGCATTTCTTTAAAGCTGAAGAAAGCTTAATGGGGAAGAAAATAAAATATCTAGGAACTCTTTGACATGATTGGTGGTTTGAATAATAGCTTTGTACCGGTAGACCAGCTTGGACTTGTGGTCATAAATATGGGGGCTGTTGATAGATGGTTTCCCACCTTGGGACTTGGGTTTGTAGTTAAGACTCATGAAGCCTGCTTGAGTCACAGGGCTTGGCCTAGGAACTGAGCACAGGCTTCTAGAAGAAGCCTGGTTGGCTGAGCCTAATAGAAAAGGAAACACTTGGGTTTCACTTGAAGAAGTTTATGTGGGGAGGAGCCAGGCCTGGGAGCAGGAAGAAAAGAATGGTATCTTTCAGTATAGGCAGATACAGTCTGGGCCAGAGTCAGCCTCATTTCAAAAATAAGAAAAAAAAAAAAGAGAAAGAAAAAAAATACCCAAGTGGTCAAATAACATTTAAATATCTGCACACTTTCAAAGTTGTATTTTACATGCTATACAACAGCAGACAATAAACATGATGGTTTTTCCATCCTGTGAATATGGAGAGCCTGTCACCTCCCAAAGCCTTAGCAGGTGTGCAGATACTCATGTGCTCATGTCTTTTTGGGTGTGTATGAAACACCTACATATATCAGGTACACATGCACATGTTTCCTTCAGCACACAGATTTCCACCCTTTCCTCAGAAAGCCACGAGCCTATAGCTGACCTAAGTTTGGCATGAGCTGAAGGCTGTACTTGGAGCAGCTGCTCGGACTGGTTCCAAGCAGGGTGACAGGCTGGCAGCTTATAAGAAAACGAGTTACCGTTTTGATCCTGCTGGTAAATGAAGGTGGTGGTTGTTAGCTTAGAGACCAGGCTAAGTTTGGGACCCAGCCATGACATGGTCCTTAAAGCTTCATGACAGAATTGTCCTGCTCACAGGCTTCTAGTGTCTAAGTGTTCACTCCATGATGAGAAAATGGCATGAGAGTCCACTGTGGGGTTTCTGAGGCCCAGTGTGGGCTTGCTGCTGGATGTTCCCAACCTCGAGTTTTCTCCTATGCCCTGGAAGCTTATTTGGGTGTTTGGCATGCCAGTCTTGGCTAAGAGAGGCAGGACAGGCCAGGAGGGGCCTTGGGGCACCTGTCTCTGGTGCTGAGGGCACCCTTGGGAGGGTGAACTGGGCCTGGGTCACAGGGAGGTCTCCATAAATCTGGTGCTGACATCCATCTCTTACAACTGCTGCCTAAGTAAAGATAGAACAGTTCCAGAGCAGGCAGCTCTGTGGGCTGGTGGGCTGCATGCATGGCCTGAGGCAGCCCTAAGGTGGGCAGAGATGGGCAAGTGCTGTGCCCATGGGTCTGTTCCTTCACCTAGCCCAGCCACCAGGAAAAGTCAGAGGAAGAGGAAAGAGCTAGGGAAGGAGGACCTCTGAAGGGCTTCAGGTGAGACTGGCTGGGATTAGCCACATCCTATCTATGGGGTGGGGGCTGGGTCCCAACCACAGCTGCTGTAGGCCATGTGGAATTAGAGCAGGAGCTGAGGAAGGAGGCCAGGGCTGGAGTATTTAGTTACTCCCAAAACATTATTCCTAGGGAGTGTGAGATGTTCTAGGAGAGAACAAGAAGTTGGAGAACCTGTGCCCTTCCTGCACCTCCTCTTGCCTCTGACTGTGTCCTTTTGTAAAAAGGATATACTGGGCTGTTGGGGACCACCCTGCCTGGTCTCAGGAAGCTGTAACCCCCGTGACTTAGGCTGAGTGAAAGACCTCCGGACCAGAAGCCACTAAGGAGACAAAACTGATTTCCCTGGCATGAACACTGCCTGTTCTAATGCCTGGCTCCCTTGCATGATTGGCAGTCAAAGACAGGTAACAATTCTCTAAGAAAGAGAGTGAATCTAAGACAGATGCAATCATGTGAGAATGCCCTAAGGGAAGAGACTCAGGGCTGTGGATATGAAGGGGTGATGGACATCAACCCCTGCCCCCGCAGCTTTGTCAAAACCTGAGTCCTTGTGAGAAATCCAAGTCTCCAGGCTGCCTTTGTCTTCTCTGTTAACTTAGGCTAGCAGGGGCGGTGCAGCCTAGACCAGAAATGGTGGACCCCCAGGGTAATCAGGCCTGGGACATAGAATATGCAAGATCCTGTGAGATCTGTTTGCTGGAGGATGTTATTAACTTGGAATTTAAAGGCACAGACAGGAAACCTTTGGAACCTGTAGTTCTGTCATATGTTAGAACTCCAATCTCTGCCCAGAATCACAGCAGGTGTTTTGTCTGCACCTTTGTAAGTCACCTACTTCTTTTGATCTTTTCTGCTAGACTGTGAATCCACAAACTAAGTCTGTTTTCTCAATAAAAATCTGCTTGGGAATGGATATGATGTGCTCTCCACTAAAGAGAGTGGCCATGGTGCTCTCCACGAGAGAGAGAGTGGCCCTTCTGTCCCTATTTCCCCACAAGACCTGGTTGTCTCTGTACATGTTTTTCTCATGTTTTGATGAGCATCTGCAGCTGAGATGGATACTGCTGGCTGACATCATCCACACTGGGCTGGTCTTCTTCCTTCTGGGACTCTTCTGGTTTCTGTTCTGGTTCTGCATGTACTAAACAAGGCATGTTGTACCAGGCCATTGCCCAGAAGGGTGGCTCTTGAAGGGCCCTTAGATTATTTTGTCCAACCTTCTCACTCACCAATGAGGAAACGGAGGCTCAGAGAAGTTGTGGGACTTGCCTAAGGTGACACAGGGACCTGAGAACTGGGTCAGAAAGCCAGGTGTTGCCAAGTGGTGTGTTGTTCATTGTACTGCTTCTCACCACTGGTTTGGGGGTCAAGGCTGTCATGAAATTGGAGGAGTTGGGTGAAGTACTCTGTAGAGCATAAATATTGAGAAATGCATGTAAACACTCACTCTGTAAGTAGAAGGAAAAGTAAGAATAGAATGAAAAGGAAAAGGCCAGGTCAACACACTGTAAGCCACCTTCCCCTGCCTACATGCTGACTCTGTCCACAACTGTTCCCCACCTCCACCCCCATGCCCAGGCAAGGTAGGCTCAAAAAGGAGCCTGTATCTAGAAAGAACTGTGGTGCCAAAGGTCTGGAATATGGCAGGGCCAGGGCGTACTCCCCTGCTGACCAATTATCCCCTGATGACCTCACACAGCCAGGCCATCTGACTACTCCCTGAAGGACTCAGGCATATATTCACCTGACAGCCATTATACAGACCACCAGGACCACCTGGCATCTATCATCCTGGCTGCCTGACATCTGACTGATAACTATTCTGAACTAATCCTAGAGCTAAGAAGAAGGGATTAATAATTCTCCACAATGTATTTTTAGTATAAGAACTTTTAACTTCTCTTTTTTCTTTGGAACACTTCTTTATTTCTTCCTAGCTGTATACCCCATTTGCAAACTCTAAGACCATTGAATAAATCTCTATCATTTATTTCTAGCAAAGTCTTCAGACCCTTTCAGAGCTTATTGACAAAACATATTCAGGGAAAAGAAGCAAGTGTTTGCTTTTGTATATACTAACATTTAAAAAAAACCATTTCATTAAGGTATAATTAACACACAATAAACTAGAGATATTTAAAATGTCTGATTTGATATGTTTTGACATAAGTACATACTAAATTTGGGATGTATGATATTGTGATATATATATTTTGTCTTCATCCCCTGGCCTTCTTTCCTGACACAGAGGTCCTGAAGCCCTTGGAATGTCCTATCATGGGAGTGATAGTGATAGAGGTGTTTTTGTTACGTTAATGAGGTGTCTTTTGTAAAACACCTGGGGAACCCACCATGTGTTTATAGGATTGGAACTTTCAGTCCCACATCTCTGGTTTCTAGACATGTCTGAATTAATCACCAATTGTCCATGATTTAATCAACCATGACTGTAATAAAGCCTCTATAAAAACCCAAAAAGATGGCATTTATTTAGCTTCTGGGTTGGTGAACATGTGGAGATTAAGAGAGAGGGCCCTCCCAGGGAGAGCATGGAAGCCCTGCACCCTTTCCACATGCTTTATTCACCTTATGCATCTTCTATTTGACTGTACTTGAGTTATATCCTTTGTAATAAATAAGTAATCCAGTAAGTAAAACATTTCTCTGTGTTCTGTGAGCTGCTGTACTAAATGAAATTTACTCTGGGAACCTCCAAACTAGTCAGTTGGTCTGAAGCACAGAAGACAACTTGGACTTGTGATTTGGCATCTGAAGTGGAGTCAGTATTGTGGAATTTAGTCCTTAATCTGTGTGATCTGATGTTATATCCAGGTAGGTACTGTCAGAATTGAGCTGAATTGTAGGACATTCATTTGGTGTTGTGTGGACGAGAGATTATTCCATGATATGACTGCTATCTGATAGTCAAAGTGGATTGGGCCAGAACAGAGATTGCTTCCTATAAACCCTGCAAATACTGATTAATTCATCCCCTATGCCTTAGGTGTGCTGGTTCCTGGAACAGGCTCTTGCCCTGCCCCAGGCAAACATGTAAGCTGTTTTACCTTATCTGAAGTGGGTCAGGCCCCAGTACCCCTATCCATCCTCCCTGTCTTATATAATTTCTTAGCGCTCACCATGAGGCACAGAGGATACCTATGTCCACTTACCACCACCCCAGATGTCCTTTGAATGTGGATGTAAGTTCTCTTAATAAGGTCTTGATGTGATGAAGGAGTTAACCTTGTTCTTTGGTCTCTTGGCCCCAGGAAATTTTCTCAGCATTTTGGTGAATTTCTTGGTAAGGGGGAAAAGTCTACACACTTGAAGTGGAATCTGAATTGATGTCAGAATCATAAGATGTCTGCTGAATATCCAAGTGGATATGACAAAAGATTGGTTGTATATTTGGATTTGGAACTCAGAGGAGCATTTGGAGCTAGTAACTTTGTAAATTAGCATCATATAGATGGCATTTAGAAATGTAAGAAAGCTTGTTAGAAGTAGGAATAGTTCCCATTTCTTGAATACCCTCATGAGCTGAGCACATTTAATCTAATTTACTCTTAGCAACAACATTGAGAGGAATGTAATATTAGCCTTGTGATGGAAAATGCTGGTCATAAACCAAAATCCACACTTCCCTTTATTTATAGAATTAAATTTTGGTTGGGATTTAGACACCAGCCAGGTGCTACCTCTCTCAGCCCTCTTTGTGGTACATGGGTCAACATAACTAAGTTTTTTCCCATGGAGTATGAATAAAAATAATGTGGGCCACTTTTAGACTGAGGCTCATGAAACAATGATTAGTATTGTCTATGTTCTCTACACTCTTTCTACTGACAAAAATGGCAATGACCACAGCTATCTTGGAAGCCATGAGCTAAAGATGGTAGAGATGATCTCAGTCTGGGTTCCTGGATGACTGCATGGGACAGAACCACCTGCCAAACTGGTAACCTCACTTTGGACTATTATGTGAGACAGCAGTAAACTCCTTTATTCTTTAAACTCCTGGATTTTGTTGCTCTCACTCTGTCACAGCAGTTAATTCTTCTTATCTAATATTTTCATTTTATGAATGCTTGGAGGAGTTAAGATATCAAGGTCACAGAGCTATGACCCAAACATCATTCCATATAATTCCAATACCTTGACTCATTTATTGTCTCAGACCAGTAAAGACTGAGAAAAAGACTGTAGCTTGGGAATATTAAGGTCTCCAATTCAGAGCCAGCCTGGTAGGTCAGTGAGCACAGTCAGCAGCAAATTCTGCTATTTGGTAGACATGATTTAAGAGTATGTAGTTTGTACAACACAGGTCCTAGTGAAACTTTTGCAGAAAAGTTGGAGGTTTTCCCATACACATGAAGGCAATATGTTGCTTGGTGCCCACATCATGTATGGAAAAAAGACCCCGTAGAAGTCATGGACATCGAGCTTTTTCATATTCTAAATTATTCATTCTCTCAATTTTTCAGAATTTCTGGTCAACTTGATTCCCCAAATCTCTTTTCAAGATATCTGAAGGAGATGGCTGCAGAGTAAGTATAAGCTATACTCACTTGCTCCCAACCCCAAACTGGATATACAACTAAATCATGGAGCAGTCAGTCTGAATAACCAGCTGAAGGCTTACTACATGGAAGTATTATAAACAAGCATTTATAGAAGAACCCACATAGAGACTAGAAAGAAGGGTGGAAATATGGAAAGGACTAACCCCCACACCCAGGTGTGTTGGCTGACAGCTGAGAAGCTCAAAGGATATCATGGCTGCAAAACTCCCTCCCACCAGGAGGGGAGACTGGATGAAAGAAGGTGAAAAGATTAGGCAAATAATAGATATGCATAACCCTTAGATAAGGACAACAGTGTGGGTATAGTCAGAGGGAAGGAGGAGCAGGAGCTGGGTTGAGGTGGGCAAAGGGGGCTGGGGAAGGAAATGGAAAAATCTGTAATAGTGTAAACAATAAAATTTAAGTTAAAAAAACTCCTTCCTCCCAGGAGTGTGGGAATGCCCGTTCAGGGATCCTCAACCCAGAGCAACAGATATGGGAAGAAAGCCCTATATAACATCTGGTGGTGAAAATCAACAGGAATTCAGTCTGCCAAGGATACTCAGATGCCACCTTCCCAGTACTGAGCATTCGTATTGTTACAATACCAGCCTGGGGAGTTCACTGCCTCATCTCCAACTGATGGCAAGGCCACTCTGCCATACTCGGGTCCTGTGGAGGGGTCTGGTGGCTGCACCTAGCAATGACATTTGGGGGTCTCTTTTCCTGAGGAGGCTCTTGGAGGAGACTCAGACAGTGACTAAACTGTGCAATTTAGCAAAGAGGTCATTCCCCCATTTCAAGTTCACAGCCGGCACCCTTTACCCAACAGGTTGAATCACTTGGGCAGCCCTACTGTTGAGAATAGCTGTTTAAGGGGAATAGAGTTCTTTGGACTGTGTCTCCCAGAAAAGCTTTTGTCTGGGAACTAAATGGGTGGGTTCTAGGATGTTTGGCTACATCATAGTGGAAGGGCAACTCCTATCTTCCCCATGTGCTACCCTGGGAAAGAGAAGTGCCTACACCTTCTTATGTGCTTGTGGGCACCACCACCAACAAGAAAATATTTGGATCAGTTCTGACAAATCTTGGATACCCTGCCCTGCTGGTCTTAGTTCTGCAGAAAGAAGAGAGAGCAGTTAAGAGCTGGGGCATTCAAAGTGTGAATCCCTGGGAAGCTATTGTCTGGAACTCAGTCAAAATACTTAGCCACCTCTGCAGGCTGGGCTGGTATTACCCCCAGTGGGAGACTCTTTTGATCTGTCCCCTTAAGCCTGGGGTGGCTGAACTTGCTCTTGCAGAGGAGATAGCTAGCTGTACCCAACCCAAACCTGCAATGTGCCCCTCCAGGGGGAACTAGAGTTGGAGACTCTGGCAGAGACTGAGTGGTTTGGCTCTGGAGTAGGAGCCACTTTCCCCTCACTGAGTGCCTGATTCATGTACACAAGTAGGGGACCCATTAGTCCTGTTCTCCTAACCCTGGCTGCCCTGCCCTAATAGCTCACAACCTGGGGAAGGGGCTAGGGTTTGCAACCTGCCTGGGCCCACTCTGTAGTCTTCCTTTGGAAGGCTCTAGCAGGGATGTCAAACTCATTTTCACAGGGGAGGGGCACATCAGCCTTGCAGTTGCCTTCAAAGGGCTGAATGGAATTTTAGGACTGTATAAATGTTAACTGTTAATTCCTTAACAGTTCAGTGAGAGCTCGGTGCTGCTGCTGGGTAGAAACAAAGTACTAGGCTAGATAAAACAAGGTGGAGGGCCATATTTGGCCTGTGGGCCTTGTGTTTGCCACGTGTGCTCTAGAGGAAGACGAGGCAATCTCAGGGGAGGCAGAGTGGTTGAGAGGTGGAAGTGGATGCCATTGAGCCTTAGTCCTTTTACAGATCTGCCCCCAGCTCTAAGATAAAGGAAGCTAACCCTTACACAGATTGGCCCCTCCCATGCACACCCATGTCCAATAGATGCAAGCACAAATAGTCAATAGTGTGGGACCTCCAGACAGGTAGACTAAGGTTGGCTATACACAGTGTCTGACATTGATCTGAACCTAAGCCCCACCTAAGCAAGCCCAGAAGAAACACAGCTAGTGGTGAGTTTCAGACCATATCAAAGCTTGACCCAACTAGTCACACAAGCGGCACATGGAGAGGGATTCCATCAGCCACCAGATCCTGTTGGGAATAACTCCATTTTGGAGGGCAGCCCCCACACAGTGTCTTATATGTGGTGTTCAAAGTTACCCTAGCTAGCCTGAAGGATTAACTCTACCTGGGAAATGGCTAACAGCATTCAAGATTCAGCTACAACAGGAGAGTAGATAAAAATGCGGTGGTACATTTACACAATGGAATACTACACAGCATTAAGAAGAGATTCGTACATTTTGCAACACCATGGATGGACCTGGAGAAAATTATGCTAAGTGAATTAAGCTGGTCAGTGAAAGAAATAAACCACATGATCTCACTTATTTGTGAAATCTAATGAAAACAATAAACTAACGAACAAAATAGTAACAGAAGCTTAGATACATAAAACAGACTGGGAGCTGCCAAAAAGGAGTGGGGCAGGGATGGGATGAGATGGTGAAAGGATTAGCCAAAGGATGTTTATATACAACCCATAGACCCAGATAACTGTATGGGGATTGACTTAGGGAGGAAATAGTGTGGGGCTGGTTGGAGTTGGAAAAAGGGAGAAAAAGTGGGAAAAACTGTAACAGCATAAACAATAACAAATAAAAAGAAATATTCCTGAAGCATGGAGCTCAGATGATCTGGAAGATTATGCAACTAAGAGCCCAATAAGACACATTCATCATAAAGCCATCATAGCAGATCTACCTAATACATAGAGATAAAATGGACAGACAAAGAAAAATGCCACAAATGAAAGAATAAGAGAAATCCACAGAAAAAATTAAGTGAAATGGAAGCTAACAAAATACCAAAAGAGGAATTTAAAACAATGGTTATGAAGATGCTCACAGACCTTAAGAGAAGAATGGATGATCACAGTGAGAACTTAAACAAAGAGATAGTAAACATTAAAAAGGACATAGAAACCATAAAAAAGAACTAGTCAGAAATGAGGAATACAATATATTAAATGAATACATGAAAAGTAATCAACAGCACATTAAATGAAGCAGAGGGTCAAATCAGTGATTTAGAGGACAAAAAGAGTAAGCACCCAAACAGCATGAAAAAGAAAAGAGAATTTTAAAAAAAATGAAGACAGTCTAAGGAACATCTGGGACAATATAAAGCGTAACAGCATCTGCATCATAGGGGTACCAGCAGAGGAAAATGTTAAGCAAAAGATAGAAAACCTGTTTGAACCCTAGCTGATATACTCAGTGGACTGAGTGTTGACCTGCAAACTGAGGGGTCACTGGATTGATTCCCAGTCAGGGGTCTACAGCTGAGGTCATGAGAGAGGCAACCAATAGGTGTATCTCTAGCACATTGATGTTTCTCTCCTTCTCTTTCTCCCTCCCTCTCCCCTCTTTCTAAAAATAAATAAATAAAATATTTATTTTAAAAATATATTTTATTGATTGTGCTATTAGAGTTATCCCATGATTTCTCCCCTTTATTCTCCTCTGTCTTATACCCCCTCTCCCACCAGAATTCCCCCACCTTAGTTCATGTCAATGGGTCATACATGTAAGTTCTTTGGCTTCTCCATTTCTTATACTATTCTTAACTACTCCTGTCTATTTTGTACCTACTGTTTATGCTTATTCCCTGTAGACTTCTCCCTCCACCTCCCCACTGATAACCTTCCATGTGATTTCCATTTCTGTGAGTCTGTTCCTGTGCTAGTTGTTTGCTTAGTTTGTTTTCATTTTTGGTTCAGTTGTTGATATTTGTGAGTTTGCTGTCATTTTACTGTTCATATTTTTGATCGTTTTCTTTTTCTTAGATAAGTCCTTTTAACATTTCATATAATAAGGGCTTGGTGATGATGAACTCCTTTAACTTGACCTTAACTAGGAAGCACTATATCTGCCCTTCCATTCTAAATGATATAGCTTTGCTGTATAGAGTAATCTTGGATGTAGGTCCTTGCCTTTCATGACTTGGAATATTTCTTTCCGGTCCTTTCTTGTCTGTAAAGTTTCTTTTGAGAAATCATCTGATAGGCTTATGGGAACTCCTTTGTAGGTAACTGACTCCTTTTCTCTTGCTGCTTTTAGGATTCTCTCCTTATCTTTAATCTTGCATAACTTAATTATGATGTGCCTTGGTTGTGCTTCCTTGGGTCTAATTTCTTTGGGACTTGTGGGGGTGCTCTGCCACAGCCCCCCTCCCCCTCTGCCGGCCACCACAGATGAGAATAAGTCTACCAAGACATGATCTGCTTGGGGAGGAAAGGTGGCTGATCTCTCAAAGGAGAAGGGCCAAGAGCCTTTTCCTCAATGGGCTTTTATTAGGTTCGTTTTGCACAAGAATAAGGTAAAGCTCATTAATCATTGTCAGGAAGTAAGGATCAAACAACAGATAACAAAGAACTCTGAAGGCCTATTTTGAGTCAGGGTCAGATAGCTAAAGAGCAATAAAACTTTTGAGGAACAAACTCACTTCTTGTTTAGACCCTTATTTAATTGAGAGTATTCTAAACAAAGCAGGTTTCACAGGATTTTATATATTCTTTCTTAGGCCTGATTGACCAGGAAACCCACCCTTTCCAGCACAGGGCTGCACCATCCTCTGTCATTGTTTCAGGCTTAAGTCAGGCAGGGGAAGTAAGGCAGTCAAGAGATTAGGAGACTTCTTGCAGACAGGATGAGGACTCAGACTTTGTCAAAGCTGAGGGGCAAGGGTCCATCGCCCCCTTTTGCTGTAGCCCCCTAAGTCCTTCCTTCAGAGCCTCCCATGTGATCGTGCCTGTTTTAGATCATTCCCCACTTTGGTGGATCTTACCCATCATTGGCAACTGACCAAGCATTGGGGGCCAGTTATGGATGAAGTAAAAGGAGCAGAGGTGGCACTCCTTCCAGGAAGATAAGCTTTGTCTCCTTAGTGGCTTACAGTCCAAGGTCGTTCCCTCAGCCTTAGCCTTGGGGGGTTACAGCTTCTGAAACCAGGTGGGACTATTCCCAACAGGGACTCTCTGGACTTTCTGGAAGTCTATTTCCTTTGCCAGATTGGGGAAGTTCTCCTTCATTATTTTTTCAAGTAAGTTTTCAATTTTTTGCTCTTGCTCTTCTCCTTCTGGCACCCTCATGATTTGGATGTTGGAGCACTTAAAGTTGTTTCAGAGTTTCCTAAGCCCCTCTTCATTTTTTTGAATTCTTGTCTTCATTCTGTTTCCATTGGATGTTTATTTCTTTCTTCTGGTCCAAACCATTGATTTGAGTCCAAGTTTCCTTCCCTTCACTGTTGGTTCCCTGTATATTTTCCTTTATTTCATTTTGTATAGCCTTCATTTCTTTCTTCATTTTGAGACTGAGCTCAATCAATTCTGTGAGCATTCTGATTACCAGTGTTTTGAACTCTGCATCAGATAGGTTGTCTATCTCCTCATTGTTTAGCTGTTTTTCTTGAGTTTTGATCTGTTCTTTCATTTGGGCCATATTTTTTTGTTTTGACACACCTATTATGCTGTAGGGGGGCAGAGCTTTAGGTGTTCACCTGGTTGGGGCAACCTTCTTTGTTGTGTTGTGGCACTGTCTGTGGGGAAAAGGTCAGAGAGAGATCAATGCTGCTCACTTGCTCCTCTCTAGCCCCACTTCCCAACGAACTCTCCTATGAAACTGGGAGTTTCTCCCACCTTCACAACCCCCACAGTATTTTACAGCTATTGGTTTTGAGTCTTCAGTTTTCTGGTCAGCCAGCTCTGCCTCACCTCCACAGTCTGCTGCCTTTCCATGGGTCCTCTCATCCCCCTTGCCCATCTTCATCCCTCCTACCAGTCTGAACGAATGTTTCTTTAACTCCTTGGTTGTCAGAAAATCAAATGTAGTTTGATTTTCTGGCAGTTCTGGTTTTTTATTGTTTTTAAATTAGTTGTTATCCTTCTTTTGGTTGTTTGAGGAAGTGAAGCAGTTTTACCTATGTCTGCATCTTGGATGGAACCCTCAATGCAACTCCTACTAAAATACCAATGACATATTCACAGATTGAGAACAAGTATTCCAAAACTTTTTTTTTTAGCATTGAATTCTTTTTTTATTTTTTTAATTTTTTTTATATTTAATCATTGTTCAAGTACAGTTTTCTCCCCCCTACTCCCATTCCAGCCCACCCAGCCAACCCTCCCCACTTCCCCCCATCACCCCCCACCCCTAGTTTTTGTCCATGTGTCCTCCAAATTTGTTCCTGTAAACCCTACCCACTCCCCCCTGAAATTCCCTCTTCTCTCCCCTCTGGCCACTGTCAGACTATCCCCTATTTCAGTGTCTTTGGTTATATTTTGCTAGTTTTTTTGTTTTGTTGTTTAGATTCCCGTTAAAGGTGATATTATGTGGTATTTGTCTTTCACTGCCTGGCTTGTTTCCCTTAGCATAATGCTTTCCAGCTCCATCCATGCTGTTGCAAAGGGTATGAGCTCCTTCTTTCTTTCTGCTGCATAGAATTCCATTGTGTAAATGTACCATAGTTTTTTGATCCATTCATTTACTGATGGGCATCTAGGTTGCTTCCAGCACCTAGCTATTGTAAATTGTGCTGCTATGAACATCAGGGTGCAAAGGTTCTTTTGTATTGGTGTTTTAGTGTTCTTAGGATAGAGTCCCAGCAATGGAATTGCAGGGTCAAAAGGGAGATCCATTTTTAGTTTTCTGAGGAAGTTCCAAACTGCTTTCCATAGTGGTTGTACCAGCCTGCAGTCCCACCAACAGTGCACTAGGGACCCCCTTTCTCCACAGCCTCTCCAACACTTGTTGCTTGTTTATGATGGCCATTCTGACTGGTGTGAAGTGGTATCTCATTGTGGTTTTAATCTGCATTTCTCTGATGGCTAGCGATATTGAGCATCATTTCATGTGTCTTTGGATTTTCTGTATGTCCTCCTTGGAGAAGTGTCTGTTCAAGTCCTTTGCCCATTTTTTAATTGGGTTATTTGTCTTCTTAGAGTGGAGTCGTGTAAGTTCTTTATATATTTTGGAGATTAAACCCTTGTGTGAGGTATCATTGGCAAATATGTTTTCCCATACAGTTGGTTCTCTTTTTATTTTGATACTGTTTTCTTTAGCTGTGCAAAAGCTTTTAATTTTGATGAGGTCCCATTTGTTTATTCTTTCCTTTATGTCCCTTGCTCTAGGAGACATATCAGTAAAAAAGTTTCTGCGTGAAATATCTGAGATTTTCCTACCTACATTCTCTTCTAGGACTTGAATGGTGTCATGCTTTATATTTAAGTCTTTTATCCACCTTGAATCTATTTTTGTATAAGGTGTAAGTTGGTGCTCGAGTTTCATTTTTTTGCATGTAGCTGTCCAGTTCTGCCAACACCATTTGTTGAAGAGGCTATTTTTATTCCATTTTATGTTGCTGCTTCCTTTGTCAAATATTAATTGACCGTAGAGGCTTGGGTTTATTTCTGAGCTCTCTGTTCTGTTCCATTGGTCCATGTGCCTGTTTTTATGCCAGTACCAGGCTGTTTTGATTACAGTGGCCTTGTATTATAGTTTAGTGTCAGATATTGTGATCCCTCCTACTTTACTCTTCTTTCTCAAAATTGCAGCAGTTATTCGGGGTTGTTTATGGTTCCATATAAATTGTTGAAGTGTTTGTTCTATGTCTGTGAAATATGCCATTGGTACTTTAATAGGTATTGCATTGAATGTGTAAATTGCTTTTGGTAGTATGGACATTTTGATGATATTAATTCTTCCAATCCATGAACACGGTATATGTTTCCATTTGTTTGTGTCTTCCTTGATTTCTCTCCTCAGTGTTATGTAGTTTTCTGAATACAGGTCTTTTACCTCTTTGGTTAGGTTTATTCCTAGATATTTTATTTTTCTTTTTGCTATTTCAAATGGGATTTTTTTCTTGATTTCTGCTTCTGCTGTTTCATTGTTGGTGTACAGAAATGCCTTTGATTTCTGGATATTGACTTTGTATCCCGCTGTTTTGCCAAATTCATTTGTTAGGTCAAGCAGGTTTTTGGTGGAGTCTATAGGATTTTCTATGTACTCTATCATGTCATCTGTGACAGTTTTGTTTCCTCCTTTCCGATTTGGATTCCTTTTATTTCTTTTTCTTGTCTGATTGCTGTGGCTAAAACTTCCAGTACTCTATTGAATAGAAGTGGTGAAAGTGGACATCCTTGTCTTGTTCCTGTTCTTAGTGGAAAAGATTTTAATTTTTGCTCACTGAGTATAATGTTGGCTGTAGGTTTCTCATATATGGCCTTTATTATGTTGAGGAATGCTCCCTCTATTCCCCCTTTGCTGAGTGTTTTTATCATAAATGGGTGCTGTACCTTATCAAATGCTTTTTCTGCACCTATTGATATGATCATGTGGTTTTTGTCTTTGCTTTTGTTTATGTGATGTATTACATTTACTGATTTGCGAATATTGTACCATCCTTGCATACCTGGAATGAATCCCACTTGGCCATGGTGTATGATCTTCTTAATGTACTGTTGGATGTGGTTTGCCAGTATCTTGTTGAGGATTTTAGCATCAATGTTCATCAGCAATATTGGCCTGTAGTTTTCTTTCTTTGTTGTGTCTTTCTCTGGTTTTTGAATTAAGATGATGTTGGCCTCATAAAAAGAGTTTGGGAGTCTTCCATCTTTTTGGATTTTTTGAAATAGTCTGTGAAGGATAGGTGTTAGTTCTTCCTTAAATGCTTTGTAGAATTCTCCTGTGAAGCCATCTGGTCCAGGGCTTTTGTGTGTTGGGAGTTTTTTGATTACTGCTTCAATTTCTTTTGCTGTTATTGGTTTGTTCAGGCTTTCTGCTTCCATTTTTTTGAGTTTTGGAAGATTATATTTTTCTAGAAATTTGTCCATTTCATCTAGGTTTTCAAATTTCTTGGCATACAACTCTTTGTAGTAATTTCTTACAATGCTTTGTATTTCTGTGGTATCAGTTGTAATCTCTCCTCTTTCGTTTCTGATTGTGTTTATTTCAGTTTTCTCTCTTTTTTTCTTGATGAGTCTGCTTAAAGGCTTGTTGATTTTGTTTATCTTTTCAAAGAACCAACTCTTGGATTCATTGATCTTTAGAATTGTGCTTTTAGTCTCTATGTCATTTAATTCTGCTCTGATCTTGGTCATTTCCTTCCTTCTGCTTGCTCTGGGCTGTCTTTGTTGTTGTTCCTCGAGTTCTTGTAGACGTAGGGTTAGGTTGTTTGTTTGAAATGTTTCTAACTTTTTTAGGTGGGCCTGTATCGCTATGAACTTCCCTCTCAGGACTGCCTTGGCTGTGTCCCATAAGTTTTGGGTTGTTGTGAGTTCGTTTTCATTTGTTTCCAAAAACCGTTTGATTTCTTCCCTAATATCATTCTTGACCCATTCATTGTTTAATAGCATGCTGTTTAATCTCCATGAATTTGAGTGTTTTGAGTTTTTTTCCTTGTGGTTGGTTTCTAGTTTCAGTCCCTTGTGATCCGAGAAATTGCTTGGTATGATTTCAATTTTTTTGAACTTGTTGAGGCTTGTTTTGTGTCCTATCATGTGGTCAGTCTTTGAAAATGTTCCATGTACATTTGAAAAAAATGTGTATTTAGCTTCTTTGGAGTGGAGGGTTCTGTAAATATCAGTAAAGCCCATTTCGTCTAGGGTATTGTTCAATGCCACAATATCTTTGTTGATATTTTGTTTGGAAGATCTGTCCATTTTTTATAGTGGGGTGTTAAATTCCCCCACAATAATTGTGTTGCTGTCCCTATCTTTCTTGAAGTCCTCTAAGATTTTCTTTATGTTTTGGGTGCTCCTATGTTGGGTGCATATTTATTTACAATATTTATGTCTTCTTGGTGAATTCTTCCCTTGAGTGTTATGAAATGACCTTTTGGGTCTCTCTTTATTGCCCTTCTGTGGAAGTCTATTTTGTGAGATATGAGTATTGCTACCCTGGCTTGTTTTTCCTGTGCATTTGCTTGGAAAATTTGTTTCCAGCCCTTCACTTTCAACCTGTGCAGATCTTTTATCCTGAGGTGGGTCTCTTGTAGACAGCATATGTGTGGGTCATGTTTTCTTATCCAATCAGGTATTCTATGTCTTTTGATTGGAGCGTTTAATCCATTTACGTTTAAGGTTATTATTGATAGGTACTTATTCATTGCCTGTTATGTACGTGTGATCCTCTCTCTCTCTTTTCCTTTCTTTCCTTAAAGCAGTCCCTTTAGCATCTATTGCAGAACTGGTTTAGTGGAGGTGTATTCTTTTAGACTTCTTTTGTCTGAGAAGCTTCTTATTTGGCCTTCTATCTTAATTGAGAGCCTTGCTGGGTAAAGTAGTCGTGGTTGCAGCCCTCTGGTTCTCATTACTTGGATTATTTCTTGCCATTCTCTTCTGGCTTGGAGTGTTTCCATTGATAAGTCAGCTGTTAACCTTATTGGGGCCCCCTTGTATGTTACTTCCGGTTTCTCCCTTGCTGCCTTTAAGATTCTTTCTTTGTCTTGAAATTTTGCCATTTTAATTATGATGTGTCTTGAGGTGGGCCTTTTTGGGTTCCTCTTGATTGGGACTCTCTGTGTTTCCTGTATTTGTGTGACTTTTTCTCTCATCAAATTAGGGAAGTTTTCCATCATCACTTGTTCAATTAGGTTTTCTATCCCTTGTTCTTCTTCTCCTTCTGGTATCCCTATTATATGGATATTATTACGTTTCATATTGTCTTGCATTTCTGTTAATCCCTCTTCATTCTTTCTGAGCCTCTTTTCCTTTTCTTGCTCTTTCTGGGTGTTTTCTTCTACTTTGTCCTCTAGCTCACTGATCCGATCTTCTGCTTCATCGATCCTGCTTTTCATCCCTTCTACTGTGTTCTTCAGTTCAGAAATTGTATTCTTCATTTCCTCTTGGCCCTTGTTGAGAGTTTCTATTTCCTTTTTTATGCTGATGTAGTTTTCATTGAGTTCATTGTAGCTTCCCTGTAGTTTCTCGTAGCTCATTGTTAGCTCATTAAGCTTCCTGACAATCACTGCTTTGAATTCAATATCTGATAGTTGAGTTGCCTCTATTTCATTTAGCATTCTTTTTGAGGCTTCCTCCTTTCCTTTCATTTGGGGATTATTTCTTTGTCTTCCCATTGTTTGTGAGACTCTTCTTGTTCACCTCAGCTTCTTATATTGATCTGTTCTGGCTCCCTGGGTTTATGTAATGAACTTCTTTAGTAGAATAGCAGTGAGTTTCAGTGGTGCTGTTTCCTTGATCCACCAAGCTCACTGGTCTTGGGCTGTCGTTTAAGTTGGCTTTGTGTTTGCCTTTGGGTTTTGATTGTTGTTGAGTCTTTCTTTGGTGGTTCCTTCCCACCAGCTGGTTAAATGTGGGTCACTCTGTCCACCACCTTCTGTATTTTGTTGTGCTGGAGAGGGCAGGTTGTGTTGAAGCTGGTTCTCCTGTGTGTACAAGGTTTAAAGAAATCTTGTTCAGTTGTTTGTATTGGGTACTGTCTGTACTGTTTAGTTGTATTTCCAGATAAGTCCTGGATTGAGGATTGTGTGGTTACTACTCCCTCCTTCACCTTCTTCTGCTGTTATCTGTTAGTGGTTCCTTTGTTGTTGCGTTTCCTCTTCCAGTGGGTATCCTGGTGTTCACCTCCTCTCCATATTCTTTTTTGTCATCAATTGGAGGGGGAAGGCAAAATGGTTTAAGACAGCAACAGAGAATTCTATGCTATTTACAGTAGTAGCAAGTAGGGAAGAGATAGGAGATCCTTTCACTATGTATAGTGTTAACGGTGGTCTTCCACCCAGCTAGCTGATTTTTAGAAAGGATGGAAAGAAGATAAGACTCTTGTTGGGGGAGGAAGTATTGTGAGTTGGCTCTATAAAGTAGGGAGGTTGTGGGCGGTCAGATTCTGGGATAAGGTGAGAGTAAAGGATAGTAAATAGGTGTAGTGTGTGAGAGAATAGAGTTAACCACTACAGTAATAGAGTTCAGGAAACTTTGAAATGCGCTAAGATCTGGGGGTGGGGGTGTTGTGAAGTAATTACAATTGCATGGAACAGCAGTTATTTACAATAATATTATGGCAACATTCATATGGCAGAGTCTATGAGATCTAGTTAACAAGAATAGGGAGTACAGAACATCGAGTAGTGTGCTGATGGGACACAGGTGAGTTAAAGGACATTAGATTAGTAATACAGTATAGAAAGATATCAGGGGAAAGCTGTCAGGTTATACAATATATCCAGCCTAGCAAAGCAGACTATACAAAAAGAAGAGGGATATAAAAATACTGTTTAAAAAAATATGTAGGAACACTGGAAAAATAATAATACAAATATGCAATAACTTGCAGGTTCTCTGTAATAGCAGAGTGACATTTATCTCACTGTCCCAGCTGTTGTGATGCCCCTTCTTTGGGTTCAACTTTGGTCTTTTCACAGATCCAGGATTTTGTCTCACTTGTAGGTATTTAGGAAATAATTTAAAAAAGTAAAAAATAGAAAAGTCAGACGAGGAAGGAAGAAGAGATAAAATTGGAGGACAGGAAGGAGGAAGGAATAAAACAAGAAATCAGGTAAGAGAGGAAAAAGAAATCAAAAGAGAATAAAAACAATAAAACTTAAAAAATTAAAAATTGTTAAAAAAATAGAATCAAATTAAAGAGTCTCTTGATTTCAAAGTGGCCAAACTGGCTTTTCTGCTCTTGCTGGTTGAGACAGGCTGAAGGATGATTTGTTTGGCTTTTCTTCCTTGGCCAGTGAAGTTCGCACTGGCTCTTCAGCCCTGGGCCCTGGGTGTGGGAATCAGGTCTTTCCCCAGGGTTACTGCTGTGGGCTGGTGTGCGGGGATGCTTTCCTTGCAGGCGCGCCCGTGCGCCGGTGCGCCTGACTGCTGGTGCACCCACAGCTGGGTAGCAGACAGGCTGTAGCCACTGATCACTTTAGGAGAATTCCCCAAACAGTGTCTGTGCCTATTCACTCCTTCCTCTTGAGAAATTCCTCCCTTTCAAGCCCGCCGCTCCCCACAGTGGCCTGGCTTCTCCCACCGCCAAAGCTCCAACCAGACCGGTGACAGTGGGAGTCTGGGTCTGCTGTGCGACTCGGCCCCTCTGGTGTCCACTGCCTCCGAAAGGTGCTCACCGCCCCCGTGTGTTTGCCAGCACCTGGATTCCTCCCAGAGCAGCTCAGACCCTGCTCGGCTGGGGAGGGAGCAGTTGACCTGGCTCTCTCCCAAGAACCCTATGGTAAACCCAGCAGCGGCCCGGGCCTGGGGCTGCAGCCCCGGGACCACACGCTTGTCCTGGGACCCTACCTTGCTGCAGCACTCCCCTTAGGATCTGTTCTTTGTTCTTTCGGTTCTGCCACAATCCTTGGTCCTCTGTTTTCAAAAATGCTGAAATATGTTGGTTGCTTGCCTTTCTACTCCATACATCGGTCAGGATTTTCTCCCCTGAGCAGAGAAAAGCCGAATCTGCTCCTTCCTACTCCAAAGCCATCTTAGATCCAAGTATTCCAAAAATTTTTATGTAAGCAGTAAAGACCCCAAACAGCCTCAGCAATTTTTAGAAGGAAGAACAACGTTGGAGGTATCACAATACCTAATGTCAAAGTATACTACAAGGCCACTGTAATCAGAAGAGCCTGGTACTGGCATAAGAACAGGAATATAGATCAATGGAACAGAACAGAGAGCCCAGAAATCAACATGTCTCTATGGGTCAATTAATATTTGATGAAAGAGGCAAGGGCATACAATGGTGTAAAGACAGTCTGTTTAATAAATGGTGTTGGGAATATTGGATTGGTACATGCAAAAAAACAAAACGAGACCACCAACTTATACCATACACAAGAATAAACTCAAAATGGATGAATGACTTAAACGTAAGTCAGGAAACCATAAAAATCCTGGATGCAAACATATGCAGTAAAATCTCAGCATCTCTCATGACAATATTTTTGCCAATATATTTCCTAGGACAAGGGAGACAAATGAAAAAACAAACAAACAATACTGCATCAAACTACAAAAATTTTGCACAGCAAAAGAAATTATCAACTAAATGAAAAGGGAACCCACTGTATGGGTGAACATAGTTGCCAATGATACATGTGATAAGGGTTAATTTCCAAAATATATAATGAACCTATACAACTCAACACTAAGAAGACAAACAATCCAATTAAAAAATGAAAAAATGTTCTGAATAGAGACTTCTCCTAAGAGGACATACAAATGGCCAATAGATGTGTGAAAAAAATGTTCAACATTACTAGTTATCAGAGTTTCAAATTAGAATACAGTGAGATATCACCTCACACCTGTCAGAATAGTTATCATCAATAAACCAACAAACAACAAGTGTGAGTATGCAGAGAAAAGGGAACCTTTGTGCACTGTTGGTGGGAATGAATATTGGTGCAGCTACTGTGGAAAACATTATAGTGTTAAAAAAAATTTAAAATGGAACTGCCTTTTGATCAAGTGATTCCATTTCTAGGAGTATATCCTAACACTTTCAAAACACTCATTCGAAAGAATATATGCACCTTTATGTTAATTGCAGTGCTTTTTATAATAGCCAAGATCTGGAAACAGCCCAAGGGCCCATAAGTAGATGAATGGATATAATAACTGTGGTAACTTTACACAATGGAATATTACTATGCTGTAAAAAGGAAGGAAATCTTACTTTTTGTGATAGCATGATGGACCTAGACATTACTATGCTAAGTGAAATAAGGAAGACAGAGAAAAACATATATCATATGATGTCACATATGTGAAATCTAATGAACAAAATAAACTGAAGAACAAAATAGAAACAAAGGCATAGATACAAGGAACATACTGATAGCTTTCAGAGGGGAGAGGAGCGGGGGACTGGATGAAAGATGGTGAAAAGATTAGCTAACACACACACATATAACTCATAGACAGAGACAACAGTGTGGTGATAGCCAGAGGGAAGAGGTGTGGAGGGTAAGTGGAGGTGGGCAAAGGAGGAAGAAAATGGGACAGAAAAAGCCCTTGCTGGGGGCTATGGGCACATGATGCAGTGTGTAGATGATGTTTTATGGAGTTGTACATTTGAAACCTATATGGTTTTTTGAACCAATGTCACCCCCCCAAATTAAGTTAAAATAATTAATAATAATAATAATAATAATAATAATAATAATAAATATCTGAAGTGTTAATGAGAAAGGAGATCTTTTGTTTTGGTTTCCATGATGACCAGATAGGCTAAGAGTTGTTACAAATTTAAGAAGTACTTCATGGCTGGGATGAGAAAGAGCAAAGTCTTGATCTTTATGCCACAAAACTGGAGAAATGCTTCCTACTATAGCATGGTGACATCAATTGAAAGGGAAGGGCCTAAGGCAGGTGGACAGAGAGGCCACAAGACTGACCATAGTCAAAGAAAGCGTGGCCACCAATGCAGGAGCAGACTGGTTACTCTCGGCAAACACAGAGGTTGACCTGGTGTCTGGCTGTAGGTGTGCCTTACTGATCACTCTCTGCCCCCTTCAAAACCAAGGCAAATAGAGGCCATTAGTTCTGTGGTTGTTGGAGTCTGCACCTGAAAGATGACAAGCTGTCAGGCCTCTAGGATTGCTTCCCAGCTCTAGGTCATTGCATACTTTAGGTGTCCAAATTGGGATGCCTTTTAGAAATAAAGGGGATATTAATAATGGTTACCCTTGGACAACTGGATAAAATGACAGATACTGCCTTGGAAAAACTAGGACTAATGGTCACCCTACTCCACACTAACTAGCTCCTGAAAGAGTCTCAAGAATCTCCACACTGAAGCATTGGCTTAAATATATGAGCTTCTTTAAGGATTCCTCGCAAAGTTCTTTTTCTTACACATGGGCCCTGCATTTTTTTTCTGTGTTTGCTTTGAATCAAGTTGCAATGTTATGGATTAATAAAGAGAATACTCAACATCTTATTTTAATAAATGTTCCAAGGAGACAAATGTTCATTTCAAGTTTGTCCTTGCTTTCTGTGGTTCTTCAGGGAGAGGGGCCCAGAGCTACCTAGAGTGATGCAATGTAACATGAAGTATGAAATCTCAAAAAGAAAATCCCTCAAATTCTAAGGAACTTTCTGACCTGTTCATGTGCTAAACTCATAGAGTTACAAGTTTACAATGTGTTTATTTTGATTTCCAGCAGCACATTTTGTGTGTCTCAAAACCCACATTTGAAAAATGTTCCTAAAATCTAGACATGGGTGATCACAGGGTGAACTGCCCCTCTATGGTTAGCTGCATTACCCATTCCTGCTTTCTTCTGTTTATCTGGATGATGGAGGAGTGAAGTTGCAGTGATACTTTGAGATAGGTGACTGACTCTGGTCCTTTTGTTCTCAAAACCAAATTTATTGATTACACCCCTTCTTGGCCTGTCTTATCACTGGAAAATTGATGAACTAAAATTCCATCACTCTTGGAGTTCCTAGTTAAGATGGCTTTATCTTGAGAACCTCTGCTACCTGCTGTTTTGATAACTGGTCATGCCCTAACCATGCTTTTGAGTCATTGTTTCCCAATCTTTCCTTCTGCATATCTCCTTCTTGCTGGTGTGCACCTTGAGCTCCTGCTGGAAGTGCTGGTGTCTTGGGACAGGGACTCCAACTAGATAGAGAATGAGTACTTTGCTTTACCTTGAAAAAATTCTTTTGCAACACTGACTTTCTTATAATATAGGCCCTGTTGTGTGCATGCTAAGGGCTGCCAGTTTGCAATTAGTGCTCAATAAATCCCATGCCCCTGAGTTGGCTCCACCTCGTAAAACCCCTACTTGATGAAGTATGACACATGCAATTGGAAGTCTCTGCTGAGGCCCACCAGACCTGAGCGTGTACATGTGCTCTTGCCGTGTCTGTGTCCTGAGCCTGGTGCCCTCACTTGGCTGCAGAGAGAGTGTGCCTTCTTTGCCCTTCTGAAACACTGTGTCCTAGGGTCATGAAAGAGATGCCTGACTGTTAGAAGCACCCTGCTTAGTCAGAACTTAGCACTTAGATGCCTCTGAGGGGCTTGTTTTTGGCAAATTGTGTTTCATAAATTTTGAAATAATTAAAAATAAATAACAAAAACATCTTTGATTGGAAGAACAGCCATGTAATTATGATTTAGAAATACTATTTAATATGTCTTTTGCTTTAGCAGAGCTTTGAGCAAAGGGGAATCTGACATTTGATCCTAATCATGAGTTAAAATGAGCAGATTCCAACTTTTCTAGTGATAGCCCTAAATAATAATCATGAATGTCAGGTGCTTCCAAATGTCTACTTCTGAGCATCAGTCAAAAGGAGGAACTTCACAATTAAAAGCTGTCAAAAAAGAAACTCATGAGATAACAATAGGGCTACATCTTGATTAGAGGTGAACTTGTAGCTAAGAGAGGGTGTGGCAAAGAACTGCTGCTGAGTCATGCAAGTTATAAGGATCACCACGATCTTCCTGGATCATGCTGTGCTACAATAGATTTTTTTTTCAGTCAACAGAATAGAGCCTTAATTCAGTTTGCTTGTTTGCTTATTTATTTATTTATCTTTTGAAATTCAGTTTAAAGATTACAGAGTCTAACACAAAATGTGAGAGGCTTTTCTTGGCTTACCCATAGGCTCTTCCACTATAAAGACCTTTTAGGACATTTAAAATAGTGGGTTTCTTCCTGGATAATATGGCATAGGTTATAAAAAGAACATGAGCATTGCACACAAACTTACTGGTCATGTGACATTAGAGTTACAGTCCCTTGGTATCCTCAGGGGGTTGGTTCCAGGACCCCTGTGGATATTAAAATCCAAGGATGCTCAGGTCTCTTATGAAATGGTGTAGTATTTGCATATAATTTGTGCACACCTCTCATATACTTTTAATCACCTCTAGATTATTTGTAATGCCTAATACAGTGTAAGTGCTATATAAATAGTTGTTAAACTTTATTGTTTAGGAAATAAGGACAAAAAAAGAGTCCGTACATATTCAATACAGATGAAGTCAATGCAGGCCTAACTAAATAATGCATAATCAGTAATAACATGTACTCCTCTCTTTCCCCTAATATTTTTAATCCACAGTTGGTTGAATCCCAGGATGCAAAACCTGTGGGTACAGGGAGCTGACTGTGCTTCCTCTCTAAGTGTCATTTCCTTGTGTCAAAAATTTATTTCCTCATGAGATGACAATGAAGTTTAAGGCCTAACATGACAAAAATGCATGTGACATAAAATGATAATTTAAAAAAATATGGTGGATATCTCCCTATCTCCTGGGGTAGAGGCAGAATAATCTTTTCTACTTATTTTTCCCTCTCTTACAGATGTGGCATGGAGGTAAGAGTGATGAGGGATCATCTTTCTCAAGGACCAGCTCTGTCACTTTTTGGCTACAGTTCTGGCACTCTGTCCAACTTGTTATATAGTTGGATGGGAACCATCCTAGGCCAGAGCTGGGGGCTATGATAAATGATAGGATCAGAGAGTAGGCTGAACAGTGAAGTCTTGGGAAGGTCAGTGTCCTCCTGCAGAGTCCTGGCCTCATCACCATCTTGTCCCCAATCACAGCTAGAGGTGGTGGCCATGAACTGCATCCAGTCAATGGGTTACCCTGCTGTGTATCAGGTGTGCCAGACACTGTATCAGGCTCTGGGGATACAGCATTGCATAAAATAAATGAAAACTCTAGTCTTCTTGGTCATTACACTTTGGTAGAAAGTAACTGAAGTGTGTGACTCCATCAGTAAATATTTGTTGTCTTGAACAGAATTCTTCACCTGTGGGTATCACCACTCCTTAACAAAAGCTCTGTATTTGCATTAATCCTCATTCTCCTCTGGCTCCTCTTTGACTTGGGTCCTTAAGGTTTTAGGTTGGGGTGGGGGGCAAATCTCATTTCGTGGATACCTGCTGAAAGGTAACATGATGTCCCTACACACATAAGCCTTTGGACTCCACACGGAAAGCTACTTTCATAGAGTAAGTCCTTGGTGTGGATTACAAAAAAAAGGCCCAGAGGCAAGATGTCCAATATAATGGTGTGAGGAACTAGGAAAACCCTGTTCACAGTTAAAGAGCTCTTTAACTGGTAAAAATTATTCTAAAAAATAAAACACAACCCAACAACTATTTAAAGCCTCTAATTATCATTCTAAGGGCACACATAAAAGGGAGAATCTTTTGAGAAAATCTGAAGGCCCCTAAGGATAATAAGAGTCTGTGGCATTTGAGCCACAGCATGCTCCCCTCACCCCCACCTCAAGCTCTGGGTGATGATAGCTCTACTCTGGGCAGGAGGAGTACAAAGGATGGGGTTCCCCAGCTCATAATCTAGGCTGTAGTTTACCCCAGGAGGAGCAGATCATCTGCATGTCTCATTTTCTTTAGCCTTGTGTTGTGGAAGTCATGTTCCATATGGGTATGGTGTTGAAGACTTGAGCTCTCTTCCCCACATAACACCTATTTGCAAGCTGAGGGTTTACCAGGAATACTGGGACCTGATTGCACCACTCCAGCTTGTCCATGGGTGGAATTGAGACAACCAGGGACCCCCATCCCTTTTGGTGTGTGTTCAGAGAGCAGGGGTGTCCCTCTGTGCCCTGGGGCCAACTTGAAAGCAATTCCTGTGCCACACACAGACCCATCAAGAAAGGGTTTAAACACAGTTTCTGACCAAACTGAAGGGGTGGCTCCTAGAAAGCCAAGTATAAAATGAAATCACACTTATTCCTGGTTGTCTGTATAACTGCACATACCTCAGGCTGCACCTTCTCAGGAAATAGATACTGAACTGCTAGTTGCAGGCTGAAGACATCATAAACTGCCTGAACTGTGACAGTGTCTGCAAGTCACACACCCATCCCACAGTAAATTGTGAAAATCTAAGTGACTAAGGGAGAGGCTTAACCATACTTTTGAGAAATGAGACGTTTATATGAACCCAGGATGACCCCTAAGAAGACAGCTAAATGACACAACAAGGAAAAATATCTGAAGAGGAATATTAGGCACTACACACAGATTTAACCCAGCCAAATAACTAACCAATTAAACAAACAACCACATTAACAAGAAAATCAGTATCTTGACTCCAATATGCTATGTAAATATTCAATTTTTGAGAAAAAAAATATGAGCCACACAAGGAAACAAGAAAGTGTGGCCAATATGCAGAAAAAAAAAAAGAGGCAGTAAAAACTGCCTTGGAGGTGGCCCAAACATTGGACCAAGTAGAGAAACACTTCAAAGCAGGTATTATAAGTATGTTCAAAGAACTAAGAAAGCCATGTTTAAAGAATCAAAAGAGAATATGATAAATAGAGAATATCACTGAAGGGGTAGAAATTATAAATAAAAACCAAATGGGAATTCTGGAGTTGAAAAACAGAAACAAAAATAAAAGTTCAATATAGAGGCTCAACAGTAGATGTGAGTTGGTGGAAGAAGGAGTCAGTAAACTTTGAAGATAAATAGATAAAAATTATGTAACATGAAGAACAGAAAGAAAAAAGAATAAAAAAAATGAGCAGAGCCTCAGAGAAATGTTGGACATGTAAGCACACCAACATGCACTTAATGGGAGTTAGAAAAAGTCTATCGAAAATTTTTCTCTGTAGAACTGTTTGAATAGGATTATTTTAGCCCTCTACAGGGTAACTATAACAGGTGTTTCAAAGTTTGTTGACTGAGAACTATGATAAGCAATATATTTTACATTGTAATAGTTGACCACATGTGTATATATGCCTACTGGAAATAAAAATTTCATGAAATAATACTTACCTTATTGTATTCAATTTACTTGAATTTTTTAAGTCTATTTTATTAAAATTTTTTTATACTGATGGTCACAGCCTACTGAAATGATCTCATGACACCCTAATGGGTACCCTGCTAAATTAAGAAATATGAGGGAAGACAAAAAAATAAATTTATTTATAAAAAATTGTATATTTATTTTTACATGTTTAAACTTCAGTCACCTTCAAAGTACTTTCCATTAGATGCAATACACCTATCAAGATGTTTTTTTCCACTGATCAAAACAGTTTTTGAATGTGTCAATTTTGATGCCCTTTAGTGCTCCTGCCATTTTTTATTTCACCACTTCCACACTGGTAAAACAAAAAAGTCCCCAAAAGGGACTTTTCTTTACATTTGGGTAAACAAAAAAAAAGTTGTTCAGGGTGAGATTAGGTGAACAGGGAGGGTGGGTCATGGAGGTCATGCCATTTTTTAGTCAAAAACTGCGGAACGCTCAGCACAAAGTGGGCAAGTGCACTCATAAATCACCCATTGTGAAATGGGCAAGTGCATTAAAAGAGCCTTCAAAAAATTCACTAAAGTCACTCTCGTAGCCTCTAACAATGTCGCTGGTACAGATGGGTTCCTAGAACACTTACCTATTGGGGGAAGCCTGTCTAACAAGGTGCCCCCCACTCCAGAAGATAATTCCTTTTCTGGGGGATTACCCCTAGTATGCTTGGCATAACCAGTAGGTTCTCAGCATCTCCCTTCCTCTTTTGGTGTGCTTCTGTCCTTCCTGATATGCAGAGCTCATTCAATATTTATTCATTCCCTAGCGAATGTATAAGGCAGTGATTTATTGAGCACCAATGGTATACCCCACATACTCTAGGCTCTGAAGGTCCACTATTGAATAAAATAAACCTCTGCCTTCTTGTTCCTCACATTCTGGTTGAGTGAAACAGATGTTTAAAAATGTTGATAAGTGAAATATGTAGCATGTTAGATGGTAATAAATGCTATGAAGTCATATGAAGCCAGGAAATGGGTATAAAGAAGGTTTGTGGGAGCACTTAGGTACAGATCTGAAAGTGGTGAAGAATGAGCCATGAAAATATGTTGTGGAAGAGCTTTATAGGTGGAGGGACCAGCAAGTGCAAAGGCTCTGAGGTGGAGGTATGCCTGGAAAGCTCAAGAAATAGCAGGAAGAGCAGAATGTTTGGGGTAGATTGATGAAGAGGAACATAAGAGAGAACGTCAGAGAGACAGCAAGAAAATATGTGGGGCTATGTAAGACTCTTTTTGGCTTTATTTTTGAGTAAGATGAGAAGGCATTGGAGCGTTGTGAGCAGTATGATGACATGATGTGATGCACAGTTTAATAGTATCATCCTGGCTGCTGAGTGGAGATTAGATTGAAGAGGCAAGGAAGGATTCAAGAAGAATGATTAGGGAGCTTTTGTAGTAGTTTTGTTACCAGAAAGTGACTGGGACCTGAGTAGGTCTGCCTCAGGTTGGTCAGTAGTAAGTGGGTTCTTCACTTCATGCAGGAAAGATTTCACAACAGGAGTCCCCGTGATTTGAGAGTACAGTTATTAAAGCTGGGGACAGTGAAACAAAGGGCAGAAAAAGCAACAGGAGAGAGACCAGGTGGTGCTCTGCTTTGGCTCTCTAGAAATATTAGAGCAAGTTCAGGGAGTTAGCCTGGGATGAGCTTCCACTGTCTGCTGCTCCTCTGGTTGCAGGTCTTGTGGGGTCTCTTAATGTTTAGGAGAGAAAAGTAAAGATACATTCCTGAGAGGGAAGAAAGACATGAGTGTTCTCTAGAGTGAGCCTGCACTGGGTCTTTGTCTTCAGGGTTCTTATCTGTTTTCTAAAGTTGGAAATTTTAGGGGAGGTCTTAGGGGAAGATCTCAATAGAATATTCATTAGGTTTATGCTGATCTGCTAAGATTAGATTTATTCCACTAACTTCATAGTCTTTGGGTGTGGTTGGCATAAAAGGGACTAATTGGATTTCTGTGATTTAAGCTATTTACCTTCTGGTTGGGGAGAAGATGTATAAACCATTTACTCTTAGGTACTCCAAAGATAACAGTTTTGCAGCTTCTTTTATGCTTTTTAAATTAAGGAAGAAATGTAACGAAGATTATGTGAAGGTAGGGGAAAGCAAGACAGAGACTGGATTATAGTATAGTTAAGACTGTGTTCTCACACTTTAGAAGGAGATGTGAGAGTGATCATGTACTACAAGGAAGGGGGCATTTCAAAAGTGTGTTCACCTAGATGCACAGAAACAATGGACAGGGCTTGCCTAAAGCAAAGATAAAACTTTTACTACAGAAGTTATAAGCCTACAGCATAACTACCCATCATGACCTGCCTAGTTAGGAATTTATGATCAGATCCCTTGTGAGATTACTTTCCACAGAACATCCCTCCCTTCTCCTCTTTTCCCCATGGGACCTTCCTCAAACACTAAGAGCTCATCTTGTGTCCCATGCCCCTAAATATGATTTCAGCTGGTTGGAGATGAGGGAGATATTTACATTTAAATAGATGATATCTGAAGACCAGGATTCTAGATCCATTAAAAAGGAAGATAAAGAGCTATGATTCTGATAGGTGAGGCAGTTGGATCAGATACATTGGGGTGGAGTCCCTGTCCTTATGCCCTTCTCCATACCTGAATCTCATGTTTCTGACACTCTGATGGTATCTATCAGCCTAGCTTTATATCCTCGACAACCATGATTTCTGTCTTCTTTGTTTAATCTGAGCAAAAGCAAACTGATTAGGAGAAGTTGGATATGCCATCTGTTCCTTGCTTCATGTCTGAACAGAGGAAAATCTCTGCACATTAGGACACTCTCTGGGTCCACTTTCTGTTTTAGTCCTGTCTGCTCATTTCTGTAGAAGGCAGCTGAGTATTACAGAGGCCGGTAGCTGGGGGTTGTCCACCAGTGCATGCTAATATTGCCCCCTGCTGTCCCAGCACTACCTAGGAGCTTTTGGGCTCTATGTGCCCAAAGTCTGATTCCACGGAGACAGGTAACCTTAGTTCTTCCTCAGTCAGCAAGATTAGATGTCTGGGAGGAGACAGGATGAAGTTAGTGCCTTACTTTTCCATTTCTGACAGTCTAGTTTAGTTGCCATTATTTTCAACAAACATTACACATTTGTACTCCGAAGAAACCACCTTTACACAGCTAGCTGAACTAAATCAGTCCTTTCGGACTATGCAATCCTTCCATAGTCTGAGAATAGCTTGCCCATAACATGCTTAAACACAATTTCACCTTTAAGTCTGTAACACTTTCTTTATTGGTGCTTCCCCTTTTCCCCATCCTTAAGCATTTTGCTTGTGCATGAATGGAGCCATAATCTTAAAGATGATATTACTGAAAATGATTCTTCTAAGTCTCAGTAAACAAGCTACATGTTTATGAATGGACAGGATTAGCCCACCCTGTATGTCATGTAAAACACACAGCATGGACACTTTTTGCTAAGTAGAAAACTGAGAGTTCAGCTGTGAAAAGTTTTGTAAAGAAAGCTGCATGTTACAGCTTACAGATCAATTGATAGCTTCCTTGGAGGCTGCCTTCGTTTCTGGCTTGGACATGCTGATACATCAATGCCACACTGGTCAGCCCTACTCAAGGATTCATAAGGAAGGCATGGTCTTCAGGGAACATTGCTTTTGTATCATCATAGTCCCAAATGACACAGTCCTTTCTCTTACTTCATTAGTGTTTTGAATGGGGTAGTCCTTTATTCGTGGGTTCTTTTAGTAAATTTTCCTTTAGATGGATGGGTCAACACTAATCCAATGAAACCATTCTCATTAAATCAAAGCCTCTCTGAATAATGTTTTTTTTTCCCCCTGTGGAATTCATCTTTCTGTGACTACATGAGATGTTGCAGCGATTTGTGTACTGATGCACCTCACTTAACTGGACAGATTAGATAAGAGGGATCCCTGCAGCTGAGGGTCCCCCGCAGATCCTCTGTGGTTATTACTCAACTTCTGAGTTGGGAAAGAGATGTAGGTATCTAGCCAAAAATGGTTTTCAGAGCCAAGTGTCTAGGATTTTCTTCTTTTTTGTTTTTGAACCATCTTTGCTTATTTTGGCAAATGCTTTCACTTACAACACAGTGCATTTACAAATAATAGAGTGAATTGGGACAGGAGAGCAAGTGTTTCCTGATGATATTGTCAGATTTCATTGTGAAGAATATTACCACAATAAGAGATAATGAAATGTTTTTCACTCCATGCACTGTTTCTATAACATGTTTTTGCCCAGTGAATTGGTAGCACATGGAGATGGGTATTACAAGTGTGTGGGTCTATGCATTTATAAATGTTTCACAAATTAAAATGGCTTACACATTAACTGGATCATGTAAAATTGATAGAAAGAAAGTAGCTAAATGCAGAGAATAGTTTGATTAAAGACTTTAAAAATCAAGTGTACAAAAATATTTTATTGGAATAATTGGCAGTAAATTTAAAACAATAAAATAAAGATGTTTTCATGTTCTTTTGGTGGGGAGCCACTGAGGCTATTTTGTTTGTTGCTATAAGCAGCAAACAAACACAATAAGTTTATGTGGAGTCTAGCCTTTTTCTAGCATGGCAGGTCTAAATGAGATGGTTTGTTGTGCAATTTAAGTGACAGAATATTTTGAAGACTTATACTGATGTTATATTGGGTTGACTGAAATGTTCATTTAGTTTTTTCCATACAGTGGCTCTAGTAGTGCTTAGTTCTCTTGAACTTCATTTGAAATAATTTTGTTAGATTGTATGCTGACAGTTGTTATATCAATGTGCATTTAAAAACAACTTACAAAAACTATTCATTTCAAATGCACATGGAAAATGTTCAAAGATAGACCACATGATAGGACACAAAACAAGCCCCAATAATTCAAGAAATTTGAAATTATATCAAGCATTTTTCTCGAACCACAAGGGCCTGAAACTAGAAACCAACCTCAAGGAAAAAAACTCAAAAGTACTCAAACTCATGGAGATTGAACAGCATGCTATTAAACAATGAATGGGTTAATAGTGAGATCAAGAAAGAAATCAAAAAGTTTCTGGAAACAAATAAAAATGAACACACACCAGTCTAAGACCAATGAGACATAGTAAAGGCGGTCCTGAGAGAGAAGTTCATAGTAATACAGGCCCACCTGAAAAAATTAGAAACATTTCAAATAAATGACCTGAACCTACATCCACAGTAACTAGAGGAATGACAACAAAGCTCAGAGCAAGTAGAAGTAAGGAAAGAACCAAGAGCAGAGCAGAAAAATGACATAGAGACTAAAAGAACAATTCAAAGGATCAATAAATTCAGGAGCTGCTTGTTTGAAAAGATAAACAGAATCTACAAGGCTTTAAGCAGACTCATCGAGAAAAAAAAAGAGAGAGGACTTAAATAAAATCAGAAATGAAAGAAAATAAATTACAACTGATACCACAGAAATACAAAGGACTGAAGAAATTACTATGAGAAAATATGTGCCAACAAATTTGAAAACCTGATCCTCAAGCCAGATAAAAACACAACAAATATGAAAAAGTACAGGCCAGTATCACTGATGGACATAGATGCTAAAATCCTCAAAAAATTATTGGCAAACCACATCCAACAGTACATTAAAAAGATCATACACCATTGTGTACGATCAAATGGGATTTACTTCAGGGATGTGAGGATGGTACATATTCATAAATCAGTAAATATAATACATCACATAAACAAAAGGAAAGACAAAACTTACATGATCATATAAATAGATGCAGAAAAAGCATTTGACAAGATACAGCACCCATTTATGATAAAAATATTCAGCAAAGTGGGAGTATAAGAAGTATTCTTCAACATAATAAAGGCCATATATGAAAAACCTACAGCCAACAACATACTCAATGGGCAAAAACTAAAAGCTTCCCCACTAAGATCAGGAACAAGACAAGGTTGTTCAGTTTCACCACTTCTATTCAACATAGTACTGAAAGTCCTAGCCACAGCAATCAGACAAGAAAAAGAAAGAAAAGGCATCCAAATTGGAAAGCAGGAAGCAAAACTGTCATTGGTTGCAGATGACATGACAGTGTACACAGAAAACTCTGTAGATTCCACCAAAAAAAAAACTACTTAACCTAATAAGTGAATTTGGCAAAACAAGGGGATACAATGTTAATATTCAGAAATCAAAGGCATTTTTGTACACATAAATGAAATATCAGAAACAGAAATTAGGGGGGAAAATCCCATTTGCTATAGCAACAAGAAAAATAAAGTACATGGGAATAAACTTAACCAAGGAGATAAAAGCTCTGTACTCAGAAAACTAAACAACACTGAAGAAAGAAATTAAGGAAGACACAAACAAATGAAAGAATATATTGGGTTCATGGACTGGAAAAACTAACATGATTAAAATGTTCATACTACCAAAAGTAATTTATATATTCAACACAATCCCCATTAAAATATCTATGACATATTTCACAGGCATAGAACAAACATTTCAAAAATTTGCATGGAACCATAAATGACCCCAAATAGCCACAGCAATTTTAAGAAAGAAGAACTAAATAGGAGGGATCACAATACCTGATATAAAGCTATATTACAAGGCTGCTGTAATCAAAACAGTTTGGCACTGGTATAAGAACAGACACATAGATCAATAGAACATATTAGAGAACCCAGAAATAATCCCAAATCTCTATCATCAATTAATATTTGACAAAGGAGGCAGCATCATCAAGTGGAGTAAAAATAGCCTCTTCAACAAATGGTGTTCAGAGAGCTGGGCAGCTACATGCAGAAAAGAATGAAACCAACTTACACCATACAGAAAAATAAAATCAAGATGGATAAAAGACTTAAATATAAGTTGTGACACAATAAAAGTCCTAGAGGAGAACATGTGCAGGAAAATATCAGATATTCCACTCAGCAATAGTTTCACTGATATGTCCCCTAGAGGAAGGAATATGAAGGAAGAATAAACAAATGAGACTTCATCAAAATAAAAAGCTTCTGCATGGCTAAAGAAAACATCAGCAAAATGAGAAGGAAACCAAACATATGGGAAAACATATTTACCAATAATATCTCACACAAGGGTTTGATCTCCAAAATATATAAAGACTTACATGACTCTACTCCAGAAAGACAAACAATCCAGTTAAAAAATGGGCAAAGGACCTGAACAGACATTTCTCCATGTAGACATACAGAGGAACCAGAGGCATATGAAAGGATCCTCAGCATCACTAGCCATCAGAGAGATGCAAATTAAAACCACAATGAGATACCACTTCACACTGGTCAGAATTGCCATCATAAACAAAGCAACAAACGAAAAGTGCCTGTGAGGTTGTGGAGAAAAGGGAAACCTAGTACACTGTTGGTGGGTTGCAGACTGGTGTAGCCACTGTGGAAAATAGTATGGAATTTCTACAAAAGACTAAAAATGAATCTGCCTTTTGACCCAGCAATTCCACTACTGGGTTATATCCTAAGAATCCTGAAACACTAATTCAAAAAAACCTGTGTTCCCCAATGTTCATAGTTGCACAATTTACACTAGCCAAGTGTTGGAAGCAGCTTAAGTGCCCACCAATAAATGAGTGGATCAAAAACTGTTGTACATTTACACAATGGAATACTACACAGCAGAAAGAAAAAAAAAAGAATTCCTGCGCTGTTGAGTCAGCATGGATAGAACAGGAGAGAATTATACTAAGTGAAATAAGCCAGCTGGTGAAAGACAAATACCATATGTCCTCATCTTTAAGTGGTACCTAATCAACAAAAGAAGCAAGCAAAACTTAACCAGAGACATTGAAATAAAGAACAAACTGAGAGTAACCAGAGGGGAGGTGGGAGGAGATAATGGGGGAAAAAGGGGAAGGGATTTTAGGAACAACTATAAAGGACATATGGACAAAATCAAAGGGGGGCAGTGGAATCAGGGGAGGGAGGTGGGAATGGCTGTGATGAGGGGGAGTTGTGGGGGGAAAATACAGACAACAGTACTTGAAAAACAATAAAAAATATGAAAACTAAGAAAATAATAATGAATAAATAATAATATGAGAAAAAAACAAATATCTCTATTTTTCCATAGTATGTGGCTGAATACTTTCTGGACAGACCTCAATGCATACTGGCAATACTATTTTTACCTTAGTTGAAAAGTAATTTTCTCATATGGTTAAATATATTTAAAATAGCAACATAATTATGATTTCAGTATAATTATTGATACATTGCTTTTATTCAGGTAGATATATCATATCAAAATATTAACAACTGAACAGAACTTTTTAATAATGACTTTACTAGCTACCCCAGGAGAGAATGACTTGGTGACCCAGGTTTTATGTTAAAGAAGTTTAATATCATTTAGCTCTTCCTTACTGTTTCATCTTTGCAATGCCCTGCTCTACATTTTATTTGTTAAAATCTCTTAGAGTGGATTCTTAGAAATCTTCCCCATTATACCCCCACACCCTCTGTAACTCAGCTTATCAGATGTACCCCCCTTATCAGCTTGCTAGGGCACATCTAGGCCTGGTAAAAGTGGTGCATTTAATGCTCAAACAGCCAGAATGATTAGAAAGTTCTTACTTATGTTGAGTTGGGTTATGACCCTCTCTAATGCCATAGATTTTGAGAGTTGGTACTCTCTCTGCATGACTTCTGAGTCCAACAGAACAGGCACATGTCCATTTCCACAGACAGCTTATTAGGAACTTGAAGGCAGAAAGTCACATTGGCCAACATTTTCTTCCACTGCCCTTCATTCAACATTCTTCCTAATGTGGCATGATTTCCATGTCCTTCCCTGGCTTGGCCTTCTTCTCTGGATCTAGAAAGCCAGTGCTGTTTTTCAGGGAGGAAATGATAGACACTGAGGCAATGTATCAGACAAACTATCAGGGGACAAACTATCTAATCATTTGAACAGGGAAAGTTCAATATGAAGAACTATTACCTATCACAGGGGATTGGAGACCTGAAGGATTGGTTAATTAGAAGAGAACTCTAGAGAATAAAGATACTTCAGATATATAAGGAGTGGCTAATACTCCAAGAAAGGGCTATTAGTCTCTGACCTGAGGCCCAGAACTTGTTAGAAAGGTCATGGACACAGATCCCTGAACAGCAGAGCCACACAGCATGTTGTGCTAATGGAACTTTCTGGAAATCCATCCTTCAGAACATGTGGAAAAGTTGCTGTCTGGCAGCCAGAGAAAGCTGTTCACAAGGAGGCATCTCATTAGAGGTGTTCTGCTCACAAACCACCAAGATGGGGGCTGGAGGGGAGCTCCTAGCTACGGGACTGTTGGACCTGCTTTTGGAGAAACTACATGTGTGCTGGGGATGTGACAAGAGAGCACACTGGGACCAGGAAGGAAGACTCCATCCCTCTGTGGTATTTCCTCAATGTCCCCTGGCAAGCAAAACATTTAACAGGCCCAGCTCCTTCTTCAAGGGCTATTCATGAAAGTTAAAGCAAGGGAGCTATGGATGAAGTGACAACGGGAATAGGTGATTCACAGGTGGCTTGATGATATTCCTGCTATTTGCCCTGCATCCATGCTTTCTGCTAAGGCTGACTCACATTTGTGTTGTGACCAGGAGGGAAGCATATGGAGTGGGCACACTCCCACAGTGAAAGGGCATGAGGTGTTGCTGCCCAGAGTGGTGGGCTGTGAGAGTCACGTGGCTCATAGTGCCCAGGTTGACCTGTGTAAGAGAAAGAGTACTGGATTATGTACCCACATCCCTACCTCACTTCACCCTGGCTACCACACACCTAGTTTGATACCCTTGAAGTACCTAAATACTTGACCTCTGTAAAATGAGGAAAGCTTCTGTTCTGCTTAAGTCCCAGATGTAAAGGTCAAGTGAGATAGTGAGCAAGAATATGCAGGCTGCTGGCATAATTACCATTTATAATACTGAGCACCCTTAAATGGTGGTTGGTATTGACAGATGGTTTCCTGCTTCTGGGGAAGAGCCTATGGCAGAGACAAGCCCTCATGTATTGACTAAACTGATTTTGACAGACTTAGACATGTTTCTCCCCTTGCCAGTGCTTTAGCCCTTTCCCTTTCATAAAGCACACATATGCCTAACAAACTTCTGGTAGCAACACAGACCTCAGCAAGAGTAGAAACTGACAGACAGGATTTTGCTGACCTTGAATGAGAAGGTCTCAAGACAACTTGACAGCAAGTGTGGTATACTCTTTTTCTTTCTTTTTCTTTTTATTGTAATTTTTTAAATTGTTCAAGTACAGTTTTCTGTCTTTTACTCCCATCCCAGCCCATCCCCCCCAGCCCTCCCCACCTTCCTCCTATTTCCACCCAGCCCTAGTTTTTGTCCATGTGTCCTTTATACTTATTCCTGTAAACTGTTCCCCCTTCCCCCTGAAATTCCCTTCCCTCTCCCCTCTGGTCACTGTCAGCCTGTTCTCTATTTCAGTGTCTTTGGTTATATTTTGTTTGTTTGTTGGTTTTGTTGTTTAGGTTCCTGCTAAAGGTGAGATCATATGGTACTTGTCTTTCACTGCCTGGCTTATTTTACTTAGCATTATGCTTTCCAGTTCCATCCATGCTGTTGCAAAGGGTAGGAGCTTCTTTCTTTTGGCTGCACAGAATTCCATTGTGTAAATGTACCATAATTTTTTGATCCACTCATTCATCTACTAATCGCACCTTGGTTGCTTCCAATACTTGGCTATTGCAAATTGTGCTGCTATGAACATTGGGGTGCGTAAGTTCTTTTGGATTTGGTGTTTCAGGGTCCTTCGGATATAATCCTAGCAGTGGAATTGCTGGGTCAAAAGGCAGACCCATTTTTAGTTTTCTGAGAAAATTGCATACTGTTTTCTACAGTGGTTGTACCAGTCTGCAATCCCACCAACAGTGCACTAGGGATCCCTTTTCTCCACATCCTCTCCAACACTTTTTGTTTGTTGCTTTGTTTATCATGGCCATTCTAACTGGTGTGAAGTGGTATCTCATTGTGGTTTTAATTTGCATCTCTCTGATAGCTAGAGGTACTGAGCATCTTTTCATGTGTCTCTGGATCTTCTGTATGTCTTCCTTGGAGAAGTGTCTGTTCAAATCCTTTGCTCATTTTTTAATTGGGTTGCTTGTCTTCTTAGAGTGGAGTCATGTAAGTTCTTTGTATATTTTGGAGATTAAACCCTTGTCTGAGGTGTCATTGGCAAATATGTTTTCCCATATGGCTGGTTCTCTTTTTATTTTGATACTGTTTTCTTTAGCTGTACAGAAGCTTTTTATTTTGATGAGGTCCCATTTGTTTATTCTTTCCTTTATGTCCCTTGCTCTAGGGGACATATTTCACAGACATAGAACAAACACTTCAAAAATCTATATGGAATCATAAATGACCCTGAATAGCTGCTGAAATTTTGAGAAAGAAGAGCAAAGTAGGAGGGATCACAATACCTGATACCAAACTGTATTACAAGGCCACTGTAATCAAAACAGCCTGGTACTGGCATAAGAACAGGCACATGGACCAATGGAACAGAACAGAGAGCCCAGAAATAAACCCAAGTCTCTATGGTCAACTAATATTTGATAAAGGGGGCAGCAACATAAAATGGAGTAACAATAGCCTCTTCAACAAATGGTGTTGGGAGAACTGGACAGCTATGTGCAAAAAAATGAAACTCGAGCACCAGCTTACACCATACACAAAAATAAATTCAAGGTGGATAAAAGATTTAAGTATAAGCCGTGACACCATTAAAGTCCTAGAGGAAAACATAGGCAGGAAAATCTCAGATATTTAATGCAGCAACATTTTTACTGAGTGTGCTACACTCATCTGCAGTTGTGACTGGGGCATCCTTCAGGCACCTCAGGCAGGACTGGCCATATGGCAGGAGGAACCTGAGACCATGGCATGGAAAATGGAGATAAGGTTGGAGTCAGAAAGTTTACTTCTTTTTGCAGAGTTTGGTAGCATAGTGAGAGCATGGCAGAAACTGAAGCTCAGAGGCAAGGGGCCACCTGGGGAAGGTTGGTTATTGAAAACAGCTGAGACAGGTATGCAGCTGTAAGGTGGCCTGAAAGGAAGCAGAGCTTTTATAAAAAAGAAGACCTGGAGGTGGGAAGATTCAGTTCTGTTTGACACAGACACTGGTCTGCCTTTCTCTCCAAAGAAAGGCTCTCTCTCTCCGCTGGCTGCTTCAGTCCCTCCTGGCTACTCCTGGACACCCCTGCAGTCTGGGCTTGGTCCATGACCCATAGCGTGGGCCAAGAGTGCTGCTTGCCAGTGGTTTTCTTGCTCTACATAAAGCAGACTCAGGTCTACTTGCCAAGACCATGTTTGTGTGTGGAGTTGGGTGCTGGGGCTTGAATCCAGGCTCTGGGGAAGTGAAAGGTTAGCATACTAATCTGCTGCCCACTCCACCCCCAGTACAGTGTCACACCCATAATTAATGACAGGAGCTTGCCAAGCAGTAAGCAAAATACGAGTTCCTTAATGGAACACTGAGTGTCCTGTTTGTCCACATTTGTGGCAGGTAGGACTGATGCCTAACCCAACAGCCTGATCACTGGAGCCAGTCTCACAGAGGAGCATTTGTGCTGGTGCCGGAAAAAGCCCTGGTGGACTCAGCCCTCTCCTGCCATACCCCACTGCTTCCCAAGCAGTCTGGCTTCCCATTTCAACGGCCCAGGCACCACATAGCACAGGTGTGACGGAGGACTGCAGCCTGCTTGACCAGTCACATCATGGCCCTGAAACTTTTTATTATCTTCAGCATCATAGGAGGTGGGCCCTGTTTTCCGTCATATACCAGGGAAGAATTAATATAATCATAACTGATTTTCATTCTTGTCCATGTATTTTATTTCAACTTCAGTTTAGGGTGTATTATTATTGAGTGATTTAGGTGAGAATACGTAGTGAGTTTTTTCTATTAGAGCAGAGAGAACTGAATATTTGAGGGTTTGAATGATACACAGACCATTCTTTCTTTTAAGGAGGTTGTGATATTGTGATTTATAGTAAAAAAATGCACATTGGTCTTTATCCAGGGTTCTTGGCTCATAGCTTCCAAATCCTTTGGAATTTCCTGAGCATAAATAAGAGCAATGGGAACATCTTTTGTTATAATATTTAGTATTTTGTCCTCAGATCCTGAAATTGTTTTAAAGTCATCAAAGCCAATTGGGTTTCTTGTTATTCATAACAAGCCCCTTTCCACCATAGCTAGGTTTATGTTAATCAGGGGACCTTGGAAAGCACCTAAGGTTGGGGGCTAGTTGCCAGGGAAACCAACCAGCATAGTGAGCTGGAAGTTTTACTCCCATCCCCTAATTTCCAGGGAGAAGTGAAGGACTAAAGATCAAAATCAGTCACCAATGGCCAATGATTTAATTGGCATGCCTGTGTAAGAAAGACTCCATAAAAACCCAAAAGACAGGATTCAGAGAGTTTCTGGGTTGGTGGATATGTGGAAATTCTGGAAGAGTGGCCTGCTCAGAAAGGGCAAGGAAGTTCTACATCCTTTCCCCACGCTCTACCATATGCATCATTTCCATCTGCCTGTCCCTGATTCTGAGTTATATATGGAATTCAGAGAACTTTCAGGTTAGGGGACCAGAATGCTTCTTCATGCCACTCTACTGAGACCCATATCTTTTTTTCTGGATCTTGCCCTATGTATTTCTTCATCTGGCTATTGATTTATATCTCTTAATATCCTTTGTAACAAACCAGTAATCTAGTGTTAAAAAAGAAATAGGCCCAAAATAGTCATTTGTCCCAACGACAACAAATCAAAACTTAACTGCAGTTTTAACCTCTCCCAGGAATGTGACAAGTATAATCTGTATGTTATAACCCTTACCATTCTCTTTCCCTGAAAGATGTCCTGTCTTGAAACAATCCTTTATCTTTCTTTTGCTAATAACTTTCTTGTCCCACCCTTTTTCTGCCTATAGAAACCTTCCATGCTGTACAGTTCTTGAACCACCTCTTTACTTGCTCGATGGCATGCTGCCTGATTCATGAATTACTGCATAAAGATACTTAGATCTTCATATTTACTTGGTTGAATGTTTGTTCTTTAATACTAGTAAGTAAAATGGATTTCCCCAGCTCTGTGAACTGCTGAGCTGCTCTCCAAATTAATCAAACTTAAGGAGGGGGTCACAGGAACCCCTGATTTATAACTAGCAGGTCAAAAGCACAGGTAACAACCTGAGCTTGTGATTAGCATCTGAAGGGTAGGAGGCACATGGGAAGTAGTACGCAGTCTGTGGGACTAAACCCTTAACCTGTGGAATTTGATACTATCTCTGAGAAGACAGTGTCAGAACTGAGTTGAAATGTAGGACACCCAGCTGTTGTTCAGAGAATTGTTGGATGTGTGGGGAAAACTCTCATATTCCCATATTGGAGTTAGTGTCTAGAACAGTTTAAAAACTGACATGTGTGTCCCCCTTCCCATTCATATATTAAATCCTACTCCCAAATGCCCTAGGATGTGACCTTATTTAGAGATAGGGTCTTTAAAAAGTTAATTAGTATAAATGAGGTAGTGAGAGTAGACCCTAATTTAATATAACATGTGTTCTTATAAGAAAATGAGGACACAGATGCACACAGAAGGAAGGACATGTGAGGACACTGGGAAAAGGTGGTCATCTACAAGCCAGGCAGAGGCCTCAGAAGAAACAACTCTGCCAATACCTTGATCTCAGACTTCCAGCCTGAGGAACTGAGAAATAAAGTTCTGTTGTTTAAGCCACTTGGTGGTACTTGTGGTACTTTGTCAGAAGCATTAGCAAACTAATATGAGAAGTCAAGCAATGTTCTAGTTATTTATTTTTAAAATTTTTGTGGATATAAAACTTTCATTTAATTTTTATTTTTAACTTCATTTCTATTGTTGACACTATCACAGATGTTATCCCTCTTCCTCTACTTTACCACCTTCACACAGCCCCGTCCCCCCTTCACTCTTGCCTGTGTCCACACTGTTATCTGTGCCCATGGCTTAGGCATATAAAGTCTTTGGCTAATCCCTGCATTTTCTTTCATCCAGTCCTCCCCTCTCCTGTTACCTTGGACAGCTCTCAGTATGTTCCAGTACCCATGCCTGTGCTCCTATTTTGCACCAGTCTGCATTCCCACCAAAAGTGCACAAGTGTTCCCCTTTCTCCAAATCCTTGCCAGCACTTGATGTTTGTTGAATTATTGATGATAGCCATTCTGGTTGTTGTGAGGTGATCTCTCATTGTAATTTTAATTTGCATCTCTCTGATGGCTAGTGATTTTGAGAATTTTTTTATATGCCTGTTGGCCACCTCTATGTCCTCTTTACAGAAGTGTCTATTCAAAAGTGTCCATTTTTCCCATTCAATTTCAATTGAATTGTTTGTCTTCTTGGTGTTGAGTTGTATAAGTTCTTCATATATTTTAAAAATTAACCTCTTGGGGGTCACAAGATATTGGTGGAGTAGGAGGATATATCATGCACCTCCTCTCAGAACCAAAGTAGAAATAAGACTAAAGAGAGGAATAGTCACCTGAAGTAAACCGAAGACTACCCCCCAAAAAAGACTTTTAACCAAGGACAGGAAAAATCTACTACAGGTAGGAAGGGTGAGGTTGTTAAAGGGGATGGCTCCATTCACACAGTCCACAATGTGGCTGTGGGAACTTTCCTTTGAAAAGAGAGAAGCCAGGACCACAAACCAGGCTTCCAAGCACAGATCGCCAGAGGCAGGATCAGGTTATCACATAGCATCCAGCAGTGAAAGGCTGAGGGGTTTTTCTCTGCTGGGGAGAGATTAGACCTGCTGGAGATAAAGCCACTATTTTTTTTCTTAACTCTTAAAGAGGTCAAAGCACAGATTGTATTTGCAACTATTCACCTTGGGCCCCAGTGAAGGGAGGGTGGCATAGTCTAGAGTTGTGCAAGAAGAACCTGGAATGAGAGGTACTGGGGTCAGACATAGGGTAGTGGCCTTGGATTTTCTGTGCCCAGATATACCTGGATTCTACAGCAGCCATCTTTCTTGAGAAGAACAAGCTCCTCCCAGGGGAAAGGAAATTGCCTTACCTTCCAGAAGGTAATAGGGATACCACTCACCCCATCTTCTGGAAGCCTGCTTGCCCCACCTTGAATCTCCTTCCTTCCTTCCTTCCTTCCTTCCTTCCTTCCTTCCTTCCTTCCTTCCTTCCTTCCTTCCTTCCTTCCTTCTTTCCATTTCTTTCCTTTCTCTTTTTATCTCTTTCTATTTTTGTTTTGTTCTTTTTTTTCTGTCTGGGATTTTTCTTTTCTTCTTTTTTTTCTTCCATCCTGCGTCTTAATCCCTGCTGAGGAGAAAAAACACACACAGACTCAGCGAGTATCAGAGACTGGCTGTAGGGTGCAGCCATTCTATACACTTTCCTGGGAAATAGACTGGGGCGAGCTAGAGAAATACCCTCCAAGTTTCTGGCAGATCCAAGATCTGGGTCCTGGAGATCCCACCCAATAGCCTACTATGAGCTCCACCCTGTTGAGTACAAGACAAAAATCCCAGACAGACTCAGCCTAGTGGCTCAGCGACAGGGGAACACACCCACCATCTTCCCAAAGTCTGAAAGGCACATGCCATGGGATATCCAGGGGTCCCATTTTCCCTGATTCCACCAGAAGGCCTCTCAGAAACAGTCAGGTCTGTGAATAGTCTAAGACTGAGAGTAGGCCAGCAGGAGGATATAGGCAGAGGCAGATCCTGTGATGACTTGGGTCATTTGCTGACACTCCCCTGGGCCCAGTGTTGATAAACCCAGCTTTGTGGAACAGCTTGGACCATCTGGGTGCAGCCAAGTCAGGAGGAATCAGCCACAGACTGTGGATTGCTTATAGATTCAAATAGGCTGCTGAGGGCCTACATGGTCAGCACCTGACATTGGCTCACACAACCAGCCTCAGACAACACAGAGCTGTATCCAAATGGAGAACACAACAGGCAAGCACTAAACTCTGCTGAGTTGAATTCCACTTTGTTCTTTTTCATTATTTTTTTCTTTTTCATAGCCTTTTTACTTTTTCTTTTTCCTCTGTTTTTGTTACTCTATTTTTTCTTTCATATCTCTTATTTTACTCTTACATTTGATTACCCTTTTTTCCTGTTTTCCTCTTTCAGTTCATTATTTATATTAGTTCTCTTCCATTTTTATCCTCCCTTAATTACTTTTCTGTCTTTTGTTTTTCTCTTATTCTTTTTCATTTTCCCCATTTCCCTAATATTCCCTTTCCACTTTTGTTATTCTTTGATATTTTGTTATTGATATTGCATTGGTTATTGGAGGGGATTGCTTCTTTTGTTTTCTTTTTTTCATGTTGTTTTGCTTTACTCTGTCAGTGCCTGTATAGCAGTGTACAAGATGTGGTGAGGGTTGAGCCTTTCAGCCAGACAGAGGAAAGATCCCATTCATGAATAGGCCAAAAACATTTGGACCCAAATACAACAGGAAAGCCCACATAACTCACACAAGGGGCATCCCTAGAACATCTGGATCAGGAGATAAAGGAATCTGCACCATTGGGTCCCACAGGTCTTCCACCACATAAACCTACCCCACAAGACAGAAAGTCAAAGCAAATGTATCTAATACATAGAAATGACCAAAAAGAAGTAGCTAAAATGGGCAGACAAGGAAACAACCTCCAAACAAAAGAGGAAGAGGAATACCCCCCCCCCCCCGAAGAAAGAGCTAAATAAAATTGAGGCAAGCAAATATGAGACACAGAGTTCAAGTTATAGATATAAGAATGCTCAAGGAACTTAATGATAAATACATCTGCATGAGAAAGGACATGGAAACTGTGAGTAGGAACCAGTTGGAAATGAAGAATGCAATATCTGAAATGAAGAATACACTTAAAGGAATTAAAATCAAGCTATATAAAGCAGAAGGTCAAATCAGCAATTTAGAAACCAAGGTGGAAAAAAATACACCCAGTCAGAGCAACAAAATGAAAAAAAAAGACTTTAAAAATTGAAGATAGTCTAAGAGAGATTTGGGACAACATGAAATGTAACAATATTTGCATCATGGAATACCAGAAGATGAGGAAAGGCAACAAGGTATAGAAAGTCTTTTTGAAGAAATAATTACAGAAAAGTTCCCTATTTTGATGAGGGAGAGAGTCACATGAATTCACGAAGCACAGAGCATCACAGTCAACATGAACCAAAGGAGGCCCGTTCCAAGACACATCACAATTAAAATGGCAGAGTTAAAAGAGAAAGAGAAAATCTTAAAGGCAGCAGGAGAGAGACAGTTACCTAAAAGGGAGCTCTGATGAGTGTGTAGGCTGATTTCTCAATAGAAACACCACAGACTAAAAGAGACTGGCATGAAATATTTTAAGTAATGAATAGCTGGAACTGCAACCAAGACTACTCTATCCAGCAAGGCTCTATTTTAAAATGGAAGGTGAAATAAAGAGCTGCCCTGTCAAGAAAGGTTAAAGGAGTACATTCCCACCAAACCAGCATTGCAAGACATGCTAAATGTACTGCTTTAAGAAGAAGAAGAAATTGAGAGAGGAACACAGGTGCAAAGGAAAAAATTGCAATGAATAAGTACCTATCAATAATACACTTAAATGTGAATGGGTTAAATGCCCTAATAGAAAGACATAGGGTGGCTGAATGGATAAAATAATATGACCCACAAATATTATGTCTAAAGAGACTCACCTCATAACAAAGCATTTTCACAGACTGAAAAGTGGTGAGTGGAAAAAGCATTCCATGCACATGAACTCAAAAGGAAAGTTGGGGTACTTCTATCTGAAAAAAATAGACTTCAAAATAAAGATCATAATAACAAGAGACAATGAAGGTCAATACATAATATTTAAGGGGTCAATCCAACAAGATGATGTAACTCTTATAAACATACATGCACCCAATATATGGGCACCTAAATATGTAAAGAAAATCTTGGAGGACTTCAAGAAAGAGATCAACAGCAATACAGTTATTGTGGGTGATTTTAACACCTTTCTGTCAATAATGGATAGATCTTCCAGACAAAAAATCAACAAGGATATACTGGTGTTAAATGACACAATAGATAAAATAGATTTAATTGATATTTACAGAACATTTCATCTAAAGAAGCAGAATATACATTCTTCTCAAATGCACACAAATCATTCTCAAAGATGGACCACATGGTAGGACACAAAACAAGTCTTAACAAATTCAAGAAAATTGAAGTCATATCAAGCATTTTCTCAAATCACAATGCCTTCAAACTAGAAATTAATCTCAAGAAAAAGAACTGAAAGACATTCAAATACATGGAGGCTAAATAACATGTTATTAAATAATGAATGGATTAAAAATGAAGTGTGAGGGGGAAGAAGTACCTGGGACCAATGAAAACAAACACACAGCAACCCAAAACCTAGTGGACAAAGCAACAGCAGTCCTGAGAGGGAAATTCATAGCATGGCAGGCCTCCCTAAAAAAGATAAAAAAATCTCCAATACTTCCAATCAAAATGGTGGCATAGGTAAACACAGCATACCTCCTCACATAACCACCACCAATTACAACTAAACTACAAAACAGCTATCACCCAGAATTATCAGTAAATCGAGCTGTATGGAAATCCAACAACCAAGGAATTAAAGAAGTCACATTCATCCAGACGGATAGAAAGGGAAGAGACACAGAGGTGCGCAGACATGCAGAGACACAGAATGAGCAAGCCACACTTATGCATGGTATATACAAATCAGGAGGAATACTTTGGGAGTGAGGGATCCCAGCTCCACACCACATCACCCAACCCAGGATTCCAATGCCAAGAAGATAAGTCCCCATAACTTCTGGCTGTGTAAACCAGTGAGGGTTGGGATGGCAGAAGAAACAGTGGCTTCTTAGGTCTCTCCTTTTAAAAGGCAAGCCACAGACTTAGGACTTAAGCAGACTCACTTTCTCTGGGCTCCAGCACCAGGGAAGCACTAGAAGGGTACCAGTGGCACATGGGGAGAAATTGTCTGATATCAGAGTGAATGCCCAGGGTTAGCTTCCTCCTAGACAAGTCTCCAGGAGCCAGGCAATAGCTATTTTCCCCTTTCTGAGCCACTCACCACACAGAGCCACAGAGATGTGACACCATATCTGAGATTCTATCAACCTGGTTCACATGGAAGCCCCACCCTGCTTTTTACCTAAGGCTCTGCTCCATCCAAATTATTGGTGCACTTTCTACAATAGGCCACACTACTAAGATAGGGAGTCAGTGCAGCTCTATCTAATGCATAGAAAGAAACACGGGGAGACTGCCAAATGAATAGACAAATACGGCCCAAATGAAAGAACAGAACAGAACTCCAGAAAAAGAACTGAACAAAATGGAGATAAGCAATCTATCACATGCAGAGTTTAAAACACTGGTTATTAGGATGCTCAAGGAACTCACTGGATACTTCAACAGCCTAAAAAAGACCCAGGCAGAAATGAAAATTACACCAAGTGAAATAAGGAAAAAAATTACAGGGAATCAATAGTGGAGTGGATGAAGCTAAGAGTCAAATCAATGATTTGGAACATAAGAAAGAAAAATCATCCAATTATACCAGGAAGTAGAAAAAAGAATCCCCCCCACCCCTGCCAAATAAGGACAAGCTAAGGAGCCTCTGGGACAACTTCAAATGTACCAACATTTGAATCATATGGGTGCTGGAAGGAGAAGAATAAGAGTAAGAGCAAGAAATTGGAAATCTATTTGAAAAAATAATGAAAGAAAACTTCCTTAATTTGATGAAGGAAATAGATATGCAACTCCAGGAAGCACAGAGAGGCCCAAACAAGATGGACACAAAGAGGAGCATACCAAAGCATGTCATAATTAAAATGCCAAAGATTAAAGATAAAGAGAGAATCTTAAAAGCAGCAAGAAGTAAGAAGATAGTTACTTACAGGGGAGTTCCCATGACTGTCAGATGATTTCTCAAAAGAAAATTTGCAATCTAGAAGGGACTGGTAAAAAGTATTGAAAGTGATGAAAAGCAAGGACCTACAACCTAGATTACTCTATCTAGCAAAGTTATTTAAAATTGAAGGGCAGGTAAAGTGCTTCCCAAGGTAAAACAAAAGGAGTTCATCATCACCAAGCCATTGTTATATAAAATGCCAAAGGGAATTACATATGAAAAATAAGATCAAAATGATGAAAATAAAGTGGCAATAAATTTACAACTATCAAACATTGAATCTAAAAAACAAACTAAGCAAACAACTAGAACAGGAACAGAATCACATATGGAGATTGTTTGGAGGGTTACCAGTTGGGAGGAGAAGGAGGAGAATGGGAGAAAAGGTGCAAGGATTAAGAAGTACAAATTGGTAGGTACAGAGTAGACAAGGAGATGTTAAGAACACTACAAGAAATGGAGTAGCCAAAGAACTTATATGCATGACCCATGGACATGAACTAGGGTGACAGGATTGTAGGAGGGAATGGGGGTACTGGGTGGAGAAAGACAAAGGGAAAATTGGGACAACTGTAATAGCATAATGAATAAAATATATTTTAAAATAGAAAATCTCAAATAATCACTCTAACTATACCTAAAAGAACTAGGAAAAGAACAACAAACAATGCCCAGAGTGAGTAGAAGAAGGAAATAATCAATATCTCAGCAGAAGTAAATGACATAAAGATGAAAAAATAATTAAAATAAATGAATCTAGGAGTTGGTTCTTTGAAGAGATAAACAAAATTGACAAGCCTTTAACCAGATTCATCAAGAAGGGAGAAGAGGAAAATAAATAAAGTCAAAAATGAAAGAGAAAAAGTAACAACTGATACTACGAAGATACAAAGAATTGTAAGAAATGACTATGAACAACTAACTATATGCCAACAAGTGGCATTGAGCAACCTGGGTGAAATTGATAAGTGTGTAGAAACATACAATTTTCCAAAACTGAATCAAGAAGAAGCAGAAACATGAATAGACTGATAACAGCTAGTGAAATTGAAGCAGTAATCAAAAAACTCCAGGCACAGAAATGCCCTAGACCAGAGGCTTCACAGGTGAAAACTACCAATCATTCAAAGAAGAACTAACAGCTATCCTTCTCAAACTATTCCCCAAATTTTTAAGAAGAGGGAACACTCCAAACTCTTTTTACAAGATCAGTGTTATCCTAATTCCAAAACCAGGAAAGGAGGCAACAAAGAAAGAAAATGACAGGCCAGTATCTCTGATGAACATAGATGTTCAACTACTCAACAAAATATTAGCAAACTTCATACAGAAATGCATTAAAAAGATCATACACTGTGATCAAATGGGATTTATTCCAGGGATGCAAAGATGGAATAATATTCACAAATGAATGAATGCGATACATCACATTAACAAAATGAAAGACAAAAATCACATGATCATATCAATAGATGCAGGAAAAGCTTTTGATAAAATCAGGCATCCATTTAGAATAAAAACACTCACCAAAGGGTGAATAGAGGGAGCATCCTCAATGCAATAAAGGGCTGATACAAAAATCCTACTGCCAACATCATACTCAATGGGCAAAAACTAAAAGCATTTCTCTTAAAGAAGCAAGATGTGTGTCCTCTTTCACTACTCTTATTCATCATAGTACTGGAAGTCCTAGCAACAGGGATCAGGCAAGAAGAAGAAATAAAAGCATCCAAATTGGAAAAGAAGAAAAACTAATTTCACAAACAACATGATATTGTACAGAGAAAAATCCTACAGGCTGCACCAAAAATCTCCTCGACCTAATAAATGAATTTGGCAAAATAGCAGGATATAAAGTTAATACTCAGAATCAATGGCAATTTTATATACTGATAATGAACTATCAGAAAGAGAAACTAGGAAAACAATCCCACCAGTTTGTGCCTAGAAATAGGTACCTAGGAATAAATTTAACCATGGATGTAAAAGATCTGTACTCAGAAAACTATAGGACACTGAAGAAAGAAATTGAGGAAAATACAAATAAGTGGAAGCATATATATGTTCATGGATTGGAAGAATTAACACCATTAAAATGTCCATAGCACCCAAAGTAATCAATAGAGTGAATGGAATTCCTATTAAAATGCCAATGGCATATTTAACAGATCTAGAACAAATATTCCAAAAATTTATATGGAACAAAAAAAGACCCATATGGCCTCAGCAATCTTGACAAAGAAGAACAAGTTTGGAGAGATTACAATACCTGATATCAAACTGTACTATATGGCCACTGTAATTAAAACAGTCTGATACTGGCATATGAACAGACACATAAATCAATGGAACAGAATAGAGAGCTCAGAAATAAACCCATGACTTTATGGTCAATTATTATTTGATACAAGTGGCATGAGAATACAATAGAGTAAGGATAGTCTCTTCAATAAATGGTGTTGGGAGAACTGGACTGGTACATGCAAAAAAATGAAACCAGACCACCATCTTATACCATACACCAGAATAAATTCAAAATGGATAAAAGACTTAAATATAAGTCATGATACCATAAAAATCCTAGAGGAAAACATAGGCAGTAAAATTTCAGATATGTCCTGTAGCAATATTTTTGCTGATGTATCTCCTAGGGCAAGGGAAAAAAAGAAAAATTTAAAAAATGGACTCCATCAAATCAAAAAGCTTTTACACAGCTAAAGAAACCATTATCAAAAATGAAAAGGGAAGCCATTGTATGGGAGAACATATTTGTCAATGATACATCAGACAAGGGTTTAATCTACAAAATATATAAAGAACTTATATGATTCAACATCTGGAAGACAAAAAATCCAATTACAAAATGGGCAAAGAGCCTGAATAGTCACTCCACCAAGGAGGACATAAAGAGGACCCATAGACATATGAAAAAATGTTCAACGTCACTAGCCATCAGAGGGATGCAAATTAAAACCACAATGAGATATCATCTCTCACCTATCAAAATGGCTATCATTATGAATCAACAAACAACAAGTGCTGGTGAAGATGTGGAGAAAAGGAACACTAATGCACTGCTAGTGGGAATGCAGATTGGTGCAACCACTGTGGAAAATAGTATGGAATTTCCTCAAAATATTAAAAATGTAACTACCATTTTACCCAGTGATTTCACTGCTGGAAATAACACTAAGAACCCCAAAACACCAATTCAAAAGAATTTATGCATCCCTCATGCTTGTGGTAGCACAATTTATAATAACCAAGATTTGGAAACAGCCTAAGTGCCCAGCAGTAGATGAGTGGATTTAAAAACTGTTGTACATTTACACAATAGAATACTATGCTGCAGAAAAAAAGGAAGGCATTCCTTCATTTTCCAACAGCATAAGTGGAACTGGAGATTATTATGCTAACTGAAATAAGCCAGTCAGTGAGAACAAATACCGTATGATCTCACTTATAAGATGAATCTAATGAATAAAATTAACTAATGAGGAAAATAGAACTGGAGGCATAGAAATATGGAACAGACTGACAGCTGTGAGAAGGGAGGGTGGAGGTGGAGATCTACTGAATGGAAGTGAAGGGATTAGTCAATAAAACATGTACAAAGGACACATGAACATGGACAAAGGTGTGGGGACTAACAATGGAAGAAGGGTGGGCTAGCTGGAGGAAAGAGAAAGGTGAAAAAGTGGGACAGCTATAATAGCATAAACAATAAAATATCTAAAAATAATAATAAAAATAAAATTTACAAAAGTTGGGAAATGTTTCATCCCACAATAAAAACTAAACAAAGCAAAAATCTTATGAGAAAATGGAAAGCAGTATGGAACTTCCTCAGAAAACTAAAAATCGATCTGCCTTTTGACCCTGCAATTCCACTGCTGGGACTCTATCCTAAGAATACTAAAACACCAATTCAAAAGAACCTATGCATCCCAATGTTCATAGCAGCACAATTTACAATAGCTAGATGCTGGAAGCAACCAAGATGCCCATCAGTAAATAAATGGATAAAAAAACTATGGTACATTTACACAATGGAATTCTATGCAGCAGAAAGAAAGAAGAAGCTCCTACCCTTTGCAACAGGAGCTGGAAAGCATTATGCTAAGCGAAGTAAGCCAGGCAGTGAAAGACAAATACCATATGATCTCACCTTTAACAGGAACCTAAATAACAAAACAAAGAAACAAGCAAAATATAACCAAAGACACTGAAATAGAGGCCAAGCTGACAGTGCTCACAGAAGAGAGTAGAGGCAATTTCAGGGGACAGTGGGAAGGGTTCACAGGAACAAACTTAAAGGACACATGGTCATAAACTAAGGGGAGGGTGGTAATGGGAGGGAAGTGGGGAGGGGTGGGAGGGGGGACTGGATTGGGAGTAAAAAGGAGAAAACTGCATTTGAACAATGATTAAAATAAAAAAAAAGAAAATGGGATGCAAAAATCCTTTTATTTGTCTAAGTAATTTGAGTACTTTGGAATGAATACTGTGAAAAAAGTAATGCAATAATTAAAGGTAAAATAAATAAATACTAACTGTTTATTAGATATATCATTGGCAAATATGTTACCCATACAGTGGGTTCCCTTTTCATTTTGTTGATGGTTTCTTTAGCCATGCAGAAGCTTTTTTGGTTTGATGTAGTCCCATTTGTTTATTTTTCCCTTTGTTTCCCTTGCCCTAGGAGATATACCAGTAAAAATATTGCTGCCCTTGGATAATATGGCTCAGTGAATTGAGTGCTGGCCTGTGAACCAAAAAGTCATGGATTCGATTCCCGATCAGGGCACATGCCTGGGTGGTGGGCCAGGTCCTTGATTAGGGGTTTCTCTTTCTCTCTTCTCCCTTTATACCCCTTTCTCTGAACATAAATAAATGAAATCTTTTTAAAAATATTGCTATGAAAATATATGAGATTTTACTGCCTATTGTTTCTCCTGGGATTTTTATGATTTCACAATTTAATATTTGTCTTTTATACATTTTGAGTGTATTCTTTTATACAGTGCAAGTTGATGGTCTAGTTTCATTTTTTTTTCATGTATTTCTCCAAGTTTTCTAACACCATTTATTGAAGAGCCTGTCTTTATTCTTGCCTCCTTTGTCAAATATTAACTGATCATATAGGCATGGGTTTATTTTTGGCCTCTCTGTTCAGTTCTATTGATCTATATGCCTGTTCTTATGCTAGTATTAGGCTATTTTAATGACCTTGTAGTATACTTTGATATCAGGTCCTATGATACCTCCAACTTTGTTCTTCTTTATCAAGATTGCCAAGGCTAAATGAGATCTTTTTTGGTTTCATATAGTGTTAAATTTGTATCCTGCTACTTTGTCTAATTAATTTATTAGATCTAGTAGCTTTTTTTGTGGAGTCTTTAGGGTTTTCTATGTACAATATTATCATCTACAATATTGTACAATGTTGTCATATGCAACTGATGACAATATTACTTCTTCCTTTTCAATTTAGATGCTTTTTTTTCTTGTCTGATTGCTGTGGTTAGGACTCCCAGTACTATGTTGAATAAGAGTGTTGAAAGTGGTTATCCCTGCCTTGTTCCTGATCTTAAGGGAACCACTTTAAATTTTTGCCCAATGAATGTGATGTTGGCTGTGGGTTTGTCATAGATAATGTTTATTACATTGAGGTGTGTTGCTTCTATTCCCATTTTGCTGTGAGTTTATTATCATAAATGGGTGTCAGATTTTACTGAATGTTTTTCTTCATCTATTGATATGATCGTGTGGTTTTTATTCTTAATTTTGTTTATATGTGGTATCACAATTATTGATTTATGAATATTGTACCAACCTTGCATCCCTGAAATAAACTTGATCATGGTGAATGATATTTTTAATGTATTATTAAATTTGGTTTGCCAATATTTTGAATAGTTTGAGAAGGATAGGTGTTCTTCTTTGAGTGTTTAGTAAAATTCACCTGTGAAGCCATCCAGTTCAGGACTTTTATTTGTTGAAAGGTTTATTTCTTTTATTATTATGTCTTCAATTTAACTGGTTGTAATTTGTCCATTCAGATTCTCTGATACCTTCCTGATTCAGTTTTGAAAGATTGTATGTTTCCAGGAATTCACCCATTACTTCCAGATAGTCCAATATGTTGGCATAGAGTTGGCATGTAGTTGGCATAATATTTTCTTACAGTTCTTTGTATTCCTTTGATGTCAGTTGTTTCTTCTACTGTTTTATTTCTGATTTTATTTATTTGGTAATATTGGTAAAGTTCTGTTAAAGCATATTTGGTTTCCTTAAATTCATATGATAGTTCAACTTTGTGACTCAGTTTGTTTACCTCAAAATGAAAGCAATGACAAAAGTAAGCTGCCCCCCACCCCCAAAAAAAGGAATGTAAATTATGATCAAATCCTTCAACACAATTTCAGCTGGGTTATATTCAGAGGGTTATACAGCCACTTGGTTATCAAACTTTTTATTTCATCAATATGTTTTTTTAGAATTAGCCAGTTGAAGACTTTACAGTAGGGAATGCTTTACTCTTTCGCTTTTAGGATCAATAATTGAAAGTGACACAGGGCAGTTTTGTATTGGTTAAAAGGGGTAACATTTGAACAATTAGAGCTGGTCAGAACCAAATGTGCTTACCTGCAAGGAAGCAGAACACATATATATGGGGCTTGTCAGTTGACTCCTAATGTTCTCTCTTACTACAAGCATTCATGATTCTCTAACTCCCACCCTCAGCTTTTCTCCTTCTAATATATCCTTTTGATCCAAGACTTTACATAGGAACTACAAGCCCTTTCTGCAATTCCTTCTAACACATTCTGGAGCCTGAGAAATATCAATTTAATCCTAACTGTGTGTGTGTGTACCTTCAAATCACAAATATTGGTCCCGCATGGGTCTGGGCTTTTCACTTGTTCTTTAGGTGAAACCTTTGCAATGTGATAAAGTAGTCGTATCCAAGAGGGTCCTACAACACAGCAGTAGCCACTCCACAGACCTGGAGGGAAAAATTCCATTGCTGCTCCCAGGGGGAAACTGGGCACCACAAGCAATGCGTGCCATGGATTTTGTTTTCTCTCAGCTGGCTGGTGAGCCTGTTTCCATACAGTGACTTTCAAACATCCTGTATCACAATGTACATTAAGTAATGCATTTTATATTCCAAGCTAGTACTCACCAATATACATAACTAAAGCTTATAAAATAATACTTTTATTTCTTACCATTTACTTTTTTAAGGAAATATTTTTTATTTATTTTTAGAGAGAGGGTAAAGGAGGGAGAAAGAGAGGGCGAGAAATATCTCTGTGAGAGAGAAACATGGATCAGTTGCCTCTTGTATGTCACCAACCAAGTACCTGGCCTGTAACCCAGGCATGACAGGGAATCGAACTGGTGAACTTTTGGTTTGCAGGAAGATGCCTAAACCACTGAGCCACATCAGTAAGGACTTACCACTTACTCTGATATTTCCAACCACATTTTCTGTTATGTGCGATTATTTTCTACCTCATTATAAACCAATGCTGGTCACAATCCACTAAATTAATTTTGTGATCCACAAAAATTTGAAAACACTTTTTGTAGATTAAATTGTGAAGTAAATCTTAATATTTAAGTACATTTTAGCCCAATTTTATGGATGAGAAAGCCAGGGCTCTGATATTAATCAGCTTGCCAAAAGCTTTCAAGTTTGTCAACATTGCTTAGAGAAATGAGATCCAAACAGCTGAGATATATGTATGTATGTAGGCATATATTCTTTTGTGCAAAAAATATTTGTTGTTCCAATTCTATAGTTTTTATGTGCCAGACACTGCTAGACTCTATGGAGACAAATATTAGTAACAGTTATTTTTTTCCTCCTCAAGTGGCTCACAGTCTGGGAGATGAAAACCAATTCAAGATTAAACTTCTTTCCCTAGAGTTCCCTGAGCATTACTTTGGGAAACTTGTCTTTCATTTTTAGAACAGGAAGGATGGTTTTTGGTAAGTTAATGTCCTACTGGCTTTCACTGAATTTTCACAAAACAAAAAACCTCCAATTCTGGGTCTACCTCTCCCCTCTGGGGTACAAGCATGGTGCAGGAAGAGGGGAGCCACTCCTTCCTTTGCCAAAGCCCTCCTCATTTCTGTCACTTGTGCCCAGACAGAAACCAGTGGCCATATAAGATTTTCTGAGATGCACTAGGAAAGAAGTGGGAAGCCTCTTGCCACCTTTGGTGAGTGTGGCTGCCAGGCAGTGCCCACAAGTGGGCATGGCTGTAGGGGCCATTCAAGGACAGACAAATAGAGTTAGCTCTTCCAGGTGTTTGTTTTTCTTTTCCAATGAGCTTGTTACATGAGGAGCAGAACTTGAAGTTTCAAAAAGTACGATAATAAAAATATTAAGCTCCAAGTTCATTTGGTACTTGAACTAACCCACACAACAATGCTGGAGGAAAGTACACTGGGCCCATTTGAAAGATGAAGTGAATACAGTCATGATACCCAAGAAGTCACATCTGGTAAAAGGCACTTAAGATTCAAGCTTATATCTGTAGGACTCTGAGGTCTGTGGTCTTAGACCTGCCTGTGACAGGGGCTGTGGCCTGCCACTGATCCCCAGGAAGGGAGGAGCATGAAGGGAAAATGATACTTGGTTGGAAGGCTCTTGAGAGGGGGAGGCAGGATCTTTGCATCCTCACCCTGCCCTCTGCTGCTCTCTGTCCCTTCCCTCAAGATGAGTATCAGAGCCAGGGCCAGCAAGCCTGGAGACAAGGAGCTGGCTCTACTCTGCACACACTCCTGTTCAACTTGCACACAAAAGGCACTTATCTTGGTTCTTGGCCTGAACAGCTTTCTGCCCCTTCCCCAAGGTCCTACCCTAATTCAGGAAAGTGCATTAGTGGGGCCCCAGATAAGGATCAGACCTGCAGTTCACAGAAAAGACTGCCCTCGTTTTCCTAGAGATTCTGCCTCAGGCTCTTACAAATCCCTCCTTGTAGAGTAAGGATGAGTTCAATCTATGGCAAGACCACTGCAAAATGACTTAGCCTATGGGCTGATGTGGTGGGCTGCAGATGTGTGGGCTGTGGGAGGAAGGCTGATTCTACTTGGGTCCCTTGCCTGCTTCTGTTGTTCATTTTCTCCCTGACTTGTAATGGTATCAAAGTTCAGGAATACCCAGACATGTGTTCCTTATGAAATGTTTATTCTAAAGCATCAGTGAGATATAAGTATGCTTTTATTTCTACATCAAAGTGGAAACAAACACAAAAGAAATATCTGTTCCTCAGGAGACTATAAAATTAGAAGCCAGAGACCTTTTCCATCTCCCATAGGTAGTTAGCTTTGCCAGGGCCTTGCCTAAGAAAACGGGTCATTTCAGATTCTTAAGTCTGCATTTTTTGGCCCTTTATCAAACTAATATGTTTAATGTGAGAATCAAACCATTACTGCCAGGCAAGAACAACTGGTCTAAGTCCTAGACAAAGCCATATAGAATTTCACAGATGTGAGCCAGCCTTATTTAAAGTTGAACACCCCACCTTTAATTCAATTTATTTATTCAGCTGAGAACTTGGGGAATATACAATTTAAGTTGAAAAACAAGACTATAAAGGGTATTATATATCAATCTGGTTACCAAAAGAGGAGGCTAGAGTTCAGCTTCTCCTTGACACTATGTGGCTTTCTCGAGTCCTGTATGTAAATCCAGAAGTCTTTGTGATGACAAAGCTTTCTGATAAGATCAGCTTTAGAACTATGAAAAGTTTACTAAGAAAACTAGAAAAAGTTTTGTTGTGAATATGCCATGAGTTTTGAAGAGGCCTCTCCATCATTGTACAGAAGCCTGGAGAGGAAGCTCAGAAGCTTAAAACTTTGAAGAACTTAGCTGGTATGCAATTTGATGCAATTAGATCTATGTTTGTGTGAAGTGACTTGCAAGGTCCTAGATAAAGCTAACCCTCTCTTTGTGTTATGGGTTGAATTGTGTTCTCCCTCCATCTCCCATATGTTGAAGTTCTAAACCCTAGTACCTCAGATGTGACTGTGTTTGTAGATAGGATCTTTACAAGGGTAATTAAGTTAAAACAAGGTCTTTGGGGTGGGCCTTAATTCAATATGATGGTGTTGTTGTAAGAAGAAGAGATTAGGACACAGACACAGAGGGGAAACCATGTTAGGACATAGGGAGAAGATGGCCACCTATAAGCCAAAAAGGGAGGCCCCAGAAAAAACCAACCTTGGCAACAGAACTATGTACAATTAACTGAATTATTAAAAATTGATGTGAAACTTTTAACCTTCAGAACTATGAGAAAATAAATTTCTTTTGTTTAAGCCTCCCAGTTGTTGGTATTTTGTGTTGGCATCCCTAGCAAACTAGTACACTTTATAATGAAGAACAACCTTTACTAACAAGTTCCAACAATGACTTGGGACATCTTTAGTTGACCTAGAAAGCAAATAATTTTGGTTTCAGCTCAAAAAATGATTAAAATATGTTGAATAAAAATATATCCTGTCTTCCTTCCTGCCCCATCTCTCAGGAGTAAAGATAGAGTGGGTTCAGATGGGATGAAGGTCCTGGGTAAAAATGGGTACAAAATCAGAAATGTCTACTGGGCAATTTATTTGTATAATAAGTGTGAATTTAAGATTACAAACACAGATAGGAAAGAAATGTCACTTTTCTTTATTCCCTTCAAATCAAATCAAATCAAATCAAATCAAATCAAATGAGTCAAATATGACACTGAGCTGTTATCCTGCCAAGTTGGTAGAAAACCCATGCCAGTCATTAATGGGCCAATAACTAAGGATTTTGTGATGGTGATAGCATTTTGTAGGGCTCCAGAGCTTCAGGAAGACATTCTAGTCAGCACTCTTGCTCTCTTCCAAGTGGGCATGGGCTCTGGGAGTCCAGCAGCCCTATAGCTACTAAAACATGGGAATCTCTGTAAGGGCTGAGAACACAGAGCCCAGGATCTGACTTCTTTAGATGAATCACGCAGTCACTCCATGAAGGTCTGCTACCATCTTGAAGCACGGCCACAGAGAGGACTGATCCCTTCTCAGTGTTAGTATACTTTCTTTTGCCTCCTGTCCTTCCAGGCATGGCACATAATGTTCTCAATGAGCCTATCCCAGAAGCCACAAACTGGGCTCTGCAACTGGATGCATTTCACAAACACGTTTTGGTTGGCTCACACAGAACTTAGCTCTTGTATTTAAAACCTACCTCAAGGAAGCAGCTAGATGAATGGACAGCTGAGCATCCCGCATTTTCTGGTGGGCACCAGTTGGCTGGTTGGTGCTGGGTAGCCACTGCATCCCAGGGACTGGGCCTGCTAGCTGCTTCCTTCCTTTTTTTATGGGCCACCCTTGTAGGTCTTTGAATTGACCACCTGGAGTAGGTTTTCACAAAGGTGGAAAGAGAGGTGGTCTTCAGTTAACCTCATTCAACTCTGGGACATAAATTCATCCCAGGCAAGAAGTATGTGGACTTGATGACTTGCTTGCAATGTAGTCTTGATAAAAATACTGGGAGAGCAAAACATGAACTTTATTCTCCAGAATTTATTTTGTCACACAATATTTCATAAATAAGATAGCAAAATAGAATAATTTAACATTTCCTTGTCAAAAGCTGTTATAATGCCATTGTTTCAAACTAGTTGTACTTTTTCTGGCTTCTGCTAGTCCAACTTACTAGCAAGGAGAATGAAGGTTGTCTTGGATCTAGGAAGAATTCTGACATGGGTGTGGGGAAAAATGTATCAATGGTAGGCTATTCATAAGTCTCGATATTTCTTGAATTCTAAAGATGATGTATAGGTTTAGGTTGCCTGTTCATCTGTGGACTTAGTTGTTGTTATGAACAATAAATAAAAAAGTCAGAGTGAAGACTAATCCTGAATAATAACAGCAATGGCTGCCATCATCGAGCATCTGCTTCTCTAGGTAAGATTAGCATGTCCGCGTATAATTCTGGTGACTACTATTCAGGAGCAGAATGGCAACACCAGGATTTTGGTATTTATTCCACCTATCAGGCCTGCTCTTTTATTTTATTAAAAATTTTAATGGACTTTTTGAAGAGCTTAGTAGTAGTTTTTATAGTAGTTTTGCTCCATTGTCTTCATATCAAAATTCAGCCAGAAGTACAGAGATTTCTCACATTCCCCTTGTCCTGTTTATATATAGCATCTTCCATTATCAACATCCCCACAATGTGGTGTATTAGTTACAATTGATGAACTTATATTGGCACATCATCACCCAAAGTCCAGAGTTTACATTAGGGTTCACTCTTGGAATTGTACATTTTATGGCTTTGGACAAATATATAATGACATGTATCCATCATTATAGTATTACACAGAATAGTGTCATGGTCTAAAAAATCCTCTGTGCCCTGCCTATTCATCCCTCCCTCTATACTAACCTCCTTTACTGTCTCTACTTTTTTTTTGCATTTTCTGGAGTGTCATATAGTTGGAACAATACAGTCTGCCATTTTATTTTAAAAGTAACATACAGACACCATCAGGTTTTTTAAGTTAAATTATAGTTGACATATATTATTATATAAGTTCCAGGTGTGCAACTTAAATATTAGTTGGTAATAAAAAGAACAAAATCTTGCCATTTGTGACAGCATAGATAAACCTAGAAGGTATTATGCTAAGTTATTTAAATCAGAGAAAATATATTGTATAGTTTCATTTATATGTAGAATCTAAAAATAAATGAACAAACAAAACAAAACAGAAACAGAGCTATAGATGCAGAGAAAAAACTGATGGCTGCCAGCAGGAAGTGGTTGGGGGGATGGCTGAAAAAAGTGAAGGGGAATAAGAGGTATGAACTTCCAGTTATAAAATAAACAAGTCACAAAGATGTAATGTACAACATGGGAACATAGTCAATAATATTGTAATTGCTTTGTTTGATGATAGATGGTTGCTAGATTTATTATGGTGATCATATCATAAGGTATGTAAATGTCAAATCAGTGTGTTTTTAATTTGTCCTTATAATATGCTTGTTCCATTTGAGAGAAGGTGAAGGATTCAACCTGAAGTTCCACTGTCTGTCATCCTCAAGACTCTCTAAGTATAATGATTGAGCAGGGAAAGTCTTGTTAAAAACAATATTTCCTAAGGAAGGAGGTATCAGGTCTTAAGAGATAATATTAGGCCCTAGGGAAAAACTAATGGGAGAATGGTCCAGATAAAGGGCTGGGAATTGCTCTTTGGAACCTCATGGCCAGGTTACTGCCTTCTTCTTTCTCTGTATTGCACCTACCTGATTTCCTGAATACCCAGCACCCTAAGAAAACTTCACTGGGGATCCCTGAAATTAGATTGGACTAACAGAGTGGGAAATGTAAATGACTAACATACATAAAAATATACCAAACACACCAGAAGCATAAAAGTCTGAAAGATGAAAATAAACTCAAAGAGTAGGAAGAAATAGATGCTGGACACCCAAACTGACAAATACCCAAAGCCATGTGTAAATATCTCTAATGATGGGTGGGGAACCAGCCCTAAAACCATAAAACAAGAAAACAGACATGGTTGTCTCTCACTATTTTCATCATCTCTGGAAGCTGAGAAGTCAAGATGAAGTTAAAACCATTTTAAGAATAGGCACTAGAGGATACTGGTACAGTTAGGTGGAAGGTACATTCACCTCCTCCCACGTCCAAACTGTAATTACAACTAAAATGTAGAGAAATCAACCTAAATCAACTGAAGACTACCTGAACAGAAGTCTTATAACCAAAGATTTACAGAAGCCACACTGAGAATGGTAGGAAGGGCAGAAACCCAGAAAGGGCTGGCCCCATTCCCACAAGCAGTGGCTGAGATTCTGGAGGAATATCTCAGCTGCAAAGTTGCCCTTGAGGAGCATGGGGTCTCAACCCCACACCAGGTTCCCCAGCCCAGAGCACCACAGCTGAGAAGAGGTACCCACATATTATCTGGCACTGAAAATCAGCAGGAATTATGTCTGCCAGGGAGAGACAGACTCTGCTACAGACACAGGTGTCCTCTAAAAGTGCCAACATACAAAGTCTTGTTTGCAGCAACTCATCTTGGACTCTGGCAGAGAGAAAGCAAAGCAAACTAGAATTGTATGAGGAGAGACTGGGGTTTGTGGCTACTGAAGGGACAGCTGCCAGGGTCCCAGTGCTGAGCCCCTTTCCACTTTGGAGATGCCATTGTTCTTGGGAAGAGCACTCCCCTCCTAAAGTATAAGCCTGGGCAAAAGCAATAGTGTTACCCTCTGGACTACTTCCCACTCCACCCTGTGCAGCTTGAGCCCTCTTGAACAGTCAGCTGCCTGGGTTGGGGTGTAGAGACCTGGGTAGACTCAGGGGTTGTCAGGGACTAAGTTGTGTGGCTTTGTGGGGGCCATTCCTCCCACTCTCCCATGAACCTGACTGGTGCTGCCCCTCACAGGAGACCTGATAGCTCCTCCATCTGTATTCCCAGTGCTCCCACCATCCCAACTTCTGGTAGCTCCACCATGCTGAGTTTGGGTTCCCCATGAGGTCTGGGAAGAACCTGAGACAAACTGAGTTGTGTGGCTCTGGGGAAGAAGTTACTCTTATTACTTTCCACTCAGCTTAAAGGTGCCTCCTCCTCATGGGAGATCCACTATCCCTACCCGCTCAACTCCTGGTGACACTGGTTTGCTGAGCTCAGGCTCTCATCAGAATTTGGAGCAGACTGAATTATGCAGCTCTAGGATGGGGAAAATTTTTCCTTGCCCGACTGGTCCAGAACCTTCCATCACAGGCCAAATCTTAGTCATTTTTGGTCTGATAAACTGTGCTGGCCCCATCATTATGACTCCCTGAAACCCCACATCACCCCAAAGGTCTGAAAGCACCTGGTAAGGGGCAGCTAAGCTTTGTATACACTGAGAATTTTTATGAGTGGCCTCAAACCCAGCAGTGGCTCCAAGTTTGAACCTGTATCAATCTGGTGAATACCAGTCTCCCCACCTACATGCACCCATGCCCAGCAGAGGCAGCCACAGACTGTTATTTGTAGCTATAAACAGTTTGCTGAGGTCACTCACAGACAACATCTTACATTGCCCTGCACCAGAATTCCTCTCAAAAAGCCCAGTATGAACATACCCAGTGACCAGCTTTAGACAACATCAGAGCAGTATCCAATAAGCTTTACGAGCAACACATTCAAAGGGAGATCTCAGAGAGTGCCAGTCCTTGCTGGGGTGAATTTCGCTTCATGTGGTCAGCACTTGGACAGCAACTCACACACTGTAATCAGGATTGATCCTAAATCAGCCAGATCCTAAGTCAATCCCATGCACAAATATGCCAATATTGACCAAGACTCAACTACAACCAGGAGATCCCATATAAACAATGCAAAGGACGTTTCTGGAAAGCCCAGCTTGGGTAATCAAGAAGACTATGCCACAGGACACCTATTACATGAGGCCATTTTACCAAGACTGGGATCCATAGCAGTAGAAACAAACACAAAGGTGCAGCCAAAATGAGGAGACAAAGAAACATGTTTACAGTGAAAAAAAAATAGGAGGAATCTTCAGAAAAATGGTTAAATGAAATGGAGACAAGCGATTTGTTAGATATAGAATTTTTAAAAATGGCTATAAGGATGCTCTTGGAATGTAGTGAGAACTACATAAAAAAGACAGAAGACCATAAAAATGGACTACTCAGAAATGAGCACAATACCTGACATCAAGAATACACACACCAGTCAGAATGGCCATCATAAACAAAGCAACAAACAACAAGTGTTGGAGAGGATGTGGAGAAAGGGGGTCCCTAGTGCACTGTTGGTGGGACTGCAGACTGGTACAACCATTATGGAAAGCAGTTTGGAACTTCCTCAGAAAACTAAAAATGGATCTGCCTTTTGACCCAGCAATTCCATTGCTGGGACTCTATCCTAAGAACACTAAAACACCAATACAAAAGAACCTTTGCACCCCGATGTTCATAGCAGCACAATTTACAATAGTTAGGTGCTGGAAGCAACCTAGATGCCCATCAGTAAATGAATGGATCAAAAAACTGTGGTACATTTACACAATGGAATTCTATGCAGCAGAAAGAAAGAAGGAGCTCATACCCTTTGCCACAGCATGGATGGAGCTGGAAAGCATTATGCTAAGTGAAACAAGCCAGGCAGTGAAAGACAAATGCCACATGATATCACCTTTAACAGGAACCTAAACAACAAAACAAAACAAAACAAAAAACTAGCAAAATATAACCAAAGACACTGAAATAGGGGATAGTCTGACAGGGGCCAGAGGGGAGAGAAGAGGGAATTTCAGGGGGGAATGGGTAGGGATTACAGGAACAAATTTGGAGGACACATGGACAAAAACTAGGGGTGGGGGGTAATGGGGGGAAGGGGGGAGGGTTGGGTGGAGGGGCTGGAACGGGAGTAGGGGGGAGAAAACTGTACTTGAACAATGATTGAAATTAAAAAAAAAAGAATACACTAGAAGGAATAAACAGTAGGTTGGATATGGCAGAGGATTGAATCAGCAATTTGGAAGACAAGGTAGAAAAAAACCCACACAATCAGAGTGGTAAAAAGAAAAAAGAATTAGAAGCAATAAAGATAGTTTAAGGGACCTTTGGAACAACAGGAAGTGTAAAAACATCCACATCATAGGGGTACCAGAAGGAAAAGAGAGAGAGAACAAGGGATCAAGAACTTATTTAAAGAAATAATGATTGAAAACTTCCCTAACCTGGTGAAGGAGAAAGACACTCAAGTTCAGGAAGTGCAGAGGGTCTCAAACAAGATGAACCTCTCAAGGCCCACACCAAGACACATCATAATTAAAATGGTAAATGTAAAAGACAAATAAAGAATCTTAAAAGCAGCAAGAGAAAGGCAGTTACCTATGAGGTGGGAGCTCTCAAAGGACTGTCAGATGATTTCTCAACAGAAACTTTTCAGTCCAGAAAGACTTGAACTATACAAAGTGCTGAAAAGCAAGGACCTGCAACCAAGACTACTTTACCAAGCAAGGCTATCACTTAAAAGTGAAGGAGACATAATGAACTTCCCAGAGTAGGAAAAGCTAAAGGAGTTTATTACCACCAAATCAGCATTACAAAAATTGTTAGAAGTTCTTGAGATCCAAGATGGCTGTGGAGTAGGTCGATATACACTCTCCTACTCCGGGTGCCAAACCAGATTTACAACTAAAATACACAGCAATCAACCCGAATAACCAGCTGAAGGACAGATGAACAGGAGGGTTATATCCAAGAATTTATAGAAGAAACTACACAGAGAATGGTAAGGATAGAGACATGGAGAAGGCTTGTCCCTGCACCCAGGTGTGGTGGCTGAAAAGCTGAAGGTGTATCTAGGCAGACAAAGTCCCCCCTTAGGATCATGAGGTATCAACCCCATGCTAGGATCCTCAAACCACAGCATCAGGGAAGGGAAGAGGAGCCTGCATAGCATCTGGCAGCAAAAATCAGTAGGGACTCTGCCTTCTGAAAAGAGGAATGTGTCTGCTAGTATTCCAGGTGCTTTTCTAAAGGGCCCATGCACAGTGCTCATTCTTGGGCACCCACCCAGGGCTCAGGTAGAGGGAAGGGATCTCTGGGCATTCAAAATCCCTTAAGTGGGTGAAGTGGCTCCAGAGAGAGAGCTGGATGGTTGGCTACTGGTGTCTCAGTCCTGAAGCAACATCCCACACCACTCTCAGGCACCATAGGGTTGGGCAGTCCTATTCTTATAGCACTAGCTGGTGAAAGTGCACAGACCTGATCCTCCAAATACTGGCAACACCACCCTGCAAATTTCAAGTCCAGAAAAGGACTGTTGGTTGCACCCAACAGGGACCTGAAGTGAACTTTTTATGGAGAATCTATAGGCAGACAGATGATCACTGAATGGAGTGGCTTTGGAACAGGGGTCAATTTTTCACTGCCTCCCAACAGAAGACTCTCTTTTCAGGATATCTGACAGCATGCAGCTGCAGAGTAGGGAGGGGCATGCAGTCTGCTTCACTTCCACCAGCCTGCACCACCTCCATTAGATGGCTGCTTTGATTTTGATTCCCAAATCTCAATGACCCCATTCTGCTAAGCTCTGGTCTGTGAGAAGAAAGGAGCACAGCTCAGAGCTGGGACCTTTTGTGTCACCCCCTTGGAGCCTCCCCTCAAGTTCTCTAGTGGCATTCTGTAGAACTATAGGGAGGCCAGCTGCTTGTTCCCCACCCTAGGGCTGGTGTCATCCCCAGTAGAGGGCTGCCTTGATTTGTTCCTCAAAGTCCCACAGGTTTTTTCCTGCTAAGCACAGTTCCACTGAGGGAAAGAGAGCAAGGAGCACATCTTGGAACTGGGACCTTTGGAAATGTGGCTCTGTCAGGGCCTCTGATGGCATGGCTGTGGAGCTAGGGGGAAGCATACAGCTTACTCCCTTCATGCAGGCCAGTGCCACCCCCAAGGAAAGATTACCTTGATATGTTTTTATAAGCCCTACTGGTCCCATTCTGCTGGGTTCAGTTTTGCAGCAGGAAGGCAGCTTTACTCAGAGCTGGTACATTCAGAGTGCATGTACCTCAAAGGCTCCAGTATGGGGGGTTCAAGCATGGCTACAGAGCTAAGGAAGAGTGCAGCTTGGTCCCCTTCTGCATCCCAGCCAGTGCCACCCCAACACAAGATTTCCTTGATTGGTTTGCCCAATTCCCAGTGACCCTGCCCCATTCTGTCCTGTCAAACTTTCTCCTGTGTTGGGGACTGCTTTGCCTGGTCTCAGGAAGCTGTAACACCCCATGACTTAGGCTGAGTGAAAGACCTCCAGACCAGGAGCCACTGAAGGAGACAAAATTTATTTCCCTGGCATGATCGGCAGTCAATGACGGGTTACAGTTCTCTAAGAAAGAGGATGAATCTAAGACAGATGCGATCACGTGGGATGCCCTGAGAAAAGGGGCTGTGGAAATGAAGGGGTGATCGACATCAATCCCTGCCCCCTTGGCTTTGTCAAAGCCTGAGTCTTTGCTCTTGGATGTGAGAAATCCAAGTCTCCTGGTTGCCTTTGTCTTCTCAGGCCTGCAGGGGTGAAACAGCCCAGACCAGAAATGGCAGACCCCCGGGGTAATCAGGCCTGGGGCATAGAATATGCAAGATCCTGTGAGATCTGTTTGCTGGAGGATGTTATGACCTTGGAATTTAAAAGCACAGGCAGGAAACTTTTGGAACCTGTACCTTTTTCATATGTTTAAAACTCCAAACCTTGCCCAGAATCTCAGCAGGTGTTCTGTCCCTACCTTTGTAAGTTGTTTACATCTTTTAATCTTTTCTGCCAGACTGTGAATCTACAAACTAAGTCTGTTTTCTCAATAAAAATCTGCTTGGGTATGGACACGGGGTGGGCTCCCCACGTGAGGAGTGGCCCTTCTGTCCCTATTCCCCCACAGGACCTGGTTGTCTCGTTTTTAGCATGTGTCGATGAACATCCACAGCCGAGGTGGACACTGCAGGACGGTATCCTCCACACTCCTGCAGTGGGAATAGCTGACTGTACCCAAATTGAACCTTGGAATTTAACCTGTGCTCCTCTTGGGTGAGCTAGAGTTGAAGACTCTATCAAAGACTGAATGGTATGACTCTGGAGTAGGGGCCCCATTCTTCTTATTGAATGCCTGATCACATTACATCCAAGCAGGCGAGCCACTAGCCCCATCCTCCCGAGCTGGTTGCCCCTCTGTACTGAACTTGCACACTGTGGAAAGGTTAGTGAACCTGGCCAACGTGGGTTCACTCTATAGCTTTTTTTTCATAAGATATGCTAGAAGAGGCCCAGGAAACCTAGAGGAGAAAGGCAGAATAGCGGACATGTGGACATCAGCCTCAGGAAGCCTTGGACTTCTATTGATCTGCAGCCAGCTTGGAGCTCCAGAAAACCAGTCCTGGAACACAGTCTGGCCTCTTCCTCACACACACAGGCCCAGTACATAGAACCACAAACAGTGAATAGCGTTGTAGTCCCAGATGGGTATTTTAAGGCCAGGTACATACAACATCTGACATCAATCTGCACCAGAACCTTGGCCAGGGGGACCCCAAACTAATACACACAAATGGTGGAATTCGGACCATACCAGAGCTCAACCGAGCTGGTCACACAAATGGCACAGACAAAAGAGATTCTAGCCGACACCAGACCCTTCCAGGAACAACTCTTTGAGGGGCAGCCACTGAACTATGACTCATACATGGAGAAAAAAATCTACCCCTGCAGCCAGCCAGTCTGAAGGTGAACTCTATCTACAAATGGACCAATAAAATTCAAGTCTCAACTACAACAGGAGAGGGCACATAATCCAATCAAAAGTCATTTATGGTGGTGAGAAGGGCTGCGGTGGTGGGGAGGGGTTGGGGGAAGGCAGAAAACTGTACTTGAACAACAATAAAAATGTCATTTATGGTACACCTAGCTCAGGTGATCTAGAAGACTGTGCCACTGAACCCACAGGACCCATATCAGAAAGCCCTTATAACAAAGTTAGAAGTCATAGAAGATCTACCTAATACACAGAAACAAACACAAAAAGGCAGAAAAAAGGGGAACATAAAGATATATGCCCCAAATGAAAGAACAAGAGTACTCTTCAGAAAAAGAATTAAATGATGTAAAAGCACCCAAAATATCAGATGCAGAGTTTAAAACTGTGGTTAGAAGGATGCATAGGGCATTAGGGAAATAATAGATTATCTTGGGGGGAACTTAAACAAAGAGAAAATAAAGATTGAAAGTAACATAGAAACTATAGAAAAGAACCTGTCAGAAATTTTTAAAAAAACACACACACTAGAAAAATCAGCACCAGATTACATGAAGCAAAGGATCAAATTTATGAATTACAAGACAAGAAACAGTAAGTAACCAAACAGAATCAAGAAGAAAAAAGGATTAAAGGAAACAAGGAAAGTTTAGGAAACTTCTGAGAAAACATCAAGCATAACAACATCTGCATCATAAAGGTAACAGAAAGAGAAGAGACTGAGCAAGGAATAGGGAAATTTTTTGAAGAAATAATGGCAGAAAACTTCCTTAATTTGGTAATAGAAAAAGTAAGTTACATAAGTTCAAGAAGCACAGAGAGTCCCAATCAAGAATAACCCAAAGAGACCACAACAAGATACATCATAATCAAAATGACAAAAATTAAAGGCAAAGAGAGAATTTTAAAGACAGCAAGAGAAGCAGTTAGTTAACTACAAGAGAATTCCCATAAGGCTGTCAGCAGATTTGTCAACAGAAACACTTCAAACCAGAAGGGTATGGTGTGAAGTATTCAAAGTGAGGAAAAGCAAGAGCCTGCAACAAAGACTGTTCTATTCAGTAAGGCTATCATTTAAAATTGAAGGCAAAATAAAATACTCCCAAAACCAAAAAGAAAAAAAAAGGAAAAGAAAAAAAGAAAAAAAAGGCTAAAGGAGTTCAACAGCAACAAACAAACATTGCGACAGATGTTAAAGGGACTGCTTTAAGAAGAAGAAAGAGAGGGAGAGAGAAACATGGGTATCAAGAATAAAGTGACAATAAATAAATACCAATCAGTAATAATTTTAAATGCAAATGGATAAAATGCTCCAATCAAAAGCTGAATAGAAAAAAAAAACATGACCTGTATACACATACTATCTACAAGACACCCACCTCAGAATGAAATATACACACAGACTGAAAGTGAAGGGATGAAAAAAAAATTCCATGAAGATGGAGAGAAAAAAAAAGAAGCTGGGGTAGCAATCCTTATATCTGACAAAATATACTTAAAAACAAAGCCCATAACAAGAGACAAAGAAAGACACTACATAATACTAAAGGGGTCAATCCAACAAGAAAATATAACTCTTGTAAACATATATGCACCAAACATAAGAACACCTAAGTATATAAAGAAAATCTTGGTGGACATGAAAAGAAAAATGTCATAATAGAGGATATTAACATCCCACTGTCATCAACAGATAGATCTTCTAGACAAAAAAAAAAAATCATTACAAAGTAATGTTAACCTTAAAGAGCACACTGGATCAAATTGATTTCATTAATATTTACTGAACATTTCATCTCAAAGGAGCAGGCTATGCATTTTTCTCAAGTACACATGAAACATTCTCAAAGATAGAACATATATTAGAATACAAAATAAGCCTGAACAAATTAAAGAAGATTGAAGTCATATCAAGTATCTTTTCATATCACAATGATATGAAACTGGAAATTAACTATAATAAAAAAACTGGAAAACATTCAAAACATAAAGGCTAAATAGCATGTTATTGAACAATGAATTCTTGAACAGTAAGATCAAAGAAGAAATAAAAAATTTCCTGGAAACAAGTGAAAATGAACACACAACAACCCAAAATATGGGACACAGTGAAAGTATTCCTGAGGGGGAAGTTCACAGTATTACAGGCTTACCCCAAGAAGCAAGAAACCTCTCAAAAAACAAATGACCCTATACTTAAAAGAACTAGAAGAAACAACAAACAAATCCCAAAGTAGGTATAAGGAAGGAAATAAAAAAGATCAGAGGGGAAATAAATGATATAGAGACTAAGAAAACAATACAAAAGATCAATAAAACCAAGAGCTGTTTCTTTGAAAAGATAAATAAGATTGAGAAACTTTTCATGAGACTCATCAAGAAAAAAAGAGAGAGAACCAAAATAAATAACATCAGATTGAAAAAGGAGAACTAACAATTGATATCAGAAAAATACAAAAGATTGTAAAGAAATACTATGAATATGCCAAATAATTTGACAACGTGGGTGAAATGGATAAATTCCTGGAAATATACAGTCTTCCAAAACTAAATCAGGAAGAATCAGAAAGCCTGAATAAATGGATCACAACTAATCAAATTGAAGCAGTAATCAAAAACCTCCCAGAAAACAAACAACTGTGACAGAATGTTTCAACAGGCAAATTTAACCAAACATTCAAAGATCAAACACCAGTCCTAAAACTAGTCCAAAAAATTCAAGAGGAGATAATACTCCCAAGATTCTTTTACAAGGCCAGCATTATTCTAATTCTAAAACCAGATAAAAACATTATAAAGAAAGAAAATTATAGGCCAATATCATTGATGAATATAGATGCTAAAATCCTAAAAAATATTAGCAAACTGGATCCAATAACACATTAAGAAGATCATACACCATGATAAAGTGGGTTTATTCTGGGCATGCAAGATTGGTACACTATCTGCAAATCAATAAATGTGATATATCACATAAGCAAAAGAAGAATAAAAATCACATGATCATATCAAGAAATGCAGAAAAAGCATTTGATAAAATTGAGAACACATTTGTGACAAAAGCTCTTGGCAAAGTGGGAATAGAGGAAACATGCTTCAATATAATAGAGGCCATATATGACAAACCCACAGCCAATGTCATACTCAATGGGAAAAAACTAAAAGTGCCTCCCTTAAGATTAGGATTAGGATAGGGATAACCACTATCAGCATTCTTATTGAACATAGTACTGAAAGTCTTAGTCATAGTAATCAAATAAGAAAAAGAAATAAAAAGCATCTAAATTAGAAATGAAACATCCAAATTAGAATTAAAACTGCAATTATTTGCAGATGACATGATACTGTATATAGAGAACCATAAAGAACCTACTACAACTGATAAATGAATTCAGTAAAATAGCTGGATACAAAATGAATATCCAGAAATCAGTTGAATTTTTATACACCAACAATAAAGCATCAGAAAAGGAATTCAAAAACAATCCCATTTAGAGTTGCATCAAACAATAAATACCATATGATCTCATCTTTACTGGAACATAATCAACAAAAGAAAAAAGCAAACAAAATATAACCAAAATCAATGAAATTAAGAACAATCTAATAATAGCCAGAGGTGGTGAGGGAGGGGTAGTGGGGAGAACGGTTTTCAGGAACATGGACAAAACCAAAGGGGAATGTGAAAGCAAGGGAGGGAGGTGGGTTTGGAAGGAGATGGGGGAGTGATGGGGAGAAAATACAGACAATTGTAATTGAACAACAATAAAATAATTTAAATTAAGAAACAGTAAATTACCTAGGGATAAAATTATGAAAACTGTAAAAGACTTGTACTCACAAAATTATAAGTAACTGAAAAAAGAAATTGAAGAAGATACAAATAAGTGCAATCATATACCATGCTTATGAAAAGGACAGACTAACATCATTAAAATGGACAGTCAGCCAAGATAGAGGGATAGGTAAACACAGATTCCCTTCTTATACAACCACAGCAAAGATTACTGGACTACAAAAACAAATGCCATCCAGAATTGTCAGAAAATCTAGCTGTATGGAAGTCCAACAACCAAGGAATTAAAGAAGTCACATTCATCCAGATAGATAGGAGGGGCAGAGAGGCAAAAACATGTGGAAAGGCATGGAGAGACACAGAGATGTGAAACAGGCAGTCTTACACCCATGTGTGGTCGATAAATATCAGAAGGGATTCCTTGGGAGGGAGGGGGATCTCATCTCCACACCACACTACCCACCACAGGGTTCCAGCACCAGGAAGTTAAGTCCCTGTAACTTCTGGCTGTAAAAATCAGTGGGATTGGGACCAACAAAGAAACTTCAGGATTCCCAGGAGTCTCCAATTAAAGGACCCACAATGGACCTAGGACTTACACAGACTCACTCCCTCTGGGGTTCAGTACCAGAGAAACTGCTGGAAGGGTACCAGGGGCATACAGGGAGAAATTGAAGTGTCTGGCATAATGGCCACTGCTGGAGACAGTTTACTGCAGAAAAAACTCCAGAGTCCAGGCAGCAGCATTGTTCCCTCTCTGAGCTCTTGCCCACACAGAGCCATAGAGTGGTGACAAAGATTGCCTTGACCTGACAGTTACATAATACTCTGCCCCATCCAACTTATGGGTGTGCCTTTCTGCAATAGGCTAAGCTACTAAGACAGGGAGTCAGAGGAGTCCTATCTAATACACAGAAATAAACATAGGGAGGGTGTGAAAATGAGGAGATAAAAAAGGAGAGAACAGAAAAAATTCCTGAAAAAGTACTAAACGAAATGGAAATAAGCATTTAAACTATCAAATGCATAGTTTAAAACATTCATTACTAGGATGCTCCAGGAACTCACTGGGTACTTCAACAACATAAAAAGACCCAGGCAGAAATGAAAGTTACACTAAGTAAAATAAAGTAAAAATACAGGGAAACAACAGTGGACTGGATGAAGCCAAGAATCAAATCAATGATTTGGAACAAGAGTAAACAAAATATTCCATCATAACGGCAAGAAGAAAAAAGAATCCCCCCAAAATGAGAAGAGTCTAAGGAGCCCCTGGGACATCTCCAAATGTACTAACATTTGAATCATAGGGATGCCAGAAACAGAGGAGTAAGAGCAAGCAATTGAAAACTTATTGGAAAAAATAATGAAAAAAAGTCCCTAATTTGGAAAAGGAAATAGACATACAAGTCCAGGGAGCACAGAGAATCCTAAACAAGATGGACACAAGGAGGACCACACCAAGACACATCACAATTAAAATGCCAAAGGTTAAAGATAAAGAGAGACTCTTAAAAGCAGCAAGAGAAAAGCAGATAGTTACCTACAAAAGAGTTCCCATAAGGCTATCAGATGATTTCTCCAAAGAAACTTTGCAGGCTGAAAGGGGTTGTCAAGAGGTAAAAACCAGATCCAGAAATACATTAAAAAGATCACACACCATGATGAAGTGGGATTCATCACAAGGATGCAAGAATGGTACAAAATACACAAACCAATAAGTATAATACACCACATAAACAATACAAAAGACGCAAACCACATGCTCAAATCAATAGATGCAGAAAGAGCATTTGATAAGGTACACCACCCATTTATGATAAAAACACTGAGTAAAGTGGAAATAGAGGCCATATACCTAAACATAACAAAGGCAATATATGAGAAACCTACAACTAGGATCATACTCAATGGGCAAAAACTAAAAGCTTTCTTCCTAAGATCAGGCACAAGACAAGGTGTCAACTTTCACCACTTCTATTCAACATAGTATTGGAAGTCCTACCCACAGCAATCAGATAAGAAAAATAAATAAAAGGCATCCAAATTGGGGTTCTGGCCAAGATGGAGGCACAGGTAGAAACCCTTCACATAACCAAAAGGAGGATAACAACAAATCTAAAACCAAAAGCGCCAGAAAATTAAACTGCATGGAACTCTGACAACCAAGGAATTAAAGAAAAAATCAACCAGAATAACCTGACCAGTAAGGCAGCAGACCATGCAGGCTGACTCAGTAAAACTGTGATGAGGTGCAGGGCCAGGCAGGTGGGGCAGCTGAAGGTGAAACTGAGACTCAGAGTTGACTGTGGAATATAGTGATTGCTGCAGTGAGAGAAACTTCCAGTCTCACATGAGAGTCCATTGTAAAGTGCACTAGAGATGAGCAGGCAAGTTGAACTGTTCCTTCTTTGGCCCCTCCCCACCAGGAAGCACAGCAAAGAGGGTTGCCCTACCTGGGTGAATGCCTAAGACCTGGCCTCCTTTTAACTTAGCAGGTGTGTCAAGACAAAGAAATATGGTCCAAATGAAGGAACAGAGCAAAACTCTACAAGAGAGCTAAGCAATGAGGAGATAGCCAACCTATCTGATGGAGAGTTCAAAGCCCTGGTAATCAAAATGTTCACAGAACTGATAGAGCTTGGTCAAAAAATGAAAGAAAAAAAAAAAGAAGGATACTGGAAGTGAAATAAAGCAAAATATTCAGGGAACCAACAGTGACAAGAAGGAAACCAGGACTCAAAGCAATGATTTGGAATAAAAGAAAGAAATAACATCCAACCAGAACAGAATGAAGGAACAAGAATTTAAAAAAATGAAGAAAGGCTTAAGAACCTCTGGACAACTTGAAACATTACAATATCTGAATTATAGGGGTGCCAGAAGGAGAAAAACAACAGCAAAAATTAAAAATTTGTTTGAACAAATAATGAAGGAAAAGTTCCTCAATCTGGTGAAGAAAATAGATTCCCAGGAAGGCAAGAGAGTCCCAAAGAAGTTGGATCCAAAGAGGAACACACTAAGGCAAATCATCATTGAGTTACCCAAGATTAAAGGTAAGGAGAGAATCTTAAAAGCAGCAAGAGGAAAGGAAAGAGTTACCTACAAAGGAGTGCCCATCAGACTATCAGCTGATTTCTCAAAAGAAACCTTACAGGCAAGAAGAGGCTGGAAAAAAGTATTCCAAGTCATGAAAGGTAAGGACCTGCATCCAAGATTACTCTATCCAGAAAAACTTTCATTTAGAATGGAAGGGCAGATATAGTGCTTCCCAGATACAGTCAAGTCAAAGGAGTTCATCATCACCAAACCATTATTATATGAAAAGATAAAGGGACTTATCTAAGAAAAAGAAGATAAAAAATCTGAACAGTAAAATGACAACAAACTCACAACTATCAACAAATGAACCTAAAAGAAAAGAAAAACAATGAAAACAAAAATTAAGCAAACAACCAGGACAGGAATAGAATCAGAGAAATGAACATTACATGGAGACATTTCAGTGGTGAGGGGAAAGGGAGGAATAGGGGCAAAAGGTACAGGGAAGAAGAAGCGTAACTAATAGGCATAAAATAGACAGGGAAAGATAAAAAATGGTATAGGAGAGAGGACTCAAAGACCTTGTATGTATGACCCATGGACATAAACTAAGGCAAGAGGGTAGGAATGCTGCAGGGTTGGAGGGGCAGGGAAGAGGGGGGAAATGGAGGGAAAATTGGGGGAAATTGTAATAAAATAATCAATAAAAATACTTTTTAAAAGCAGAATAAAAATACCTCATAAAAATAAAATAAATAAAAGGCATCCAAATTGGAAAGGAGGAAGTAAAGCTGTCACTGATTGCAGATGACATGATAGTGTACATGGACAACCCTATAGACTCCACCAAAAATCTATTGAACATAATAAATGAATTTGGCAAAATGGCTGGATACAAAGTCAACATTCAGAAATTGAAGGCATGTTTTTAATGCCAACAATGAAATATCAGAAGCAGAAGTTAGGGAAAAAATCCCATTTAGTATAGCAACAAGAAAAATAAAATACTTAGAAATAAACTTAACCAAAGAGGAAAAAGAACTGTACTCAGAAAACTACACAACATTGAATAAACAAACTAAGGAAGACACAAGCAAATGGAAACATATACCATGACTATGGATTGGAAGAATTAACATCATTAAAATGTCCATACACCCAAAATGATCTATAGATTCAAAACAATCTCAATCAAAATACCAATGACATATTTCACAGAACATTTCAAATATTTATATGGAACTGCAAATGACCCAAATAGCCACAGCAATTTTGAGAAAGAAGAACAAAGTAGGGAGGATCACAATACCTGATATCAAACTATATTACAAGACCATGGTAATCAAAACGGTCTGGTATGCCGGTACTTATGACGGCTTAAGAACAGACACATAGACCAATGAAACAGAATAGAGAGCCCAGAAACAAACCCATGTCAATACAGTAAGTTAGTATTTGACAGAGGGAGCAGGAACATAAAATGGAGTAAAAATCACTTCCTCAATAAATGTGTTGGGAGAGCTGGAAAAGAATGTGCAAAAACAGAAATCCGATCAACAACTTACACCATACACAAAAATAAACTCAAGATGGATAAAATACTTAAGTTGAGACACCATAAAAGTCCTGGAGGCAAACATAAGCAGGTAAATTTTAGATATCCCAAGCAGCAATATTTTCATTGATACATCTCCTAGGGCAAGGGATATAAAGGAAAGATTAAACAAATGGGACTACATCAAACTAAAAAGCTTCTACATGACTAAAGAAAACATTAAAAAATGGAAAGGGTACCAACCATACAGGAAAACATATTTTCCAATGATACTTCAGACAAGGGTTTGATCTCCAAAATATATAAAGAACTCACACAAATTCACTCTAAGAAGACAAGCAACCCAATTAAAAAATGGACAAAGGACCTAAACAGACATTTCTCCAACGGGGACATACAGAGGTCCCAGAGACATATGAAAAGAAGCTCAGCTTCACTAGCCATCAGAGAGATGCAAATTAAAACCACAATGAGATACCACTTTACACTGATTAGAATGACCATCATAACCAAATCAACAAACATTAAGTGCTGGTGAAGTTGGTGAGAAAAGGGAACTCTAGTACACTGTTGGTGGGAATTCAGATTGGTGCAGCCACTGTGGGAAACACCATGGAATTTCCTAAAAAAATTAAAAATAGAACTGCCTTTTGATCCAGCCATTCTACTGCTGGGATTATACCTTAAGGGTCCTCAAACATTAATTCAAAAGAATCTATGCTCCCCAATGTTCATAGTGGCACAATTTACAATAGCCAACTGCTGGAAACAGCCTAAGTGCCCACCCATAAATGAGTGGATCAAAGAACTATGGTACATTTACATGATGGAATATTTTGCATCAGAAAGAAAGAAGAAGGCCCTACCCTTTGTGACAGCATGGATGGAACTGGGGAACATTATGCTAGTGAAATAAACCAGGTGGTGAAAGACAAATACCATATGATCTCACCTTTAAGTGGAACCTAATCAACAAAACAAACAAATGAGCAAAGTAGAGCCAGAGACTTGGAAATAAAAATCAAACTGACAGTGGCTACAGGGGAAGAGGGAGGAGAATAATGGGGGAAAGAAGGAGAAGGGTCAAATCAAGGAACACAAATAGAGGACTCATGGGCATGGACAAATGTCAGGGACTGATTGTGCGGGGCAGAATGGGGAACAATGGGGAAAAAGGTGGGACAACTGTAATTGAACAACAATAAATAAAAACGAAAAGATAAAAACTATGAACACTAAAATGACAACAAATTCACAACTATTAACAACTGCATCTAAAATACAAGAACTAAAGCAAACTAAGCAAACAACTAGAACAGGAGCACAATCATATATATGGAGATCTTATGGAGGGTTATCAATGGAAAGGGGGAATAGGGAGAATGGGGGGGAAGTACAGGGATTAACAAGCATAATTGGTAAGTACAAAAGAGACAAGGAGATGTTAAGAATAGTATAGGAAATGGAGACGACAAAGAATTTATATGCATGACCATGGAAATGAACTAGGAAGGGATTGCCAGTGGGAAGGTGGGTGCGGGATGGAGCAGGAAAAAGGGGAAAAGTTTTGACAACTGTAATAGCATCACCAATAAAACAAAAAGAAAGAGGATTAAAGTCCTAATTTAACAGCCGTCTGTTACAAAATTCTCCAAATCAGTCTTTCTCCTATCAGAGATTATGCATCAAAGTCAGATTATTTGTCATTTTAATCCACAATAATCCACAATTCAGCCAACCCTTATTTAAGGAATTTAACTGATTTCAAGTCTGCAGTTTGTTGATATTTCTTGCATTTTTACCTAACTTGATTCCTTGTGTTTACTTTGGCTGATGCTTCATCGCATAATTAGAGGAAAGGAAATGGCTTTGTGTGTTCTAAGTTGTTAACACTTAGGAGAGCACTTATTCTTTTGAGTATTTTAAGAAGGAATCCAACTTCAAGACGTGTCCGCAAACACATGGGTTCTTTGTGCTTAAATTTTGAAGAACCCTGTTCACTGCAAAGCACATTTAATGACTAGAAATCACATATCAGTTAGACTGACTTATTTCACCATTTGAAAATCAGCATTTGGTACTATTTTTAGAGATTCTTGTGTCATTTGAAAAGTGTGCTTTTTTCTCCCTAGTTACTATAATAATAAGGATAATATTTATTTAAGTGCAGAGTATATCAATTGACTTTTTTCTGTAAGTATTTTGCCAAGAGATTTTAGATTCATAAGCTTATTTAATTGTTCAAGAAAACTGTGAGGTGGGTGAGTGCCTTGCATAATACCTGACACATAGAAAGTGCTAAAGAAATATGAGGTATGACTTTGATTATTATAAAGCTCTGGCCCCCAAAAGTTAAATCATATGCTTCTGGTCCCACAGCTAGTGAGTGTTAAAGCCAGAACTCACGTCCAATTCTATGTGACTCCAATGTCCACTTTTCCATATCAGAAATGTTCCCTTTTGACAGTAGTTTACACTTATATTGTTAGTCAAAAAAGAACCAGTATGGAACCACTCTTATTCCATTTCCAGACCCCTTTGGGACCAGTGAGGTGAAAGAACATTTCATAGTCTCAAGGGACTGCACTTGGAAGCTTGGATCCATCCAAATAAAACTAGAGTCTAGCTGGAGCCAACTCTGGGGGAAACAGGTAACTAGTAATTCCCTCCTGCATGCCAACACACATGCAAACATATGCCTGTGCACTTACATAGCCATATCTCCATCCACACATCTCCAGGTCTTGCATTTCTCTTCTCTCAGATTCCCAAGATCTATTCTCCATTGTTCCTACCAACACTAGGATTGGTAGAAAAATCCTATGTCTAGTAGGAAGGCTCTGGATAAGATCACAGAGGGCATTGTTGATCTGCAGCTTCAGCAGGAGTTGATGTAGCTTTATATGAGGAGTAAGCTCTTCTCTGAAGTCCTGGAGAAGATGCCACTTCTTCATAACATAGTCCTTGACTGAAAGTATTCTGTTATACCATATAGATTCCACTGTATGTCTATTAGTGTCTAGACTTTTTTAGAAAAAGATAACTTTTTATTTTGAAATAATTATAGACCTACAGGAAATTGCAAAAATCATACAAAGAGATTTAGTGTCTTTCTCCCATCTTCACCCAATAGAAATATCTTATATAACTTTACTATGATATCAAAGCCAGGAAATTCACATTAACTAGACTACAGACCTTAAGCAGATCTCATTAGTTTTTATGTTTTCTCATGTGTGTGAGAGTGTGTATATGTCTATGCATTTTTATCCCAGGTATAGATTCATGAAATCTGAACTGTCCTATCCTCGCAAACTCTCTCACCCTGTTTCTTTTATCATGCTGCATCCCTTACCCATCTCTGTTTACTAGAAACCACTAATTTTTCTCCATCTTTTTAATTCTGCCATTTTAATAAATGAAATCATTCACTAGTATAACCTTCCAAGATTGTTCTCACTCAGCATGAAGCCCAGGTGATCAAGCTATCATATGTTTGCTTGCTCCTTTTTATTGCTGAGTACTATTCCATTGTTTGAAGATACTACAGTTAAACCATTCATCAGTCAAAGGACATTTGGGTTGTTTCCATGTTTGTGTTATTACCAATAAAGCTGCTATGAACATTTGTGTGCATGCTTTTGAGTGGAGATGTTTTTCATTCTCTGACATAAATGCTGAGGGGGACAATTGCTGCCCCTTATGGTAAGTGTAGGTTCTGTTTTACAAGACATTGCAAAACTATTTTCTCTCTTTAAAAAAATTAATCTTTATTTTTTTTCCATTACCATTTAGTCTCCTTTTACCTCCCTTACCTCAGCAGTCACCACTCTGTTTTCCATGTCCATGAGTCCTTTTCCCCTTTTTGCTCAATCCCTCCACTCCCTCACCTCCCCCACTCCCAATACCTGTCATTCTGCTCTCCATCTATGAGTCTGCAGGTGGCTGCAAGATTCTATATTACCACTAGAAATGTCCCAGGTATTCAGTGTCTCTGCCTCCTATCAGCATTTGGTATGGTCGCTATTTTTTATTTTAGGTGCTCTAATTGGCAGTAATGTTATTCTTAAGACCAATGATGTTGAACAATTTTTCATGTGCTTACTGGTCACCCATATATACTTTTTGGTAAAATGTCTATTCAAGTCTTTGTTATTTTCTAATTGATTTTTTTGTTTATTTACTGTTGAGCTGTTGAGTTTTGAAGTCTTTTTTAAGAAAAATTTTTTTCAAAATGTTCATCACAGTGTCTAGTTTAATACCTGTCACCATATGTTGCTATAAATTTTTTCTTGTGGTAAGAATTTTTAAGATCTACCCTCTTAACAACATTCAAATATGCAATACAGTATTATTTTTTAAATAAGTTTTTATTTTTCAATTACAGTTGACATGCAATAGTATATTAGTTTCAGGTAAACAACATAGTGATTAGACATTTATGAGGCCTATCTGGAAAATGTCCAGCCATCATTAATATAATGAAAATGGTTTGCAAGACATTGATATAATCTGGCAGCCAAGGAAAGTGGACCAGAATGTACATGTGTGAACAATGATGACTTCACTGTACTAATCAGTGGTGGAGGTAGATGCCATTGAGTAAACATGTGTACTGTGTGGCCACCTCATTCAAAATGACTGAGTGAGTAGAGCAATGAATCTGCATCAAATTTTGCATTAAGTTTGAACATTCCTCCAGAAATTATTATTATTATTCAGAAGACTGCAGCTGTGGGAAACTGGTGATTGGCAGCTTCATCATGACAGCTCACCCCCTCATGCATCACATCAGAGTGCAGTTTTTTTCTGAAACATCAAATTACTCAGGTGACTCAGCCCCCCCTACAGCCCAGATTTGATGCCATGTGACCTCTGGGTTTTCTCAAAACTAAAATCACCTTTGAAAGGGAAGTGATTTCAGACTGTCAGTGAGATTCAGGAAAATATGACAGGGCAGCTGATGTCAATTGAGAGAACTGTGTGAGCTCCCAAGGTGCCTACTTTGAATGGGACTGACGTGTCATTGTACAATGTTTCTTCTATCTTGTATCTTCTTTAATAAATGTCTCTATTTTTCATATTACATGGCTGGATACCTTCTGAATATACCTTGTATATATAACTTATGAAGTGACTACCCTGATAAATCTAGTACAATCAGACATCATGCATAGTTATTATAATATTATTGACTATATTCTCTATGCTGTAACTTATACCCCTGTGACTATGTTGTAACTACCAATTTGTACTTCTAATCTTTTCACCTTTCTCACTCATTTCCATTTCCCCTTCTATCTGGCAACCATCAATACAGGTAGGGAATGAACTTGACCTGCACCATCCAGTAAACCCCAGGGCCAGTGCTCCCAGTGGATAGCTACAGACTACCTCAGAGCACCACCACCCTGCCCCTGCACAGCTGATCCTACACAGAGGTCAGAGGTTGGTGGTCAGTGGTCACAGTCAGTCCTTGAAGCTGACTGGCTGGGTAAATCCTTCCCATTGATCTGCCAATACCAACCAAGAGTAGGGTGTACTCAGCTCATGCAAAGGGCACACCTCAAGTACCCAGCTTGGGTGATAAGGGAGGCTGTGACACTAAACCCTTCAGGATGCCTACTACATTAGGGTACTCTAGCAAAACATGAAATGAAAGCAGCTCTACCTAATACATAGAAATAAACACAGGGATGTCACCAAAATGAGGGGATAAAGAAACATGACCCAAATGAAAGAACAGATCAAACCTGCAGAAAAAGAGTTAAATGAAATGGAGATAAGCAATGTATCAGATGCAGAATTCAAAACACTGTTTATAAGGATACTCAAGGAACTTAGTGAGGACCTGTTGAGGTGCATAAAAATGATCCATTCAGAAATGTGTAGGAGACCATTCTGCATGGCAGCTCCCACTTAGAGATACACAGGACGCATGCCCATGGATAGGTTCTCCCATGGGGAATCAGGCCTGCGATGTGCCTAGGCCACTTTGAGTCTTGATCTTGCTAAAAACTCCTTCGCCCTGAATTGAGGACATTTACTCCAAAGTAACTTCCTAAAATCCATGCTAAACCTTCCAAGGATGAGTGTAACCGGTTCAACCAATTTTGCCTTTTCATTTGCAAATATCCCTCTTCTGTGATGTGATTAATGGCATTGGCTTCTTTGTTTTCTGTGAAAGGTAATCACCTAAAGCGAACCCATGTGTAGTAAATGAGGACCATCGTGTAATGTGCCAAGAAACCTAATAAAGGCTGGTCATGGCAAGGGCAAGGCTTTTGCTCCCCTTGAGAGAAAAGCCATGATGTCCTTTTTCCTCCACCAGACTCGGTAGTCCATGTGAACGTGTCATTTCATCCATAATGATGCGGATACTGCGGGCAAGTGTCTGCATCAGAAATGAAGGATTTACCAATTGAAAAAAGGATCCACTTATTGAAAAATCAAACAATTTACAGGGAAAGAATAGTAGAGTAGATAAAGCTGAGAATCAAATCAATGATTTGGAACATAACAAAACAAAAAACAACCATGAAGAACAACAATGAAAAAAAAGAATCCAAAAACCCCCACAAAAAACTGAGGATAGTATAAGCAGCCTCTGGGAGATCTTCAAGAAGTCAAATATTTGCATCATAGGGGTTACAGAAGGAGAAGAGAAAGAGCAAAAAAAAATGAAATCTATTTGAAAAAATAAGGAAAACTTTCTTAATTTAGTGAAGGAAATAGACATGCAAGTTCAGGAAGCACAGAGTTCCAATTATGATAGATGTGAAGAGACCTACTCCAAGACACATCAAAATTAAAAGGCCAAAGGTTAAAAATAAAGAGAGACCCTTAAAAGTAGCAAGAGAAAAGAAGTTAGTTGCCTACAGTGGAGTTCCACTAAGGCTGTCAGCTGATTCTCAAAAGAAACTTTGCAGGCTAGAAGGGGTTGACAAGATGTACTCAACTTGTGAAAAGTAGGGACATATAACCAAGATCTCTCTACCCAGCAAAGTTATCATTCAGAATTGAAGGGTAGATAAAGACCTTCCCAGACAAGAAAAAACTAAAGGGGTTCATCCTTACCAAACTGTTGCTACATGAAATGTTAAAGGGACTTATTTAAGAAACAGAAGATCAAAACTATGAACAATAAAATGGCAAAAAATACACATCTATGAACAATTGAATCTAAAAAACAAACTAAGCAAACAGGAAGAACAGAGATAGAATCATAGACACAGAGAACATTTTGATGGTTGACAGATGGGAGGGGTGTGGGGGAGAATGGGTGAAGAGGTGAGGGGATTAAGAAGTACAAATAGGTGGTTACAGACTAGCCACTTGGTTGTGAAGTACAGTATAGGAAATGGAGTAGCCAAAGAACTTACATGCATTACCAGTGAACATAAACAATGGTGGGGGTAATGCCTGAGGGAGTGAGGGGTGCTGGGTAGAGGAGTGCAAAGGGGAAAAAATCAAGACAACTGTAATAGCATAATCAATAGAATTAATTAAAAAATTAAAAGTCCTCTCCTAGAAGCTCAGTGTTGCAGAAGCCGGTAGCAGTGCCCAGCCTTCCAACCCATGAGGACCAACATTGGCCATATATGCCTTTGCTGCTCTTTGAGCCACCATGTTCTGTAAGGAGGGAAAATCTCCAACTAAGTGTGTTCTGTATAAGCTCCCTTTTGCCAAGTCATGAGCTGCTTGGCTGCCTTGGGCAATTTCCCTTTTCTGGTGGCCCCTTCTTTAGCAGGAAGGGCAAACCTCTTCTAACCTTTGATTCTGCCATGGGGTTTTCTCCCTGCCCCTTGCCTTCTCCAGCATTTTGGCATGACCACTCTGTCACAAAAAGGAAGTTCCATTTTTAATTTTTTGAGGAAATTCCATACTGTTTTCCACATTGGCTGCACCAGTCTGCATTCACACCAATAGTACATTTGAATTCCCTTCTCTCCACATCCTTTGCAGCAGTTGTGGTTTGTTAATTTATTGATGATAACCATTCTGGCAGGTGTGAGGTCATATCTCATTGTGGCTCTAATTTGCGTCTCCCTGGTGATTAGTTTTATTGAGCATATTTTTCATAGGTCCATCTCTATGTTACCTTTGGAGAAGTGCTATTTGAGTCCTTTGCCTATTTATTAATTGTATTGTTGCCTTTATGGTTTTGAGTTGCATAAGTATTTTATATATTTTGGAAATTAACCCCTTACCAGATTTGTCATTGGCAAATATGTTATCTCATACAGTGGATTCCCTTTTCTTTTTGTTGATTGTTTCTTTTGCTATTCAAAACTTTTTGGTTTGATATAGTCCCATTCTCTATTTATTTCTTTTGTTTCCCTTGCCTTAGGAGATGTGTCGGCAAAAATAGTGCTATGGGAGATGTCTGAGGTTTTACTGCTTAGGTTTTCTTCTAGGATTTTTATGGTTTTATGACTTACATTTAAGTATTTTGTCCATTTTGAGTTTATCTTTGTATATTGTGTAAGTTCATGGTCTAGTTTTATTTTTTGCATGTACTTGTCTAATTTTTCCAAAAGCATTTATTGAAGACTTTACTACATTGTATGCCATTATGTACAACCTTTTTCTCCTTTTTCAAGATTTCTGAGGTTATTTTGGGTCTTACTTGATTCTGCATAATTTGTTTTGGAATATTTGTTCTAGATCTATGTTATATGTCATGGGTGTTTAAATAGGAATTGTGCTGAATTGCTTTGGGTATATGAACATATAAATGTTGTTAATTCTTCAAATCCATAAACATGGTATATTCCTTCACATATTTGTGTCTTTCTCAGTTTATTTCTACAATATTATGTAGTTTTCCAAAAACAGGTCTTTTACCTCTGTGAATAAATTTATTCCAAGGTACTTATTTTTTGTGCAATTATAAATGTGATAATTTTCTTAGTTCCACTTTCTGATAGTTCATTACTGCTGTATAAAAATGCCACTGACTTGTGAATATTAATGCATATCTTGCTACTTTCCTGAATTCATTTATTAGATCCAGTAGTTTTTTGATGGAATCACTAGGGTTGTCTATGTACACTATATAGTCATCTGAGAATAATGACAGTTTTACATTTTCTTCTCTAATTTGGTTGCCTTTTATTTCTTCTTCTTGTCAGATCTGTGGCTAGGTCTTCCAGTACTATATTGAATAAGAATGGTGGAAGTGGACATTCCTGTCTTGTTTCTGATTTTAAGAGAAACAGTTTATTTTTTGCCCATTGAATATGATGTTGGCTGTATGTTTTTCATATATGGTCTTTATTATGTTGAAATCTTATCTATTTTCACTTTGCTAAGAGTTTTTATCATAACTGGATGCTAAATTTTATCAAATGCTTTTTATGCCTCTGTTAATATGGTCATGAGATTTTTCTCTTTTGCTTTGTTCATGTGATGCATCACATTTATTTATTTGCTAATATTGTACCCACCTTGCATTCCCAGAATAAATATCACTTGATCATACTATATAGTCTTTTTAATATATTGCTGGACCCAACTTGCTAATATTTTGTTAAGAATTTTAGTTAGCATCTATGTTCATCAGGGATATTGGCCTATAATTTTGTTTCTTTGTAGTATCTTTATCTGGTTTTAAAATTAGGATAATACTGACCTTGTAAAAAGATCTAGGAAGCCTTCCCTTCTCATGAATATTTTGGAATAGTTTGAAGAGGATAAGAATTAGTATTTCTTTGAATATTTGGTGAAATTTGCTTGTGAAGCCATCCAGTCCAGTCCTTTTAAGCATGGAGATTTTTGATTACTGCTGCTATTTCTTTCATTTTAATTGGTCTATTCAGATTTTCAAGTTCTTTCTGATTTATTTTTGGAAGGTTGTATGTTTCTAGGTATATGTCCATTTAACCCAGGTTGTTCAAAGTGTTCACATATAGTTGTTCATAGTATTTTCTTCTAATCTGTTGTGTTTAGGGTTTTTTTTTTTCAGTTTTTAAATGTATTTTATTTTATTCATTTATTTTTTTTCATTTAAAAAATTTTATTGTTGTTCAAGTACAGTTGTCTACCTTTTCCTCATCTCCCTCTCCTCCTTCCACCCACCCTTGGTTTTGTCCATGTGTCCTTTATAGTTGTTCCTTAAAACTCTTCACCCCTTCCCCCCATTATCCCCTCCCATTTACCCTCTGGCTCCTGTCCATTTGTTCTTAATTTCAATTTCTCTGGGTATATTTTGCTTGCCTTTTTGTTTTGTTGATTAGGTTCCACTTACAGGTGAGATCATATGGTATTTGTCTTTCACCAACTGGCTTATTTCATTTAGCATAATGCTCTCCAGTTCATGCTGTTGCAAAGGATAGGAGCTCCTTCTTTCTTTCTGCTGAGTAGTATTCCATTGTGCAAATGTACCATCGTTTTTTGATTCACTCATTTACTGATGGGCACTTAGGTTGCTTCTAGCACCTGACTATTGTAAATTGTGCTGCTATGAATATTTGAGGTGCATAGGTTTTTTGGATTGGTATTTCAGGTTTCTTAGGAAATAATCCTAGTGGTGGAATTGCAGGGTCAAAAGGCAGTTCCATTTTTAGTTTTCTGAGGAAATTGCATACTGTTTTCCATAGTGGTTGTACCAGTCTGGAATCCCACCAACAATGCACTAGGTTTCCCTTTTCTCCAAATCCTGTCTTGTTGGGGACTTCTGTGCCTAGATTCAGAAGCTGTAACCCCCCATGGCTAAGACTGACTAAAAAGACCTTGGGACCATAAGCCACTAGGGATACAAAGCTTATCCTCCCAACAGGGGAAGAGCCACCGTCTCCTTTAATTCACCCTGCTTGGCCATGGGCTGATGACTGGTTAGAAAAGATAGATAAGATTCCTCAAGGGAAGGATGACCTAAGACAAGCACAGTGGTGAAGGGGCCACCAGGGAAGGACTTAGAGGACTATAGAAAAGGGGTGATGGACCCTCACCCTTTGGCTTTTCAAGGGCCTGAATAGTCATTCTGTTTGTAAGAAGTCTGCTAATCTCTTGGCTGCCCATACCCCACACCTGAATTAAACCTGAAACAATGCTGGAAGGTGGTGGAGCCCTAGGCTGAAAAGGGAAGTTCCCTAGGGGCAATCAGGCCTAAGAAATAATGCATTAAATCCTGTGAAATCTGCTTTGCTAAGAACCCTCAATTTACTCATATCAGACAACATAGACTTCCAAAAAAGGTCCATAAAAGGAGACCCAGAAGGTCACTTCATCATACTCAAAGGAAGAATCCACCAAGAAGACATAAATATTGTAAATAAATATGCACCCAACATAGGAGCACCCGAATACATGAAGAAAATCTTAGAGGACTTCAACAAAGATATGAACAGCAACACAATTATTGTGGGGGATTTTAACACCCCACCATCAAAAATGGACAGATCTTCCAAACAAAATATTAACAAAGATATTGTGGCATTGAACAATACCCTTGATAAAATGGACTTTACTGATATATACAGAACCCTCCACCCCAAAGAAGCTAAATACACATTCTCTTCAAATGTACAAGGAACATTTTCAAAGATTGACCACATGATAGGACACAAAACAAGCCTCAAGAATTTCAACAAAATTGAAATCATACCAAGCATTTTCTTGGACCACAAGGGACTGAAGCTAGAAACCAAGCCCAACGAAAAAAACCCAAAACATTCAAAATCATGGAGATTAAATAGCATGCTATTAAACAAATGAATGGGTCAAGAATGATATTAGGGAAGAAATCAAAAGGTTTCTGGAAACAAATGAAAACAAACTCACAACAGCCCAAAACTTATGGGTCACAGCCAAGGCAGTCCTGAGGGGGAAATTCATAGTGATACAGGCCCACCTAAAAAAGGTAGAAACATTCTAAACAAACAACCTAATCCTACATCTACAAGAACTCGAGGAACAACAACAAAGACAGCCCAGAGCAAGCAGAAAGAAGGAAATAACTAAGATCAGAGCAGAATTAAATGACATACACTTTAAAAGCACAATTCTAAAGATCAACGAATCCAAGAGTTGTTCTTTGAAAAGATAAACAAAATCGACAAGCCTTTAGGAACACTCAACAAGAAAAAAAGAGAGAGGACCCAAATAAACACAATCATAAATGAAAGAGGAGAGATTACAACTGATACCACAGAAATACAAAGCATTGTAAGAAATTAGTACAAAGAACTGTATGCCATGAAAAACAAGCAGAAAGCCTGAACAGACCAATAACAACAAAAGAAATTGAAGCAGTAATCAAAAAACTCCCAACACGCAAAAGCCCTGGACCAGATGGTTTCACAGGAGAATTCTACAAAGCATTTAAGAAAGAGCTAACCCCTATCCTTCACAGACTATTCCAAAAAATCCAAAAAGATGGGAGACTCCCAAACTCTTTTTATGGGGCCAACATCATCCTAATTCCAAAACCAGATAAAGACACAACAAAGAAAGAAAACTTCAGGCCAATACCGCTGATGAATATTGACACTAAAATCCTCAACAAAATACTGGCAAACCGCATCCAACAGTACGTTAAAAAGATCACACACCACAACCAAGTGGGATTCATTCCAGGGATGCAAGGATGGTACAATATTCACAAATCAGTAAATGTAATACATCACATAAACGAAAGCAAGGACAAAAATCACATGATCATATCAATAGATTCAGAAAAAGCATTTGATAAGGTACAGCACCCATTTATGATAAAAACACTCAGCAAAGGGGGAATAGAGGGAGCATTCCTCAACATAATAAAAGCCATATATGAGAGACCTACAGCCAACATCATACTCAATGGGCAAAAATTAAAATCTTTTCCACTAAGATCAGGTACAAGACAAGGCTGTCCACTTTCACCACTTCTATTCAATATAGTACTGGAAGTTTTAGCCACAGCAATCAGAAAAGAAAAAGAAATTAAAGGCATCCAAATTGGAAAGGAAGAAACAAAACTGTCACTGTTTGCAGATGACATGATAGTGTACATAGAAAATCCTATAGACTCCACCAAAAAAACTGCTTGACCTAATAAATGAATTTGGCAAAACAGCGGGATACAAAGTTAATATCCAGAAATCAAAGGCATTTCTGTACACCAACAATGAAACAGCAGAAGCAGAAATCAAGGAAAAATTTCCATTTGAAATAGCAAAAAGAAAAATAAAATATCTAGGAATAAACCTAACCAAAGAGGTAAAAGACCTGTATTCAGAAAACTACATAACACTGAGGAAAGAAATCAAGGAAGACACAAACAAATGGAAACATATACCGTGTTCATGGATTGGAAGAATTAATATCATCAAAATGTCCATACTACCAAAAGCAATTTACAGATTCAATGCAATTCCTATTAAAGTACCAATGGCATATTTCACAGACATAGAACAAACACTTCAAAAATTTATATGGAATGATAAACGACCCCGAATAGCTGCTGCGATTTTGGGATAGAAGAGTAAAGTAGGAGGAATCACAATAACTGACACTAAACTGTGCTACAAGGCCACTGTAATCAAAACAGCCTGGTACTGGCATAAAAACAGGCATATAGACCAATGGAACAGAACAGAGAGCCCAGAAATAAACCCAAGTCTCTATGGTCAATTAATATTTGACAAAGGAGGCAGTAATATAAAATGGAGTAAAAATTCCCTCAACAAATGGTCTTGGGAGAACTGGACAGCCACATGCAAAAAAATGAAACTCGAGCACCAACTTACACCATATACAAACATAGATTCAAGGTGGATAAAAGACTTAAATATAAACTGTGACACCATTAAAGTCCTAGAAGAGAACGTAGGTAGGAAAATCTCAGATATTTCACGCAGAAACTTTTTTACTGACTTGTCTCCTAGAGCAAGGGACATAAAGAAAAGAATAAACAAATGGGACCTCATCTGAAATAAAACCTTCTGCACAGCTAAAGAAAACAGTATCAAAATTAAAAAAGAACCAACTGTATGGGAAAACATATTTGCCAATGATACCTCAGACAAGGGTTTCATCTCCAAAATATATAAAGAACTTACACGACTCCACTCTAAGAAGACAAGCAACCCAATTAAAAAATGCGCAAAGGACTTGAACAGACACTTCTCCAAGGAGGACATACTGAAGATCCAAAGACACATGAAACAATGTTCAATATCGCTAGCTATCAGAGAGATGCAAATTAAAACCACAATGAGATACCACTTCACACCAGTCAAAATGGCCCAATAAACAAAGCAACAAACAACAAGTGTTGGAGAGGTTGTGGAGAAAAGGGGTCCCTAGTGCACTGTTGGTGGGACTGCAGACTGGTACAACCACTATGGAAAGCAGCATGGAACTTCCTCAGAAAACTAAAAATGGATCTGCCTTTTGACCCAGCAATTCCACTGCTGGGACTCTATCCTAAGAACACTAAAACACCATTCCAAAAAAACCTATGCATCCCAATGTTCATAGCAGCACAATTTACGATAGCTAGGTGCTGGAAGCAACCTAGATGCCCATCAGTAAATGAATGGATCAAAAAACTATGGTACATTTACACAATGGAATTCTATGCAGCAGAAAGAAAGAAGGAGCTCCTACCCTTTGCAACAGCTTGGATGGAGCTGGAAAGCATTATGCTAAGTGAAACAAGACAGGCAGTGAAAGACAAATACCATATGATCTCACCTTTAACAGGAACCTAAACAACAAAACAAAGAAATAAGCAAAATATAACCAAAGACACTGAAATAGAGGACAGGCTGACAGTGACCAGAGGGGAGAGAAGAGGGAATTTCAGGGGAGAATGGGAAGGGTTCACGGGAACGAATTTATAGGACACATGGACAAAAACTAAGGGGAGGGTGGTAATGGGAGGGAAGTGGGGAGGGTTGGGTGGGTGGGCTGGAATGGGAGTAAAAGGGAGAAAACTGTACTTGAACAATGATTAAAATAAAATTTAAAAAAAAGAATACCCTCAATTTAAATGATAAGGGCCCAAGCATGAAATGAGTTTGTTTCCCAATTTTTATGGTCCTTTGGTTGCCTGACCCTGACTGAGAATAAGCCCTCCTAGCTCTTTGAATGTTAACTATTGTTTGATCATTATTGCCTGACAATGATTGATGAGCTTTACATATATTCCTTCTATTCATATCTAAATCAAACCCAATAAAACTCTAATGAGGGACAGGCTCAAGGTCCTTCTTCTCTGAGAGATTGTCATGGACACCGACCAGCAATGACTGTGGAATGCTGTGGGTGGCTCATCAAAACACGAGAAAAACATACACAGAGACAACCAGGTCCTGTGGGGAAATAGGGATGGAATAGCCACTCTCTCCAGTGCGGAGTACCCTGGCCACCCTCCCTAGGAGAGAGTGCCCCTAAGGGAGATAGCACTGTTCCCCAGCCGAAGCAGGCTTTTTATTGGGCTCCTTTGCATAAGAATTCAGGTAAAGCTCATTATTAATTGCCAGGAAGTAAGGATCAAACAATAGATAACAAAGAACTCTGAAGGCCTGTTTGAGGCAGGGTCAGATAGCTAAAGAGCAGTAAAACTTTGAGCTACAAACTTACTTCTTCCTTGGACCCTAATCAGTTGATTGAGACCATTCTAAACAAAGCAGGTTTCACAGGACTTTACATATTCTTTCTTAGGCCAGATTGCCTGGGGAACCTGCCCTCTCCAGCACAGGGCTGCACCACCCTCTGCCATTGTTTCAGGCTAAGGTGGAGCAAGGGAAGTAAGGCAGCCAAGAGATTAGGAGATTTTTCTCACAGACAATGAGGACTCTGGCTATGTCAAAGCCGAGGGGTGAGGGTCCATCACCCCTTTTTGCCGTAGCCCGCAGAGTCCTTCCTTGGGGGCCTGCCATGTGACTGTGCCTGTCTTAGGTCATTCCCCCTTGAGGAATCTTACCCATCATTGGCTAACTGACCAAGCATTGGGGGCCAGTTATGGATGAAGTACCAGAAGCAGCACTTCTGCCAGGGAGATAAGCCTGTCTTCTTGGTGGCTTACAGTTCCAAGGTCATTCCCTCAGCCTTAGCCTTGGCGGGGGTTACAGCTTCTGATACCAGGCAGGGCAATTCCCAAAAAGAGACTGGTCACCTTTCTTCCCCAAGCAGATCATGTCTTATCCTTATCTGTGGAGGCCCAGGTGGGGGTTCTGTGGACAGAGCACCCCCCCCCCCTCACTGTCCAACACTTGTTTGTTGCTTTGTTTATGATGGCCATACTCACCAGTGTGAAGTGGTATCTCATTGTGGTTTTAATTTGCATCTTTCTGATGGCCAGTGATGCTGAGCATCTTTTCATATGTCTCTGGGCCCTTTGGATGTCCTCCTTGGAGAAGTGTCTGTTCAAGTCCTTTGCCCATTTTTTTTAAATTGGGATTTTTGTCTTCCTAGAGGGTAATCCTGTGAGTTCTTTATATATTTTGGAGATCAAACCATTGTCTAAGGTCTCATTGGCAAATATGTTTTCCCATATGACAGGTTCTCTTTTCATTTCATGGCTGTTGTCTTTAGCTGTGCAGAAGCTTTTTATTTTGATGAGATCCCATTTGTTTATTATTTCCTTTATGTCACTTGCATTAGGGGACATATCAGTGAAAATATTGCTCCATGGAATATCTGAGATTTTCCTACCTATGTTCTCCACCAGGAATTTTATGGTGTCATGACTTATATTTAAGCCTTTTATCCACCTTGAATTTTTTTGTGTGTATGGTGTAAGTTGGTGATCAACTTTCATTTTTTTTCATGTAACTGTTCAGTTCTCCCAACACCATTTGTTGAAGAGGCTATTTTTACTCTATTTTATGCTTCTGCCCCCTTTGTTGAATATTAATTGACTGTAGACACTGGGGCTTATTTCTAGGCATTTTATTCTCTTCCATTGGTCCATGTGTCTGTTCTTATGCCAGTACCAGGCTATTTTGATTACAGTGACCTTGTAATACTGTTTGGTATCAGGTATTGTGATCCCTCCTACTTTGCTCTTCTTTCTCAAAATTGCTGCAGCTATTTGGGGTCATTTATGGTTCCATATAAATTTTTGAAGTGTTTGTTCTATACCTGTGAAATATGCCATTGGTATGTTAATAGGTATTGCTTTGAATCTACAAATTACTTTGGGTAATATGGACATTTTGATGATGTGAATTTTCCCATCCATGAACATGCTATATGATTCCATTTGTTTGTACCTTTCTTAATTTCTTTGTTCAAGATTGTGTAGTTTTCTGAGTACAGGTCTTTTACCTCCTTGGTTAGGTTTATTCATAGGTATTTTATTTTTCTTGTTGCTGTATCAAATGGGATTTTTTCCCCTGATTTCTGTTTCTGATATTTTATTGTTGTACAATAATGCCTTTGATTTCTGGATATTGACTTTGTATTCTACTGTTGTGCCAGATTCCCTTATTAGGTTGAGTAATTTTTTGGTGGAGTCTATAGGATTTTCTATGTATACTATCATGCCATCTGTAAACAATGACAGTTTTCTTTCCTCCTTCCCAATTTGGATGCCTTTTATTTATTTTTCTTGTCTGATTGCTGTGGCTAGAACTTCCAATACTATGTTGAATAGGAATGGTGAAAGTGGGCATCCTTGTCTTGTTCCTGATCTTAGTGGAAAAGCTCTAAGCTTTTGACCATTGAGTATGATGTTGGCTGTAGGTCTCTCATATACGGCCTTTAGTATGTTGAAGAATGCTCTCACTATTCCCACTTTCCTAAGTGTTTTTCTCATAAGTAGGTGTGGTACCTTATCAAATGCTTTTTCTGCATCTATTGATATGATCATGTGATTTTTGTCTTTGCTTTTGTTTATGTGATGTATTACATTTATTGATTTGTGAATATTGTACTATCCTTGCATCCCTGGGATGACTCCCATTTGATGTATGATCTTTTTAATGTATTGCTGGATGCAGTTTGCCAATATTTTGTTGAAAATTTTAGTGTCTATGTTCATCAGCAATATTGGCCTGAAGTTTTCTGTCTTTGTTGTGTCTTTATCTGGTTTTGGGATTAGGATGATGCTGGCTTCATAAAAAGAGTTTGGGAGTCTTCCATCTTCTTGGATTTTTTGGAACAGTCTGGGAAGGACAGGTGTTAGCTCTTCCTTAAATGTTTCATAGAATTCTCCTGTGAAATCGTCCAGCCCAGGACTTTTGTGTGTCGGGAATTTTTTGACTACTGCTTCAATTTTATCAACATTATTGGTCTGTTCAGACTTTCTGCTTTTTCTTCATTGAGTTTTGGAAGATTATATTTTTCTAGAAATTTGTCCATTTCACCTGGGTTTTCAAATTGCTTGGCATACAGTTCTTTGTAGTAATTTCTTACAATCCTTTCTGTGGTATCAATTGTAATCTCTCCTCTTTCATTTCTGATTGTGTTTATTTGGGTTCTCTCTCTTTTTTCTTGATGGGCCTGCTTAAAGGCTTGTTGATTTTATTTACCTTTTCAAAGAACTAGCTCCTGGATTCATTAATCCTTAGAATTGTGCTTTTAGTGTCTATGTCTTTTAATTCTGCTCTGATCTTGGTTATTTCCTTCCTTCTACTTTTTCTGGGCTGTCTTTGTTACTGCTACTTGAGTTCTCGTAGTTGCAAGGTTAGGTCGTTATTTGAAATGTTTCTATCTTTTTTTTAGTTAGGCCTGTATTGCTATGAATTTCCCTCTCAGGACTGCCTTCCCTGTGTCCTATGTATTTTGGATTGTTGTGACTTCATTTTCATTTGTTTGCGGAAACTTTTTTCTTCCTTGATCTCATTCTTGATCCATTCATTGTTTAATGGCATGCTATGCAATCTCCATGATTTTGAGTGTTTTTGACTTTTTTCCTTAAGGGTGGTTTATAGTTTCAGGCCCTTGTGGCCCATTTGGTTATGATTTCAATTTCTTGATTTTGTTGAGGCTTGTTTTGTGTCATATCATGTGGTCTATCTTTGAAAATGTTCCATATGCATTTTAAAAGAATATGTGTTTTCCTTCTTTGCAATGAAAGGCTCTCTATAAGCCCTGGCTGGCATAGCTCAGTGGGTTGAGGGCAGAGTGCAAACCAAAGTGTAACAGGTTCGATTCCTAGTCAGGGCACATGCCTGGGTTGCAGGCCATGGCCCCCAGCAACCACACATTGATGTTTCTCTCTCTCTCTTTCTCCCTACCTTCTCTCTGTAAAAAATAAATAAATAAAATTATTATTTTTTTTTTAAAAAAGGCTCTCTATATATCAGTTAAGTCCATTTGATCTAGGGCATTGTTCAATGCTGCAATATCCTTGATGATATTTTGTTTGGAAGATCTATACATTTTTGACAGTGGGGTGTTAAAATCCCTTGCCATAATAGTGTTTCTGTCTATATTTTTCTTGAAGTCTTCCAAGATTTTCCTTATGTATTTGGGTGCTCCTATGTTGGGTACATATATGTTTACAATGTTTAAGTCTTCTTGATAGATTCTTCCTTTGAGTATTATGAAGTGTCCTTTTGGGTCTCTTTTTATGGCCCTTGTTTTGAAGTCTATTTTGTCTGATATGAGTATTGCTACTCTGGCTTTTTTTCCTGTCCATTTGCTTGGAATATTTGTTTCCAGCCCTTTGCTTTCAGTGTGTGTAGGTCTTTTGTTCAGAGGTGTGTCTCTGGTAGGCAGTATATGTATGGGTCATGTTTTGTTATCCATTCAGCTACTTTATGTCTTTTGATTGGAGCATTTAATCCATCTACATTTAAGGTTATTATTGATTAGTATTTGTTCATGTTCTCCTTTTTGTCCTGTATTCCTCTCTCTTTTACCACTTCCGTTCTCTTTTTATACTAGTCCCTTTAGTAAGTTTTGTAGGGCGGATTTGATGCAGATGTATTCTTTCAGCCTTCTTTTGTCTGGGAAAATCCTTATTTCTCCTTACATTTTAATGGAGAGCCTTGTTGGGTTGAGTAAACTTGGTTGTAAGCCTTTGTTTTTCATTACTTGGTATATCTCTTGCCATGGTCTCCTGGGTTGGGGTATTTGTGTTGAGAAATCAACTACCAGTCTTATCAGAACCCCTTTGTATGTTACCTCTTATTTGTCTCTTGCTGCTTTTAAGATTCTCTATTTCTCTTTAATACTTGTCATTTCAATTATGATATGTCTTGGAGATGGCTTCTTTGAATGTGTCTTGATTGGGACTCTCTGGGTTTCCTGAACTTTCATGTTATTTTTCCCTCTCCAGGTTTAGAAAATTTTCTGTCATTATTTTTTCAAACAGGGTTTCTGTGCCTCATTCTTTTCTTCTCTTTCTGGTATTCCTATGATTCAAATGTTGTTGTGTTTCATGTTATCTTGGACTTCCCTTAAGTTATGTTCATATTTTTTGAGTCTTTTTTTGTGCAGCTGCTCTGCCTGGGTGGTTCTTTCCACCTTGCCTTCCAGCTTACTAATTTTGTCCTTTGCTTCATCTAGCCTGCTGGTAATTTCTTCTAATGTGTCTTTTTATGTGAGATTTTATTGTCCATTTCTTCTGGGTTTTTGTTTATAGTTTATATTTCCTTTTTCATACTGTTGTAGTTCTCACTCTGTTCCTTGTAGTTGCCTGTGAGTTCTTTGAGCATCTTTATAACCATTATTTTGAATTCTATATCTGACAGTTTGCTTACCTGCATTTCATTTAGCTCTTTTAGTGGGAAATCTTCCATTCTTTTTGATTGCATGTTCTTTTTTTGTGTCCCCATTTTAAGTGACTCTTTTTGTTTGTTTCTGCATGTCCTTTTATTTTGCTTTGCAAGCTGTCTTTGTAGGGTAAATTTCTATGTTAGGAATTCTATGGGATTCATTGGTGTGGTCTCTTTGATATCTGTGTCTGGGTACTATAGGTTTGCTCTTTTTTCTGTTTGTGTGGGTTCTCTTGTTGTACGTGGGCTTTTACCTTTTGGTGGTTCCTTTGTTGGTGGGTTCTGTCCTCCAGTGGGTATACTGATGTTCATAGCTCCCTTCTATTCCTGTACGTGATCAGTGGCAGGAGGTAGGCAAAATGGATTAAGACAGTGGGAGAGTATTCTATGGGACTTAAAATACCAACAAGTAGAGAAGAGATAGGGGATTCTTTGGATAAGTATATCATTACCCATGATATTTCTTTCACCCACCTAACTACTTTTTATAAAAGGTGAAAGAGAGATCAGACTCTTGTTAGAGGGGGAAGGATTGTGATCCAAATCCAGAAAAGAGAGTGTTTGTGCAAGATTAGATGATGACATATAGGAAGAGTAAAGGATAGAAAGTAGGCATAGTGTGAGAGAATAGAGTTAACCACAACAATACTAAAGCTCAGGAATAAAGTGAAATGTGCTAAGATCAGGGAGAGGTGCTGTGTAGTATTTACAGTTATTACAGTGGAACAATTATTCACAATAATACTGGGATGACAGTAATATAACAAGAAATATATGATTTGGATAACAAGAATAGAAAGTACATGATCAAGAGTAGTGTGTTATTGGAACAGGAGTGTGTTGCAACCAATCAAGGCTGGGCAGATCCACTCTTGCCTTCTGGTGGATGGAAGAAAATGTGCAGAGCCATGGGGATGCTTGACATGCCTTTATTCAAAGGTGGGAGAGCCATGCATGCCACAAGCTGCATGCCTCACAGGTGGGAAGCCCCTGCCTGTTTAAGTTCTAGAGGGGAACAAAGCCGGAAAACTGCCAAAACCGTACATAGTTCTATGCATGTGAGCTCACTTTATGTTATGGGAACTGTTTATTGGACCCAGTCTCAAGGCTATAACAGTGGTTATCAGGCCCCTCCAAGGAAATGGGAACACTGCTCCTCTTAGTTACCCAGACACCTGGGCAAGGAAGCCAGACTGCCTCCACTTACCCTACATTGAGTGAAGTGAAAGAAGGAAAATCGAAATAGAATATGAATAAGAGAATAAGAAAAACAGTCAAACAATGCAATTAAACAAAGAAATAAAACAAAGAAAACTAAATGAAAAGAAGAGAAATTTAAAAAACTAATAAAAAAGTAAAAATAATAGAAAATAATAACAATAGAAATAAACAATAAAATGCCAGTTTATGGGATAGCAAAGTGAAATTTGTCTCAGTTTCTCAGTTTTGGGGGTTAGTCTTGTGTTCCCTCTTTGGATCTGTCTCTGGAACTTTCACAACTCCAGGTCTTATTGTCTCACTTGGGGAAAGAAAAAAAAAAGAGAAAGAGAAAAAAGAAAAAAACTAAGCCTCCTGCTAACTTTAAACCTGTTGAGCCAATTCTGCTGGTCTTCCTGGATGCCACAGGAAGAAGGGGGCTGAGCTTTGCTTTTCTTGCTTCTTTTGGTTTTGTGAGGATGGGGTCCAGGTCTGGGCCACAATGTTCTCAGTTGTCCAGCCTCCAGCCCTGGTCCTCCGTGAGCAGCTCAACTCAAATCACCCTCAGGGCAAGACAGCCACTATAAGAGATTTCCTTACATAGTAGCTGTGAGCCTTTTCTTTTCTTTTTTTTTTTTTTAGTAAAAGTGTCCTTTTTTTTTTTTAAGATTTTATTTATTTATTTTTAGAGAGGGAAGGGAGGGAGATAGAGAGAGAGAGAAACATTAATGTGTGGTTGCTGGGGGTTATGGCCTGCAACCCAGGCATGTACCCTGGCTGGGAATCAAATCTGTGACACTTTGATTCGCAGCCTGTGCTCAATCCACTGAGCTATGCCAGCCAGGGCTAAAAGGCCTCCTCTTAACAAGCATCTGGCTTTTCACACAGCCCAACTTTCTAACCAGACTGGAGACTTTCTGGGCCAGGGTCCAACATGGCCCAACTCTTCTCCCTTCTCCAGGTGTTGCTGGCTCCCCAATTTCTATCGTAATTACCTAGCCAGTGTCCACAGTCCCAGGAGGTGTACACTGCCTCTGCGTGTCTCCCACTTCATCTCTATTCCCCAAAACCACTTCAAGAATACAGGTCCCTGTTGGTGCTGGGCTCCCCTGCCTTCTCTGGTAGAGGAGGGAGCTGATGATCTATCTCTACTCCAAGTATCCCGCAGCGGGCACTGGGTGGGGGGGCCACAGCAGCCTAGGTCCCTGCATACATTACACGAACCTTAACATCCCAATGCAATCTCTTCACTGTCTGTTTTTCAATGTCCTCTACAAATTTTGGCCTCCAAACTTCATATAAGCTTGGATTCTGTTGGCTGTTCACTCTGTTCCTCAGAAGATTGGCTAGGTATTCCAGCTGGGCACAGGGAGAACTGGGCTCCACTCCCACCTACCTCATCTTTTTATATAATCTGTTGTATTTCTGTGATGTCAGTGATTTCTCTTTCATTTACTTGGATCCTCTCTTTTTTTTCTTGATGAGTCTCATTACAGGTCCATTAATTTTGCTTATCTTTTCTAAGAACAAGCTCTTGGTTTTGTTGATTTTTGTTTTTTTTTAAGTATCTATATCAATTATTTCCACTTTCATTTTTATTAATTACTTCCTTCCACTTACTATGGATTTTCTTGTTCATTTTTCTGGTTCTTATAGGTGTAGGGTTAGATTGTTTATTTAAGATTTTTTTCCTGCTTTTTTGGATAGGCCTGAAATGCTATGAACTTTCCTCTTAGGATTGTTTTCACTGTGTGCCACAGATTTTGGGTTGTTGTGTTATCATTTTCATTTGTTTCAAGGTATCTTTTATTTCTTCCTTGATCTCATTGTTAACCCATTCATTGTTTAGTAACTTGTTATTTAGCCTCCCTGTCTGTATTTTTTTTTCTTTCCAGTTTTTGTCTTCCTACTGAGTTCTAGATTCATTCTATTATGGTCAGAGAAGACGCTTTATATGATTTCAATCTTCCTAAATCTATGGAGACTTGTTTTGTGTCCTAACATATTGGTCTCTCTTTGAACATGTTCCATGTGCATTTGGAGAGAATTTATATTCTGCTTCTTTGAGGTGAAATGCTCTGAAGATATCATTCATTTGCTTTTAAATATTTTAATATTTATGCTATTGCAGTTGTCCCAATTTTTCATCCTTTGTCCTCTTCCACCCATAACTTCCCCTATTTCCACAGTCAGTCTCTTCGCAATGAAGTCCATGTCCTTGATTCATGCATATATATTCTTTAACTATTCACTTCATCTTCTTTCAACCAGTCCCCACCTCCCGTCTGCCCTTTTATAGCTATCTTTCTGTTGCATGTTTTTATGCCTCTGATTCTATTTTGGTCATTAGTTTGTTTTATTCATTAGACTCCATTATATGTTGAGATCACATGATATTTGTCTTTCATTGACTGGTTTATTTCACTTAGCATAATAGACTCCAGTTTCATCCGTGCTGTCACAAATGGTAAGAATTACTATTTTTTCTTTGCAGCATAGTATTACTTTGTGCAAATGCACCAGAGTTTTTTTTTATCCAACCATCTACTGATGGGCACTTAGGCTGTTTCCACATCTTGGCTATTGTGAAGTGTTGCTATGAATGTAGGAGTACATATATCCTTTTGAATTGGTGTTTTGGGATTCTTAGACTATAATCCTAGAAGTGGATTTGCTGGGGCAAAAGGTAGTTCCATTTTTAATATTTTAAGTAAACTCCATACTGTTTTCCACAGTGGCTGCACCAGTCTGTATTCCCAATGAACAGTGTATTAGAGGTCCCTTTTCTCCATATCCTTGCCAGCACATGTTTTTTGTTAATTCATTAATTATAGCCATTTTAGCAGGTGTGGTGTGGTATGACATCTTATTATAGTATCTCTCAGATGGCTAGTGATGTTGAGCACTTTTTTTCATATGTCTGTGGTCTCTCAGTATGTCCTCCTTGAAGAAGTGTCTATGCACGTCCTTTGTTCATTTTTTAATTGGATTGTTTTTCTTCCTGGTGTTGTCATATGGGCACTTTATATATTGTGGAGATTAAACCCTTGTCCAATGTATCATTGGCAAATATATTTTCCCATACAGTAGGTTCCCTTTTCATTTTGATAATGGTTTCTTTAGCTGTGCAGAATCTTTTGAGTTTGATGTAGTCCCATTTGTTTATTTTTTTCCTTTGTTTACCTGCCCTAGGAGATATATTGGCAAAAATATTGCCTCATGAGATATCCAAAATATTTAGATATCTATGTTTTCTTCTTGGATTTTTTATGGTATCATGACTTATATTTAAGTCTTTTATCCATTTTGTGTTTATTTTGGTGTATGGTATAAGGTGGTGGTCTAGTTTCATTGTCTTTTTTTTTTTTCACAAGTACTAGTCCAGTTCTTGCAACACCATTCATTGAAGATACTACCTTTACTCTTTGTATGCTCTTGACTTCTTTGTCAAATATTAACTGACCATACAGGCATGGGTTTATTTCTGCTCTCCATTCTGTTCCATTTATCTATGTGTCTGTTCTTATGCCAGTGCCGAACTGTTTTCATTACAGTAGCCTTACAGTATAGTTTTATATAAGGTATTGTGATCCTTCCAACTTTATTCTCCTTTCTCCAGATTGCTGAGGCTATATGGGGTCTTTTGTGGTTCCATATAAATTTTTGGAGTATTTGTTCCAGCTCTCTGAAATATATCATTGGTATTTTAATAAGAATTGAATTGAATCTATAGATTGCTTTAGGTAATATGGAACTGGAGAGCATTATGCTAAGTGAAATAAAGCAGGCAGTGAAAGACAAATACCATGTGATCTCACCTATAAGTGGAACCTAATCTGCAAAAAAGCAAGCAAGCAAAATACAACCAGAAACATTGAATTAAAGAACAAACTGATAGTAACCAGAGGGGAGGGGGACAGGGATAATGGGGAAATACAGGAGAAGATCCATCAAGGAACACGTATAAAGGACACATGGACAAAGCAAAAGGGGGTAGGTTTGAGGGTGGGAGGTAGGTATATGGGGGATGGGGGACTGAGGTGGGGTGAAAATGTAGACAACTATACTTGAACAACAATAAATAAAGTAAAATAAAATAAAATGAAAATATAGAAAAAATAATTGCTTTTGGTAATATAGACATTTTAATGATGTCAATTCTTCCAGTCTGTGAACATGGTATATGTTTCCACTTATTTGTATCTTCCTCAATTTCTTTCTTCAGTGTCCAACATTTTCTGAGAACAGGTCTTTAACCTCTTTTCTTAAATTTATTCTAAGTTACTGTATTTTTTGTTGCAGTAGTGAATGGGATTTTTTTTCTTAGTTTCTCTTTCTGATAGTTCATTATTGGTGTATAAAAATTCCACTTATTTCTAAATATTAACTTTCCTGTTACTTTGCCAAATTTGTTTATTAGGTTGAGTGGTTTTGTGGTGGAGACTGTAGGGTTTTCTATGTACAATATGGTGTTATCTGCAAAAATGACAGTTTTATTTCCTTCTTTCCAATTTGGTTGTCTTTTATTTCTTTTTATCTGATCATTGTGACTAGGACTTCCAATACCATGTTGAATAAGAGTGGTGAAAATGGGCATCCCTCTCTTGTTCCTGATCTTAAGGTAAATGCTTTTAGTTTTTGAAAATTAAGTGTGATGTTGGCTATAGTGGGGTTTTTTTTTGCATATTGCCTTTATTGTGTTTAAGTATGAACATATATTCACACTTTGCTGTGAATTTTTATTATAAATGGGTACTGGATATTATCAAATGTTTTTTTTCTGAATGTATTGATATGATCATGTGATTTTTATCTTTCATTTTGTTTATGTGATGCATCGCACTTATTAATTTGTGAATATTGTACCAACCTGAATCCTCAAGGTAAATAACACTTGATCATGGTGAACGATCTTCTTAATGTATTGATGGATCTGATTTGCAAATATTTTGCTGAGAATTTTAGCATCTAAGTTCACCAGGCATATTGGCCTACAGTTTGTTTTTTTGTTGTTGTGTCTTTACCTGGTTTTGGAGTTAGGGTAATACCTGCCTCATAAAAAGAGATTGGAAGTCTTCCCTCTTCTTGAATTTTTTGAAATAGTTTGATGATAGTCGTTAGTTCCTTGAGTGATTGGTTGGTAAAATTCACCCATGGAGCAATTTGTTCCAGGACTTTTGTTTGCTGGGAGTTATTTTGTTTATTACTGCTTCAATTTCACTAATAGTTGTTGGTCTGTTTATATTTCTGCTTCTTCCTGATTCAGTTTTGGAAGATTGTATATTTCTAGTAATTTGTCCATTTTACCTAGGTTGTCTAATTTCTTGGCATATAGTTCATAGTATTTTCTAATCATTTTTGTATTTCTGTGGTAAAAGTTGCAAATTCTCTTCATTTCTGATTTTATTTATTTGGGTTCTCTCTTCTTTTCTGTTGATGACTCTGATTACAGTTTATAATTTTAAACAATCTATTAAAAAAACCAGCTCCTCAATTCATCAGTCTTTTGAATTCTTTTTTAAAACTCTATATCATTTATTTCCACTGTTGTCTTAATTTCCTTCCATCTACATAGGGTGGGCATTTTTTCTTGTTTTTCTAGTTCTTTAGGTATAGGGTTAGATTGATTTTTCTATCTTCTTTTTTTTAAATTTTATTTTAATCACTGTTCAAGTACAGTTTTCTCCCTTTTACTCCCATTCCAGCCCACCCACCCAACCCTCCCCACTTCCCTCCCATTACCACCCTCCCCCTAGCTTTAGACCATGTGTCCTTTAAATTCATTCCTGTAAACCCTTCCCATTCTCCCCTGAAATTCCCTCTTCTCTCCCCTCTGGTCACTGTCAGTCTGTCCTCTATTTCAGTGTCTTTGGTTATATTTTGCTTCTTTCTTTGTTTTGTTGTTCAGGTTCCTGTTAAAGGTGAGATCATATGGTATTTGTCTTTCACTGCCTGTCTTGTTTCACTTAGCATAATGCTTTCCAGCTCCATCCAAGCTGTTGCAAAGGGTAGGAGCTCCTTCTTTCTTTCTGCTGCATAGAATTCCATTGTGTAAATGTACCATAGTTTTTTGATCCATTCATTTACTGATGGGAATCTTGGCTGCTTCCAGCACCTAGCTAATGTAAATTGTGCTGCTGTGAACATTGGGATGCATAGGTTTTTTTGGAATGGTGTTTTAGTGTTCTTAGGATAGAGTCCCAGCAGTGGAATTGCTGGGTCAAAAGGTAGACCCATTTTTAGTTTTCTGAGGAAGTTCCATGCTGCTTTCCATAGTGGTTGTACCAGTCTGCAGTCCCACCAACAGTGCACTAGGGTCCCCTTTTCTCCACAACCTCTCCAACACTTGTTGTTTGTTGCTTTGTTTATTGGGCCATTCTGACTGGTGTGAAGTGGTATCTCATTGTGGTTTTAATTTGCATCTCTCTGATAGCTAGCAATACTGAACATTGTTTCATGTGTCTTTAGATCTTCTGTATGCCCTCCTTGGAGAAGTGTCTGTTCAAGTCCTTTGCTCATTTTTTAATTGGGTTGCTTGTCTTCTTGGAGTGCAGTCGTGTAAGTTCTTTATATATTTTGGAGATTAAACCCTTGTGTGAGGTATCATTGGCAAATATGTTTTCCCATACAGTTGGTTCTCTTTTTATTTTGATACTGTTTTCTTTAGCTGTGCAAAAGCTTTTTATTTTGATGAGGTCCCATTTGTTTATTCTTTTCTTTATGTCCCTTGCTCTAGGAGACAAGTCAGTAAAAAAGTTTCTGCGTGAAATATCTGAGATTTTCCTACCTACGTTCTCTTCTAGGACTTTAATGGTGTCACAGTTTATATTTAAGTCTTTTATCCACCTTGAATTTATTGTTGTATAAGGTATAAGTTGGTGCTCGAGTTTCATTTTTTTGCACGTGGCTGTCCAGTTCTCCCAACACCATTTGTGGAAGAGGCTATTTTTATTCCATTTTATGTTGCTGCTTCCTTTGTCAAATATTAATTGACCATAGAGACTTGGGTTTATTTCTGGGCTCTCTGTTCTGTTCCATTGGTCCATGTGCCTGTTTTTATGCCAGTACCAGGCTGTTTTGATTACAGTGGCCTTGTAGTATAGTTAGTGTCAGTTATTGTGATTCCTCCTACTTTACTCTTCTTTCTCAAAATTGCAGCAGCTATTCAGGGTCATTTATGGTTCCATATAAATTTTTGAAGTGTTTGTTCTATGTCTGTGAAGTAAGCCATTGGTACTTTAATAGGAATTGCATTGAATGTGTAAATTGCTTTTGGTAGTATGGACATTTGATGACATTAATTCTTCCAATCCATGAACATGGTATATGTTTCCATTTGTTTGTGTCTTCCTTGATTTCTTTCCTCAGTGTTATGTAGTTTTCTGAATACAGGTCTTTTACCTCTTTGGTTAGGTTTATTCCTAGGTATTTTATTTTTCTTTTTGCTATTTCAAATGGGATTTCTTTCTTGATTTCTGCTTCTGCTGTTTCATTGTTGGTATACAGAAATGCCATTGATTTCTGGATATTGACTTTGTATCCCGCTGTTTTGCGAAATTCATTTATTAGGTCAAGCAGTTTTTTGGTGGAGTCTGTAGGATTTTCTGCGCACACTATCATGTCATCTGCAAACAGTGACAGTTTTGTTTCCTCCTTTCCGATTTGGATGCCTTTAATTTCTTTTTCTTGTCTGATTGCTGTGGCTAAAACTTCCAGTACTATATTGAATAGAAGTGGTGAAAGTGGACAACCTTGTCTTGTACCTGATCTTAGTGGAAAAGATTTTAATTTTTGCCCATTGAGTATGATGTTGGCTGTAGGTCTCTCATATATGGCTTTTATTATGTTGAGGAATGCTCCCTCTATTCCCCCTTTGCTGAGTGTTTTTATCATAAATGGGTGCTGTACCTTATCAAATGCTTTTTCTGAATCTATTGATATGATCATGTGATTTTTGTCTTTGCTTTTGTTTATGTGATGTATTACATTTACTGATTTGTGAATATTGTACCATCCTTGCATCCCTGGAATGAATCCCACTTGGTCATGGTGTATGATCTTTTTAATGTACTGTTGGATGTGGTTCGCCAATATTTTGTTGAGGATTTTAGTGTCAATGTTCATCAGCGGTATTGGCCTGAAGTTTTCTTTCTTTGTTGTGTCTTTATCTGGTTTTGGAATTAGGATGATGTTGGCCTCATAAAAAGAGTTTGGGAGTCTCCCATCTTTTTGGATTTTTTGGAATAGTCTGTGAAGGATAGGGGTTAGCTCTTTCTTAAATGCTTTGTAGAATTCTCCTGTGAAACCATCTGGTCCAGGGCTTTTGTGTATTGGGAGTTTTTTGATTACTGCTTCAATTTCTTTTGTTGTTATTGGTCTGTTCAGGCTTTCTGCTCGTTTTTCATGGCATACAGTTCTTTGTACTAATTTCTTACAATGCTTTGTATTTCTGTGGTATCAGTTGTAATCTCTCCTCTTTCATTTATGATTGTGTTTATTTGGGTCTTCTCTCTTTTTTTCTTGTTGAGTGTTCCTAAAGGCTTGTCGATTTTGTTTATCTTTTCAAAGAACAACTCTTGGATTCATTGATCCTTAGAATTGTGCTTATAGTCTGTATGTCATTTAATTCTGCTCTGATCTTAGTTATTTCCTTCTTTCTGCTTGCTCTGGGCTGTCTTTGTTGTTGTCCCTCGAGTTCTTGTAGATGTAGGATTAGGTTGTTTGTTTGGAATGTTTCTACCTTTTTTAGGTGGGCCTGAATCGCTATGAACTTCCCCCTCAGGACTGCCTTGGCTGTGACCCATAAGTTTTGGGCTGTTGTGAGTTTGTTTTCATTTGTTTCCAGAAACCTTTTGATTTCTTCCCTAATATCATTCTTGACCCATTAATTGTTTAATAGTATGCTATTTAATCTCCATGATTTTGAGTGTTTTGGGTTTTTTTAATTGGGCTTGGTTTCTAGCTTCAGTCCCTTGTGGTCTGAGAAAATGCTTGGTTTGATTTCAATTTTGTTGAAATTCTTGAGGCTTGTTTTGTGTCCTATCATGTGGTCAATCCTTGAAAATATTCCATGTACTTTTGAAAAAAATGTGTATTTAGCTTCTTTGGGGTGGAGGGTTCTGTATATATCAGTAAAGCCCATTTCATCAAGGGTATTGTTCAATGCCACAATATCTTTGTTGATATTTTGTTTGGAAGATCTGTCTATTTTTGATAGTGGGTTGTTAAAATACCCCACAATAACTTTGTTGCTCTCAATATCTTTCCTGAAATCCTCTAAGATTTTCTTTATGTATTTGGGTGCTTCTATGTTGGGTGCATATATATTTACAATATTTATGTCTTCTTGGTGGATTCTTCCTTTGAGTATGATGAAGTGACCTTGTGGGTCTCTCTTTATGGTCCTTTTTTGGAAGTCTATTTTGTCAGATATGACTCTTGCTATCCCAGCTTTTTTTTCCCTGTCCATTTGCTTGGAAAATTTGTTTCCAGCCCTTCACTTTCAGCCTGTGCAGGTCTTTTATCCTGAGGTGGGTCTCTTGTAGGCAGCATATTTGTTGGTCATGTTTTCTTATCCAATCAGGTATTCTATGTCTTTTGATTGGAGTATTTAATCCATTTACATTTAAGGTATTATTGATAGGTACTTATTCACTGCCTTTTATGTACATGTGTTCCTCTTTGTCTCTCTCTTTTCCTTTCTTTCCTTAAAGCAGTCCCTTTAGCAAATCTTGCAGAGCTGGTTTAGTGGGGGTGTATTCTTTTAGACCTCTTTTGTCTGAGAAGCTTTCAATTTGGCCTTCTATCTTGATTGAGAGCCTTGCTGGGTAAAGTAGCCTTGGTTGCAGACCTCTGGTTCTCATTACTTGGAATATTTATTGCCATTCTCTTCTGGCTTTGAGGGTTTCCATTGATAAGTCAGCTGTTAGCTTTATTGGGGCTCCCTTGTATGTTACTTCCTGTTTCTCCCTTGCTGCCTTTAAGATTCTCTCTTTGTCTTGAAATTTTGCCATTTTAATTATGATGTGCCTTGGGGTGGGCCTCTTTGGGTTCCTCTTGATTGGGACTCTCTGTGTTTCCTGTATTTGTGTGACTTTTTCTTTCATCAAATTAGGGTAGTTTTCCTTCATTACTTTTTCAAATAGGTTTTCTATCCCTTGTTCTTCTTCTCCTTCTGGTATCCCTATTATATGGATATTATTACGTTTCATATTGTCTTGCATTTCTCTTAATCCCTCTTCATTCTTTCTGAGCCTCTTTTCCTTTTCTTGCTCTTTCTGGGTGTTTTCTTCTACTTTGTCCTCTAGCTCACTGATCCAATCTTCTGCTTCATCGATCCTGCTTTTCATTCCTTCTACTGTGTTCTTCAGTTCAGAAATTGTATTTTTCATTTCCTCTTGGCCCTTGTTGAGAGTTTCTATTTCCTTTTTTATGCTGATGTAGTTTTCAGTGAGTTCATTGTAGCTTCCCTGTTTCTGGTAGCTCATTGTGAGCTCATTGAGCTTCCTGACGATCATTGCTTTGAACTCTATATCTGATAGTTGAATTGCATCTATTTCATTTAGCATTCTTTCTGAGGCTTCCTCCTTTCCTTTCATTTGGGGATTGTTTCTTTGTCTTCCCATTGTTTGTGAGACTCTTCTTGTTCGCTTCAGCTTCTTAAATTGATCAGTTCTGGCTCCCTGGGTTTGTGGTGTGAACTTCTTTAGTAGAATAGCAGTGAGTTTCAGTGATGCAGTATCCTTGATCTCCCGAGCTCACTGGTCTTGGGCTGTCATTTAAGTTGGCTTTGTGTTTGCCTTTGGGTTTTGATTGTTGTTGGGTCTTTCTTTGGTGGTTGCTTCCCACCAGCTGGTTAAATGCGGGTCACTCTGTCCACCACCTCCTGTATTTTGTTGTGCTGGTGAGGGCAGATTGTTTTGAAGCTGGTTCTTCCATGTGTATAAAGTTTAAAGAATTCTCTCTTGCTCTTGTTCAGTTGTTTGTATTGCATACTGTCTCTACTGTTTAGCTGTATTTCTAGATAGGCCTCTATTGAGGTTTGTGTGGTTACTACTCCCTCCTTCACCTTCTTTGTTGTTATCTGTTAGTGGTTCCTTTGTTGTTGGGTTTCCTCTTCCAGTGGATATCCTGGTGTTCACCACCTCCACCTATTCTTTTTTGTCATCAGTCGAAGGGGGAAGGGAAAATGGTTTAAGACAGCAACAGAGAATTCTATGATATTTACAGTAGTAGCAGGTAGGGAAGATATAGGAGATCCTTTGACTATGTATAGTGTTAACCGTGATCTTCCACCCAGCTAACTGATTTTTAGAAATGATGGAAAGAAGATAAGACTCTTGTTGTGGAAGGAAGGATTGTGAGTTGGATCTATAAAGCAGGGAGGTTGTGGGAGGTCAGATTCTGGGGTAAGGTGAGAGTAAAGGATAGTAAATAGGTGTAGTGTGTGAGAGAATAGAGTAAACCACTATAGTAATAGAGTTCAGGAAACTTTGAAATTGCTAAGGTCTGGGGGGGGGGATGTTGTGAAGTAATTACAATCGCATGGAACAGCAGTTATTTACAATAATATTATGGCAACAATCATATGACAGAATCTGTGAGATCTAGGTAACAAGAATAGGGAGTACAGAACCTCGAGTAGTGTGCTAATGGGACACAGGTGAGTTAAAGGACAGTAGATTAGCAATACAGTATGGAAAGAGATATCAGGGGAAAGCTGTCAGATAATACAATATATCCAGCCTAGCAAAGCAGACTATACAAAAAGAAGAGGGATACAAAAATACTATTAAAAAAGATGTAGGAATACTGGAAAAATAATAATAATATAAATATGCAATAACTTTCAGGTTCTCTGTAGTAGCAGAGTGAAATGTGTCTCACTGTCCCAGCTGTTGTGATGCCCCTTCTTTGGGTTCTATTTTGGTCTTTTCACAGATCCAGGATTTTGTCTCACTTGTAGGTATTTAGAGAAAATTTTAAAAAGGAAAAATAGAAAAGACAGAAGAAGGAAGGAAGAAGAGATAAAATTGGAGGAAAGGAAGGAAGAAGGAATAAAACAAGAAAGCAGGAAAGAGAGGAAAAAGAAATCAAAAGAGAATAAAAACAATAAAAATTAAAAAGTTAAAAATTGTTTAAAAAATAGAATCAAGTTAAAAAGTCTCTTGGTTTCAAAGTGGCCAAAGCGGTTTTTCTGGTCTTGCTGGCTGAGGCAGGCTGAGGAGTGATTGGTATGGCTTTTCTTCCTCGGCCAGGCCAGCGGAGCTCACACTGGCTGCTCAGCCTTGCACCCTGGGTGTGGGAATCAGGTCTTTCCCAGGGTTACTGCTGTGGACTGCGGTGTGGGGATGCTCTCCCTGCATGCGCACCTGTGCACCCAGGGCTGGGTTGCAGTGAGGCTGCAGTGACTGATCACTTTAGGAGAATTCCCCAAACAGTGTCTGACTATTTACTCCTTCCTCTTGAGAAATTCCTCCTGTTCAAGCCTGCTGCTCCTGACGGTGGCCTGGCTTCTCCCGCCGCTGCCAAACTCTCCAGCCGGACCCATGACTACGGGGGCTGGGGCCTGCTGCGGCACTCAGCCTCTCTGGTGTCCACAGCCTCCAAAGGTGCTCACAGCCCCTGTGTGTTTGCTATCACCTGGATTCCTCCCAGTGCCACTCAGATCTTGTTTGGCTGGGGAGGGAGCTGTTGTCCTGGGTCTCTCCAAAGGACTCTGTGGCAAACCCAGCAGCAGGCCCTGGGCCTGGGGCTGCAGCCCCCGAACCACACACTGGTCCCCGGGACCCTACCTTGTTGCCGCACTCTTCTTAGGGTCCAGTTTTTCAGTTCCGCCACAATCCTTGGTCCCCTAGTTTCACAAATGCTGAAGTATGTTGGTTGCTTGCTTCTCTACTCCATAGATCAGAGAAGCTGATCAGAGGGAAGCCTAGTCTGCTCCTTCCTACTCCGACGCCATCTTAGGCCCCCGATTTTTCTGTCTTCTTTAGGCAGTCCTGTAATGCTATGAACTTCCCTCTCAGGACCACTTTTACTGTGTCCCATAGGTTTTGGGTTGTTCTGTATTCATTTACATGTGTTTCTAGATACTTTTTGATTTCTTATTTGATATTATTGATAACTCAATCACTATTTAATAACATGCTATTTACATTCCATGTATTTATATGTTTTTGTGGTTTTTTAAATTGAAGTTGATTTCTAGTTTCATGCCATTGTGATCCAAGGCTTTATGTGCTTTCAATTTTCTTAAATTTGGTGAGACTTATTTGTATCCTACCATGTAGAGTATCTTTGGGAATGGTCTATGGGCACTTGAGAAGAGTGTGTATTCTGCAGCTTTGAGATTAAACTTTCTGTAAACATCAATTCAATCCATTCAATTTAGTGTGTCATTTAAGGTCACTGTTTTCTTGTTGATTTTTTTTGCCTGGAAAATCTATCCATTCATGACAGTGGGGTATAAAATCCCCTACAATGACCATATTGCTCTTCTTTAAAGTCCTCCAAGATTTTCTTTATACATTTAAGTGCTCTTATATTGGGTGCATATGTGTATGCAAGAGTTATATTTTCTTTTTTTAAGTATACTTTATTGATTATGTTGTTGCACTTTTCCCAAATTTTTTACCTTTACCCCACCTCTGCCCTGTATACTATCCCCCAAACCTCTAGCACTCCTCCCATTAGTTCATGTTCATGGGTTGCATTATAAGTTCTTTGAATTCTCTGTTTCCTATACCATTTTGACTTCTCCCTATTTTATGCCTACTAATTATGCTTCTTATTCACTGTACCTTTTGCCCCTATTCCTTCCTGTCCCTCCCCACTGAAAATGATCTACGTGATATCCATTTCTCTGATTCTGTTCTTGTTCTAATTGTTCACTTAGTTTTTATGTTCATTGTTTTTCTCTTTTTTTTTTTTAGGTTCATTTGTTGATAGTTGTGAATTTGTTGTCATTTTACTGTTCATAGTTTCTGATCTTCTCCAATTTCTTAGATAAGTCTCTTTAACATCTCATATAATAAGGGCTTGGTGATGATGAACTCCTTTAACTTGACCTTATCTGGGAAGCACTATATATGCCCTTTCATTCTAAATGAAAGCTTTGTTGGATAGAGCAATCTTGGATGTAGGTCTTTGCATTTCATGATTTGAAATACTTCTTTCCAGCCCCTTCTTGCTTGTAAGGTTTCTTTTGAGAAATCAGCTGATAGTCTTATGGGCACTCTTTTGTAAGTAACTCTTTCCTTTCCTCTTGCTGCTTTTAAGATACTCTATCTTTAATCTTGGGTAACTTAATGATGATGTGCCTTGGTGTGTTCCTCTTTGGGTCCAACTTCTTTGGGACTCTCTGGGCTCCCTGGACTTCTTGGGAGTCTATTTTCTTCACCAGATTGAGGAAGGTTTCTTTCATTATTTGTTCAAAAAAGTTTTCAATTTCTTGCTGTTGTTTTTCTCTTTCTGGCACCCCTATAATCCAGATATTGGAATGTTTCAAGTTGTCCCAGAGGTTTTTAAGCCTCTCTTCATTCTTTTGAATCCTTATTTCTTTATTCTGTTCTGGTTGGATGTTTATTTCTTCCTTTTGTTCCAAATCATTGCTTTGAGTCCTGGTTTCCTCCTTGTCACTGTTGGTTCCCTGAATATTTTGCTTTATTTCACTTTGGATATCTTTCATTTTTCAACCAAGCTCAATCAGTTCTGTGAGTATTTTGATTACCAGGGCTTTGAACTCTCCATCAGATAGGTTGGCTATCTCCTCATCACATAGCTCTCTTTCTAGAGTTTTGCTCTGTTTTTTTTTTTTTTTTCATTTGGGCCATATTTCTTTGTCTTGGCAAACCTGTTAAGTTGTCAGAAGGCAGAGCCTTGGGTATTCACTTGGGCAGGGAAGCCCTCTTTGCTGTGCTGTGGCACTGTTTGTGGGGGAGGGTCCAGAGAAAGAACAACATAGCTCTCCTGCTCAGCTGTAGCCCCACTTTCCAATGAACACTCGTGTGAGACTGGGAATTTCTCCCCCTGTGGCAACCCCCACCATGGTCCACAGTTAGCTCTGAGTCTCAGTTTCTGGTTCGGTCAGCCCTGTCCACACAGTACATGCCTAACCATGGGTACTTTTAGCCAGCTCTGCCCACACTGTCCACTGACTTCAGGCAGGTTCCATCTTACTGGCCTGGTTGGTCTGGTAGACTGTTTCTTTAATTCCTTGGTTGTTGGAGTTCCATGCAGTTTGATTTTCTGGCACTTCTGGTTGTTTATTGATTTTAAATTGGTTGCTATCCTCCTTTTGGTTGTGTGAGGAAGTGAAGGGTTTCTACTATGTAGAAACCTACCTACCATCTTGGCTGGACTCCTTGATTTATATCTTCTTATTGCATTGATACCTTAAGTATTAAGTAGTGACCTTCTTTGTCTCTTGTTATGGTCTTTGTTTTTAAGTCTCTTTTGTCAGATATAAGTATTGCTACCACAGCTTTCATTTTTTGTCCTTCTTTGCATGGAATTTTTTTTTCATCCCTTCACTTTCAGCCTGTGTAAATCTTTTGTCCTTAGGAGGGTCTCTTGTAGACAGCATATATATGGATCATGTTTGCTTATCCATTTTGCTACCCTATATCATTTGACTGGAGCATTTAATCCATTTACATTTAAGGTTATTATTAATAGATAGGTTATTCACTGCCATTTTATTCCTTTATACTTATGTTCCTCTCTGTCTGTATTTCTTCTTAAGCATTCCCTATTTCACTTTTGTTTTTAAATTATATCCTTGCTGGATAGAATAGTCTTGATTGCATGTCCTTGCTATTCATCACTCTGAATACTTTATGCCAATCCCTTCAGGCCTAAAATGTTTCTGTTGATAAATCAGCTACAGTCTTATTGGAACTGTCTTGTAGGTAACTGATTGGTTTTCTTTTGCTGCTTTTAAGATTTTTCCTTTGTCTTTAACTTTTGCCATTTTAATTATGATGTATCTTGGTTGGGTGTCCTTGAATTCATCTTAATTGGGACTGCCTGTGCTTCATGAACTTTGTGTTACTTTTTTCTTTACCAGATAAGGAAGTTTTCTGTCATTATTTCTTCAAACAGGTTTTCTATCCCTTGTTCACTTTTTCTCCTTTGGGTATTCCTATGATACAGATAGTTATTTTTCATGCTGTCCCAAAGTTCCCCTAAACCTTCCTTGTTTTTTTTAATCTTTTTTCCTTTTTGTTGTTCTAATTAGGTTTTTTGTTCACCTTATCTTCCAAATCTCTGATTTGACCCTCTCTTTCATCCAACCTGGTTTTAATTCTTTCTAGAGTATACTTCATTTCAGATATTGTGATTGTCATTTCTAACTGGTTCTTATTCATAGTTTCTACATCCTTTTTCAAACTGATGTAGTTCCCACTAGTTCCTTGTAGTTCTCACTAAGTTCCTTGAGCATACGTATAACCATTACTTTCAACTCTATATATGATGTTACTTGCCTCAATTTCATTTAGCTCTTTTTCTGGGGATTTTTGTCTTTCATTTGGGGTTTTTTATTTGTGTCCCCATTTTAGCTTACTCTTTTTGTTTGTTTCTAAGTATTGGATAAGTCTGCTTTGACTCCCTGTCCTCATGGGGTGGCCTTATGTGTCAGAAGACTATGGGACTAGTGGGGCAGTCTCCTTGATCTCCTGAGCTGGCTGCTCCAGGAATGTTCTTTGTATGGGTTATGTAGGCTCTCCTGTTGTATTTGGGTGTTGATTTTTGTTGATCCAGTCCTTGATGGCATCTCTCCTCCATCAGGCTTGTTGTGAGGCTCAACACCACAACATCTTGTGTGCTGCTGTATAGGTGCTGACTGAACAAAACAAACAACACAAATAGAAAGAACCAAAACGATAAAAAAAGTTTCTTACAACAACCGCCAAATCAAAGACAAAGGGAAGAGAATAATAAAATTGGAAAGAAAAATAGAATAGTAAAAAAAAATACAAGAAGACCAAAGGAAAGGAAAATAATTATAACAGGAGAGAAGGAAGAGAACCAATAAGAGTGAGGAACTGAAAGGGAAATTGCCAAAAAGTACAAAGAAAGGGGAAAAATAAAAAAGAATAGGAAAGGGAAAGAGGAAGGAAAATAGAGTAAGGAAAGGGAAAAGTAAAATAAGAGATATAAAAGAAAAAATGACAGAGGATTGAAGAAAAGAAAAATAATAAAAAGGCTATGCAAAAGAAAAAATAATGAAAATAGTGTAAAATAATGAAGTTGAAATCATTTCAGCAGAGTAGTGCTTGCCTGTTGGGTCCTCCCTTTGAATATGGCTCTGCTGTTGTCTGAAGCTGCAGTAAGCCAATTTCATATGTTGTCCACATCTGGTTCTCAGTGTCCTATTTGAAGCTACAAGTGATCCACAGTTTATGGTTGTCTCCTCTAGGCTTGGCTGCACCCAGGATTGGTATTGCTGTGTTGTAAGACTGGTTTTTATCAGTATAGGGCCCAGGGGTGGGTTAGCAAATGACCAAAGGCACTGCAAGATCCACCTCCACCTGCATGTACCTGCTGCCCTGCAGTCTGTCTTAGTGTAGCTGCTGACCCAACTGTTTCTGAGAGGGCTTCTGGTGGATTTGGGAGGATGGGAACTGTGGAAACCACTTGTGAGGTGCTGTTCAGACTTCCAGGAAGATGGTGTGTGTGTTCCTTCATTTCTGCACCACTTGTCTGAACCCGTTCTAGTTTATTTCCCTTAACTTAGCAGGGCAGAGCCCCTAGTGGAAAAATTGGTGTGATACAAAGAGATCTGATCAGATCACTGGGGAGAAGTAGGGGGAGAGCATAGGAGAAGGTTGCCCAAGAAATTGGTAAACAGCCTAGGATGGGATTGGCTGAGAAGCTGAATGCCTCTGGAGCACATGGAATTGTGGGCAAGAAAATTTAAGATAGAAGGAAGGTAGAGACTGGCTCTTGGGTTCTCTTCCTGGAGGATGCCTGGATGGTTGTATTACAGCTGCCTGCATTTCCTAAAGGATAATATTTTAGATAGGAGTAAAAACCTTGGGCATAGCCTAGGATCAGGCTGGTCTGGCGGTGGGTGACATGGTTATTCTTCTTTGGGTATTTTAGGGAGAATAGGCTCTGAGGCAGAAGACTGCCATTCTTCCAAAGTTGTGTAGGTTTCATATGATATGTTGTTTTAGTTTGTAAACTAATCCTACAGAAAAAAAGATAATTAAAAACTAATAAGGGGAATGATAGGGGGACTCAGGAGTAAAGAGCTTAGCCTTAATTGATAGGCTTTAGTGATTAAAGCTCTAATTAAAGAGTTTAGTCTTAATTGATAGGCTTAAGTGATTAAAGCTGCAACTACAGAGTTAAGATTTTAATGCTCATTGGTAGGCTTAAGTGACTAATGCATGTGGAAAGCTGTTATACCACATTGTGTAGCTTTTGAATAAAGACTCCTTTCCTTTATTACCAAACCTTTGCTTCTGGAATTTTGCCTAGAAGTTGGCAGTGGGCAGCAGGACACCACTTGCTGTTCAGTAATAGGTGAGGTCTCCAGAGCCCAGAGTTTTTGTCTGCTGGAAGTCAGGAGGGTGTTTTCGTGGCTCTCCCATGAGGGAGAAGTGTCTACCTGGTTCCTGGGAATGTGTGTGGAATGGTTGTGCCCTTAATCCAATCTCTGATATCCCCTGCATTTGCCCATGTTTGTCTCCTCAGCAGAGGTTAAGATGTATGGTGGGGCAAAGTAAGGGAGGAAAATAAAAAAAAGATCCAGGATTGGGTCAGCAGAATTCCAGAAGATGGTGCAGGCAGTATTTTGAAGAGTGGGGTGAGTAGTTTCCCATAGGGTGGAGTAATTATTTTTTCCCTGGGAGGAGCTTGCTGTCCTTAAGAAAAATGGCTGTTGCAGTGTTGAGATATCTCCCTGCACTGGGAACCCAGCAGACATTCCCCCATGTCTCTCCCCAAAGCCTCCACTCCATACTTTCCTCAGGTGACTCTAGACCACAATGCCCTCCCTTTGTCTGAGCCCAAGGTGAGTGGCTATGAATAAGAAACCTGTGCTTTGGCCCCCTAGGAGATTTAAAAAATAGTGGCTTTGTCTATAGCAGGTTCCATCTCTCCCCAGCAGACAAAAACTCCATGGCCTTTCACCACAGGATATGATGTGGGTGGCTGATCCCAGCATAGGCATTCTGTGCTTGGGAGCCCAGTCTGGGATCCAGGCTTCACTCCTTTCAGGGGAAGCTCCAACAGCTGTGCCATACCTCAGGCTGCCACCCATAGGAGTGGAGCTGTCCCCCTTTATGTCCCCACCCTTCCTACTAGTCTCATGGTGGTTTCTGTCCATCCTTGGTTCTGGATTAACCACTGACTACATCTTATTGATCAGAATTTAAGACTGTACTTAGCTTCAAGAGATGCTGGGAACTGTAGTTTTTCAGCTGAATTCATTAAGTTTTGGAGGCAGGATGTCCAAGATCAAGATGTCAGAACAGTCAAGTTCAGGTGAAAACCCTCTTCCAAGTGGCAGACTACTGACTTCTCACTGTCCTCACTTGCCAAAAGGTGAAGATCTCATTTAAATCCATCTGACCTCATATGTCATTTAAGACCATAATTCTCTTGCTGATTTTTTGTCTGGAGGATCTATTTATTGATTTCAATGGGTGATAAAGATCCCCTACTATGGCTGTTTTACTTTCAATCTCTTTCTTTTTGCTTGTATCAATATTTGCTTTACATATTTAGGTGCTTCTATATTGGGTGATGAATGTTTACCAGGGTTATATACTTTTGTTGGATTGCTCCTTTTATCATTATAGAGTGTCCTTCTTTGCCTCTTAATACAGTCTTACTTTTAAAGTTATTTTGTCTGATCTAAATATTGCTACCATAGTTTTTCTTTCATTTTCATTTGCATGAAATACCTTTACTTTCAGTCTGTATGTATCTTTCATTCTGAGGTGGGTCTTTTGTAGACAGAGTATGTACAAGTCTCACTTTTTAGTCCATTCAGCTACTTTATGTCTTTGGATCAGTGCATTTTAGCCATTTGCGTTTAAAATGATTATTGATAGGTATGCATTTATTGCCAATTTATTCTTTTAACTATGTTCCTCTGATTTTTTTTCTTCTACTTCTTAAAGCAGGCCCTTTGATATTTCTTGTAATACTGGTCCAATGGTAATCCTTTAGTTGACTCTTGTCTGGAAAGTTCTTCATTTCGCCTCCAATTTTAAATGATAACCTTGCTGGGTAATGTAGTCTTGGTTGTAGGCCCTTGCTTTTCATTTCTTGGAATATTTCATGGCAATCCCTTCTGTCCTGAAATGCTTCTGTTGAGAAATCAGCTGACAATCTTATGGGAGCTCCCTTGTAAGTAACTGTCTTTCTTTTGTAGCTTTAATTTTTTTGTCTTTAACCTTTGTCATTTTAATTATGATGTTTCTTGGTGTTGGCCTTTTAGGGTCTTTCCTGTTTTGGATTCTCTGCACTTCCTGCACTTTTGTGTCTTTTTTTTTCCCACCAGGTTTGGGAAGTTTTGGGCCATCATTTCTTCAAACCGTTTCTTGATCCCTTGCTCTCTTCTTCTGGTATCCCTATAATGTGGTTGTTTTTGTGTTTCATGTTGTTGCAAAGGTCCCTTAAATTATCCTCACTTAAAAAAAAAATTATGCTCTGCTGCTTGGGTGTTTTTTTCAATTTTGTCTTTCAACTTGCAGATTCAATCCTCTGTTTCATCCACCTACTGCTTATGGCTTCCTGTGTATTCTTGATATCCAGTTTTATAGTCTTCATGTCTAAGTGGTCCTTTTTATGGTTCCTATGTTGTTTTTCATGCTGTTGTAATTCTCACTATCATACTTGAGCATCTTTATAACCATTCCTTCAAACTCTATATTTGATCAATTGCTTTCTTTCATTTAGCTCTGTTTTTCTGGAGAGTTCTCCAGTTCTTTTATATGGTTTCTGTTTTTTTGTCTTCCTGTTTTGTCTGCATCTTTGTGTTTTTTCTATGTATTAAATAGATCTGCTATGGATTAAATAGAATCCCAGTCTTGGTAGGGTGGCCTTATGTAGTATGTACGTATTCTGTGGGACCCAGTGGCACAGTCTCCTTGATTACCTGAGGGGACTGCCCCAGGAATGTCCCTTGTGTGGGTTATGTGGGCCCGTCTGTTATAGTTGAGTCTTGATTGTTATTGGCTTGTTTTTGTGTGGGGTCAACCATCAGGCTAGCTGACTCTGGGGATGAACCTTGACCACAGTGTATAAGTTGCTGTGCAGGTGCTGACCATATGAAGTTGAATTTGGCCCTGCAAATTTTGATACCTTCTGAAAGCTCCCTTTGGATATGCCAGTTGTGGTGCTTATTGGATTTTGCTCTAATGTTTTCTGAATGTTGCCACTGAGTGTTTTGGTTTTGGACTTCTTGGGAGGAATTCTGACTCAGGCCAATATCAAATGCTTTTTGTACCTGTCCTTCTGCAACTTGTTTGGAGCTACAAGTGATTCACTGTTTGTGGCTGCCTCTACTGGGCTTGGGTATACATGGGGAAGGACCAAGCTACACACCATGGATGGCTTTTGCCAGCACCAGGCCCAGAGGCATGTCAGCAAAAGTCCCAAGTCACCCCAAGATCCACCTTTGGCTGCCCATGACTACCCAATGCCTGTTAGGTTCAGTCACTGAAAGGGCCTGTGGTGGAATTGGGAGGTTGGATCTCCCATTACACCAGCTTTTTTGTTGGTTTTCCTTTTCACAAAATATCTTTTTTCATCCCTTTACTTTCATTCTGTGTCTCTTTTGATCTGAAGTGGGTCTCTTATAGGCAACATATGTAAGGGTCTTTTTTTCTTATCCATTCAGCCACCGTATGTCTTTTGATATGAGCATTCAATCCACTTACATTTAAAGTAATCATAGATAAATAGGTAGCTATTTCCATTATATTATGCACATTTTTAAGTTTTTTTTCCTTATTTGTTGGGAACCGCCCTGCCTGGTATCAGAAGCTGTAATCCCCGCCAAGGCTAAGGCTGAGGGAATGACCTTAGACCGTAAGCCAGCAAGGAGACAAAAGCTTATCTCCCTGGCAGGAGCACCACTTCTGCTCCTTTTATTTCACCCTGCCTGGCCCCAAAGCTTGATCAGTTAGCCAATGATGGGTAAGATTCCCCAAGGGGGGAACAACCTAAGACAGGCACTTTCATGTGGGAAGCCCCCAAGGAAGGACTTTGGGGGCTACAGCAAAAAGGGGTGATGGACCCCCACCCCTAGGCTTTGACATAGCCTGAGCCCTCATTGTCTGTGAGAAAATCTCCTAATCTCTTGGCTGTCTTACTTCCCTTGCTCCACCTAAGCCTGAAACAATGGCAGAGGGTGGTGCAGCCCTGTGCTGGAGAGGGCAGGTTCCTCAGGCAATCATGCCTACGAAAGAATATGTGCCTACGAAAGAATATGTAAAGTCCTGTGAAACCTGCTTTGTTTAGAATGGTCTCAATCAATTGATAAGAGTCCAAGGAAGAAGTAAATTTGTTCCTCAAAGTTTTATTGTTCTTTAGCTATCTGACCCTGCCTCAAAATAGGCCCTTAGAGTTCTTTGTTATCTTTTGTTTGATCCTTATTTCCTGGCAATGAGTAATGAGCTTTACCTGAATTCCTGTGTAAACGAACCCAATAAAAGCCTGCTTGGGCGGGAGAATGGGGCACTCCCCACTAGAGAGAGTGGCTGTTTCATCCCTATTTCTCCACAGGACTCGGTTGTCTGTGTGTATGTTTTTCTCATGTTTCGACAAGCCATCTGCAGCATTCCTCAGTCACTGCCAGTCGGTGGCTGCGACACTTATTGCTTTTAAAGTCCCATTAACATTTCTTGCAATACTGGTTTGGAAGTGATGACCTCCTTTCTCCTTTTATTATCTAAGAATTACTTTATCTGCCCTTACATTCTAAATGATAGCTTTGTTGGTTAGAGTAATCTTGGTGGTAGGTCCTTGCTTTTCATCACTGTGTACATTTTGTGCCAATCCTTTCTGACTTTCAAAGTTTCTTTTTAGAAATAATCTAAGCCCTGGCTGGCGTAGCTCAGTGGATTGAGCGCGGGCTGGGAACCAAAGTGTCCCAGGCTCGATTCCCAGCCAGGGTACATTCCTGGGTTGCAGGCCATAACCCCCAGCAACCGCACATTGATGTTTCTCTCTCTCTCCCTCTCCCTCCCTCCCTCCCTTCCCTCTCTAAAAATAAATAAATAAAATCTTAAAAAAAAAAAAAGAAATAATCTTTGGGAAGCTCCCTTATAGATAGCTGTTCTTCTCTTGGTGCTGTTAAGATTCTCTCTTTGTCTTTAACCTTTAATTAATTAATTAATCTATCTATTTATTTATGATGACATTGGTTAATAAAATTATATAAATTTCAGATGTACAAGTCTATAATACATTATCTGTATATTGTATTGGGTGTTCACCAGACCAAGTCATCTCCTTCCATCATCATTACTTCCCTATACTCTCTTCTACTTCCCTTCACTTCCCCTTTTTTGGTCATTCCGTAATGTTGATTGTTTCTATCAATAGTTATTTATATATGTATGTATTTATTTATCATTTAATCCTTTCATCTTTTATGCTCAGCCCTGCAACTCTACTTCTCTTTTAAAGCTGTCAGTATGTTCTCTATCTAGGAGACTGCTTTTATTTTGTATATTAGATTCTACATATGAGTGAAATCAAATGGTACTTGTCTTTCTTTGCCTGGCTTGTTTCACCTAGCATAATCCCTAGCAGATCCCTTCATGTTGTTGCAAAGGGTAATATTTTCTTCTTTATTAGAACTAAGTAGTATTCCATTGAGCAAAGGTAGGAGAGCTTTTTCATACACTCATTCACAGATGAACAATTAAGCTGCTTCAATATTTTGGCTATGTAAATAATGCTGCAGTGAATATAGGGAAGCATATATTTGTTTAAATTAGTTTTTCAGGATTTTAAAAATATATTCACAGAAGTGGAATCACTGGATCATAAGACAGTTCCATTTTTAGTATTTTGAGGTAACTCCATACTGCTTTCCAAAGTGGTTGCATTCTCACCAACAGTCCACTAAAGTTCCCTTTTCTCCATGTCCCTGGCCACACTTGCTGTTTGTTGATTTATTGATGATAGCCATTCTGACAGGTGTGAGGTAATATCTCACTGTGGTTTCAATTTGCATTTCTCTGGTGATTAATAATGTTGAGCATCTTTTATATGTATACAAAATTTTTTAAATTTTCACCCAAAATATGTTTTTATTGATTTTAGGGAGAGAGGAATGAAGAGAGAGAGGGAGAGAAGAAAATATCAATGTGAGCCTGGCTGGTGTGGCTCGGTGGATTGAGTGCTGGCCTGTGAACCAAAGGGTCACTGGTTAGATTCCCAGTCAGGGCACATGCCTAGTTTGCAGGCCAGCTCCCCAGTAGGGGGCACATGAGAGGCAACCACACATTGATGTTTCTCTCCCTCTCTTTCTCCCTTCTCCTCTCTCCAAAAATAAATAAGATCTTTTTTAAAAAATCAATGTGAGAGTGAAACATTGATAGGTTTCCCTGGCCTGGGGTTGAACCTGCAACCTTTTGGTGTACAGGACACTGCTCCAATCAACTGAGCCACCTGGCCAAGGCCAAATTAATTTTTTTTTAAATAGCATTTGTCACTTCACTGTTTAGCAAGTTGATAAGTAGAGGTCTATTTTGATTTCCAGTGGACGATGCTGAAGTGCAAGTTTTAATTTTCTTTTACCTGCACTGCTGGTGCTTCCAGGATCTCTGTGGGCTGGGTTGCCTCAGCCTTGGAAAATGCTTTGCATGGTATTGGGGAGATAAGTGTCCCCTTTGTGACCAGGTTATGTTGATCTCAAGACACCCTGCCATGGGGGAATGTGGTTGGTAAGAGGACTCCAGACCTCTGAGATTGTGGTGTTGCCTCCTGTAACTAGATGCTGCCTGTGGTGTTGTACTATCTAACTAGCTGCCTCTACTGGGTTTGCTGAGATGGTTGGGGCAAGGTACATGTGGGAAAGCCAGCTGGCATTTGTGACTTTGTTATTATCCTAGTAATGGCAGCAGCCAGACCACAGCTGCAATACTTCTGTATTTTTGCCTGTCACTTGGTTTAGCGGCAGTGTGTGCTGACCACTTAGGAAGAATGTTGATTCTACCCTTCTGTTCCTTAGGGCTGCAGAGCATGTTACATTTCCTATAACCCAACACCTACCTGTTACCAAGTCTGCTGGGGCCATAGTGAGCTCTGGGCCATATCTATGACACCTACCTCTGTCCTTACATTTTTCCTCCTACTCTGTTCATTCAGGTACACCTACCTTTAGATGTTTCAATGTGAGGGTCCCTCAGACATGTTTTCATGTGTTGAACAGGGAATCCTTTGTTGAATTAGAGCTGTCCAACTTGAAACTTCAAGAGGAGAGATCTGGAGGTCCTCTTATGCTACGATGCTGCTGATGTCCCTTCCTATTAGAAGATTCTTGACTTCAAAAATTAATCATATTATTACCATATGATCCAGCAATTGCACTTTTAAGAATTGAGTGCAGGGTCTCTAACAGATATTTGCACATGGTTATAGCACCATTATTCACAATAAGAAAGGTAGAAACAACCCAAGTGTTCACTGATAGCTGAATAAAAAACCCCAAAATGTATTTTCCTACAATGGACTATTATTCAGCCTTGAAAAGGAAGGAAATTCTGATATATACTATATAACATGGATGAACTCTGAGGTCATTATGTCATGTGAAATAAGCCAGTAACAAAAGGGCAAATATTGTATGATCCCACTTATATGAGGCACCAAGAGTAGTTAAACTCATAGAGACAGAAAATAGAATAGTGGTTGCCAGAGGCTGGGGGAGCAGGAATGGGGAATTCCTGCTTGATGGGTGTAGAGTTTCAGTTTGGGGTTATGAAAAAGTCCTAGAGATGGATGGTGGTGATGGTTGTACAACAATGTGCATTACCTAATGTCTCAGAACTGTATGCTTTAAAATGGTTAAAATTGTTAATTTTATGTGATGCACATTTTATCACAATAGTTTTAAAAAGAAAAGCTCCTTGAGGGCTGAAACCATGGCTATGTTTCTTTGAGGTTCCCCAAAGTGAGGCATGTGCAGGCACTCAATGAGTAGGAATAGTGAATTATTTGGAAATAAATTCTTATCATCAAGGAGCTTACTCTCTTACTACAGCTTTCTCCGGTATACAAAACTATTCATGAAACCAGTCATTCTAAGACTATACATAGCAGTGTGTGACAGTGTGAAAGAGGCTTTGCATTAAGGGTAAGGCAATCTAAGTAAGAGAAAGCCACTTTTCAAGGTGGAACACTATAGGAGGGTTTCGTGGAATAAAAATCTTTGAGTCTTAAAGGAAATACAAGATATTTTAGTGGTTGGACTAGAAATTATCTACCATCAAAGTGGATGGAAGAAAAGAAGGAAAGACCTGGAAGCCCATGAGTTTGTGGTGGGGATACCAGGACAGAGGGGCCGATGTGGGCTAGAGGGGATTATGGGCAAGTGATGAGAGATGGCACAGGATGGGAAAAGACTGGCCGTACAAGGGCCTAGAAGGCAAGAATGAAAGTTTGTTTGTTTGTCTCAAAATTGTGGTAAAATACATATAATATAAGATTTACCATGTTAACTATATCTGTGTACTCAGGTTAGTGGCATTAAATACATTCACACTGTTGGGCAACTATTATCACCATCCATCTCTAGATCTCTTATCTTACCAAACTGAAACTCTGAACACATTTAACAATAACCCCACAACACACTTTTTTCGTCCTCTCAGTCCTTGTCAAGAGAAGTTTCACTTTGAACTTATAATGAAGAATAAGTCCTCTCTCCAAGTGTTGGGAAGCCTGGAATAGGTTCCATTAGGTGTTTAGGTTGCAAGGAGCAAACTCTTTGTCTGGTTCAAATAAAGGGCCTTTAGGATGAAGAGATGCAAAGAACAATGGGCACCCTCTGTGCAATTCCAGAATGAAGACACAAGTGGGCTGGGGGTCCAAGATTTGCATTCACATTGGTCCTGGAGACTTAAGCAGGCATTCAGGAATCTCTCTTCCAGTGCTCTCAGTAACTTAGATCCCCTCAGTTTGTCTGGTCAACTAACAATTACTCTATTCAGGTTCTGGCGTAGTTGTTGCTCAAAGGCTATGCAGTGGAATGGGGAATGGTGCTGAGGCATAAAACATGGCAGAAGGTAAGCAGACCAAGTAGTCTAGTAGGAGGAAAAGAGATGCAAATGATATTCAGAGAATATTCTTTTGGCCAGATGGGTTTTAAAAGGACCAGAGGCCAGAAAGACCTTTTTATGGTTATCATAGTAACCAGCACAGAGGAAAGCCCGTCCTGGAGGAAAGCCAGCAAAGAGAGGCTGAATCCTATAGATGTGGTGGGAGATGGGAAACTGAGAGGTGTGGCCATGAAGGTTGAAGGAGGCCTAGTGGGAGGAAGCAGGGCGCGCAAAGTTGAGACTGAGATGTAGACTTGGAGAATTTTACTTGTTACCTGTAGAGAATGACTATATTCTCTAGTGAGCCCTGGCCATATAATTACTTCATTTAACCTGGGTAACAATTCTCTTAAATAAGGCATAACACCCAAGGGAACTTTGAGGGAGTACAGATCTGAATTTGAACCCTGGAACTCCCAATATAACAACCTTAGGAAGTCATCAAATCCTTGGAATCTCAATTTCCTCATTTGTAAAATGGACTAATAACAGGGCCTGCCCCACAAGGTTGTGGTCAAGTTCAACAACAGGAGCATTAGGTGATCAGTAAGGCACTCAGCATAGAGTAGACGCATAACAAATGGCAGCTGTACCATTAGGTGTCATCAGTGTACTCAGTCAGCTTTTTCCAAACCTGACAATCCCTCTTTGACTAGGCAGAGTTCTAAAATGGCCCTGCAATATTCTGCTCCCTTGTCACACACCCTGATAATTCTCTCCTTTGAGTGTAGGTAGGACTGTGAATATGGTGAGATTTTAGTCTTGTGATTGGTCATTAATCCATTGACTTTGAGATAACCAAAAGGTGAGATTATTTGGAATGGACCTGGCCTAATCAGAGGAGTCCATAAAAAAAGGTGGGCCTTTCCTGAAGTCAGAGGTTCAAAGCCAATGAATTCTCTTACTGACCTAGAAGAAGCTAATTGCCATGTTGTAGAGAAAGCAACATAATAGGGAGGGGTAAATGGCCTCTAGCAGATGAAAGCCTCAGGTCTACAACTATAAACAATGAAATTCTGCCAACAATCACTAATCTTGGAAGAGAATCCAAGCCTTTGGTGAGATCACAGCCCTGGCCAACACCTGATCAGGGCCAAGAAAGACCCTGGGCAGAGGACCCAGACTGATGTGGACCCCAGCTCGTGGGGTCCGTGGCATTGTGGATGAGCTAGAGAAATTCACATGGACTACCAAGTCCTATGGAGTAAAAGGGATGGCACAGCTTCTTTCTCAAGAGGAGAAACAGCCTCAGAGCGCTTTGGCCACTCTTTCAAGGGGAGAGTGCCCTGACCCTTGCCTTGACAAGCTTTTATTGCTTTTCTGGGCGCATTACATGATGGTCCTCATTTACTGTGCACAGGTTCACTTTAAGTGGCTACATTTTACAGAAAACAAAGGACAGGATGCCGCTAATCACATTACAGAAGAAAGATATTTGCAAATACAAAGGGAAAATGGTTGAATTGCTTACACTCATCCTTGGAAGGTTTAGCACAGACGTTAGGAAGTTACAGTAAATACTTGCTGCCTCAATTCAGGGTAAGGGAATTTTAGTAAAAACAATTCTCACAGCATTCTAGGTACAATTCAGGCCTGATTCCCCATGAGAGAACTTATCTGTGGGCATGGATCTTGTCTGAGCCCATGCCACACTGAACGGTCTCCTGTATTTCCCCCCTTGTTTTTAGTTAGGACCACTATAGATCCCACAAAGCTTGCTACTTACTGGTCTCTCACATGACCCTGGGAAAACAATTCACAAATATGTCAAAGTACACAGAGCATTATTATAATCAATAAGCAACCAGTGGTTCCAAAGACCCACATTCTCAGATTAAGCCTATGAACCACTGTCATACAGTAATGGTCAAATAGGTAACATTCAGAGAACTCTGAGGGCATATTTTGAGTCAGGGTCAGATATCTAAAGGGCCATAAAACTTTGGGGAAACAAACTCACTTCAGGCTTGAACCCTTATCATTTAAATTGAGGGTATTAGCGACATAGGTTTCATAGATTAGCGACATAGCGACATAGCGACATAGATTTTATGCACTCTTTCTTAGGCCTGATCACCCTGGGGAACCCACTCTTTCCAGCACAGGGCTGCACCCTCCTCCTGCATTATTTCAGGCTTAGGTGAGCAGGGGAAGTAAGGCAGCCAAGAGATTAGGAGACTTCTAGCAGACAGAATGAGGACTCAGGCTATGTCAAAGCTGAGGGCTGAGGGTCCATCACCCGCTTTTTCTGTATTCCCCCAAGTCCTTACCTGAGGGCCTACGCATGATCATGCCTGTCTTAGCTCATCCCTCCTTTGAGGAATTTTACCCATCATTGGCTAACTGATCATGCACTGGGGGCCAGGCAGGGTGAAATAAAGTGGTCAGAGGCCGTGCTCCTGCCAGGGAGATAAGCTTTGTCTCCTTAGTGGCTTATGGTCCCAAGGTCACTCACTCAGCCTTAGCCATGGGAAGTTACAGCTTCTGAAACTAGGCAGGGCAGTTCCCAACACCAGACAGACTGTGCCTAGACTCCTGAATCATGAAAACTATGAGATAATAAATGTGTGTTATTTTAAGATGATCAATTGGTGGTAACTCATTATACAGCAAAAGCTTATTTATATATTCCTAAACTCCCTCAAATTTGTCTTCTGCTCCTGTGATTCTGCTGAGCCCATACCTGTAAAGGTGTACAATTGTCTCCCAGTTTGTTTTCCAGTCACAGGTCAGTTCTCTTTCCCCATATGGCTCCATCTCTGAGCAACACTTAACCAGATACTGGATTTTCCCTTTGAAACGTTTTCCTCTTTTTGACTTCTGTGTCCCATACTTCTTTCATTTTCTTCCTAAGACACGATCCACTGTCTATTTTTTACTAAATTCTCCTCCTCTTAGTCTCAGAATGTTGGAGTTCTAAGGCTTAGTCTTCAATCATCTTCTCTTTCCTATTCCATTTTCACCTTGGGTGATCTCATCCAGTCCCATGGTTTTGAAAATCACCTATTTGCCAGGTACTTGCATAATTGTACTTAGAACCTTGATTTTCTCTGTGGACTCTCCAGACACATATCCACACTTGACATTTCTTCTGGGTTGTAACATGTCTAAGAGAGAATTCTTAATTCAATTCCTGCCTCTAGATCTGTACTTCTTTGGTTAATGGCAACATTGTTCATCCAATGACTGAAGTCAAACATCAGTCTTGGGTTAGTCAAGATTAATCACCCCAGCCAGGACAAACTCCCTTCTTTACCTGTTGAATGAGAGGCATGAGGAGCTCAAGTGGTTAGGTGGCAATTTAAATGTCTAGTTCAGTAAAATCATCATTGTGTCTCCCGATGGAAACATTACTCCCCCTGGAACTGAGACCTCTAGGGTGCAGAGCATAAAGTCACAGAACAGGAATAAAATATTTAGCTAGTACATCACTAAGGTACTGTAATAGTGAGTAGGTGCCACTTCCATTTCTACTACTTGATTCCTGGACTTGTGAATCCTAATTATGGGAAAACCAGAACCATATAGTGAACACTGATTCAGAATATATACAGCATTCTGGAGAACATGCCCCAACCCTGAAAAGTATTGGCACCTAGCTGATACTCTGACTCTTAAAAACTGCATTATGCACTTCTGTCATGCCAACTTCTTCAAGATGGTGGGGAATGTGAAGAATTCAGTGGATTCCATGTGCATTGTCCTACTGCTGCACTTCTTTTGCTGTGAAGTGAGCTCCTTGGTCAGAAGCAATGCTGTGTGTAATACTGACAGTGGATAAGACACTCTGTAGTTTTGGCAAAAGCTTTGCATTCAAGGAAGATGAATCTGTTCCCACAGTAAGTGTAAACCTCAATAAGGACAAAACACTGCCCCTTCTATGATGGAAGTAGTCCAATGTAATTAACCTGCCACAGGTAGCTGTTTGATCACTCCACGAATAGTGTCATATTAGTGTTGATCTTTGCTTCTGGTAGGTTGGAGACTCAATAATGGCTATAGCCAGGTCATCCCTTGAAAGTGAAAGTCCATGTTGATGAGTCCATACGTAACCTCCACCCTGCCACCAAGGCCACTTTGCTCATGAGCCCACTGGGCAATAACAGGGTGGCTGGGGAAAGGAGTTTACTGTATCCACAGAATTGGTCATCCTATCTACTTGATTATTAATATTCTCTTATGCTTTGGTGAGTGTTCACATGGGACATATATATCTTTGTGTTTTTGTCCATTTAGAAAAGTCTATCCACATACCTCTTCCCCAGATTTCCTTGTGATCAATTTTTCAATTATGTTACTGCCAAGTTCCTTCCTTTCACCCCTTTTTAAAATCACTTTCAAATTCAAATGTACCAAATCTAGTTCTTCTATCTCCAACATTGTTCAAAATTAATCCACTTCTCCTTATATCCCCTGCCACCACATTAACCTAAGCTAAACCATCTTTTCTCTCTTCTATTGCAGTTATATTGTAATTCACCAGTTTTCAATTTTTACAACTACAATTTATTCTCTACATAATACTGGTCAAAGACTGCTCTCTAAGCTTGTAGAAAAAAATTCCAAATTCCTTACCTGAAGACTGCAAGGCCCTATCTGCTTTCACCTCATTTTATCACTCTTTCCATTGCCTATTCTGCACACCTTATTAACATTTTTCAAACTTTTCAAAGTTTATTCCCACATTAGAGCCATTATGCATGGTAATAAAATGATAATTTCCCTGCCTACGCTTCATGGTGATCAAATAAGGTTTTTTCTCTTTATGAATGCTCTGCTGTTTATCTTCTTGGCTATGCTTTTTCATCTCAGTGCTCATTTTGATCATTTCTACTCAGAAGAAAAAATAATATTGAAAATGAGATAGTGCAGGTTGGAGTCAACAGGAATTTTATTTAGCAAATAATAACTGATAAAGGTTTAGGGAGGGGAACATACTGGTTAGTTGAAGTAGAATTAGGAAGAAACTATTTTATTAGAAACATTAGAGATGGGCTTAGAAGACTGTGGAGCCGGGAAAAAAAGAAGGTATTCCAGGAATAGAATCAGGTAGGAAAAAAACCCCTGTGACTGAGCTGGCAGCTCATTGGTGATGAGTTCAAATTACTCTATGTACAGTACTTTCCCTTTATCCACAGGAGATACAATCCAGTGGATGCCTGAAACCATGGAGAGAACCAAATCCTGTATCTACTATGTTTTTCCCTATACATTTTCTCTTAAGGGAAGCAGTTTATGGTTGCTCTTTGGTATGTGCTAATTGTCAGCATCACTACTCTTGTACTTTAGGGAGATTATTAAGTAAAGTAAGGGTCACTTGAGCACAAGCACTGTGATTCTTGAGAGTCAATCTGATAACCAAGACAGCCACTGGGTGACTAATAGGCAGACAGTGTGCTTATACATTATGGAGACACTGAACAAAAGAAATGAGTCACATCCATGTGGGACAGAGGAAGACAGCAGAAGATTTCATCATGCTACTCAGAATGGCATGCAATTTACAGCTTGAATGTTTACTTCCAGAGTTTTCCATTTACTATTTTCAGACTGTGGCTGACCTTGGGTAACTGAAACTAGAAAGTAAAACCATGGAAGAGGGGGGACTATTGTACAATGAATCTAGTTTCATAAAAACAAACAAAATTTTTATATCTATACAAATATTTACTTTATTTATTTATACTTGTTTATAGGAAAGGAAAAAGTGTGGACACACATTTATCAGGCTTTTAAGTTGAATGCCTTAGTTTTTCCTTATTAGTACCTTTGTCCTCTGAAACTTATCAAAAGCCTTTTGAGGCACATGGAAAAGTCCTGCTCACTTTCTGATCACCCTGTCCTGAAAGAAGTCAAGGCACAAGGTTCTAAAGTTTGAAGATAAAATATTTACTAGATGTTAATTAAGGATGGTTTTGTGGTGACAGACAGTCACTTTTTCTAATCAAGACCCCTCTCTCGTAAGACCGTGGAGCAGTCCACAAGTGATTGTGACATTCATAGTACAGGTAGCAATATCTAATAAACTAGGTTTCAGGATAAACAAATATTTAGAATGTTGGTCTCAGCATTTTAAACTTTCCTTACTGAATTTGTTAAGACTTGTTCTCCATTAGTTAACATCTGAGTCCTACCAACTGGCATTTAAGCAGTGGTTCATCAGGGCTGATCTTGGAATCAGCTAGTGTTTCATAGATATCTGGAGAGTCAGATTTTTTATTGGGTTGGAACAGAAGGGTGAGGATCATGGCAAGCACGTGGGAGATGCTTTCCCTGGTTACTGTGCAAGGTTATGGATGGCCTTCTCAGTGTCTCTACTCTCCCAGCTCTCACTTATTTCATGACACTATTTACTCTTCTTGATGATGACTGTGAGGACAATAATTATTATGTCAGTGTTTTACTGAATTTTTAAGCCTATTTTGCATTAAGCGTGCAATGCAAAAATCTGGAAACCTGTGTCTGGTCTTTGTCACATAATAAAAGGAAAGAAATGTGTGCAGGGAGCTGACTTACTTTAGCATTCTATGAGTATGTTATAGGGATTTTAATTCCCTGCACTGGACAATCTGAATATGATGATTAGGGCAATTAAGATAAAGAGACTTTAAGGAAAATATTCCTGCTGTGGCAGAGCTGGCTAGCTGTCCACGCACAACTCACTTTCCATGCCATGGGAAGTTGCTGGGACATTGCTGCCAGATATGGGGCACACTTCCCAGCCTCCCTTGAATCTAGGTGGTGCTGTGCATTGGATTGGCCAGTGGCTTTGGCCAATGACTTTGATCAAGACCACTTATTAGTCTAATGTGATTCAAAACGTGCTATGGGTTGAACTGTGTTTTCCCCCAAATTCACATGTTGAAGTCCTGATGCCCAGTATCAGAATATGACTGTACTTGGAGATAGAATCTTTAAATATGTAATTAAGGTTAATAAGGTAATGAAGGTGCTCCTCTAATAAAAATGGCTGGTGTCTTTATAAAAAGGGGAAATTAAGTCACAGACACAGAGAGAAAACCATGTGAGGACACAGGGAGAAGACAACTATCTACAAGCCAAGGAGAGAGGCCTCAAAAGGAACCAACCCTGCTCACACCTTGATCTTGGACTTCCAGCCTCCAGAACTAATGTAATAAATTCTTGTTGTTTAAGCCACCTGGTCTGCCACTTGGTTGTGGCAGCCCTAGCAAGTAAATATGAAGTGTTTTCTCTGCTTTCTTTCTTCCTATCTTTGTTTGGTAGGATGTGGGAGCCTAGGAAAAACTTGGAAACATTGTTGAAAATAGATAGTGGATCCTCTGTTAGCCTGGTCTCTGAATAACTCTGTGGATTAGGGTCTGCTATGGGCACCAATTAGAAACATCCATTTGAGATTTTCAGCAAATGAGAAATAAACTAGTATCTCATAAATTCATGCATATTTTGAGATTTAACTATTATAACAGATAGAATTACCCTCCCCAAATGGAGAAGCAATCAAAGCAGATAAAGGGAGACAGATGGTTATACCTGGAAAAAGAGCAGTAGCAATGCCAATGTGAAGGTGTTGTCCTCTTTAACACAGAACACTCTGGGGTAGCCTGGATAGATGGAATAAAGTCACCAAAATGTCTCATTAATTACCATATGGTCCTGAGGGTGAGGGAAAGCTCATGATGCCACAAGAAAGATACCATAATTTGGGACCAGAGACCTTGAGTGAATGATTCTTACTTAGAAAAACTATGGGTCCCATGCTGATAAACAACAGCTGTGGTAAAAAAATACAGAAATTTTATGTTTATGTTGGCCTCCACTGTGAGGACTTCTCATGTTGAGTGCATTGAGTGCAACTTTTTCTGACTAAGTTATTTAATAAGTCACTGAAGCACCCAAGTAATTAAGAGGTGGATGGTCTATGTTGATGAGCAAACAATATAATTTATCTGTGGTCCTTTTTGTTCCTGCTGTCAGAATAAGTTCCAAGTTCACAAAGTTCACTCAGAGCTGAAACTGAAAACTGTTCTTGGTTATAAATGAGTTAACCTACTGTCATCCAAAGCTGGGAACCCACTGGCACAGTGTGGCAGTCTGGGATGTGAGCCCAGGTTTAGAGCCATCAGCAGGCACAAAACTGTCTCTCTGCCTTTTTAGGACTGCTCTGCTGCACCATGGGTAACTCTAAGGCCCTCACAGTATCAAAGACACAGTGTTGTCTGACCATTCTTTTGAATGCTGCCAGCATTCTTTTGAGTCTATTCTCCTTCCAAGTTCTTAGGGGTATTGTGTTGTCCTGCTCCCTGGAAGTTAGATGTGGTCATATGACTAATGCTGGTCAGTGAAATCTGAGCAGGTATGCTCAGACAGGGGACCCCTTCTAAACCGATGCACTCAGGAGCCAGTGCCTGCTTCTCTTGCTGTCTCTTCCCCCAGTAATGCAATGATGGTAAATGTGAAGCAGCCTGGATTACTGAACTGCTTCTAGGAAAAACATTGTCAGAAGAGGTGACCTAGACCTGAAATGAACTTTGCAGGAGCTTATCTTTTGTTCAAATTGTCACAGAGATTTGGGGGTTCTTTTGTTACTGCATAACCATAACCACCCTGACTAAAGCTAAAGATAGCCCTGTAAAATGTCTCTTAATGCTTACTGGGGCAAAGGCTGCTACTCTACTTGTTTATCAATATCCATTCTCTTCTTCTTTCTCACACTAATTGAGAATTTTTAGTTGGGCATATGGATACATAAAATAAAGGTGACATTACCCAACCTCCTCACAGCTAATATGTGGCTCAGTAACTTAGTCCTGACTGTGGTGTCCTTTTGTGTCCTAGATAATTATGATTTCTTCATTGCTTTATGTGACTAAAAAGCAACTCATCACGGGAAACTGGGTTGCCCCTGTCTGTGCCCTGCCTTGTGTTAGAACGAAAAGGAACCCTTACTTCCAAGATTAAGTTATAAAAAGACTGTGTCTACCATCTTGAGTGCTCACTCTTGCCTGCTCACTTACTTGCTCTGAACATTTTCACATTGTAAGTTGCCCTCCAGAGAGGTTTATGTGGCCAAGAACTGAGGACAGCCTCTAGGCAACAGCCAGCAAAGATTTGGGGCCCTCAGTCCCACATCCCACAAGGAACTCAGTCATGCTCACTGCCATGTGAGTGAGCTGGGAAGAGGATCCTTCCCCAGTCAAAGTTTCGGATGAGATTGCAACCTAGCTGACAGTTCAAAGGCAACTTCATAAGAGCCCTTGAGCTACAAGCACCCAGCAGAGCCATATGCAAATTCCTGACCCATAGGAATTACGAAATCATACATTTTCGTTGTTTTAAATGCTTAAGATTTGGGGGTAATTTGGTGGCCATTAATATATATTCTATGAAGGTATATGCATGGAAGTGGCATGTTCAATCTCTGATTAATGCCTTTAAAAGGAAGGGGTATGGCCTCCCCTTCCCCTTTGCGGTCTGCCTCATGAGTGGGATATTGCAGAGTGCCACTGGACCGTGCACATCAGAGGCACACCTGAAGCATGACAGAACAATAAGGCAGGAGCCTGGACACCTGAAAAATTCATGGGGTTGAACTGTCATACAAGATCATACTTTACCAAAGAGAGATATAAGCTTTGTTCTTATTTAAGCCATTGTGATTTGAGTCCCTTGTAAGGAAGCTGAAACTATATCATGACTAAAATGTTTACTTGAATTCTGTAAATGGAAAAGCTCCAGGAAGCAAATTAAATGGAACTAATTTTTCATATAAGCTGGGAACACTTATATTATTAAAAGTTTAAGGGAATTTAAGTCTCTTGAAAATGAAACAAAGGCTAATTTTCCTCCTGGTAATGTCAGGAAGAAAAACCTGGAAATGGAATTGATCACTTTGACTGATCACTAAGAGAGAGAATTCAGGCAGCTTGGCAGTCAAGCTGATGAACTGCATTCTTCTTCATGAGAATTCCTTTCTACATCAAGCTAAATAGCTCTTTGTAAAAGAAAAAGTGTTCACATGGGCTTATGTTTATTCTAAAAAGAAAGAAAGTGGCATTTTTAATATGTCACAAATGTGTAGGTACAGATGAGTGGCTGCAATCCACAGTAGCAATGTAGATTCCTTCTGGATGCCTCTGTAACAAGTCAGCTCTCCCTTGGGGCAAAAATAACTGAAAGAGTTTTCATTCACTGTAAAGAGTTATGGGCTGTACAAAGAGTTGGAGTTTTAACTGTAACTGGGTTTATTTGCTTTCTAATCCTCAAATTTAATGCTGTAAGTTTTACAAATAGCTCAAATAGGACAGATGTAAAGAACATCGCTGTCATAGTTCAGTCCCAAGCCTATACAGTTTGGGACTGAACCAGAGTTCCACCCAAAAGTGTCCTGTGTCATGTTTTCATTTCTGATTTTATCTGTGATGCTGCTGCATGCTGAATATGAATATGAAAACAGACTAAATACAAATATCTGAAAAAATATCAACCCCAAAACACAAATAATGATTCTAATAAACAGAAAGATCTGTCTGGGAGGAAATTTGATAATATATTGATTTGGGAGACAGAATTATAAAGGATACTTTTTTCCTAAATCATTTTATTTAATTCATTATCATTTCAGATAAACATCTAAACAGAATTTGGGAAGAACATGGGGAAAATTATTCTAAAGTAAATCTGGCAAAAAATATTTGAAAATAACAGAATATTTTGAAAAAATAATAAAGGAGGACTTGTCTTATATGAATTAAATACATTCTTACTGTAATAAAACAGTTACAGTAATAAAAACAGTGTGGTTCTGGCCCAGGAATAGACAGGTAGATTAATGGACTAAAACAGAAGATCTAGAAATAGACAAACATAAATATGAAAATACAGTGCATAATAAAGTTACCATGTCAACTCAAAACTAAGAAAACAAATAACCTAAAAAAAAATTTGGCACAAGATTTGAAAAGGCACTTCAGCAAAGAAGAATACAAATGCTTAATAAACACATGAAAAATGTGTTCAACATCATTAGCCATTAAAGAAATGTAAATTAACATCACAATGAAATTACCATTACACAAGTATTAGAATAGATTTAAAAAAAACTGAAAATACCAAGTGCTGATGAGAATGTGGAGCAGCAGGGCTCTCACACACTGCTGGTGGGAACGCAAAACAGTGCAGTTACTCTGGAAACCAGTGAGGCAGTCTCTTGTACAGTTAAAAATTCTTGCCATATGATCCAGTAATTCCCACTTCTAGGTATTCATCCAAGAGAAATGAAAATGTGTGCTTTCACTAAAACTTGTAGGCAAATGATCATAACAACTATCTTAGTCATTCAGGCTGCTATGACAGAGTACCATGGACTGGATGGCTTAAACAACAGACATTAATTTCTCACAATTCTGAAGGCTGGTACCTCATAACCATCTTTTCACTGTGTCTCTTCATGGAGGAAGGGTGAGAGATCATTCTGCATCCTCTTTTATAAAGTCACTAATCTCACTCCTGAGGGTCCACCCTTGTGATCTAATCACCTCCTAAAGGTTCCACCTCCTAGTACCAACACTTTGGGGGTTAGACATATGCATTTTGGAGGGACACAAACATTCACTTCAGATAATACCTTTATTCATAATCACAATATCCAGAAAACATTTCACATGTCCTCAACTAGTGAGTAGATAAACAAACCGGTACAACAAATTGCTGCTAAACAAAACTATAAACTATTAACATACACAACAACATGAAGACAGTTCAAATGCGTTATGCTAAGTAAAAGAAGCTATACCCAGAGGTACTCTGTGTCATGTTATCTAGATGACATTCTAGAAATGACCATGCAATAGGGATTGAGAAAAGATCATGTGTTGCCATGACTAGGGATTGAGTGGGTTTTGAATATAAAGGGGCAGTGAGAGAGGATTTGAGGAGGGTAATAGAACTGTTCTGTATTGTGTTTATGATAGCAGTTACATAATTCTACACATTGTCAAAACTCATGCAACTGTACACCAAAAATGAATGTTATTGAATGTGATATATAGCATAAGTATTAACAGACTTGTATCATCTTTAAGTAAAAAATTAATAATCTAATATATGTGGTGTGATACCAGGTTAGTGATTTAGACAAAACTAGAGTAGAGCCTTCCCTTATTGGGGTCCACCTTGCCTGGTCTCAGGAAGCTGTAACCCCCCGTGACTTAAGCTGAGTGAGAAACCTCCAGACCAGGAGCCACTAAGGAGACAAAACTTATTTCCCTGGCATAAACGCTGCCTGTTCTGTGCCTGGCCTCCTATGCTTGATCAGTTAGCCAATGACGGGTAAGATTTCCCACAGAGGGAATCATCTAAGGCAGGCATGATCATGAGGAGGCCTTAGGAAAGAGACTCAGAGCTGTGGAAATGAACGGGTGATGGACATCAACCCCTGCCCCCTTGGCTTTTCAAAGCCTGAGTTCTTTTTCTTAGTTGTAAGAATTCCAAGTCTCCTGGCTGCCTTTGTCTCCTCTGTTGACTCAGGCCTGTGGAAATAACAGGGGTGGTGCAGCCCAGACCAGAGTTGGCAGACTCCTGGGGTAATCAGGCCTGGGACATAAAATATGCAAGATCCTGTAAGATCTGCTTGCTGGAGGATACTATTAAATTAGAATATGAAGGCACAGGGAGGAAACCAAAACTAGCCTTTTGGGTCCTGTAGTCTTTTCAAATGATAAAACTCCAAACTTTGCCCAGAATCCCAGCGGGAGTTCTGTCAGCACCTATGAAAGTTACCTATTCCTTTTGATCTTTTCTGCCAGACTGTGAATCCACAAACTAAGTCTGTATTCTTAATAAAAAACTTTCTCAGGCAGGGGCTGGGTGTGCTCTCCACTAGAGAGAGTGGCCGTTCTATCCCTATTTCCCCACAGGACCTGGTTGTCTCTGTGTATGTTTTTCTTGTGTTTTAACGAGCCATCCGCAGCATTCCACAATCACTAAAGGCCAGAGGTCATGTCATTCCCTTACTTTTCACATAAAAATAAAGTCCAGATGGATTGAGGATTTAATTGTAAATACGGAAGTTATTAAATATTATAAGAAAACACAGATTATATTTTTATAATCTTAGTTGGGGAAAGTCTTTCAAATAAGCATGTCAGAAATGCCCAATGTATATGAAGATGTACAAATTAAAACTACTGGATAACCAAATAAAACAAACATGTTGAAACTAAATTTGTGAAGATATTTGCAACCCACATGGTAAATGATTAATTTTCTTATTGGACAAGGAAACTGAAAACAAAAAAAAAAAAAAGAAAAAAAGAGCACCCCCCCAAAAAAAATTTGGAGAGAACATGAAAAGGAAACTTACAAATTCATCAATGAATGTAAGAAAAGGTATTCAGCCTCTTCAATAATCAAAGAAAAAACAAAAAGTTTTATTTTGTGTATCAGATTAACAAGTGGAAGTATAAATTCTCACAACTTTTCTCTAGGGTACCAAAGGAAATATTAACACAATTTTAAAACTTCATGTACTAAAGAATATTTGTTGCAGCACTATTTATAATGTCACAATTTTTGGCTGACACAGTTCTGTGAACCTTTAAAATGCTCATTTCTCTGTGACCTTAGGTGGAGAATATAATATACAGAAGGTTCTCAAAATGTTTTGACCATAGGAACTTCCTTTTTTTCCCCACAAATAGGCCATCCTTAAGTCATAAATAAGTGACTGACAGGATCATTAAAATGTTAACAAAGGTTACATCTGAGATGGTGAAATTTTCCTTTTTTGTACTTTTCTCTATTGTTTGAGTTCTTTAATCAGTGAATATTTATCATTTTGGTGAAAAAAAGTAAAACTGTTTTCAAAAGGAAGAAAAAAGCATCTAGTGGGTATAAAATAAGCATAACTTAAAATTCATTGTAAAGCAAATCTCTTCATGAGTCAGTTTGATATAAAGACAAGAGCTGATATATAATAGACACTGGAAATGTTTGAGTGAATAAAAGACCAAGAGGTTCAGAGTCAGGACATGCAGGTTCAGGCCTCCCTGTGGCTTACCTGCTTGTGATATTGGACGAAGGCTCACCTTCGTCAGCCTCTGTTGCCTTGCCTATAAAATGGGAATCATGATATCTACCTTGCTTCACTCACAAAGTGGTTATTAAAATGAGACTATCAGATACACTTTGCCTCCTCACACAACTGAAAGAAGGACAACAACAAATTTAAAAACAGAAAAGCAACCAGAACTGCCAGAAAATTGAATTGTATGGAAGTCTGACAATGAAGGAGTTAAAGAAGAAACATTTATCCAGACTGGTTGGAGGGACTGAAATGGGCAGCCAGGGAAGACAGGACAAGCAGCAAGGTGGTGGCTAGAGAACAGAGCAGGCGAGGCAATGACTGGTGCTCCCAGATTTGCATGCGGATAAACCAGGAAAAACAACATGGTAGCAAGACCATGCAACCCAGTGTTCCAGCATGGAAAATAAAAGCCTCGAAACCTCTGGCTGTAAAATCCTGTGGGGGTTGTGGTGGCAGAAGAACCACCCAGCCTCACAGGAGAGTTCATTGGACAGAAACAAAGGGTCCTAGGACATACACAAGCCCACCCACCCAGGAATCAGCACCAAAAGGGCCCAATTTGCTTGTGGGTAGCAGAGGAACTGACTAAAAGCTGTCAGAGAGCCTAGCAAATGGCATCGTTCCCTCTTGGACCCCTTCCCACATACAGTGCTACAATGCAGAACCTGGGTTGCCCTGTCCTGGTGAATACTAAGGCTCCACCCCTGACTATGTAACAGACACTCCCAGTGAAAAAAACACCCCAAATGAAAGAACAGATCAAAGCTCCAGAAAAAATACAGCTAAGCAATGAAGAGAAGCCAAACTATAAGATGCACAGTTCAAACACTGGTAATCAGGATGCTCATAGAAATGGTTGAGTATGGTCACAAAATACAGGAAAAAGTGAAAACTATGAAAAGTAAAATAAAGGGAAATGTACCAGGAGCCAACAGTGAAAGGCAGGAAACAGGGACTAAAATCAATGATTTGGAGCAGAAGGAAGAAATAAACATTCTTTCTTTAGAATGAAGAAACAAAAAATTTAGAACAATGAGAGGCTTAGGAACCTCTGGGGAAACTTTAAAAATTCCAACATCCGAATCATAGGGGTGCTAGAAAGAGAAGAGAAAGAGCAATAAATTGAAAATGTACTCGAAAAAATAATAAAGGAGAACTTCCCCAATCTCACACAGGAAATAGATTTCCAAAAAGTCCAGGAAGCTCAGGGTCCCAAAGAAGTTGGACCCAAGGAGGAACACACCAAAGCAATCAAATCATAATTATATTACCCAAGGTTAAATATAAAGAGAGAATCCTAAAAGCACCAAGAGAAAAGGAGAGTTACCTACAAAACAGTTCCTATAAGACTATCAGCTGATTTCTCAAAAGAAATCTTACAGGCAAGAACGGGCTAGAAAGAAGTATTCCAAGTCATGGAAGGCAAGGACCTACATCCAAGATTACTCTATCCAGCAAAGCTATCATTTAAAATGGAAGGGCAGATATAGTGCTTCCCAGGTAAGGTCAAGTTTAAGGAGTTCGTCATGACCAAGCCTTTATTATATGAAATGTTAAAGGGACTTGCCTAAGAAAAAGAAGAGCAAAACTATGAACAGTAAAATGACAGCAAACTCACAGCTATTAACAACTGAACCTTAAAACAAAAACAAACTAAGCAAACAACAAACTAAGCAAACAACAAGAACAGGAGCAAAATCACATAAATGGAGATCTCATGGAGGGTTGTCAGTGGGGAGAGGGAGGGAGGGTGATGAGGGAAAAAGTACAGGGAATAAGAAGCATAAATGGTAGGTACGAAATAGACAGGGGGAGGTTAAGAACAGTATGGAAAATGGAGAAGCCAAAGAACTTATATGTATGACCCATGGACATGTACTAAGTTGGGGAATGCTGGTGAGATAGGGGTGCAGGGTGGAGGGGAATGTAGGGGAGAAAAGATGGAACAACTGTAATAGCATAATCAGTAAAATATACTTAAAATGAGACTATCAATGCAAAACTACTGCTTGGATCCTTGAAGTAATTGTAGGAAAATCTACCTTGGGTACCTTGAAGAATTTGAGGCTCAGAGAAATTAGGTCACCTTCCCCTGGACCACGTGGTTACTAAATGATGGAGCAACCTGTATGCTGAGAGAGAGAACTAACCCTCCTCTGAGGTTCTATATGCCTATTCATAGGTATATTTTAGAGCTTTGCTACTCAAAGTGTGATTTGCTGACCAGCAGCATCAAAACCATCTGAGAAATTCCATGTCTGAGCCTGATCTAACGAAACAGAATTTGTGCTTAAACAAGGCTCTCCAAGTGATTCATGTCAATGTTTGGGAAGCAGGGTCTAATGTACAGTATATATAATGTGTGGTAATGAGTAGAACTTTTCTATTGGCAATAAGAATACTATATATGTTTATCATCTAAACTGTTGCTATGAGTTGCTCTGCAGAACTTTCCTTAAAAGTTCTTAAATCATTCCTTTTTCCTCAACGCCAATTAACATGACTAATAACTAATGCTCTGTGAGGCATATTTTGAAGCAGAGTGAATGCAAAATGTAAATGTGGGGCCCTATATTAAAAAGTTATTAAAAATCCCGACACAGTGGTAGCATTAAATCGACTGTGAGGCCCGTCTAAGCAAGGGGCCTTGGGCAGGTGTCAGATCCATGAAGCTGAGTGGCCCTGCTTTGGAGGCTATTTAAGATTATAAAGAGCTGTGAGTGTACTAAGTACACACCAGAAAGACTGGGAGAGAGCCAGGATTGTTGCTGCCACAGCTGTAGTAAATTTTTAATAACTTCAGATTCTCACTAGAAATTAGAACCTTGAACTCTGATGCCCACTTTTCAAAAGTTAGGTTGCTGAAGTTAGTATTTGTGAAGGACTGCTAAGGGAACAGATATGTGGCCAGGCTGTAGCTTGGGGAGCATTTGGGGCTGTGGCCTGAGCAGTTCCAGGTGGGCAAGGCTGTGCCATTGGTGTGTCAGGATTGGCCCCTGAAATGATAGCAGACAGGAATTCCTTGTGTGTGAATCTCCTAGTCTAGCCTTCGTGGGGCTTCCTCTGAGATCTTCAAACCACTGTCTAAATAACTACCCTGAGATGTTTACTTTAAATTCACTGGAGAGCTGCCATTTACTAAGTTAGGGCTGCTCTCCTCTCCTCATCCCCATCCCACCCTGTCACCATTACATGTCCCTTTCTCCACAAACTAGAGTCACCCTTGGAGAAGTCCATTCCACATGTACGTACCTCTGGGCTACAGTGATGAGACCTCTTGAAAGTGCATGGAAGCTGCATCTCACAATGTTCCCATGTTGTGATTTCTCTGAGAAATGCTGTAAGAAAAAGGATCATGGGACAACATAACTAACTGTCAGAGTAATATAAATTAAAACCACAATGAGATATCACCTTACACCTGTCAGAATGGCTACCATTAATCTACGAATGGCAAGTGTTGGTGAGGATGTTGAGGGAACCCTTGTGCACTGTTGGTGGAAATGAAGATTGCTGCAGCCACTGTAAAAAACAGTATGGAATTTCAATAAAAATGAATCTGCCTATGACCCAGCAATTCCACTTCTGGGGATTTATCTGAAGAAACACAAAACACTAATTCAAAAATACGTATACACTCTTATGTTCATTACAGCACTATTTACAATAGCCAACTTATGAAAGCAACCCAGGTACCTGTCAATAGACTAGTAGATAAAAAGTAATAGTACATATATAACCAATTATTATCCGGCCATAAAAAATGTAATCTTTCCATTTGCAACAACATGGATGGACCCAGAGAGTCTTATGCTCAGTGAAATAAGTCAGTCAGAAAAAGACAAATACCATACATGTGGAATCCAAAGAACAAAATAAATCAACAAACAAAACTGAAACAGACTCATATACCCAGAGTGAACTGGTGGTTGCCAGAAGGGGGGGAGGGGTTGGAGAACTGAGTAAAGAGGTGAAGTGAGTAAGAAGTACAAATTAATAGTTACAAAATAATCTTGGGAATGTAAATATAGCATAGGAAATATAGTCAATAACTATGTGTGGTGCCAGATGGGATACTGGAAAAATCGAGGGGAGTGCTATGTAAAGTATATGATGGTATAACCATAAGCTGCACACCTGAAACCATTACAAAATAAAACAAAGAAAAAAGAAAGAAAGAGGAGCATAGATTAGTATTAGTGTGTTACTGAGAATGTTCTTGTAGTGTGATAGCAATCTACATGAGGACCTGTAGGGAACATGCTCTCAGGGCTTAGAATCCCCAAAAGTGGCACTTTAGAGAAAATAGCATGATTTTACCTTGTAAGTCTAGAACATTATTTTTATCTTCTTTGTGTTGCTAGAAAGCTCAGAGTTAAGTTTATAGTATATAGAACTATATGCTAGTATATAGAACCAAATGTTACACATTTTTGAATTTTACCTCACCTATAAGATTTTCTTCCTTTTTACCCACATTTCCTTTTTATCATTATTACTATTTTATTTTTACAGCTTTATTGAGGCATAGTCAATATGAAATATATTGCATATGTTTTTGTACAATGTATATTTTGATCATTTCTGACCCATGCATATACCTGTGAAGCGGGTGCCACAGTGTATGTGATGAACATACCCTACCACCCTCATTCAGTTATGACTCTGCAGTCCCTTACCCACCTCCACCCCTCCACTTCTGGTCTCCTTCCAATGCCAGGGAACCCCTGGTTTGTTTTCTCTCTTTTTTTGGTGGGAAGGTGGGTCTGGCATCTTTCAGTCAGTGTTATTATTTTGGAAATGTATCTATGTCATAGCAAGTATCAATACTTACTCTTATTTTTTTACTTTTTTATTTTTAAATTATTTTATTGTTGTTCAATTACAGTTGTCTGCATTTACTCACCACCACTCCCCACCACCCCAGCCAAACCCACCTTTCTCCCTTGCTTCCACGCCTCCCCCAGTTTTGTCCATGTGTACTTTGTAAGTTGTTCCTGAAAACCCTTCTTCCCATTGCCCTGACCCCCCTCCCCTCTAGTTACTGTCAGATTGTTCTTAATTTCAATGTCTCTGGTTATATTTTGCTTGTTTTTTTTTCTTTTGTTTATGAGGTTCCAGTTAAAGGTGAGATTGTATGGTATTTGTCCCTCACTGCCTGGCTTATTTCATTTAGCAGAATGCTCTCCAGTGTCATCCATGCTGCTGTGAAGGGTAGGAGCTCCTTTCTTTCTGCTGCACAGTATTCCATTGTGTAAATGTACCATAGTTTTTTGATCCACTCTTTTACTGATGGGCATCTAGGCTGTGTCCAACACTTGGCTATTGTAAATTGTGCTGCTATGAACATTGGGGTGCATAGGTTCTTTTGAATTAGTGTTTCGGGGTTCTTGGGGTATATTTCCAGCAGTAGAATTGCTGAGTCAAAAAGAAGTTCCATTTTTAGCTTTTTGAGGAAATTCGATGGTGTTTTCCACAGTGACTGCACCAATCTGCATTCCCACCAACAATGTACTAGGGTTCCTTTTTTTTTCACAACCTTGGCAGTACTTGTTGTTTATTGATTTGCTTTAATGGCCATTCTGACCAGTGTGAAGTGGTATGTCATTGTGGTTTTAATTTGCATCTGTCTGGTAGCTAGTGATGCTGAGCATCTTTTCATATGTCTCTGGGCCCTCTGTATGTTTTCCTTGGAGAAGTGTCTGTTCAAGTACTTTGCCCATTTTTTAATTGTTTTTTTTTTGTCTTCCTGGAGTGGAGTCATGTGAGTTCTTTATATATTTTGGAGATCAAACCCTTGTCCAAGGTATCATTGGCAAATATATTTTCCCATAAGGTTGGTTCCCTTTATATTTTGCTAATGTTTTCTTTAGCCATGCAGAAGCTTCTTATTTTGATGAAGTCCCATTTGTTTACTCTTCCCTTTATGTCTCTTGCTGAAGGGGACATATTGGTGAAGTATTGCTGTGTGGCATATCTGAGATTTTCCTGCCTGTGTTCTCCTGAAGGACTGTTAGTATGATAACTTATACTTCTTTTATTGATCTTGAGTTTATTTTTGTGTATGGTGTAAGTTGGTGCTCGAGTTTCATTTTTTTGCATGAATCTGTCCAGATCACCCAACACCATTTGTTGAAGAAGCTATTTTTACTCCATTTTATGTTGCTGCCCCCTTTGTTGAATATTAATTGACCATAGATACTTGGATTTATTTCCGGGCTCTCACTTTTGTTCCACTGGTCTATGTGTCTGTTCTTATCCCAATACCAGGCTGTTTCAGTTACACTGGCTTTGTAACCAATAACTAAAATTTTGATATCAGGTATTGTAGTCCCTCCTACTTTGTTCTTCTTTTTCGAAATTGCTACAGCTATTTGGGGTCATTTGTGGTTCCATGTAAATTTCTGAAAAGTTTGTTCTATATCTGTGAAATATGTCATTGGTACTTTAATAGGGATTGTGTTGAATGTATCAATTACTTTGGGTAGTATAGACATTTTGATGATGTTAATTCTTCCAATCCATGAACATGGTACATACTTCTATTTGTTTGTGTCTTCTTTAATTTCTTTCTTCAGTGTTGCATAGTTTTCTGAGTACAGGTCTACTACCTCCTTGGTTAGATTTATTCCTAACTACTTTATTTTTCTTGTTTCTATAGCAAATGGGGTTTGTCCCCTTGATGCAGACCTCAGCTCGTGGGGTCCATGTCATTATGGATGAAAATGAGACATTCACACAGATTACCAAATCCAGTGAAGGAAAAGGGACATCATGGCTTTTCTCTCAAGGGGAGCAAAAGTCTTGGCCCTTGCTCAGATGAGCTTTTATTGTCTTACTGGGCACATTACAAGAAGGTCCTCATTAACTATGCACAGAATCAATTTAGGTGGTTACCTTTTCCTGAAAACAAAGGAGAGGATGCTGGTAATCACATCACAGAAGAGGGATATTTGCAAATGAAAAGGCAAAAGTAGTTGGACCAGTTACACTCATCCTTGGAAGGTTTAGCATGGTTTTTAGGAAGTTACTTTGCAGTAAATGTCCTCAATTCAGGGTGAGGGAGTTTTAGCAAAAAGCAAGAGATTCGTAACTGCCTAGGTACCTTGCAGGCCTGATTCCCCACGGGAAAACCTATCCATGGGTGTGGGTCCTGTGCATCTCCAAGTGGGAGCTGGGCCCAGGCCACACCAAGTGGCCTCCCACATCCCCTGATTTCTGTTTCTGATATTTCATTGTTGGTATACAAAAATGCCTTTGATCTCTGAATATTGACTTCGAATCCCACTGTTTTGCCAAATCCATTTATTAGGTCAAGAAGTTTTTTGGTGGAGTCTGTAGGGTTTTCTATGTGTAGTATCATGTCATATGCAATCAATGATCATTTTATCTCCTCCTTTCCAATTTGTATGCCTTTCATTTCTTCTTTTTGCTGTGGCTAGGACTTCCAATATTATGTTGAAGAGAAGTGGTGAAAGCAGACATTCTTGTCTTGTTCCTGATCTTAGTAAGAAAGTTTTAGTTTTTGTCCTTTGAGTATGATGTTGGCTGTAGATTTTCATATGTGGTCTTTATTACGTTGAGGTATGCTTCCTCTACTCCCACTTTGCTGAGCATTTTTATCATTACTGGGTATTGTACCTCATCAAATATTTTTTCTATGTCTACTGATATGATCTTGTAATTTTCGTCTTTTGTTTTGTTTATGTGATATATTATGTTGATTGATTTGCGAATATTGTACCATCCTTGCATCCCTGGGATGAATCCCACTTGATCATGCTATATGATTTTTTTGATGTATTGCTGGATGCGGTTTGCCAGTACTTTGTTAAGGGTTTTAGCATTTATGTTCATCAGCGATATCGCCTCGTACTTTTCTTTCTTTGTTGTGTCTTTGATTTGGGGATTACGATGATAAAAAGGGTCTGATAAAAAGAGTTGTGGAGTCTTCCCCCTTTTAGAATATTTTTTGAATAGTCTGAGAATTATAGGAGTCAGCTTTTCCTTAAATGTTTTGTAAAATTCTCCTGTGAAACAATCTGGTCCAGGGCTTTTGTGTGCTGGGGTCTTTTTGATTACTACTTCAATTTTGACAGCTATTATTGGTCTGTTCAGGCTTTCTGTTTCTTCTTCATTCAGTTTCAGAAGATTATATTTTTCTAGAAATTTGTCCATTTCATCTAGGTTTTCAAATTGCTTGGCATATAGTTCTTCACAGTAATTTCTTACAATCCATTGCATTTCTGTTGCATCAGTTGTAATTATCCTCTTTCATTTCTGATTGTGTTTATTTGGGTCATCTCTTTATTTTTTGCTTGATAAGTATGCTTAAAGTCTCATCAATTTTGTTTATATTTTCAAAGAACCAGTTCATGGATTTATTGATCCTTAGAATTGTTACTTTAGTCTCCATGTCATTTAAGTCTGCTCTGATCTTGGTTATTTCCTTCCTTCTACTGGCCCTGGGCTTCATTTATTGTTCCTCCAGTTCTTGTAGATGTAGCGTTAGGTTGTTTATTTGAAGTGTTTCTGTCTTTTTTAGGTAGACCTGTACTGCTATGCACTTCCCTCTCAGGAGTGCCTTATGTGTGTCCCATAAGTTTTGTGCTGTTGTGAGTTCATTTTTATTTGTTTCCATAAAGTCTTTGATTTCTTCCTTCATCTCATTCTTAACCAGTTCATTGTTTAATAGCATGCTATGCAGTCTTCATGAGATTGAGTGTTTTTGAGGTGTTTCCTTTAGGTTGGTTTCTAGTTTCAGGCCCTTTGGGTTTGAGATGTTGCTGGATATAATTTAAACTTTCTTGAATTTGTTGAGACTTCTTTTTTGTCCTATTTTGTGGTCTGTATTTGAAAATCTTCCATGTGCATTAGAAAAGAATATGTATTTTGCTTCTTTGGGATGAAAGGCTCTCTATATATCAGTTAAGTCCATTTGATTTAGGGCACTGTTCAATGCTGCAATATCCTTATTGATATTTTGTTTGGAAGATCTATCCATTTTTGACCGGCGTATGAAAATCCCCTAGTATAAGTTTGCTGCTATCTATGTCTTTCTTGAAGTCCTCCAAATTTTTCTTATATATTTCGGTGCTCCTATGTTGCGTGCATATATGTTTATAATATTTATGTCTTCTTGATGTATTCTTCCTTTGAGTATTATGAAGTGCCCTTCTGGGTCTCTTTTTATGGTATTTGTTTTGAAGTCTATTTTGTCAGGTATGAATATTGCTACCCCAGCTTTTTTTTTCCTGTTCATTTGCTTGTAATATTTTTTTCAACCCTTCACTTGTAGTCTCTATAGGTCTTTTGTTCTGAGGTGGGTCTCTTGTAGGCAGCATATGGTTGGGTCATGTTTTCTTATTCATTCTGCTACCTTATGTCTTTTGATTGGAACATTTAATCCATTTACATTTAAGGTTATTATTGATAGTTACTTATTCATTTCCATTTTACTGCCCTTGTACCTTTGTTCCTTTCTCTCTCACTGTTTTTCTTCCTTTTCTTAAAGCAGTCCTTTTAGCATTGCTTGCAGTGCTTGTTTGGTGGTGGTGTGTTCTTTTAGCCTTCTTTTGTTTGGAAAGCTCCTTATTTCACCTGCCATCTTAATTGAGGGCCTTACTGGGTAGAGTAGTGTTGGTAGCAGGCCTTTGCTTTTCATTACTTGGAACATTTCTTGTCATTCCTTTCTGGCCTGTAATGTTTCTGTTGAGTTGTCAGCTTTGTAGGCAACATCAGGAGTTTGGTTTTGATCATTCCATATTTTGGGTTGCCTATTTGACAGGCCAGTAGAGGTGCAAAGGGCAGTTAGTGTTTAGGAGAGAGGTGTTGGGTGCCATTAGCATATGGATCATATGAAAGACCTGGGACTGGGTGAAATGGGGAAGACCTGATCCCTGATACTCTTCAGTACTCACTGGTTAGGGAGATAAAAAGAGACACCAAAGGAGGAGTGAATGAGGTGGGAGGAAAACCAGGAGAGGTTGGAACCCTGGAGGCCAGTGAGGAATGGGTTTTTAGAAGGGAATAAGCTGATTGTCTGTGTCAGGTGCTGCTGAGAAGGCACTGGGGCCTTGGTGGTAGAGAAGGAACAGCTACTAGAGTGAGTTCAAAAGAGGAAGTGAGGACAGAGATTATAAATAGCTCTGCTGAAAATTGTGCTGTAGAGATAAGCAGAGAATTGGGACAGGTAATAAGAAAATGGGGTAGAGAGAGAGAGATGCCTTTAAAAAAAGGGGTGGGGATAAATGACAGCAAGTTTATATGTTGATAGGAATGATCCCACAAAAAGGGAGGATTGATTATCTCACAGGAAATCCTGATGTGGGACACTCTGAGTTTTCAATATTTCAGTCACTGAAAAGGTAGAAATCAGAAGACTCTTTCCCACCTGTATTCATCTAAACTCAACAAGCCAGGGAAACAGAGACTAGATACAAAGCCAGTTAGAATAAGAGAATCACTGAAGTAATTGAGAGGCACAAGTGACACTCTAATACCCCAGATAATTTTATTCCTGTCTACCTGGATGCTCCACACCTGAGGTCCTAAAAAATCAGGACTTTACAAGACAGTAAGTTCCACCTGGGCTGTTTCTTGCAATTTAAGAGAAAATTATTGTAAACCGAGTTTAGATTGTGGACAGAATCGGCCACATCTTGTTCAAAGACCAAGGTCAGGAACCAGGTCTTTGTTTTTATTACTTACACCTGTATCCTTAGGAGCTTACAGTGTGGCTGCTACACAGTAGGAGTGCAACAATGTTTGTTGAATGAATACCGATGCTCATTTAAAAAAAAATTACTTTTCCCAATTCAAATCCAAAGTACAAGGAGATACCACCTCATACTTGTGAGGATGATTATCAAAAAGATAAAAGAGAACAAATGTTGAAGAAGATGTGGAGAAAGGGGAAACCTGATGCAGTTTTGGTAGGAAAGAACCATTCTGGAAAACTTCAAAAAATTAAAAATAGAATTACCTTATGATTCAGCAGCAACCTGTTAGATAGGACAAGGGTCTCAAGGTCTGGGCAGTTCTAAATATTATTTCTTGCTAAATGTTACAAGGCAGCATAGTATTTTGCAAATGCAGCTGGAAACAAGATGAGCTGACAGGAACTCAACCAGATGAAAGTAGCCAGCTGCAGAAAAAGAAGTCAACATGTAATTGACCAAATAATGTATATAAGCAATGGTTAAGCCTCTCTTGTGGGAGGCAGACCTTTGGATATGAATCCTCTGTCTCCCTTACTTGCAGCAAGTAAATAAAACTACCTTGAGACAACTACATCCCTTTTTTGAGTAGAGCACTCCAAGTGGCAAACCCCCTGAGTTCAGAAACTATCCCACTTCTGGGTATATGTCCAAAGGAAAGGAAATCAATACCTTGAGGAGATAATCTGCATTCCCATGTTCATTACAGCATCATTAACAGCCAAGCCATGAAAACAATGCCTATGGATGAACAGATAATTAAAAACATATATAGTAAGCTTTAGAAAAGAGAGAAATCCCGCCATTTGCAACAATATGGATGAACCTGGACAACATTATGGTAGATGAAATAAGCCAGACGTAGAAAGAAAAACCACATGATCTGAGTTTTACATGGAGTCTAACATAGTCAAACTCGTAGAAGCAAAGAGTGAAACACCGGGGACAGAGAGGGGGAAATGGAGAGATATTGGTTAAGGGCACAAAGTGACAGTTATATAGGATGAACAAGTCTAGAGATTTAATGTACAACATGGGATTATAATTACTAACACTGTACTGAATGCTGGAAGATTGCTGAGAGAGCAGATTTCAGATGCTCTCACCACACAGTAACACAAAAATAACTATGTGAGGAGAGAGATATGTTAGTTAGCTTGATTGTAGTAACTGTTATACACCTTACATATATACAATTTTTATTTAAAAATACTTTCCTCATTTCAGCCTTGATTCAGATAAACAAATCCAACATACCCCATGTTTTAAAAAATATTTTTTACAGCATTATTGTAAAATAAAGCACTGAACAACAACAACATAGAGACACACTGGACACTACTGGAAACATTTTAATAAAATTCAAAATTAGGAAACTAGAGAACTCAGATTTCACTTGTAAAGATGACAAGGATGGAGGAGTATTTTTCTTTGCAGACTGCTTCATCTTGCTGACTGTGGTACAGTTTACCCTCATCTGAAATTCAAATTCCAAAAAAGACTTTTTAATCTTCAGAACAAAGTGGAGACATCAAGATATTCAGATTTTTGCCTTAAACATTTGACTTTAAAAATGGAATAGTTCTCTTTGGACCACCTCTGAAAATACTGGACATTAAAGATACAGAGTTAGGCTGTTTGCGTCAATGCCAACAGCTCCTGGCAGAAGCTTTTACGAAAAGTTCACTTTAGAGAAACTTTGCATCATGTAAGTTTTGTCCATGAGATGGCGATGTTGTGCTACAAAAGAAAACTTCCTTGTTTACCATTGCTCTGAAAACCCAAGAACAATTTTGAAAAAGGAGATACCAGTTATAGTATGAATAATTTCTGGGCTCCATATACAGCATGGTGATTACAGTTAAGGAGACTGTATTATATACTTCAGTGTTGCTAAGAAAGGAGATCTTAAATGTTCTTACCACAAAAAGGGAACAGTGATTATATGAGGTGATGGAGGTATTTATTAATGCTATTGTAGTAATCACTTCATAATATGCATAAATATAAATAAATATATGCATATCAAATCATCAGTCATACACCTTAAACTTATAAAATGTTATATATCAGTTATATCTCAATAAAGCTGGAAAAAAGGGGATCATTTGCCCCATCCCACACCACTCCAATTTTTCCATAAAACCAGGAGACTACTTCCCTCCTCTTCTATCTAACCTCATGTTTGTTTGCAAAGTATGTGTTCTATCATTTTCTCAATGTCTTATCTGCTCCTGTTTTATTGCTGAGGTTAATCTTGGCTATCTGCCTCCATGAAAATAATTCTGGAGTGATGGGCAGGCATGGAGGGATGTGCTGTGTTATCTAGAGCTTCATACTTCCCTGCCTACCTGCCAAGTGGCCCCAGCTGAAAGCACAGTTATCCTCATGGCCATAGCCATGGCCAGAGCCAAGAACTTCCCTTTTCATGGCAGTGTTCTGAGAAGCAGGCATTCCTTCTTTTGTGCCACATGTCATTGTCATTTACTGTGGCAAAATATACTTACCATAAAATTTATTATTTTAATTATTTTCAAGTGTACAATATTATGGCATTAAGTACATTCAAATTGTGCTACCATTACCTTTATTCTAAAAGGGAACTCTGTGACCATTAATTGCTAACTCCTCATACCTTCTCCCTGAGCTCCAGGCACATACCCACCATTTTGCTTTCTCTGTGAGTGTGACTGCTCTAGAAGCTTTGTGTAAGTGAAATCATACAACATAAGGTTTTTGGTGACTGGCTTATTTCACTAGGCTTAATGTTTTCAAGATTCATCCATGTTGTAAATTGTGTCAGGATTTTCTTTTTGAGGCTGAATACAATATTTCATTGTATGTACATACCACATTTTGTTTATTCATTCATCTGTTGATGGACACAGGATGTTTTCACCTTTTGGCTATTACGAATATTGCTGCTATGGACATGGGTGTACAAATAGCTCTTTTAGATCCTGCTTTCAATTCTTTGTGGTATATACTGTGGACCCTGAAGAAGAAGATAAGCTACCAAGAAGGGCTGCTAGAGGCTAACTGGGCTAAAACTTAAAAGAGAGCCTAACAGTCATCTCCAAACAGGAATTTCTCATACAAACCATGCTTTAGGAAAAAGCCTGAATTAAACTGCCAACCTGCTACATTGAACTGCCTGCCTCCTACACTGAACTGCCTGCCTGCACTGTGTTCCTGCTGGCTGAGCCAGCCCTTATAAAGGAGTTCCTGGAATCATTTCAACCAATAGTGATCATATTCCAACCAGTCATATGTCCAACCAATCAGAACTGTACATCTATATCAACATTAGCATCTTCACTGACCAGAGTGGCTCTCCTCCAAGCAATCTAGACAGTGCTTTTTTGATCAATCAGACTGGGAGGATGTGGAGTCTTCATTTTCATGAGAACAGACCAATCAGGGACCAGGGTAGGGACTTCTCTCTATAAGTTAGCTCCCCTCTAGCTCAGAGAGCACACTTGCCCTTTCCACTAAAGACAGAAGACTGCATTTCCCTTACTTGGGCTTGAGCCAGAATACTGACGAAGTCCCACCAGACCAGAGCAAAGTGGTATGGAACACAGAGGGGCAGAGCAGAGCCGACTGCACAAGGTCCACCTCACAGCCTTGCTGTTCTACACCTGTGCTGCTTCATAATTGTGCTGTAACACTAGTGAGCTGTTCTCACAGCTGTGGTATACATAATTGAGCTATTTGCATTGAGTAAAGTTTTCTTCTTTACTATATTCCATCTTGGGGATTCCTGTTGGCATTGAATTGGCACCAACAACCATTAGCTGACAATACCCAAAGCGAAATTGCTAGATCACATGGTAATTCTACTTCTAACCTTTTGAGTAATCATCATGCAGTTTTCCATAGCAGATGCACCATATTACATTTCCTCAGGCAATATACAAGGTTTTCAGTTTCTTCACATCTTCACCAGAACTTGTTCAGATCACTGTTTTAAACTGTCCATGCACACCTAACCTAATCTGAAAAATTAGTTCCCCAACAGTTCTTTACTCAGGACCATTGGCAGGCAACTATCTTTTTTAAAAATTGTTATATAATTGACATCTAACATTATACTAGCTTTGGGTGTATGATATGATTCAACTTTTGTATATATTGCAAAATGATCACCATAGTGGGTCTAGTTAATGTCCATCACCATACATAGTAGTTACAATGTTTTCTTGTGATGATGATATTTCTTGTGATGATACTTATTTCTTAATAGAATACCTGTCTTATATTTTCTAGAAACTAGGCAGATTATTTATTTTAATCAATTCTTCTTCCACTTCCATCTTTAGAGATGCTCATTTTAAATAAAACTATGCTAGCCTTTCTTCTTGTCAGGAAAACATTGTAGAATTGTTCAGATTTATTGTTGAAAGTAGATAACATATATGAAAGGAATAACTTAAAAATGTTATTTTATTGATTCTCTGGCTAAGTGGTGTCTTATCATAGCTCCAATTTCTCCAACAAGGAGGAGGCAGTCCAGAGAGATTAGAGCACACTGTCTCATAGCTAGAGGCAGCAAAGCAGGATTGGAACTCAGACCTAGCTGATTCCAAAACTCTTACCCAGTATTCATGGACTGACCTTTAAGATGTAGATGGTTATACTGAACTTCTATTTCTTAAGTTTTAGTAAGTACACAATATGAATCATGAAAGATTCACATAGATAGTAGTTCATCTACCTTATCAAAAAAGCCAGGCTCTGAATTTTACTTTAGTTTTGTTATTTTCCCCCATTACGAGAATTCCATGGGGGGAGAAATAGCATTTTTTACTGAAACAATGCTTTTTGCTCTTGTCAACTGCAGAATTTGTCAGCAGTTCACTTTAAGATCCATGAAGCTCCCTCCCTGTGGGTGACTGTGTCTTCAACCTGTGTGTTTGGCTGGTCCCACTTTTCCACGTTACCTGCTTATAGCACAGTCACTTGCTCTCAGGGGACTCTTTCTCTCTTGGCACCTGATTCTTTATGTATGAATACCCAGAAATGGCATCAAGGGACATATTCCTTAAAAATAAGATGCAGTCCTGGCCAGTGTGGCTTTGTTGACTGGAGTGTTGTTCCGTAACTGAAAAGTTGCGGGTTTGATTCCTGGTCAGGGGCACGTATGAGAGGCAACCAGTTGATGTTTCTTTCTCTCCCCTTCCCTCTCTCTAAAACGCCATGAAAAAAAGTGTCCTTAGGTGAGGGTAAAAAACAATAAAAATAAGATGTGTGCTGACATAAACTCTGTTTTGTCCATAAGAACGAAATGCTGTCCTGAGTATTACAGCACTTTTTAATAATGCTAAGTAAAAACATAATTTTAAAGAACATCTTCTCTTACCTGTGTTATATATATATATATATGATTTTTCAGTGAATTGTGTGTGACTATGCAGAGGTTATTGGGAACTTTTTATTCTGATAATTTGTTCTGGTCTTCAATTTCTTTGTTTCTCACTTTTGAAATGCTGGGTGTTTGAAATAAGAGTATGCACTCTGATAAAAACATGCTGAGAAAGGGAAAGCTGACAAGAGTATGAGCCCTTTCTATACTTGGTAAATAATACATGAAGGAGAAAGAAATATTTTCATGTAAGAGGCTAATGTCTGAGCTGCTTTTTTTCTAAAGTTTTCTAAATGCTTAGAGAGCTTGGAATTCTGCTCTTTCGACTCATCAACTGTGAAACTTTAGATTTACCTTTAGATTTAGATTTTTATCTAAGCAAAAAGATGTGAAGATTATATGAAATAATGCTTGTGAAGTTTTTGATGATACAGTATACTTAATATTCTACCTAGAGGTCAGGTAGTATTATTATCCTGAAAGAGCAGGGCTATAGCAGTAATGTTATTGTCCATGATCATCAGGCAGAGCAGGATTTGAGAACATATTCATTAATTCTTTAATTCCCAGCATGTATTACTCAGGTGGAAGAGAAATGGATAGATTTTCTTATTTCCCTAAACTTAGCAGTTTTCAAAGGGGTCCTCCTTGGAGAGTTGTCAGGGGCTATTTCTTGGAGACAGAAAGAGTCCTGAGACATTCTCCCCATTGTCCCACCAGCAGCAAATTCATTTTGGGGTAGGTTCCATGCAAAAAACAATAGTCTATTATGTATAGAGATTGATGCAAGCAAGTGTCTTTTGTTTTTGGCCAAGTGGATGCAGAACACCACTTCATTAAGGTAATCTCTAACAGACATTTGTAACAATAGGTAAGAGTGGTTTGAATTGGGTTTTCCACAAATTTATTCTGTAGGCATTTAAAATATAGAGACAGCCCTGGACAGTGTGGCTCAGTGAGATGGGCATTGTCCTACAAAGTGAAAGGTTGCTGGTTTGATGTCTGGGCTGAATCCCAGTCCCTGGTTAGAAGCCTGTGAGGGGTATCCAATTGATGCTTCTTTTGCACATTGATGTTTTTCCCCTCTCTTTCGTCCTCCTTTCCCCTCTCTCTAAAAATAAATAAATAAAATATTTTTTTTTGAAGTAGAGACAAATGAAACAATTAAATCAGAGACAGCCAGGTACTTCAAATGAACATGTTCTAAAGAGTGAAGTTGGCTAATAAAAACAGAGTTGAATTGTCTTATTCCTGTTTTAAAAGACCCTATTCTGCTTTAATTATATAGTAGAATTACTGTTCTGGCCCAAAAGAGAAAGCCCATCTTATATCTACCTCCTTTTGAAGAAACATAGCCCTAAAAACAGTAACAGCAACAACAACTCATAAACAATTAAAACTATTTGGACTTTTTTTGTTTGTTAAGTAGACATTCAAGCAGGTAATGAGGATTGGGGGGAATCAGATGGGTTAGCAGGTGTCAACTCTGTTTAGTTTCAAGGATTCAGCTGGTCTTCCTTGAAGACATAGGGTTCATGGCTACAGGATTCCTAACAATTCAATACACTTATGTATCCATTATATTTGACAAGAGCATTAGTTCACATACAGTAACCCTACAGGTAAGGGAAGACACTCAGGAAATGGATACCCCTTTAACTCAGATCCGCCTGCATCAAAGCCTCTTATCTTTTTCCTCCTTATCACTAATGGTGCTAATGTAGGTAACAGGGCTTTTGAAAACGATAAGCATACAAATATGGCTTGTAATCATCCTATGTGATTTCACTGTCTTTGTTTTCCTCCTTACCTCCCTAACTGATGGACCCAATTCCAACTATTACCAACAAAATGCCTTCCTTGTGCACCATGCTCTGCTGATTCATAGTCTCTGGAGTATGTCAACCAAAAGTTTGTATTTTACCTAGAAGGTCTATCTGGACTTTCAAGACAATTAACAATAATAGCCAACATTCATTCAGCACTATGTGAACACAATGTTCTAAGTGCTTTAGTGTGTATTAAGTCACTAATCCTGAGAGCTACCCATGAAGCAGGTACTGTTTAGCATATCTGAGGTCACACAGCTCTTAAGTGACAGAAGTGGGGCTCCAACTCAGAAGTTAGACTCAAGGGCCCAGGTTCTCACCTTGTAAATTAAACTGAATTTAAATTCTAAACCCAATTTCCATATTCCTTTTAAATTAAATTTATTGGGGTAAAATTGGTTAACAACATTATATAAATTTCAAGGGCACAAATCCATAATATATCATCTTTATATTGCATTGTATGCTCATCCCCCACCAGTCTAGTCTTTTTCTATCACCATGTATTTGACCCTCTTTATCCATTTTATCCTCTTGGACCCCCTTTCTGTAGTAACTGCCATTCTGTGCCTGTGTCTATTGTTTGTTTTTCTTGTTTGTTCATTTGTTGCTGTCTGTTTCATATCCCACATATGAGTGAAATCATATGGTTTTTGTCCTTTTCTGTCTGACATTTTACTTAGCATGGTACTCTAAAGATCCATCCATGTTGTACAAATGGTAACATTTTATTTTTTATGGCTAATATTCCATTGTGTATGTACCACATTTTCTTTAATTATCTATTGAAGAACACAGGTTGTTTTGAACATCACACCTATTAGAATTCCTTGTTTTATTTTGCCAACAGACAAGTAATAACAAGTGTTGGACAGGATGAAGAGAAAAGGGAACCTTCATACACTGCTGGTGGAAGTGTAAATTGGTCTAGCCTCTATGGAAAATAGTATGGGAGTTCCTTAGAAAATTAAGAATAGAGCTATCAGCAATCCCTCTTGTGAGTATCCACCGGGAAAATGTGAAAATACTTATTTGTAAAGATAAGTATATTCCTTATGTTCATTGTAGTGTTATTCACAATAATCAAGACATGGAAACAACCAATTTCTACATTCTAATTTGGATTATACCAACCTAAATGTAATCCGGTCACCTAAGGGCACTACCACTAGATGGCAGTCAAGACACCAGATATGTTTTCCTCACTTTCGGGCTGCACAGAAGCCCGAGCAAACAGAATTCTCAGCGATCCCTTGGGTTAGGAAGCAGCAAAGACCCTTCCGGAAATCACACAGCTCTGATGTCTGTCTTAGCAGTGAGGATTTCTCCAGACTTGCAGCCCAAACATTCAGAATCACTTCCGTGAAACAGTGTAGACCATCACCATCCTTAGGGGGAAAACAGTAAAATACAAGATGTCAAAACCTCAAAAAGGAAGAGTAGGTTTAGGAAAACAGTAGTTCTTCAAGGAGCCCTGGGCAAAGAGTGCATCTCTGATCCATGAAAGGCTGGAAAACAAATGTCTTGGGCAGAATTTGCCATAAGTAGATGTATAGGTGAAAAGATGACCTGACTTTCAGGTCACATCTAAGCTAACTCCAAGGCGACTGCAGGCTGCTCTTAAAGCTTTCTGCAACAAAGTTTGAACAGGCAACCATCCGAAGTCTGACACATGTCTGGTGGTAGATGGAAAACGTGGCCACAGTGCTTTGCAGCAGATCCCAATCTCCCATTTGCTGAACCTGGGCTGGCCCTGTGGCTTGCTTTGATGATGGACTATAGTGTAAGTGATGCTTCAATTTTAAAATCCTGGGTCCAGGGGCTTGCCCTTCTACCGTTACTCTTCTGGAATGCTCCTGCCACCCCATAAGGAAGTACCAGCTTAGAGAGACTGAGTCCTGAGAGCTCCCATGCAGAAGGGGACCCAGCGCAGGAACACACCTATGAGTAACTGAGCTGCCAGCTGAGTGATACTTTCCCAGCAAGTCAGGCAACATTCACAGCCGTAGAAAAAAAACATATTTTTTTGGTGTAAGCCTCTTTGTTTTGGCGTGGTTTGTAGCCTAGTAAGATAACGGATCATCTCCCTAGAAAGGAACTCTGATGTACATAAAAGTTAAAGTTCTTTCCCTGCCATCCAAGGCCCAACATTACTTTAACTTGGGCTCCTTTTTTGTCTCATTTCCTCACCTTTCTGCCTTCATTCAGCTCTAGTTCCCCCATCCCCACCTTCCTTCTTCCCTAGAACACATAGGTCTCTAGTCACTCACTCCCCTCCATGTCAAGCATTCCCCTGCTCAAGGGCTCTGTACTGACTGCTCCCTTCTCTGGAATGTCCTGCTCCTGGGCTGGCTTCCTCACCCCTTCCAGGGCCCTACTCTTATGGCACTGAGAAGCCTGACCTGCTCTCACCTGAAATGCCTGGCTCTACCTGAAACTCTTGGCCCCATCCTTCTCCTCTGCAATCCCTCCTCTCTTTCATGCTTAACTTTGCTTCATAATATTTATCACTACTTGACATCTTTATTGCTGTATTTCTTTGTTTGCCTGTCTTTCTGCCATTAAAAATAAATTCTATGAATTTGTCTTTGTTCATTTTTGTGTCTAGCATCTGGCAATAATAAAAAAATAATAGCTAAGACCTGCAAAGCACTTATCCTAAGCCAGGTACTGTTTAAGAGGTTCATTTAGTCCTCATAGAAAACTTAGGAGGTAGGCACTATTCCCCCACTTTACAGATGAGGTAATTGAGTCATAGGCAGGTTTAATAACTCTGTTCAGTGGCAGAGCTAGTATTTAAATGCAGGCAGTCTGGATTATAGTAGATACAGAATAACTACATGTTTAATGAATAAATAAATGAATTTTCTAATTCTGCTGCTGCAGCAGGGCTGTCTCAGTGCTGGAGAAACTGCTCCCGAGGGATGCCTCTAATAACCCTTCTTTCTTCATTTATAAAAACAAAATTGTTCCTTAGCCTCCTGGTACTATAGTCTATTTTTGTTTTTTGGTTAAAATTCAGGCAAGATTGTAAGGTAAAAAAGCAATATGCAAAAAATATCAATTATATTTCTACATATTAGCAAACAGTCTGAAAATGAGATTAAAAATAATTTTATTTACAAGAGCATTCACATAAAGGAAGTACTTAGGAATAAACTTAACAAAAGAAGTGTGAGACTTATACTCTGAAAACTACAATACATCATTGAGAGAAAGTAAAGAAGTCCTAAACCAATGAAAAGACATCCCGTGTTCATGGATTGGGGGGACTTAATATTCCTAAAATGGCAATATTTTCCAAATTGGTCTATAGATTAAATGCAATCCTTATGAAAATTGCAGCTGGCTTTGTTCCAGAAATTGACAAGATGATCCTAAAATTCCTGTGGAAATGTAAGAACTGACTCAGTATAGTCAAACATTCTTGAGAAAGAACAAAGTTAGAGAATTCACATATAGGCCAATGGAACAGAGTTGAGAACTCTGCAATTGTGGCCAATCAATTCAACAAGGTTACCAAGGCAATTCAATGAGGGAAAGAATAGTCTTTCCATCAAATTGTGCAAAAGAATCAAGTTGTACCCCCTACTTTGCATCATATAAAAATGCATTCAAAATAAATGAAAAACCTAAATGTAAGACTAAAACTATAAAACACTTAGGAGATAACATAAATGTAAATCTTGTAATTTTTGGGTTAGAGAAACCCTTCTTAAATGTGATACTAAAAACACAAGTGAGAAAAGACATAATACATAAATTGGACTTCATTAAAATGAAAACCTTTTGTGATGAAAATGATACCCTGAAGAAAGTGAAAAGAAAACCCACAAAATAGGAGAAAATACTTTCAAACCATGTATCTGATAAGGATCTTATAGTAACCAAAATGTATTTAAAACACAACAACATAATAAAAGGATAACCCAATTAAAAATGGACAAAAGATAAAAAAGACATTTATCTAAATAAAATATTTAAGTAGCCAATAAGCACATAAAAAGATGCTCAACGTCATTAGCTATTAAGGAAATTCAAATAAAAAGCACTCTACACCTGGTAAGATAGTTAAAAATAAAAAGCAAATGATAACAAATGTTGACAAGGATGTGGAGAAATTGGAATTCTCATGCATTGCTGGTGGGAATGTAAAATAGTTATGCCTCTTTTGAAAACTTTCTGGTAGCTCCTCAAAAGATTAAACATAGAGTTCCATATGACCCAGCCCAAGAGAAATAAAATATATATCCACAAATTCTGGACACAAATATTCATAGCAGCATTGTTCATATAAGCCAATAAGTGGAGATAACCCAAATGTCCAACAGTTGATGAATGAGTGAATAAGTAAAATATACTATATCAATATAATAAAGTATTATTCAGCAATAAAAGAAATGAAGTATCTATGCATGTTGCAACATGCATAAATCTTGAAAGCATGCTAAGTGAAAGAAGACAGACATAAAAACCCACATATTGTATGACTCCATTTACATGAAATGGTACAGAATAGATAAATCCATAGAGACAAAAAGTAGATTAATGGTTGCCTAGGGCTGGGGTGGTGTTGTAGGGGTGGAATGGTGAGTGACTGCTAATGGGTACATCGTTTATATTTGGGGTAGTGACAGTGTTCTAAAATTAATTACAGTGATGGCTTCCTGACTCTGTGAATAAACTAAAAGCCATTGAGAATACTGAGAGATCCAAGATGGCAGCAGATTAGGTGGAAGTTATATTCACCTCCTTCCAGGACCAAACTAGAATTACAGCTAAAATATAGGGCAAGTCAACCTGAATAATCAACTGAAGACTAGATGAAGAGGAGTCTTATAACCAAGGATTACCAAAGGAAGCCACATCAAGACTGGCAAGAAAAGCAAAGACCCCCAAAATGGCTGGCCTTGCTCTCACAGGCAGCAGCTGAGATTTAGACAGGATATCTCAGGTGTGGGGTTTCCCTCTGAGAAGTGTGGTGTCTCAACCCAAGCTAGGATCCTTAGCCCAGAACAGTAACACTGGAAAGAGGTGCCTACATAACAGTGACAATTGGCAGGGACAGTCAGTGGGGATTCTGTCTGCCAGGGAGAGATGGAGTCTGCTAGAGATACAGGACTCCTCTTAAAGGATCAATGCACCAAATCTTGTTTTGTAGTCACTCACCCTGGGCTCTGGCAGAGTGAGTGTTGAACAGATGAGAGTTGTGTGAAAAGACTAAGGTTTGTGACTCTGAGGAGAGAACTGGAAGAAGAAGGAGGAGGAGGAGTAGAAGGAGGGGGAGAAGAAGAAAAACAGAGGAACATAGTTAAAAGAATAAAATGACAATAAATACATATCAATATTCACTTTAAATGTGTAAACGTAAATAGCTTAAATGCTACAATCAAAGATATTGGCTCACTGAATGGATAAGAAAACAAGACCCATATACATGTTGTCTACAAGAGACAAAGAAAGATATTTCATGCATATAGACGTAAAAAAAGGTGGGGTAGCAATACTTATATTAGACAAAACAGACTTTAAAATGAAGGCTATAAGAGGTGACAAGAAGAACACTACATCATGATAAAGGGAACAATTCAAGAGGACATAACCCTTGTAAATATTTATGCATCCAACATAAGAGCACCTAAGTATATAAGGCAAATTTGATGGACGTAAAGGGAGAGACTGACAGCTATACAGTCATAGCTGAGGATTTTAACACTTTACTGACATCAATGGATAAATCTGCCAGACAAAAAATCAAGGAAATGGTGGTCTTAAATGACACACTAGATCAGATGGATTTAATTGATATCTCAGAGCATTTCATCTCAAAGCATCAGGATATATATTCTTTTCAAGTGCACGTGGACCATATTCTAGGTTAGACCACACATTAGGATACAACATAAGTCTCCATAAATTTAAAAAGCTTGAAATCATATCAACCATCATCTCTGGTCATAATGGTATGAATCTAGAACTCAATTGCAAGAAAAAAAACTTGAAAAACACATGAAAACATGGAGGCTAACTAACGTCTTACTAAACAAAAAATAGGTTAACAATAATATCAAGAAAGAAATAAAAAATTCCCTGGAAACAAATGAGAGAGAGAACACAACAAACCCAAATCTATGAGACACAGCAAAAACATTCCTAAGAGGGATATTCATAGCATTACAGGACTACCTCAAGAAACAAGAAAAATTGTAAATAAACAATGTAACTTCACTCTTAAGAAAATTAGAAAAAGAAAAACAAGTAAAACCCAAAGTGAGTAGAAGAAAGTATATAATAAAGATTAGAACAGAAATTAACAAAATAGAGTCTAAAGAAAATACAAAAGATAAGTGAAACCAAGAGCTGGTTCTTTGAGAAAACACACAAGATTGATAAACATTTAACCAGACTTATCAAGAAAAAAAGAGAGAGGATCCAAATAAACAAAATCAGAAATGAATGAGAAGAAGCCCTGGCTGGCATAGCTCAGTGGATTGAGCGTGGGCTGCGAACCAAAGCATCTCGGGTTTGATTCCTAGTCAGGGCACATGCCTGGGTTGCAGGCCATGGTCCCCAGCAACCGCACATTGATGTTTCTCTCTCTCTCTCTTTCTTGCTCCGTTCTCTCTATAAAAATAAATAAATAAAATCTGAAAAAAAGAGAAATGAATGAGGAGAAATAACAACTGGCATCAATGAAATACAAGGGATTGTAAGGAAAATATTACAAACAACTATATGCCAACAAATAAGATACTCTGGATGAAATGAATAAATTCCTAGAAACATACAATCTTCAAAAACTGAATCAGAAAGAATCAGAAAATCTAAGTAGATAGACTATAAGGAAAGAAAATGAAGCAATAATAAGAAAAATTCAATAGAAAACAAAATCCATCCAAGATGGTGGCAGAGTACTGGATTTAAAGTCAGAATGCAGAGCGGAGAGTGAGTGAAAGTGTCTGTGAGAAAAAGGGTCTGTGAGAGAGAGTGTATGCAGAAGAGATCATGGCAAATGCACAGGAGTACCAAGTAACTGGCCTGCCTATGGGTCATCTGGGCCAAAGGCTTGGGCTTTCTAGGTGGACAACCACCACTGCCCAGCCTGGCATTGCTGGCTGCACAGAGTCAGGGTGGCTGTAGATCAACACAGGATCTGCAAGCTACCAGGACAGGGAGAAGGCCTTGGAGGTGCAGGCTTCAGAAACAGCACAGTGGGATCAGGCAGGCCTGAGACTGAAGACCTCTGGAGGGAGCAGGGACAGCACACCACCATTGCCTTATGTTATAGTAGAGCTGAGGAGATCTTCCCAATGCCATCTGGGAAATATTCAGAGAGAAACTTTCTCTAAAATTTTCAGAGGCCCTGAAAGGAGGTGGCCAGCCCTGATTGTGCAAGACTGTGTGATTTATGGGAAGAGGGAGTGTGTGGATAGCAGGACCCACACTACAGCATGGGAACCATAGAGAAACTCTTTTAAAAGGGGAGATGAGATGTACCTGAGGCTTGGCGGTGACCTGTGTGCATGGGCAGGACACAGCAGCCTTGCTAACCAAAAAACTCAGAGGCAGAGAATACACTGAAGGAACATGAGGACCTGACCCAACATGGCTTGCAAGCAGAGGGCAGAGTAGAGTGGAGAATTTGGGCTGAACCTCCTGTGAGAGGGAGAGCAGCAGGCTTGGGTCTGGAAGGCAGGAGCTGAATGCCTGGGATTTGCTCCACTCAGGCAGAGCCTTTCACAGACAGGTGCACCTAACCCCCACCTACTGGACAATAGGCTTGGCAGAGCATCAAGGTCAGGCCCAGGAGTTTCCTGCGGCTGTATACATTTCCTCAGGAGAAAGAAGAAAAAGGCCCTTTGCCAAACACTACATGCTACACAGCTCCCTGGGCCCCCATTTAGTAAACCCAGCAAAGCAGAGAAAATAGAGACAAGCCAACAAGATGCTATCTTCACTCCTGCAAAATGGTTCAACATTCATTTCATATCCCTCAAGTCTAGGCATAATATGGCACCAGGTTTTATAATATAGTTTATTTCAAATCTCATATATTGCTCTTCCCTTCTCTTATTCTAGTACTTCCTTCCTCCCCTTCATATATTTATCTTAAATTCTATTTTCTCTCTGGCTATGACTTGTTTCTACTCCACACTATTACTATTGTTCCCCCCTCTGGCTTCTCAGAACCATTTGTGATTGTCATTAATCATCTCACATTACTTCTCCTGTTCTTAATATACCTTATTCTCTCTCCATCTTTATCAGCCTTTGCTTACAGGTAGTGGATAAGGTGATTGTTGTTACAGTTCTTCAATCATATTTCTAGATAAGTGACTATCTTTGTATTGCAAATCTTAAATTTCCTTTTTCCCCTCACCTACTCCATTTTGCTTTCCTCTTGCACTTCCCTTTTTTTTTGATTTTAAACATTAATTTTTCCCTGTCCTAGCCAGGGAAATACTCTTAGTATTCCTTCTTACTTTATCCTCTCAAAATAAATTCTCTTTCTTCTACACATCTCTTAAGCTTGTCTTTCTTTCCTTGTGCCCTCTTATTCTCATTCTACCTATATAAATCTTAGCTTATTGATTGTTGATATATCTGTGGTGGAGATTTTTCTGCAATTAGGGATATATAATATATAATATAATAATATATTATATACTATAACATATTACAATATATAATATATAATAATATATTATATATTACAATATATAATAAATTATACATTATATATAACATGTTATATATTATATATTTGTTGTGGTTGTCTGTTTTTTCTCACTAGATATATACAAATATATAGGTATTTTTATTTAAATATCAGTTTTAACTTAATACTACACAATTTTCCTTTTTTTCTCCATTCTACTTTCCCTCTTCCCTTTTTTATTTATGAAGTAAATTTTATTTTCTTTCCTACTTTGCCTTGTGTCTATTCCCTACTCTTATTATTGCCCCACCCTCTACCCTCAGAAAATCTCTTTTCTTTCAGTTAGTCATCTCATATTCATTTTTCCCTTTTTACAATAGTCTTAATCTCTTTATACCTTTATTAATGTTGGTGCATTTACTGTTGATAGTGTAATTGTGGATGGGGGTTATCTTTGCAGGTGTGGATCTGTTTCCTGGGCTGTTTGGTTTTTGTTCTGACAGCACCTGTACAACAGTATACAAGACACAGAGGGCAGAGTGACTCTCAGTCAGAGGAAAGAACCCACCAAATAATGACCCAATAACAACCAAAACCCAATTACAGCCACATAAAAGGCATAAAGGGCAGCACAAGAGCATCAGGTGTAGGTGATTAAGGAGATTGCACCACTGAGTCCCACAGGTCTCCTAACATAGAATATCATACTACGAAGACAGAGAGTCAAAGCAGATAAATCTAAGAAGCAGAAAAAATAAGAAGAGTCACCTAAAGTGGGGAGACAAAGAAACAACCTCCAATCAAAAGGAAAGGAGGAATCCCCAGAAAGACTGCTAAACAAAATTGAGAAAACCAAACTATCAGACTTTGAGTTCAAAATAATGGTTATAAGGACGCTCAAGGAGCTTAGTGAGAACTTCAAAAAACTCCAGGAAAGTTTCAAGAAACTTCACTGTGACCTACATCAGCATGAAAAAGGATATAGAAACTATCAAAGAGAAAAGAGGAAATGAAAATTCAATATCTCAAATGAAAAACACAGTAGAAGGGATTAACAGCAGGTTATATGAAACAAGGGGTCAAATTAGTGAGCTGGAGAACAAGGTTAAAAAAAATTCCCAGGCAGAGCAAAAACATGAAAAAGACTAAAAAAAGAAAAAACGAAGAGGGGTTAAGGGAGCTTCAGGACAACATGAAATGTAATAGTATCCATATAACAGGGATACCAGAAGGAGAAGAATAGGAGTACAGGATAGAAAAGCTGTTTGAAAAAGTAATGATAGAGGTTCTGACCAATAAAATATTTTAAAAAGTCCATACTATCAAAATCAATCTATAGATTCAACACAATTCCTATCAAGATACCAATGGCTTCTCAGAACTACAACAAATATTCAAAAAAATTGTATGGAACTACAAAAGATCCAGAATATTTACAGAAATCTTGAGAAAGAAGAAAAATGTTTGAGAACTCAGGCTACTTGTTATCAAATTTTACTATAAGGCCAAAACAGCATCGTGCTGGCATAAAAACAGGCATAAATATCAGTGGAACATAATAGCCCAGAAATAAACCCATACCTTTATGGCAAATTAGTATTTGACAAAGGAGACGAAAAATACAACGGGGCAAAGATGGTCTATTCAATAAATGGTGTTGAATTATAGAGATACATGCAAAAAATGAAACTAGACCACCTTCTTATACCACACACAAGAATGGATTAAAGACTTAAATATTACACTCAAAACCATAAAAATTCTGGAAGGAAACACAGGCAGTAAAATATAGGACATTATGTATAGTAATACATTTTCTGATATCTCCTTGGGCAAGGGAAACAAAATAAAAAACAAACCAGACTACATCAAACTATAAAGTTTTTGCACAGCAAAGGAAACCATCTACAAAATCAAAAGACAACCCACTGAATGGGAGAACCAATGAAACATCTGATAAAGGGTTAATATCCAAAATTTATAAAGAACTTATACAACTCAATACCAAAAAACCCAATACAATCCAATTAAAAAGGGCAGAAAATCTGAATACACACCCCTCCAAAGAGGACATACAGATGGCCAATAGACATAAAAAGTGCGTAACAACAGTAATCATGAGAGAGATGCAAAATAAAACCACAATGAGATGTCACCTCATACCTGTCAGAATGGTAACTATCAATAAGTCAACAAACAATAACTGCTGGTGGGACTGTGGAGAAAAGGGAACCCTTGCACACTATTGTTTGAAATGTAGATTGGAGCAGCCATAGTGAAAAGCAGTATGGAGATACCTCAAAAAATTAGAAATGGAACTGCCTTATGATCCAGTGATTTCACTTCTGGCTATATAGCCAAAGGAATCTGAAACACTAATTTGAAAGACTATATGCACCCCTGTGTTCATTGCAGTGTTATTCATATTAGCCAGGATTTCAAAGCAGCTCAAGTGTCCATCAGTAGATAAGTGGATAAAAAAGGTGTGGTACATTTATACAACGGGATACTAGTAGGTGGTCACCAAGAAGGAAATCTTACCTTTTGATAGACCTGGAGAGTATTATGCTAAGTGAAATAAGCCAGTCAGAGAAAGACAACTACCATATGATTTTACTTATATGTGGAATATAATGAATGAAATAAACTAACAAAATAGAAAAAGAACATAGATTTAGAGAATAGACTGACAGTTGTCAGAGGTGATAGGGGAGGAGGGCTGGGTGGAAAAGATGATGGAATTAAGAAAAAAAAAACACCCTCAAAACACAACTAAGAACCCAAAACAAACAACTCATAGACACAGACAACAGTATGGTGATTACCAGAAGAAAAGGAGGGTGGGGAGAGGTAGAAAAGGGTAAAAGAGGGTAAATGGTGACAGAAGGAGACTTGACTCTGGGTGGTAAACACACAGTACCATATGCAGGTGATGTATTATAGAACTGTACACCTGAAACCTATATAATTTTATTAATCAATGTCACCCCAATAAGTTCAATAAAAATAAACAAAAAAGTAAAATAAATGTCATTGAAGTTGTATACTTTGGTCATAGGTGGAGTAATAAAGCTCTTAAACAATTTCATTTCAATTAGTTTATACTTCACAGCAGCTATCTGACTCTGTGATGGACATTTTCACATGTATTATGTAATACACTCAAAAGCCCCCAGTGGGAGTGATCATCCCTATTTTGAAGATGAGAAACTGAGGCTTAGTGTGACGTGGCCAGAGTCACACTGCTGGTTTTTAATCTGCCATTCAAAGGCAGCCTAAGTCTGTCTTTTGTGACCCCTCCTGTAAAGCTAGGCAAGTTATCATTTAATCTCTTGAGCCTCAGTCTTTTCATCTGTAATATAGGAGTGATTATAGCAGTACCTATTTCAGACAGTTGTTATGTGGTTTAAAAGAGTAAATAACCTAAAATGCTAAATGCTCAGTAGATGTTAGTGTAATGTGGTAATGACATAAATATCATAAGTATTGTTAAATATTGCTGCCAGATTGTCTGTTAATTACTCAGTGGACTTCAATATTTTTGTTGTGAAATGTGAGTATGTATGCTTGAAAATACACTCTAGTGTCTATTGGTTAATATGGGAAGTGTTCTAATTAGCAATCCACACTGGTTAGCTTTTGATGGGTCCCAATCAAGAATCTACAACCTAGACCAGAGTTAGCCAAACTGTGGCTCACTTCTGTATAAGACATTTTATTGGAACACAGTCTTGCCACTTGTTTACATACTGGGCAAGGCTGCCTTTCTCCTACAGTGGCAGAGTTGGGTAGTTGTGACGAAGATGGTCTGTTTTACAAAGCTAAAATAGTTACTATTTGGCTCTTTGCAGAGAAAATTTGCTAATTCCTCTTCTAAAGGCAAGCTAGCTTTTCAAATGCCACCACCTAAATATGCACCCAAGAGCTTGTTATTTATTTTTTAAAAAGTGTTAAAATTAAGACTCTTATTAAATGAATGGTGGTCATGATGTGTTAGCTAGAAAGACTAGACAGGTATAAGGAAAAGGAGCATGCACATAGGGTGGGCCCAGAGGTCTGACACTTCAGGGGAGCATCCTCACTCTGGCAAAGTCTCTGTGTTCACCACACCCCAGCTTCATGGAGAATTCTGTTTCCTGATCCCCCTGGAAAGTGACCTGACCTGTTGCTAGGGTGCTGATACCTTAGCCTCAGAGCAATGTTCTTTCATTCAATGTGCTTGCTTGTGTGTCCCAAAGAAAAGACAGCAGGAACCTTGCCAAACATATAGCAAACTCAAGGAAACTTCCTAATAAATGTATGTGTTTGGGTAGAATTTGGTAGAAATTGGCTCAGAGTAGTTTGTCATGATGGCCTAAGTAGTTACTAGGCATTAAGTTCTGTGGGGCAACATTTTAAAAATAGAAAATATGTCATTACCTTCAAGTTACCAGGTGAGCTGAGACCACACTCATATTTAGAAACTACTAGGGAACATTGACATGCTAACTTGTGTGATGTATGACACATAGACCAAAAAAAAAATCTGATAAGGATGTGGAGGTTTGGGGCTTATAAAGGGAAATGTCTGGGCAAGGATGGAGGTGGGGAAGAGCATGACAGGTGGGGAGATTAGTTGTGATTGAGAAGTAAGAAATGATGATGACAAGGGGGCAGGGAGGAAGTGAAATTATAGACACCACCCCCCCCCCCCCCCCCCCCACAGCTGGCAAAGGAGGCAGAGGCAGTAGGACATCTAAGCACATTGCTGGGAACAGACAGGGTGGGCAGTATAGTAAAGGAAGCCCCAGGAGGCTGTTCACAGTACTGATAGGGATAAGAGAGAGCATACAACAAGAGAAATGTTCTTTTTCTTAAAAGCAAACCCTTCAAATGGCCACACTGCCACCCTCTTCCCCAAATTCCATCTAATGCTGGATGCTCAATCTCATGGGAATTTCAGAGAAGCACTAGGCCAAGTTCTGGGCATACTTGCTTTTGGATTGTCCTTTTTTATTGTTTAGCTGTTGTCTCATCTATTCTCCCTTGGTATAAAGGTGATACAGTGGAATGTGTCCCAGAGTCATGGCCTGGAAGTCCAATTCCACCACTTACTTGCTCTATGGCCACGAGCAGCTCAGTTACTACTGAGAGCCTCAGTTAGTTCATCTCTAAAAACCAGCTGATGTCCCCGCCTCTGGGTGGAAGCAGTGTCAGCTACAGAATTATTGGTGCTTTGTAATGGTTGTTTAGGTGTTTGTATAAGACTCTGGGCTAGGAGGATGAGGAATAGAGCAGAGCAGGCTAGGCATTTGAAAAAGAAAGCTGGATTTGAGTAAAAAGGAAAAGACACCAAGCTTCGTACCTTGCATAGAGGTCCCCTGAGTGCTGTAGGGGAAGGACCTGGGTTGAAAGGCACTAAACAGCCCTCTCCCTGCTAGAGTGATTTACTTGGGCTTCTCCTTAAAGGGGAGGTTTGGAAGGCATTTCACAGTGGTAACTGTCTCATCTTGGTGCACCCCATCCTGCCCAGTTCTGGGAATCCTGATCCTGATTAGACTTCTCACGGGTGGCCCATCTTCCAAAGCCTGGGGGCTCCTTTCTCTTTGGTGGTGGATGACACTGGCAGACTTAGTTTTTCCAACCATGAAAAGCCACATGCAGTAGAAATTTGAGAGTGGCTTTTCCTTACTGTACAGTCAACATCAATGGCTTTCCTGTTTACCACTATGGGTAATGACTCCCTGAAAAACTGTATCCCTGCTGACCCCTGGCTGCCTCTCTGTGACCTGGTCTGAGCAGGCCTGGTGAGCTTGTGCAGTGCTTGACCCCTCACTCACATGGGCTCCCTGGAGTGGGCTGATGAAAGTGGTCAGGGTATTGTTGTTTCATGCACATTAATAAAACTTCCTGCTGTAAAAACAATCAACAAACACTTGGAGCACATAACAGGATGAAAACAGAGTGGACTTTGAAGCTTCATAGGCTTGGTTGCAACTCCAGGCTGCACCACTAGGCATGGAAATAATAGCTCTGTGTCCTCAGGCAAGTTACTAGCTCATTCTGAGCCTTGTATTTTCTTACCTATAAAATCTCCCTGACCAAGTTATTTGAAAAATTAAAGAAAATGCATATAAAACACCTACAATGATATCTCGCACATATAGAGATAAAAATTTTTATCTATATAAATGTGACAACTTGTGAATTACTCATTTGTCTTGCTAGGTGAAAATAGATGCTTTCTATCACCTGCATCAGCCAAGACACTTATGATCCCACATGAATCTAGGGGTTGTACCAAATTTTGGCATCAAATGGGGTTGTTTGAATCACACTCCCACATTTTATTCCGGAAGTTGAGACCCTAACTTGGGGTCCTATAACATCTAAAGAGATTTCTGTTCTGAAAGCCCTTGAAATAGGTTTTTGTCCTTGGTTACAGAGTTTCAGAGCCAGGAAGAAATTTAGAGATCACCTGGGCCACTTTCTTTTTGCTATTGATCAGAAAAGTCCCAGAGGGAAGCAGCCAGTGAATGTCGAGCAGGAAATCATAATCATGACTAAATTTATTGGGCAGTTACTAGGAATTAACTGAATTAGCAGAGTAAATTATCTTTTACCAAATTCTCTTATTTAATCTTCACCATAGTCTGTTTCATTCCCAGTGTGCTGATGAGGAAATAGAAACAGCCAAGCCTTTGGTCTTAAACTCCCATGTTTTCCCACTGAAGCTTTATGGAAGGGACTTGCACTATGTGGATGTTGAAAACATCGTGGGGAACAGTGCAGGCAGCTGTCAGTGCCTTACAGGTACTGGCTGACTGCTTGCAGCTCAGTCCGTTGGACTGTCCATCTCAAGAAGCAGTAACTTGCATGCTTCCCGGCATCTTTGCTAGAACCATATTGCTGTTGGCAATAAAACAATGGAGGTAAGAAACATTGTTTAAAGTCCATGAAAGTGGACACTTCCGTGATATACAGAAAGTAGAAAGAGAGCACAGGTGGGGGCCAGGTACGCAGACACAGTCTGGAAGCAGGTCCTGTGTACCAAAGTGGGTGCAAAGTGGGGCAGGAAGGTGCGCATCACACTGGCCAAGTGCTGCCTTAAGATCATGGCCCTGGTCCGGTGACTGTTATATAAGGATGATGAGGCTGAGGTTGAAGCTGACAGCTGCTTTGGGGACAACGAGAATGATTCTGGCCACGAGGAAAAGCTCACAGGTTTTGCCTCACCATGGCAAAATCTGCCCAGATTTTGCCTATGAGGGCTCTCACTCCCCTCCTGGCACCCAGACTACCTCAGGGAGGTAGCTCTGCTCTTGCATGGTGTTCTGGATCTTGCTTTCTTTTCCTGGGTTTGTCCTGCATTTTTCTCTGCTTCAGAGAGGAGGGTCCCAGCTAGTGCTGAGCACAGGGCTGGTGGGCCTGGCAGCCAAGGTGGTCCCAGGGGTCTGGACCCTGGACCCTGGCTCTATCTGCTGCCCCAATGCTGGAGCCAAAGACTTGGGGTTCCCAGTTCATAAGTGGAGGGATTAATTTGTGGTCACTTCTCTCTGTTTTGGTTTGTTTGGAATCTAAATAAAATGACTTTGCAAGGAAAAAGAAAAAAAAGATCTGTGTTGCTTGTGAAAACTACACAGCTTGATTCTCACCTCCATTCATAAAGAAGATGGAAGGAAATTACAGAAGGAATTTTGCATTTTAGTCCTCCACATGACAGAGTTAACCTTAAGACATTTTGCTGGTCTCATACTTGATAGCACTGTATTGACAATTACTTACTCAAAGCTTGCACAGCAGGAAATGAAAATAAATCTTTATTTGGTGATGCTCCTGTTTTACAGTCAAGGTTGTCTAGGTATCCTCAATAGCAAATCATTTTTGATGATGGTAGATCATAAGCTCAAGATAAAATTGCCTCAGAAGAGTAGGTACATAATAAATTGTCTGGGGATTGGATGAAGGTTTTCTCATCCTGAGGGTGGGGGATGAAATCTATAGTCTCCCTCAGGAACTAACAGTGTGTTATAAAATACTAGTCTATGTTTGGGTTTTCCAAGGCTAGGGGTAAGAGTAACTCAGCCTCCTCACCCACAATGTGCAAGGTCATTGCTATGAGAAATGATTTTTCTTGATTTGATCTGATTATGGCATCCTAATTCTGTCTGTATATGGTAGTGAGTCACTCCTTTCAAACAGTATACTTGCTTTACAATATCTAAATATTGCTATAATATTTTCACCTTCATACCTTTAAGGTTTTCTTCATAATGAACCTTTATATCTTTAGCTGCTTCAAGAAAGAGTTCTAGCTATGAATTGGGTATGAATTGGTTGTAAATCATAGCCCTGATAATTTATTGTCTTGATTTTTTCCCCACATATTTTCAGATTGCTAATGCAAGACAAGACCCAAGGCCCTTTCCATAAGCCAATTAACATCTTTATTGCACTTATCACTTTTTTATAATTATATAGGCATTTGGATACTTGTATTTATTTTTACATATTCTCCACCAGGCCCTGTACTCTGTGATAGTGGGGACTATGGCAATCTTATCTCTGTATTTCCAGTGTCTAGAATGCTCAAATAGTAATGGATGGGTAAACATTAGCCCTTGAGTTATGAATAGACTTTTAACTCCAAGTTATAGCAGATACCCTTTGATGTTTGTGCCTGAAATGGCAAAACTTTTCCCCTTACTTGTAAAGACAGAAATCTTTTTGCAGAAGAGGATGTACAACACTCCACAGTTATATTAACTTATGATACAGGATACAACTTAATTCCTTTGGTTTGAGCATTAAACAGGAACACTTTCCTTATTCTTAAAAATTTAATAATTCGTCAAAAGTGTTCTTTCCAGCTGTGTTGGCACCAGTGGCCTTGACCCTGTGGTATTGTAGTGACTTCATTGCTTGTCCAAGAATCTTCTCAATTTCACCCTCAGTTGATTTACATCTATATTGCCATAGATTTATTTTGGTAAAGTTGAGTTCTAAATTACACACATGCAACTATGGTGTATCAAGACATGTATTTTTGATAAAACTATATAGTAAGGAGTTTTACCAGTATCTTTTCTTTAGTTACATTATTTCAATAGCCTTTTAGTAGGTTAAAAGAGGCCTAATACCCATTAATATTTTCAAGACTATTTCTTCCAATATGTTCTGATTATAAAATTATAAAAATATATAAACTCATAACAACTTCTTCTGTTCACCCCTTTTTGGATGCAAAATTATATATCAAAGGTTTTCAACCAATGGGCTGTCACTTGAATTTAACCTGTAGATGTTTTATTTAGCTGTCACAGTGGTTTAAAAAGTATTATGCAATATTTAAAAATTGGGTGATTTTACATAGTAATCTGGATTTGTGAAAATCAACATACCCTGTAGGTTCACACTGACCACAGCTGAGGGCTTAAGCTAGGTCATGCCTGATCCAGTTTGCAGGCTCACTCTGCCCTTCCAACCCCTTCTGTGTTTATTGTTTAAATTCCTGAAAGGGTGGTATTATAGGTAATTTGTTTTCTTTTTTTTTCAAAGTTTAATTAATTTTGTTTCAAAAATGCTTATATAGCAATGAATAAAAACAGTAGCTTTTGAGGAAGATGTTGTATGTTTAATAATTAATTTGTATATAGTTTTCTTAGTCAAATGGTACTTCTAAGTATCCATGAAAATTTTAGAATGGAAAAGTAAGAACAGAAATGAAATGATAGTAATTTAGATTGCCAGAGGCTTTCTTGTTCATTTCTTTGTTAGCTAGTTGAGTTATTCTGTGTTTGACTTGTGGTTTCTAGTATTGCCAGATGTAAGAATGCCCTGGAGTAAAGACAGGGGAAGCAGCCATGTTACAAACATCTCCTTTTTCATCTGGGGGAGGATGAGCCATCACTGTGCTGGGACTCCTCTTGAGTCCCCTGGGATTTGTTTAGCCCGAACTTCATCTGTGTCTGTGATAGATGTGGAATTTTGATAAACTATTTGCCATCAAGAAGTGATGTTAAAATCCATAATAAACTCAGGGAACTCTGGGAAAATCATTTTATTAAGACTCCCTAACAATTGCTATCATTTATTAGATGTTTTCAAAGTCAAGATGCTTCATGCACAAGAAGTGCCCTACTGTCTTGTTATGTATCCCATCCTCTCCCTTGCTGTGCAGTGCTGACCCTGGCTGATGGTATCCATATTCATGTGAAGTTTCTCCTTCATCTTGTGGCAGAGATCTGTAGCAAAACAAGGAATGTTTCTTTAGGTAGATTGTATTGAGAATACACTTATTTGGGCAGTATGTTCTCCCATGATAGGCACCAACAGGGGTACAGCAGTCACGAAAAGACTCAGAAAATTTAATTTGGGGGATACAAGGTGATTACAGAGAAGCATGTTTTTTTTAAAGATCTATAACAATTCCTAAAAAGTGTTAAGATTTCAACTTTTTTATGCCAATATACCAGAGTTTCTTACCCTCTGTAAACTGTATGATATTTGGGGCAACTAATTCCTATTGTGGGGCTGTCCTGTGCACTGTAAGATGTTTTCCAGTATTCTGGAATCCATCTACTGGGTGCCAGTAGCAACCACCCTCCCCTACAGTGTGACAGCCAAAACTGTGTCCAAAGATTGCCAACTGTCCCATGCGGGGCAAAATTGCCCCTGATTGAGAACCATGCTGTACACCCTCTGAGGTCTTTTGATTTTGACAGAATGGTTCAGATTTTGTCTTCAAAGATCTCAAAAGGGACCGGTAAGTCAGGAAAACTGTGTTCTCTCTCTGGACCCCCAAAGGGCAAAAGGCACAGTTTCAAAGTGGAGGGCCTGTTTTCTTGTCCTGTGTCTTTACTAACCTGCCTTTTTGCCTCGGGTTGAGTCCCTTCATTAGTCCTAGCCTCTTGCCCTTTCATTAAAAATAATGGAAGACCTTACTCCTAAGGCTGACTGAGGACTAAATGAGGTAATATATGTGAACTGGTTGCTATACTGTAGGTGCTTTTGTTCTTCTCATTACTGCACCCTATGTACCACCTGTCAGCTCCTACATGGAAGGATCTGTTTTAGGTTAAAGCATAATAGTCAGAACAACACTGCCCTGTCTCTATGTTTAGGCAGTCAACCTTGGCTACTTGGCTACCCAGACAAGGAGACCTGGAGTTCCTCCCTCCTAAACCCGGGCAGATTTATTACTTTCTGAAAAGGCTACCTGAGCTCACTTACATGGTAACCATGATGACTCAGAGCCCAGGCCCAGCACTTGCTATTGTACCCTCCCATACTCTCCTGAAATTGTCATTTTATAATGCAGTTCAATGGTTTCTGTATCTACAGATAAATAAAGTGTATTTATTTTTATGATTTTCATTAAAAAATCCCAAAGGTACAAGATTGTGTTTGAAGCTTCAAAATCTGACTTGAGGTTTCCTTCCCACACTGAATTCCCCTTTGACCACATGGACACAGCAGTTACATAGGTACACAGATTAGGACTCTATTTTAGTGGCATTCTTGAGGCTGAGAGGCCAGCAGCCTGAGGGAACACGCAGGGCTGCTAATGTCCTTGTACTTCCTTTGCTAATGCTGGAGACCTCCTAAACTAGCTTTCAGAGATGCGTGGAATTGCTTTTTGATCTGCCTTCCACTGTGGTAGGCTACAAGGGCTGTTCAAATTCCTTTGCTTCATGCTCCTTTCCTCTCTTTCCAGATTTGGAATTCTGTTTGGTAACAGTTCAGGCAGAAAAAAAAATTATCAGTTTCTGCACACTAAAACAAAATTTGTGTGTGCATGTGTGTGTTTTTAAGAAAATTCATAGCTCTTTTCAGCAAGACTTCTAAGTCCTCATAAGTAACTTCAGAAGAATAAAATGGAAATAATCAACTGGGGAAACTTTTACTTAGTTTTAGTACATATCAAAATTATCATAAAGAAGTTAAATTCTATCCTGACCAGCATATCTCAGTTGGTTGGGCATCATCCCACAAGGCAAAAGGTCTCTGGTTCAATCCCCCATTAGGACATACGCCTGGGTTGCAGGGGTTGGTCTGTGGTCAGGGTGGGAGCAAGAGGCATCTGATCTGATGTTTCTCTCACATTGCTGTTTCCCTCCCTCTCTGTCTTCCTCTTCTCCACTCTCTTTAAAAATAAATAAATTAAATCTTTAAAAAATAAATTTATTTCTATGTATATGCTTGTGTGTGTGTGCTGTCTCTGGGAGATACAAAGAGAATGAAGACAATGATCACTTTTGCCAGGGAGAGGGCAGTGCAGGGAGGAGACTTAGCTTTCGTTCGCTATACTAATGGACCTACTGCATGTCTGTGATGTTCATGTGTTAATTAAAAAATATTTAATAAAATTTAAAACATAAAATAACAAATAAAAAAATTAAACCAGAAGCTTTCCAAGATATGAAGGGAAAAAACAAGGGAAAAAGTTTGAGGCAGTTTGCAGACTTATACAGTGTGGGGCAAAGTTAAGTTTATAGTTGATCATATGGAAAATAATACAATAATTAATAAATAATTATATAAGAATAAACTGTGTTTCACATACTCACAACTATAAACTTACTTTTGCCCACCCCTGTATTTAACAGAAGAGATGAAGTCAGAGTTGAGGAAAGATGCATAGGCCCAGAATGCCAAAAGACATACCAAATGGAGTTCTAGAGTTGTAGAGTGGTAGGGCTTGAGGTGGGGTTGAGTTCAGAAATTTCTCTGTGGCCAGAACTCAGAGCGAGATGTGATCATCTCTAGGTGTTTTTTGTAGTCTTTGGTTAGAACCAGTGCTTAAATCGGTGCTATAGGATGCCACAGTGAAACAGGATATATTCTTAACAACTCTTCTCCAATAAAGGTGCTAGTGAGAGTCAAATAGTTGTTCTCTGTAAGAATCACTAATGTGGACTTCAGGATAATGCCCAAATATGGCACAAAGGGTAGCTCTCTATTTGTGAAAAATTCTTTCCCAGGTGGTTAGTTCTCTGGTAGGCTGGTGAGCTAACAATGGAATGTAGAATAGATGGACTGCATATCTTTGTGTAATCTCTTATAAATATTATTTCTTTAAAACTAGCTTTTGCTAATACTTGAACAAGAGAAACTAAAGTTATAATCTCAATGTAGAGATTCTGAATTGTCCATCAAGGGCAAATCTATATACCTGGATGATCAACCAGAGTTCATGTCAACTACTGGCACAGAGAAACATAAAACGGTTGGATTTCATCTCATACAGAGAGGTACAGAGGGAAAAGTGTTTCATTTTTTAACCTGTCAGGAGCAGACAAAAACCTCCTGACATGTAAAACTGGGCTGTGCTTTTCCCCAGGAAGGCAGGTGTGTGCCTGCTGCAGGGAGCTGTGATGGTGAACTGTGTGTTTACACAATTAAATCTGTGTTTACTACAAGCTCTTGCATCAATCAATATTTTGACTTAGCAAAGCCTACTCCATATCAATTAATATGTATTATATCCTGCTTTCCCATGTTCCTTTGTCAAGCTGGCTGTGCTCCAAAGGTGGGCACTATATAAATCACAGATCCACCAATATCAGGTGACTGAGACCCCAAGGAGAGGTGTGCATTTTGTTATAAGTCCACCTGACTACAGGCTGTGAAGTGGTGGGGGTCACTGCTGCCTTCAGAGAGGAGAGAAGTTGAACAGCTTTGGGGGGGTGCTTGCATGCCAAAGGGAAGCTGAAGAATTTAATCAATCTTTGTAGTCATTTACTGCTTCATATATCACAAGCGGAAGAGATTATGTCATAATTACACGCTCTTCATTCTAAAAGACTATGTTCATCTGTGCTAGCCACTAGCACTTAAATCTATGGGAAACATGTGTTCCACAGTGGAGGTTAATAATGAGCTGACATTTTTCCAGGAGCTGAGAAGGTTTCTGTAATCATGGACAATTGCTACATTGGCTTAAAAAGAGTAACAACCTAAGTCATTTAACTGTAAATGGATTGTAGGTCATGTCTGGGTTGGTCTTGAGTTTCCCAGGGTACCGAGGGTGGGTGTGGTCTGGGGATCTGTCCCAGGGCCTGGCTAGAGGAACTGGGGTCCCTGCAGGGCTGTGACCAGAGTGCAAGGCTCTCCCACAGGCCCTGACTTTTCCCCTCTTGGAGGAAATGCAGCAGACATTTAAACATTTCCAAACCAAACAAGACACCCTGAAGGATTCTCCTCCTGTGGCCCCATCATCTGCCTCAGGCCGGATTTGAAAATATCAAACAAGGCAGTGACAGAGGCTGCTCTGCTAGGAAGAGGACTGGCAGGAAGACAGGACAACAAAGGCCATCGCCGCCCCGTGCTGAGCATCTGCGCTGAGATTCAGGGGCTGCGTTTAAAAATTGTAGACTCAAGAACACAGGGTGGTCTTTCAGCCACAGTCCAGGGAGGGCTGTGATCTCCCACCCTTCCTCCATGGTCTAAAATAAAAGCTGGGGGGGGCATTGAGGATTTCAATTTCTCTTATCAGTTCTTTTTAACTGGGGCACACTTGCTTTCATATTTTTAATGCTTACTTCTCAGAGACCATCCTTGTACCTTAATTTGTTCTAAAAAGCCTCTTAATGCTCTGTCCTACCTTAATAGCTCACTTAGATTTAACATTTCACCTGGACTTTGATAGTAAAGGAAATAGAAGTCCCAGAACCAAACCTTCCACATCTCCCCGCAGTTACTGGTTCCATGAGAACAAAGCCTGCTTGAAAATTCAGAAAAGCCTCATCTAATGTCAGCACTGAATTTAAGGAAGAGAAGTGAAAGTTGTAACTTCAAGCTTGTTCTGCATGTAATTGTTAATAGAATTGTGGTCTCTCTCTCTCTCTTTGGTAATCTTGTTTTCCAAATTAAAATCCTAAAATCCTTCAGTGACTCAGTCTCCACCTGGTCTGAGAAACAAAGAGTCCTGCAGGATCATCCAGGAGCACCAGATTGGGAGAGTGACAGGGCTTCAGATGCACACAGCCCTTCAGAAGAACTGCAGTCCTAGTAAGTGCTGGACCCTGCCCTCTCCATGGGGCTGGCCAACTGGGTCTCCTCCAGGCCTGTGGGACGTTTCAATGGTGTGGGCTGTGCTTTGGGTGGTTTATGTGCTTCTTGGACACATGGCCTGATACACACCATGTGCATCTCATAACTTGTCAGGGTGGTTGTCGTGGGTGCCCTGGCACAATGGGGATGCTTACCCTTTCAGCAATGTTTCTCCTGTTTTAGCTGCCACCCTGTCCTCTCCTGACTGCTCAGTCCAGATAGGTGGAGTCCAACAGATTCAGGTTGGGGTTTCAGCCCTCTCAGTTACTACCTCTGTAGTGGTAAACAAGTCTGCTCATCTAGGAAATATGAACCTCTTATATAAGACTATTTGAAAAATTGACAGATCTTGCATGCAATTCAGCACAGAGCCTGATGCATCAGAAACACAACAGTGAGCTGCTTCTCAATACTCATAATACATTATGGATCACACAAGTCTTCCCCAACTCACAAGGGAAACAGCTTTCCTCTGATCTTTCTTCTCCTTGGGAGGTGTGAATCTGGATGCAGGGCCTGTGTCTGATGCAGTTTCAGGAGCAACATGGCCTCCCACAGGGGACCGTGGAGAAGAACCTCAGAGGCTCTACCGTAAAGGAGGTTGGCTGTGGCTGGGCTTACCTACATGCTGGCTCTAGAGTGTTTTCTAGCTGAAGGAAACAAAATATAGCCTCCAGATTACTCAAGCAAGGGGACATTCATGGGCTGCGTTATGAGCTCTATGCCAGGAGCTTTCCTGGGCCTTACTTCCATCTCCTCCTTGATGAAACAATGTAAGTGTGACAATAATGGCTTCACAGGCCATGGAAGAGACACCATGGGGAAATGCTTAGAAAATGGGAGTGCGGAGGTCCTGGATAAAGTGCAAATGACAGTGGCTGGAGCCCTTAATGAGGAGAGTGGGGGCAGATAAACTTTCTCTATAGATGAGGGCTTACTTTGGGGAACAGACAGTGAAATGCCCCCTAATAATTACCAGCGGAGAGAGGAAGGAGGTGGTCTGTTCCACAAATCATGGAGCCCAAACTCAATTAAATTCAAAGTACTGGAAGGTGACATGGCATTGTCTGAAGAATAGTCTCTGCCCAGCTATGGCCAAGGCCCCTTGGGAATCTTTTGATCTGTGAGACAGCAGCTCCAAGACTGGAAGATAAGATGGAGCCCTTCTGGAAGGCACTTGTCTCCCAGCTGCTCCTCAGACTTGCTCTGTCTCTTGCACAAACTTATGCCAAGAGGGCTGGTGATTCAGCCCTGGGATGGACATGGCCCCTTGGGACTGGAGAGATGAATATTTATCAGTTGGAGTGTTGTGGACTCAAGGCATTCTGAACTCCAAGGCTTTTATTTTTTCCCAAATGATCTCAGTGACTGTGTGCTGTGTCTCTCCCTGGCCAATGTCTAGTCTGTGGTGTTTTTCCTTGCTCAGATAGTGTTTCATAGAGGCAGGTTTGGTAAAATATCTTTCCGTTCCACTAACATATATTAAAATATATTTCCATTCTAAATAAGTTGGTGTCTGTTTTGAATTAATCACCTTGATGCACAGTAATTAGGTGTAGATGCATCAGCAAGAGTTTTTTCTTTCAGGAAGGAGGTAGTCATTCTATTTGTTACAGTATAGTGACATATACTATAGGCCTGAAGATTTTCCCCTGAATCAGGCTTCCACTTTCTAAAATGTCAAGATGGTCCTTCCTAAATTATCTAGAAGTGGCTGGAGCAGTTTAGAAAGTTTGAGCATGCACGACTAGAGAATTCTCTTACTTCCCCAGAATCAAAGCAGTTGCCAAATAAAACAAAAGTATGTGAGCCTTTCAGCCAGTGCCTGGCATTAGAGACTTGAGGCTATAACTGTGGCCTCAGAGGACAGCAGTCCAGCTTCAAAGGCTCCTTTGCTAACTTTGGAACAAAACTCTTGAGATATTTTTTAGATTCCTTCTTTCTAGACCTCTCTCTCTCTTCTCTCTGTTTCCCCTCAGTTCTGCCTGACCCATTTGTATCTAGGGATCATTATTTGTGTACACTGAGACTGCAGCCCCTTTCTTGCCTTCTTTCTGTTCTATCCTCAAAAGATTTTATAACCAATAAAGGAATTTTTTTGCCCCACTTGCTGCAATCACCACATCCTTTGTCTGGAGAATTCTGACACCACTGCTATGTGTAAGTGCCTAGACTTACTGCTCAGCTGAGGCAGGCAGACTTCAGTGATTCCACCTGACTCTTCCTTGCAGAGTTTAATAGAACAAAACAAGGGGCTTCACTGTTTTGAATAAAAATAGAGAGGTTCTGTTTTCTGGTACTGGGCTCAACATTTGTCCTTGCATTTCCTCAAGGGCCAGTAATTAATCACAGAGGTATTTGGGTGGGCAAGATATTTTTGAAAATCATTTTATATTGCCTAACTAATTGATAGATAAGCCATAAAACCACTCATCTGAACCTGAAAATATTTGTAATACCTTTTTAGACCTGTGGTTTTAAAAGTGTGGTCCCTGGGCCAACATCAGCATCACCCGAGAACTTAAATATTAGGAATACTATCTCCTAAGCCCCATATGGCTGAATCCCCATATGGATTGAATCAGAAACTAGGGTTGGGCCCAGCAGCCTGTATTTAACAAGCCCTCAAAATGATTCTGATGCACATTCAAGTTTGAAAATCCTTGCTTCAGAGATCCCTGCTTGAAGGTCGCTTTTAAGCCTGTGTCTGCAATGTCAGATTCAAAGTTCTTAATGTGATGTTGGGGAAAACGTATGAAAATAAACGGAAATTAGAAAACATGGGTTGAACTCTTGATAACAATAACCTAGTGAAGATCTGTAAATAGGATCAACATTCCCCACGTCATAATGATATGGAAACAGCAACACAAAATGAGTCTCTTGCATCTTGAAAGAACCATGAATCACAGCATGCCGGAGGTGGGGGTGGGTAGAGCAGTGTGCTTCTTCTTACCACTAGGGGGCGCGCTGGCTTTTCCAATGTGTTCACTCTGAGAGACGCAGCGTTTTTTGTCTTTGAGGTCCTGTCATTCTTTGTATAAACAAGTTACGTTCAAGTGTTTAGGATATAAATTACGACCATGCCGGCAGCCTAGGGAGGAATGTAAACACAGCACTGTGGTCGGAGCAAACTCTGAAACTGACTTCATAATTTATAGCAGGCCTCGGGTAGCTCAGTATAAAAAGAGAGAGAGAGAAAAAAACTCTAACTGCAAATATGATAATGGAGGCACAAAAAACTTTCAGTCACTGCTTAATTTTGGGAAAAACAGAAAGAAAGCATAAGGATTAAAAAGATAGTGAAGACTTTTTAAGACAAGAGGTTTGACTAGGGCGATGTCTTTGGACTGAAATTCACTTGGAATATAAAAACCTGTGTGTGAGATATCTACTCAGTGGTATTAGTGCCTGGTAATTAGTTGGGAGAAAGACCTTTCAGGGAATGAGTAACAAAGGAGAGTTTCAAAAGCGAAAGCAAAAACAAAACAAAAACCCAGCCCAGAGCTGGAGAAGAAAACCAAAGTGTGATTTTGAAGTGCTGGTCAGACAAGGGTGGCTGGGTCCTCCTGCCTAGTGGTCCTATGCTCTGTCTTTGTTATACATAGCTTTACCAGCCTTTGCCCATAGCATTCATGATTGGGAAATCTCGGGAGGCTGATCAAGAAAAGAACCAGGACTGTGCGGTGATTCCTGAGGGAAAGCATCAAATCCCTTGTGAAAAGAAAGGAGGAAGTACAGGGCACAGAGAAGAGAAGTGTGAGGGTTAGAGGGTGCCACTGCTAAGCAGGGCAAGCCAGGTTCTGAATTAGAGGGTGGGGACACAGAACAGGCACAGAACGTCTTGTGAGGGCCAGGTTCTGTTACTCTCCAAGAAAGGGAAAGAAACCATGATGGATTCTAGAGACTGCCCACTGCTGCTCTCACAGCCTTCCCTCCACCCCTGCCCCCATCACCTTTGTATGGATGAGATCAGCATCCATACAAACTTTGGTCTTGCAAAGGGGATGCAGGTATTGTTTCTTGGCACCTAATCCTCACTGGCTACTCAGCCTGGCCTGTCACTCTAAGCTGGTGGGTTAGAGGAAAGAGCAAAAGGAAAACTCTCCTTGAGCTCAAGAGAGAACAAAAAGGGCAATTCATTTCTTCAAATGAAACAAAATCATGCCTTTCATTATCTTGCCTGGTTTTCTTTCAGTTCCTTTCACCTTCTGGTTTTTGTTTATCCAGAAAGAACTAGGGTGGAGGAAAGAAGGGAATAACAGAAAATGTTCCTTCTCTTTCTCTTCTGAGAAGGCCCACAATCAGAAGCTGCCCTGTGTTACTCACTGCACAGACCCCACACCATGTCAATTATACAACTTGGGGGAAAACGTGTAGAGTTGCATTGGCTGAGTGGTGAGGACAACCTGGTGATTTCAGAATGCTGCAAAGAAAACAGGTACCTTTAAAACGACTATTTGTTATATACATTTTATTGAAAAATTTTTACATCAAAATAGTTTGGCAAACTGTAAAAGTATACATAAGTGCAAATATATCCCCCTTTTAAAATACAAGCAAAGTGTGAGTATACATGAGATAATAAAAATATCTTTAAAATATGGTGGTAAAAAATAACCTGGTAAAAATAATTGTATTGTCACAATACTGAAAACCACATTCTCAAACTAGACATATTGTTTCTAAATACTTTCTTAATAATGTTCTTTGGCACCTGTATCCAAACATAATGTTTGGAGAAACAGAATTCTCTCCTTATCTGGGCAACGAGGTGCGGCTTTCTTCAAATCTTGTGTTTAGCACTGCCTTTTTGAAAAGCATATACATTTTCATAGACAAAGAAAAACACACAAACAACTTGTCTGTGTTTTTCAGACCCTGATTACTGAAGGTAATGAAGATCCCAGAGTTACATGTTTATGTTTTTCATGTGGTAACTTTTTACTATCCCCACTAAGAAATTGAGTTCTCAATTAGTTCTCCCCCTCATTGGCTTCTGGACTTATTTAGGGCACGACCATGCCAGGGCCTGTCCTTCTACCAATGGTAGGCAAGTGTCAGTGAACAATGCTGGCCTGGGGATTCTAAGTGACTGATGTGCTACTGACTGCTATGGGGTGCACTTTATGTGATTCCATGTCAGTTCATTCTGCCTCACTCCCACCTCCATGGAGAAAGTGGCCCTGGCATGGCCTCCCTCCTTCTATTCACATGACACAGGGCTTAATATCCTGACATACACTATTGTGATGGTGGTGGTGATAATATGGCCCACTTGCAGAGGGGTGGAAGGAAGAAATGCCATTAAAGTTGAGGACGAAATCTTTTCTGTCACACACTGGGGTAGAGTGATGCTGGTATCGCGGCAGTCCCACTGAAAGAAGAAAATAAAAAATTCTTTTCAGAAACAAATTTGTCCAACTGAGGGTGGAGTGTATTATTATTTTTTTAATTACTGTAATTGGTGCCTTGTTTTGACTCAGGAGGAGAAGGGATTTGTCTGTTGCTATAAAACTGGTAGACGAAACCAGCTCTGGAAGTTTTTCAAAGATTTAAGCTGTAGGTCATAGGTCTGGAATCATTATGTTTTGTTTTTATGTACCCACAAACACCACACGTCCCCTCTAAACCAGGTTATCATGTGCTTGAACTTCCCACTGCTCCTGGAGGCCCAGAGGAACGATTCAATCAGGATTCAGTCGCCGGAGGAGCTGGGACACAGGACAGCGGGACAATTTGACCCAGGCTCTTGCTGAAGGTTCCTGGGGAACAGGGCTCCTTCCAGAACCCAAGCTTCCCACTCCAGAAACACCACCGTTGCCCTTGCATCTTGTTTCCCAGCTAACTGGCCCGGTCAGATTAGCATGCCACAGTAGGGATATTTCCTGTGCTTAAAGTGGGGACAGAAAACAATCCCAGCGCTAAAGAAAGGGCCAAGAAAGAAAGCGCAGTCTTCATAGGTCCAGAACGTCTTGCGCTTCCTCTGGAAAAGCCAGGATTCTGAGGAGCAGAGAACGCCCTTCGATGAGAGCTCAGCTGCAGACACTTCTGCGCAACAAGGCGTCTGCCAGCGTGGGGAACCTCTCAGGGAGGAGGGAGAAGGCCCGCAGCTCTCTTCCCCCATGCGCTCCTCGGCCGACAGGGATCCAGAGCCAGGCGGCCACTGGGCGCCCACCAGCCCACCCTTTACTGTCTCCGCGCCTGAGAGCCCGGATGAGCGATCTGCCAGGGGTGTTTGGCAAGCGCTGGGACCTGGCCTTCTCCGGAACCGGACCTCTCTCCGTGTCCGACTGTGTTAGGCCTGTTGGCCTGAGTCTGTCTGATCATCTGTGTAGTGTGGGAACCAAAAGTTGCACGTTGGTGCGAGGCCTGATTCAATTTTTGAGTGCGTTAAAACCATACCTGTCTCCTGCCGCGTGGTGCCCTGCTCGCTTCGCCTCCGCCTGGCTGCATCCCAGCTCTAACGAAGAGACCAGGATGCTAAGTAGCCAGTGATTGGGTCTACGCTTATTGCCTGGTAACACGTAATGTTGCTACACATGAACTGCAATGCTCTCATAACGCAGCGACTGGTCCACGCGTCCCCGATGTGCCTTTGTGGTTCTGCACACAGGTGCGCTCGGCCAGCAAACTACAGTACATCGTGGTACCAATTTCCGGATCTCCAAGTAGCTGGCCCAGCAGGACCCCGAGCGAACGCTCATAAGGTCGGCGCTTTCAGTGACCTGAAGGACAATAAAAGCCCCCTAGCTCTTTTTTTTTTTTTTTTTTTTTTGAACGGCTCTCAGGACTTAATGAAGGGCGCAGGGCCTCTCGGAGCACGCGGGACTTGGCTTCTCTGTCCCGAGTGGGAGGGTGCGCACCTTGTGGGTCCGAGTGGGAGGGTGCGGACCTTGTGGGTGTGCTGAGGGAGGGGTTCATGCTGTGTATGGGTGTGTGTGCACTCTTGAGCTCTGGGAGTGAGGGTGCTACTCGGCCCACAGCCTCAACCCTGCTCGACCTCCCCGCTCCTTGCTGGGCCCTGTACTCCTAGTCCGCTGCGAGTCCCGAGTCCCGGAGGCCAGCACACTCCGAACCCGGCCCTGCAGGGTGCCCTGCACCCGACCTGCCTGAGAGATGCCAGCAAGGGCTAGGGTACGGCGTATTTTTGAGAGATACGGGAGCCATGGGACCAGAGAGGAAGGTGCAGAGCACGCCCCTCAGACTTGGGCCAAAGCACAGTCTCCCGGTCGTTCCCAGACTAGGCCCAAAGGTCGTGAGAAGCTCTTGGGGAAGGCCACCGCTGCCGAAGCCTGCCTGCTATGTTCTCTCCAAGACAAAGAGTCCTGTTTCCGGATCCCTGCACTTCTGGGGCTTGTGAGTGCGCCCAGTGTGTGGAGTGGGAGAGGGCGGCCACACGAAAGGATTGTAAGTCTCTTTCGTGTGTGTGTGTGTGTGTGTGTGTGTGTAATTTTAGGGTACTCATTCGCGGCTGCTGCAAAACTCTAGAGCCTGGGTCCAGGTTGAGTAGGGCCTGCTGGGATGGGGGCACGGTGAGGACTGCCTGCACAGCCAGAAGAGCAGCGGGTGGGCGGGTGAGAGGACTAGTGGGCTCCGCCTGGGGTGGGCGGTGACTGACAGCCAGTCCGCGGGGATAAAAAGTATAAGAGAGGAGGGTCGTCTGTACTGGTTACTTGTAGAAATCCCCATAAAATTGAACAAGACTCTTCTTTCAGTGACTTAAATCAAGCTAAAATCCTCTCCGGTGTGGTCCTGCCGAGACTGTCTTTGTTTAGTTAACCTTTGAGACCCGCATTTAAAAGGCTTATTTGGGAAATTTCATCATCCAGGGAACCAACATCTTTTGCCCATTTCTGGGCTTCCCTTCTCCCCTGAAGCTCTTGTGGTACACCAATTCACAAACATATAATATATGCATTATCCTGCGAATCATTTTATAATGGGGGTAAGGCAATGTAAGTGAGCACAATTTGATGTAAAGACATGCCCGATTTTAATATGTGGCCGTAGGTGCCCCAGAGGAGGTAAATATAAGAGAGTTTATCTCCACTTTCTTGATAAATCTGGTTAAATATTGGAAATTTTCCCCCACCCTGTCTCCTCCCACCGATAGATTTGGCAAGTCAATAAATTTGAATTATCTTCAGCCAACGCAATTTACACCAGCAACACAAGTGGTGTCCAAGGAGTAGGCATTTCTCTAAGGGAGTCATAGTATGGACCTCAGGTCCTGCTGGCCTAAGACAAAGTTAGGTATAATCAGGTGGGCATTGTGTGGGGAGGCAGAAGACTCAACCTGTGCAAGATCCCAGCACCCCACTCTGCTTCCTTCCCTCACTTCTCCTCTCAACATCTGCCCAGTTGCAACCTCTCCCCACCCACATCCCCAGCATACAGAACTTGTCTTTCTGACATTTACTTTTGTGCAAAAATACAGCAAAACAAACTTTACAAAAGACAAAAGGAAACAGAACTCTATGGCCAAAGCCCCCAAAGGCTACATGCCTTCTTTCTAAGCTAAGTCAGGCCTGACAGTTGGACCTCCAGTTCATAGGGACACCCAGATACCCGAAGCTGGCGACTTTGTACCATCTTCCTAGGAATGCAAATGCTAGAGGCCCACCTCTAGGCCCAGGGCATGGGGGAAAAGGTAAGACCCCAGTTCTCTCCCCTCCATGAATAAGGTGCAGCTTCCCCCCAGCATCAGCTCCTATCAGTGCCTTCAGACCCCTAGGCTTCGGCAACCCGTTGCAATTTGCAGTAGCCATGAAACCTGGAGTCCTAGAGGCAACGCCCCCAGCAGGCTTGGTGCTTTACCTGACAGCTCATCCCGGGCGTTCTGGTGCAGGTAGCTCTGCTCCAGTGAGTACGAGGACATGCTGGAGTGTAGGCCTGCCGAGGCCGCGGGGTTGCTGCTAGGCGTCAGGGTGGCTGGCTGCTTGAGGTAAGGCGAGGCGCCGGGAGAGCTCCAGTGCGTCCCGGGGCTGGTGTAGGGAGAGTGGCACTCGATGGCGCTCGCCAGGGCAGGGGAAGAAGGCACGGGGCTGCTGCTGCTGTCCGGACCGTAATCCCCACCACCGCCGCCCCCAGCCGTGCCTACACCCCCAGGCCCGGCAGGCACGGGGCAGCTGGCCATGTAGGTGGAGCCCGGGTTGGGCGACATGTGCGGGACGTGGTGGTGATGGTGGTGGTGGTGAGGGTGTGCATGGCCCGGGGTGCCAGCACCGGCGTCGTAGCCCGCAGGCATCAGGTCGAGGCTGCCATAACCGCCCTGCCCGTGGCAACCGAGCGGCGCCGACGGGGGTGCCTGGAAGTCGAAACTCTGGGGCAGTAGTGAGGCCCCGAAGCCCAAACCACTCACCACGCGGTGGTACATGGGCTTGAGCGCCTGGCACTTCCGCCTGAAGCCGCGCGGCCGGCGGCGGAAAGAACCCTCCTCGAACATGAACTCACTGGCGGGGTCGATGGTCCAGTAGTGACCCTTGCCAGGCCGCCCGAGACCCTTGGGCAGCTTGATGAAGCACTCGTTGAGCGAGAGGTTGTGGCGCACGGAGTTCTTCCAGCCCTGGTAGGCGCCGCGGAAGAAGGGGAAGCGCGCCTGCAGGAACTGGTAGATCTCGCTGAGCGTCAGGCGCTTGCTAGGCGAGCTCTGGATGGCCATGACGATGAGCGCGATGTACGAGTAAGGGGGCTTCTCCGGCCGCCGGAGCCCGGAGCTTGCCTTCTTGGCGCCCCCGCTCCCGGCGCCCGCGCCGCCAGTGCTCTTGCAGGCAGCCGAGGAGGCGCTGGCCGAATTGGAGGAGGAAGAGGAGGCAGAGGAGGAGGAGGCGCAGGAGGAGGAGGACGACGACGACGAGGACAACGAGGTGGTCTCCAGGGTGGTGGTGGAGGATGACGGGCTCATCAGGGCGGCCTGGAGCGCTCCAGGGGCCGGGCTGCACGCACTGCGGAGTGGGGCCGGCTGTGGGCGCGGCGGCGGCCCGCCCTCGGTGGTCATCTGGGACTCGGGAGAGAGGCCGGGCCGCGGGGGCGGGCCCCGGGCCGGGAGCGGAGGCGCTGGAACCGGGTTGGCCCAGATGCGCGGCGAGTGTCCTTGCCCGGCACCCGGGCTGCAGCCGTGGCCACTCCGAGCCAGCGTCGCCTCCCTCAGCTCAGCTGTGGCTTCTGGCAGCAGCGGCGGCGGGTGGGAGGCAACGCCCGGCGCATCACGCCCCTGATTCTCGAGCCCCTGCCTTTCGAAACGGCCTCCCGGGCCACCGAGCCGAAGCTGCTGGGCGTCGGGTAGCTGCAAGCGGAGACTGTGGCCGGGACTGCAGCCGGGACCCAGGGGACGAGCTGATGTCTCCTTCAGGAGCGCTCCTTGCTCTGTGTCTCAGACTTCCTCCCGCCCGCCGCTCCCCCCGGCTGCGCTCCCTCCCTTCCTCCACCCCTACCCCGCCTTGTCCCCTCCTCACGCGGTCGCCTCGGGGAGGGCACTCTCCGCTGCCTAGGCGCTCAACCTCACCCCTGCTCCCCACCTGGCGGCAGGGTCCCTTTCTTATCACTTTCTTCACTCTCCAGGGTTCCCTTAGGTCTTTAATTCCTATCTCGGCCTCTTTCCTTCTCACCCACCCACCCTCTATAAAAGGAAGAAATCACAGGCTAACCCCCTTTTTGCTAGGATGACCCCCACCCCGAGCAAAACTCTGCCACCTATAGTTTTATAAAAACTTTCTCTTTGCCCCTTACAGCGCCCCTGCCTCTTATCCCAGACACCAACTGACCCTAGTGGAATGGACCTACCCCTTCTCTCCTTCCTCATCCCTCCTCCCTCTTCTCCTGCCCCTCCTCCTCCCTCTCCCACTCCTGCTCCCGCTCCTCCTATTCGCCCATCCTGGGCCTAGTGGTGCTGCTGCCGGTGCCGCCGCCGGGAGCCTTCTTAGTTGCCTTACCCCGGGTGCCCGCACTGACACCATCTGTCAACTTCATTTAGACATGGCAGCCCTCAGCACTCCAGGGGCCAGACGCCCAAAGGTAATGTGCCGGTCTCCTCTCTTTCTGACAGGGCTTGCAGGCCTTACAACAATTGTTAGTAGAGGGTGAGAAGCTAGGGCGCCCTAGCACCCCAGGGTTATGTCTTGGGGCAATCATTGGCATTTGCTGAACTTTGAGAAGAAGGGTTTAAGAGAAAACTAAACCAAGTTTTAAAGAAGCTGAAATCTGGTCAAAGAATAGGACTCATTTTGCATTTGTTTCCACTTCCTTTCCGTTTTCCATTTGACATTTTATAACAAATGCAAAAAGAAGGCCGGTGCTGAGTGAGGTAAGTAAGATAGCTGTATTTATATTCAGTCCTTAAGGGGCATGTTACTGTCACTAGATTTAAAGTCTTAATGTTGCCCACCAAAAGAATTGTACATCGGAAAGTTACCTTTGTGGCAGAATACTTCAAGTCAATGTGGCTAATTCCTCTCCCAGTCAGAGTCTGGCTGAAAGAGAAGTTGTGCCCTCAGGAGGAAAAACTTCCATTAAGGCTGGACAGTTAGTTATTGTATTGCACGTGCAAGGAAATGTAGTCTGACCAGAAACAGGGGCTGGAAGTGGGAGGTGGAGAGCAGGCCTGGGAGCTGACGGGGCATAGGAGAGGCCCAGAGGGGAGGTGCTGCAGACCAGAGCACCAAAATTGGAGGCAGCGCTGGGCACACCTCTGTGTCTACTCTGAAAGGACCAAGTGCTGGGAAACCTGGGGAGATTGTGGGGTGGGCAAGAGAGGGGAGATTGTGCTGAGATCCTGTGAAAGGTGGGCAGCAAAGGGCCTTGGGTGGAACAGAACCAAGTCAGGCCTCTTGGGGCTGATGTTAGCAGTCTGTGCCCCTAGAGTGCCTGGGGGGACTGCTCCTGGCTGAGTGTGCTGGGGCTGTAGAAGAGGAGTGGGAAGGGTGGGAGGGGAAGGGTGGGGGTTGGGCTGGGTCTGGCCCCAGACAGTGACCTGAAGTTGAGTGGAAGCAGGCTTTTTCCATCAAACCCTGCCTGGATACCACACACAGAGACTGAGTGTCAGTTTACTGCCTTGAGCCGGTTCCTTTTCCCTAAGCTCCACAGTAATTAGACAAAGAAAACCTAAATTAGTTGAACAGGCGTCGACAGCTTCCTCCAGGGCACCCCTGGTACCTACATGGGAATGTGTCCGAAAATGGCTTGATTGTAGCCGAGAGTCAGCTAAGAAAACACAGCCCAAATGAACTCAGTTTACCACCTATTTCCAATAGAAAAAAGAAACAAGTCATCCTTTTCCGGATGGGATGTTTTGATTGAGTTGGGGTAGGGGGTTTGTCATGGTTTCCACTTCTAAGAATTTCTGAGTGACTGATGAGCAGGGGTTTTTTTGGGCAGGGGGATCTCTATTTATTTCATAATATTTTTCTCTTATCCCCTTTTAGTCATTTTGCATGGAATAATTTAAGTGTAAGTAGCTAAATATCAAAGTAAATATAGCATGTTCACTAAATGGATGCTGTAAGTGTCTACAACATAAATAAAATAGAAAGTGGAGTAAGGACTGATAGTATCTAAAAGGAGCTCCATTCTCCGTGTGTGTGTGTGTGTGTGTGTGTGTGTGTGTGTGTTGGGAAGAGAGCTGGCCTAGCTAACAAGCATGGAAAGAAAGGCCAGCATTTCATTTGTAGATGGGGCTGTGGGCAATAGATTATGGGAAAATTCAGCAAGTGAATGTCACTGTCACTAGATCCGCTCAAACTTTCTGCACCTGGGGGATTCTGTGTACATTGGATCTCAGGCTCTAAACAGTTTTAGGACTCAGGGACTGAAGAATAAACAGCACAAGCCCTAAAATCCAAGCAGGATTTACTACTCTATACCAGTAGTTCTCAGTTTGGGGGCCATGAGTCTTTTTGAGAATACAATGGGAGCTCTGGAGCCTTCCCCCAGAATACTTCCATTTTGCCTGTGGTATTAGGGGGTCCACAGATACTCCTAAAAAAAACCACCCTACTCTACATATTGTTAGTTTCTACCAATTCAGCTGGTTAAATCATCAGGGATTTTTAAAGGCTTCCTCCCCATCCAAGTGACAGTGGTATCCATTTTATACAAATTGTCTAAACTTGAAAGAAATACCATTTGTAGTTTGGTGACTCTTATAAGAGGCTAGACAAGTCCTGGAAGGGCAATAGACATCAGAGAGCTGTGAGAGCCCTAGTCAGAAATAGGTCAGCTGACTTGGAGTCCCCCTTCCCCCATCTATCTAAATATTCCCCTACACTCCAGAAAAATAAAAAGGTTGGTGACTTTCTGAGCAGGAAGGGGCTCTTTGCCAAAACCCTTTCTTGGAGATCCCACTTCTGCCTATGGAAATTGTGTCTCTGGCATATACCCCCATGTCTACAAAGACTAAATCTTTTCAGTTGTTGCTTATAGACTGCACAGGGCACCCTCACATGATTATCATCCTCCCCTTTAGAGGTAAGGAAACTGAGGCATAGAAAGCCCAGATGATTCCCTGAAACTCACATCTGAGCTAGCGACAAAGCTAACCTATACCGCAGGCCTGGGGTCCCACCCCCATTCTGCTTCCACTACATCGCATTACAACCTTTTTGAACTTCATTTTAACTAACCAATTTATACAAACCTCCTGGGTGAGAATGCGTGTTGTAATAAATTATGTCAAATTGTTATCCCTAGCAAGGATATCTGAATTTCTGTTTAGCACATGATTTAAAAGGGAAGTTGTATTTATCTGAAGCAGAGAAAAGGCATCGCTACTTAGGGCTCTTCACTTTTTCAGAGTCCTTTCTCTTGGTGTTGAGATCTTCCCGACTTTCACTGCTTTACAAACAACACAAACTTGATCTCTTTTTCTTATGGGAAGTAAAGGTATGGCTCTTTAAAATGAGTATAGATCAGCCCACCCGCTCCTTGGTTAACCAGAAATACAGAGCCTCGGTACAGCGGATCCCCTGTCCCACCCGGCTCTCTGTCCTTCCCCTGTCCCCCACCCCCGCTTTGGTGATTGTCCCCGTCTGCGATGGAGGTTCCCTGTCAGCTCCAAACCCCAGAACCCCGCCCCTGCTCCAGCACAGAGTAGTGTAAACTTCGGGAAGCTTGGATTTATTTCTCCGATTTGGTTCTGCAATCAGCGTTTTATTATAGAAAATCTCTTCATTATTGCGGTTTAAATTTTGTGTTCTTAGTATGCTTCCTCTGCTTCGTGGGTTTTCCATGAAAGGGCTTAGACTAAATCAGTAACCCACCGGAGACGCATCCGCACCAAAGCTGTTTACTGCATCTAAGACCTCGCCTCCTTGGGGCACTTCGTCTCCTTCCTCCTCCCCACTTCCTTCGACCAGCCCCGCTGGAGCAAAGCCTCCTCCCAATTCAGTTTGAAAGTACTCTGTTCACCCAGTGTTGTAATACGAAGTTAATGTGTGTAATGGATTCTCTAATTCCCGAGAGAATTTCCTACCGGGGACCTTGGGGACTCAGTGCTGAGGTATAGGGGGTGTCAGCGTGTTTGGGGAAACCACTGGAGGACCACGAGCTTGCGTGCCACAGAGCTCCTCTAGAAACTTTAACTTGCGATAGAAAGTCTGGCCAGGGGGCCAGGAAGAGGCTCCGAGACTGGGATGAGAGAGGGGAACTGGGCGAGGAGGGGTGACAGTGAATTCTATATCCTCGGCGTCTGTTCTCTTTCCTCGGTCCAGACACTCCCAGACCTCCGGGTATGAACATCAACCACCCAATTCTAAATGTTTATTTGGATAGATTCTTCCGCTGTTCAAACGCCTGTGTCCCGGGCAGGGCTCTTTTTCATAGACTGAGAATTCCGTGATAGCCCCAGACCTCCTGCGCCTGGCATGGGCATGGCTTGGTCGCCCACTTTGTCAGGTCTGAGAGGTTTGGCGAGGAAGGAGAAGGAGTCTAATTTACTAGAGCCCCATGGGGAAACCTCACCTCTTCCTATCTCTGTACTTCCCAGATCGCGTTCCCATGGCTGGGGAGAGACAACTTTGGGGTGCTCTGCCGGCCACCCAGTTGCCTGCGGGCCCTCACCCGGGTTGGGGCAAGGAGGTACCTGACGGACACCTACCTCATACATCGCCCACAGTCTGCTGCGTTTATTTGTGAGGAGGCTGGGGGCCTGAGAAGAGGGTTCCTGGCAGGAAAGGCCATTCCTCCTAAAAGGCTGCTCTAATGCCTGCGGGAAGGAGAGAAATGACAGTGCTGGAATAGACACAGTCTGTGTGTCTCCCGTGGGGGCAGGAATGAGTGGGTTCTCAGTGCCGAAGGAGAACTAGAGGAGTCTGTACCACACACTCTCAGTCTCGGGAGAAAAAAAAAAGGCATAGCAAGTGTAGGTGTTGGTGCCCCTCGGCTGTTAATTTTGGGTCCACTTGTGCTTCTGGGAGGGCAATCACTCCTAATGAGAAGGAAACCTGCGGAACCGGGCTGGGTCTTGGGAGCAGGACAGCTTGCGCTCAGCATCCCTTCCCGTACTCCCACCTGGTTGTGTCTCTGGCCCGGGTGGACCCAGGGCCCGCGCCCCGCGCAGTGCGGCCCCAGGCCTTGGGAGGACTTGTGGCCACGGCTTCTGCCTGCCTCCCCAGGACGAGAGGAAATTGGCTGCGCCCAGTGTGAGCGTGGATCAAGGCTGGCGAAGGGTCAGGGACCAACCCTGGAGTGTTCGTGGACTTGGAGGGATTAGCCCCAAGCACAAAACGAGGGAGGGTGAGCGCTGAGGGCTACGGAATGTACCAGTCAAAAGCGTCCGCCGCGCCTGAGACGCCCGAAGACAGGGAGGTGAAGTTGGCCCGCTTCGGATTCACGGGCGGAAGACTCCCTGGGGGTCCCAGACCCAGCCCGGATAGGATTTTCTTTTAGTGTCTGGCTGGTCTCCTCTTCCTTGACCCATCCACCCCAAATAAATAAATATCTCCTTAGGGCAGCGAACTCTGCAGGGCACCCGGTCCTGTGTGCCGCACCTCGAGAGATGAACTTCCTGGCGCATCAAAACTCCCCTCCCATCCTCCCCGCTGAGCTCAGGATATGGGGCGCTCTCGCTTCTCTTCAGAAAAGGAAACGTAGCTCTTCCAAAAATATAAATCAGCTCTGACGTCCAAATATTTCTTTTGTCCTCCAGCATCCTCTGTGGGGATAAATAAAACGTTCTCGGCGCCCAGAGCCCGACTCAGGACCTGGGGGCGCCTAGACGCCGCCTTGGGGATTCTGCCTTTTCAGGACCCTTTCCTCCAACCTATTCCCGATTACTCCCCTATCTGCCCCCACCCTCAGCCTGGCACTTTATTCCCAATTCGGGTTGCAGCCTGAACCTCAGTCGCGGGAGGGAGGAAGACAGCTTCTCAGTACAACCCCGGAGCCTGAGCAGGCGAAAGGCCAGCAGACCGGAGTGAGGAAGAAGGAATTATGCCCCACGCTGGTGCTGGAACAGAAGAGAAGCCCAGGGGAGCACTGGACACCGAGACTCTCGGTGTCCCAAAGTTGCCTCTCTAGGCTGCCCTTGCCTTGCCATCAAGGTTTCCATTCTTACCAAGCCACCACCAGTTTACACATGGGGGTCCCAAACCCAAGGCAGCCTCGTCTTGGAGACAGCCCAGAGGAACCTAGGGTTGGGGCGGAGAGAATATCGAGTGGGGCCTCTCTGAAGGCTGGTGCTCCACGAGAAGGAAGCAAGCTTTGCAGAGTAGAGGCAGTGTCCCAGTCGTGACCCAAGAGTCTTTGAGCCTATCATACCGCGGGGAGGGCTTAAGCCAGGTCTTCCTTACACCCTCACTCCCATCTCCCTCCTCATTTGGGAGAGGTGGACAGGTTTTTGGTCCAGGCTTCGAAAAGAAATCTACACTACGGGAAAACACATGCAGTGAACATGGCTGAGGAGCTGGAGTAGGAATCTAAAGGGGTGAAAGTAGGCTAAACACTTCGTGGAGTAAGATGGCCTGAAGTTGCCTCTGGCACCACCACTTTCTTCATGCTCCTCTGACGTTCTGGTGTTGGGAGTTCACCGGCCTTTTTGCTATCCCTCATCCCCTCCACAAATAAATCACTGCAGCACCCAGGCATTGCAGCCTCAAAGGCTGCAGTGGTGGAGGGTTCCAGGCAAACTTAGTCTCCACCTGCCCCAGGCTCACCACCCCTTCTCTCTCACTAGCCACCCTCCCTCCTCCCCTCTTTGGCCACTAGGGTTCTTTAACAGGCCTGGAGCCTCTGGGCTTCGAAGTAGAGGCTGTTCTTCATCCCCTCTCTTTCCAGGGGGGCTTATTGATGAGCTGCCTCAAAAACCACCGCCCAAAATGTTTCCGAAGGGTTTAGACAATCCATCACCCACCACTTCAAGAATGCTTCCTCCCTTTCAAACACAATCCTCGAACACCAGACAGGCTGCGGTGGGGAGGAGCTCGCACTTGAAAAGAGAACAGCTATATAATCAACGTCAAAGCCATCCCCGCAACCTTTCGGAAACAGGGACTCAGGCCAAAAATCCTTCCAAATGATTTACACAGCCCTCCTCGCCCTCTCCCCCACCTTCTACTTTCACTCTCCTGGGTGTCTGCTATCAAGAAGCCGGCAAGGCCAATGCCTGTCTCTCTCTCTGCGTTGAGCGTTATCACCAAACGTTTCTCCATGGGGATAGTTTGCATTTTAGGAAGGTGCTTTTCATCTTGGGGTTCAGGGGAAAAGGGGAGTCGAGGCCTCGTCGACACACTTTTTGGGCCCAGCCGCGGTGTCTTTCTCGTTGGAGAGTACTGAACTGCGAAGGCAGGGCGTGGTTTTTTGCAGTTGTCAAACGGGCGTCAACTCCCTGCTCAACCAGAGTCCTCCAATTTTGTGTGCCGCGGCCTTTGCCTCCCCTTTCCCTGGGGCGCCAGCGCAGAGGAAGCAAAAGTTCTCGCTTCCGCTGGGTGGCGCCAGGCTCTCGCGAATCGCGGTCAGTGAGGCCGCCTGGCGAGGTTGCAGCACCGCAGCTCCCCTTCACCTGCCTAAGGCTCCACGCCCGTGGCCAGGATTTGATCCTCAGGTGGACAGATTCCTTTAAATATTGTAGCTTACCTTGCACTCTTGGCCACCTTAGGACATATTCTTTTTCTACGCCTCCACCCCGTTAAAATATAAAGAAAGTTAGCTACATAGTTGTACACCTCTATTGAAATGAGCTCTGTCTGTTGCGAACACGCTTAGGAATTTTCGAAGAAATTCAAACTTGCTGAAGAAACTCAGGATTTAGTTCAATTATTTTGGTTGCCGAAAGCATCAAGGTTACACCTGTAACTGTCCTGAGGTCCGGTAGAAAATAAACAGAACACTCAGCGTCAGGAGAAGTCAGTTTTGGCTGGTTCTGGAACGAGGTATCCTGGGGAAGGTGTTTCCATTCTGGACTTCAGCGTTCTCATCGTGAAGGGGCTCCAAAACCACTCCTGTCTTTTGGGTACACATAGTGGATGGGATATACAGCAAGCCTTCCCTCATACACCCATCATCTAAATTTAACAGTTATGGAGGTTTTGTCACACTTGGTTCATTTATCTTTTTTGTATTTTTCATTTCCTGTTGAAATATTTTAGGGCAAATCCGACATCATTACTCCTCCCCATGACCTCCGGTTCTAAAATTACGTTTGGTGCAGACAAGCACAACTTCCTTGGTGAGGTTTGAAATCGAGCTGGAATGTTGTCCTGGATGTGTTTTACAAACAGAACTCCCCATCTTGCTACTCCCTTCTCCCAAGTGACTTCCAGCCACTTTTCTCGGCATTTTCCAGGCTTTGTCCCTCCCCCACCTTCACTGGGGCCAGGGATGTGTGCTTTAGCAGTGAGCTCTGAGAAACAGTCCTCCTCTGTTCAACCAGGAGAGTCAATGCCACATGGAATCCGTGCATCATGCATACCAGATCATACATATGATATTTATTTTATTGCAAAACCACACATGTCCTTTGAATAGGTGTGTGTATATGTGGACAACAGTGTATCTTCCACATTGTTTGCACAGGCAGTGGCCAACCAGGAGTTAGTTTTCTGTATTGTTTCAAAGTGCCTGTGGGAAGATTTTGGATTAGGCTGGAGAAGTGAAGGGGTCCTGGGGGGGGGGCGTGTGGACCATGAGGTGCTGGTTGGCCCATATCCTCAAACACCAATCCACACTAGGATTCCGTACAAATATTTTATTGATTTGTATGATTTTCTGCACCCCAAACAATACATTTTACCATAGTTCTTAGTGTTTCCCTTGCCTTCAATGCAACACTGATCAGATGAATAGCTATGCAGTGGTTACCCTAGATCATTTTTTGACAATACACCTACTTCTGATGACCTTGGGTAAATCTCTGAGCTTCAGTATTTGTTTTCTTGTAAAATAGAAATAATAAACATAATAACAAGCCCCTCTCACCGTGACTATAAAGATGAAATAAAAATTGTAAAAAAAATTAACATTCATACACATTTACACTGTTTTTTGCCCTCCTACCAAAAAAAAAAAAGAGGAAGCGCTGTTTAAGATACATTGTGAGTTCCACGTGTACTTGGGATCTTTCCTCCCCTGAGTAACCTCTGATACGCAGGTTGCTTTTGTCCTTAATAAGGAAAACATGTCCATTGTCTATAAGTTTAAGACTACCACTGTTGGGCTGGGGTCTTTCGAGGTGTTTTTGTGCTGTGAGCAGGGCTCCACTGTGAAACCCGAATTATTGTGTATTTGGAAGATGTTTCCCTAGGTGGGGTTCAAACAGCCACAGAGAGATCTGACTATTTCGCATTACCCGGGCCAGGCCTGGACGCTCGCGCTCCAGGCGTTGTAGGTCAGTGCCAGAAGTTCATGCAGGGCACCTTGACCACTTGACCACGCGCGCGCGCGCGCGTGTGTGTGTGTGTGTGTGTGTGTGTAGTTGAGCGCTTCGAAAGAAGTCCACTTTGGCAGGGTGTAGAGCGTCACTTGTCCGGAGCAAGGTGTGCCTTGGGGAAGCACCTGCATAACAACCCCAGATACAGGAGGCTGGGCTGTGCGGGACGTGGGCTCACTCACTGGGGGTCGAGCCACAAACAGGTGATCTGCGCTCGCGGAGTGTCTCCTCCCTTATGTATCACCGGGAATGCATGAAAGCGCAACAAACTTGCCAGCGTGCTGCTGCTTGAGGGGCAGGGGCGCCTGGTGGATTATCGGACGGGGGCTGCCAGCAAAGCAGCCATCACGTGTGTTTATTTCAGGCGGATATTTCCTTCTTCCCGCCCCATTTCCCGTTTGCAGCAAGCGCAGGCTCTGGACCACTCTGTAGCAGGTGGCGACGTAGGCAAAGATACCTCACAGTTCATACAAACTACAGTGCGTGCCCCATGAGCCCCGCGCGGCAGGCGTTGGGTCCCTGAGCCACCGGTGCCGAAGAATACAAAGGGCCACAGCAGCTCCTCCCCCCCCCCCCCCCCGCCCCCGGCAAGTCTCAGGCAGCTCTGATTCTGAAATGTAATGTGCGATTTCAAATACTAAGATCATAAATGCTTTTTGCACATAAATGCATTTTTTCCCTGTGTACCTCACGGCCCCAGTACACCTTGCACTTGTTAGTTGCAAGACCTTGAGCAAGTTACTTTATTTTTCTGGATTTCAGATTAGTCATTTCTATAATTGGGATCATAATAGCTACTCATAAAGTTGCTGAAAGGATGAAACGAATTAATACACGCCAAGCGCCTAGAACAGCGAGCAGCACCATCGGCGGGGGCGTGGGGGGAGGGTACTCGACAAACACAGAACGCGAAATTAACCGAGCAGATTCCTCTGACCTTGGATCTGCTTTCCCCGTAGTGACTTTTGGTTATGGCCTGAAGGGCCTAGGGATAATGGGGACCCTGCGAATGCTCTAGCCTCAACCAAACTCCTGGGCTTGGTTTTCGTTTTAAAACTCGATTAAGAATTAGGAGTTACAAACGGAGCTGTAAGAACGTACGAAAAAATCAGGACAGGAGCTCCTCACCCAAGGTTCAAATCCGGAGCTGCAGCATCGGAGGCAGGTGCGCGCAGCGGCTGGACGCTTCTGGGAGTTGAAGCTGGCCTCGCTCTGCCAGAAGGGGCCTGGTGACCGGCCTCGCACTTGGTTTAGCGCTACCTCTCCACGATTCCGCGGCACTATCCCCACGGCTGAATGCAGGCCAAATTGTTTGGGTGTGATGGGGGCTTTGGACGGCAGTGCGCTAAACAGAAATGCGGCATGGAGGGCGACAACTTAAGAAGCTAGGGTGGGAAGCAGGCAGAGTATTTTCGTTTTAGTGCCTTCCAAGTCTCTCTGTCTGGTCTTTGGTCAGGTTCCTCTCCGGCTGGACCCTGTCTTCAAACACTGCTTGGAAAGGCACATAATACACCGCGGCTCTTGGGCTTCGGATCAGCGCGGACCTCTCCCGGATTCTGGTAGAAGCTCAGGGCTGACTAAAAAGGGTAGGCTTGCCTCTTCTAAGACAAAACCAGCCACCGCAGCGGCCGCAGGGCGCAAGGCGAGAAACCTTAGGTGGAGCCGCAGCTCCCAGGCACTGACGCTGGGACAGGAGGGGGCAAGTGAGAGGGGAAGTGACCTCTTGAACCTCTACAAATGCAAATCCTATAAGAAGTTTTTTAAGGAAAGAAAAGAAGAAGGACGGGGAAAATGGAGAAACAGCGAGTCCATTTGTGGCTTGAATATAGCCTTTTAAGAATTTTAGGTCCCTGGGGTTTGTATACTTCCCTGTGGTAGACCAACGATTGGTAATGAACTTTGAATATCCCCTCAGGAGCATGAAGCGACCAGCTGACTTCCTCTAGTATGAATATTTTATAAATATAAACACCTTCGCAGTTTAATAGCCATTTAAATAAATCATGCACCTAAACTCTTACTCTTAAAACGATCTGGCACAAAATAGCTTTCCTTGTTAATTTTTAAATTAAAATTATTTTCTTTTATTGATTTTAGACAGCGAAGAAAGGAGAGATAAAGGAAGGGAGAGATTCATCGATATAAGAAACATCGATAGGTTGCCTCCTGAACACACACCCCTCCGGACCCAGGACGCAACCTGCAACCCAGGCATGTGCCCTGACCCAGATTCTATCCTGGGACCTTTTGGCCTGAGGGACAAGCTCCAACCAACAGAGGCACACGTGCCAGGGCAAATAGCTTTTCTTTACGCTGCCCACCCCCTTTCTTCCGTCTTTTCATAACTGACTTTTGCAGCTAAAGTTTCATCCCCAGACTGGTGGCCAGAGTGCTTTTATCCTTTGCTGTCTGTTCCATTGTAATGTGCCACCTACCTCACTTTCCCTACCCAAGATAGATTCAGAGTTTTATTTTTCCAGTTAGGGAGATAATATATTTTGGGAGAAAAAAACAAATGCCCCATTTGTTTGGCACTTGTTGGTTATATGCTAGCAAATGAGAATGCTTGGGGGTTGGAGTGCTCACTGTAGCAAGCCTAACAAGACACACTCAGCTGCGACTAGTTCTCAGCTTTAAAAAAGACTGACATACTTGATGACTTAGATATCCACCCTTTTACTTTTCCAGTCTCTGGAGTTAAAATGTAAAGAATTTAAAAAACTGAGTTGTTTACATTTGCCAACTTTTCAGTCAGCAGAAGAAGGCCTCATAAAGTTTTCTTTTGCCATTAGAAGGAAATCCTATTTGAGGACATAAAAATATAAACTGAACCACCAGAACCCAAATTTTGGAACAAAATTGGTATGGAACATTAAAACAAATTGGCCTGGGCACGCAGGATTTGGTGATGGAGGGACTACTTAGGCCTTTTGGACAGTGATGCTTGTTTGCATAAGGAGAGAGAATGCATTTGTGGCCTGGGCTGGTGTCAGAAAGGGGCAAAGTAAAGAGGGTAGGGAGTGATAGATTCTCTTTAGGGAGCATTTTCACCTGGACAGCAGGTTTAAGTATTGTCCATTTTTGGGTCAGTAGAGGGTAGATGTTGGCATCAGGCTGAGGGAATCTGCTCTACTGAGCTTAGCTAAAGTGGAATTTAATAAACTTCTTTTTGTTTTGTGGTTTCTGCCTATGGAAAACTTCTGCAATGGGTGGGTTCTCAGAAAAGATCTGAGACTGAAGAACTTTCCATCTGTAAATCAGTTACAAAAATCAAAGAAGTCGGATTATTGTGCATTTTATAGACATAGGGGTTTAACAAAATGGAAATGGATGTGGATGCATATAACAGATAAGAGTGACTGGAGAAGAAATTTCTAACAGCATGTATAAATTCATGATGATATGAAAATAATAAATAATTTTGAGTGTCTTGAATTTATTGTAATGTACTCCCAATCCCTTTCCAACTAGGGAATTGTTTTGAGGCCAAGATTTGATTGACATCCGGACTTTGGATGTGACCACAAAAGTGAAGATCAGAGTTGGGCAGTGTAGGTAACACCCCTTAAAAATATTTTTCCTGGATGATATTATTTGTACTTTTTCTTCTAGTTTTCACTTGTTTTTCTGATATAATGACAGTGCAATTTACCTTCATGGCCTTTCAATTGATGGGACTAGAATAAACAATGTTACTCAAATAATGCAGATACTTCATTTGCATAATTAAAGCTATCTTTGTCTAAACTATGTCTTAAAGCTTTAAATATCACTTTAAAAAGGGATTTAACTCTGAAAATTTAAATAATTTTTAAAATTGTAAATTTTACTTTCATTTTTATGTGATAACTTTGTCTTTTCAAAACAACATGAACAACTTTGCAAATATCCACTAAACATTCAATTAATCCTTTAAAGAGGGAGTGATAAACCTATCCTCACTCTTTGAAATTAGGCAAATGGAGTCATTGGAAGATTAATAGTAAACTCTGAGGTCAGTACAATTTGACACTTTCATTAATCACTCAGAGTTTCAAAGGAGAGCATAGTGTTGGAGAAGAGGGTAAAAGTATAGTTAAAAAAACGCGTATTTAAAAAAACTAGAGAAATATATATATATTTGTTTGCCTGGGATCTTTCCTTACTTCTTATGGTGATAGCATCTCTTATCCTTAAGCAGAGCTCTCCTCACTCTATGTCATCCCAGTACCATCCCATTGTTATGACACCCACAGATGTGGGATCATGTGACCTATGCCTGTCTATATCACCCATCCTTTGGCCACCCATCCTTTGGCCATCCTTTCTGATAATAATGTAGGGGGAGAAAAATAATTTTTCCTCTATCATTCTAGGTTCTGTTGCTGAGACCTATCTTAGTAAAAGACTGATAAATAAGAGATAAACAAACACAAGTTTAACAACATGTATACCTCCTGTATATATGGGAGAGACCCAAGAAAACTGAGTGCTCCCTGAAATGTCCCAAGCCACCACATTAAATACCAGATTCAAATACAAGCTAAATTAAATACCACCACATTAAATACCAGATAAAGACAAAAGAAAGATGTCATAGGGTGGGGGACCCAATTAAGGAATATCAGTTTAAAAAAGCCCATAAACAAGAACAAGGTTGTTATGTAGATTTAAGTAGGTGCTTTCTTCATTCTGAAGAGTTTCTTATGATTTAATGTCACCCCTTTGTTCCCGATACAGAGAGGGAGACACAGATGGATATTTGCTTTGTAAATGTAAATATCCCTTACACAGGGTAACTTCTGCTCAGTTTTCAGAGTGTCTTCTGTCTCTTTAAAATGATCTTTATGTCAAAGGCGCATATTTTGGAGTGGCATATTCTGTGCCCCCTCAGTAAGAAGTCAAGATGTTATAAGAGGATGATACAATGGAGAAATGGCTGTTGGTGGGTGGTAGGTCAAGAAAGTCTTCCCTGGGGTGACACTGATATGGTACTTGATATAGAGGAGTCAGCTATGTGAAGATCTGGGCAGATGGAGCAGAAGATGTTAATTCAATACTAAAGACCTAAGGAATGAATTTTATCTCTGTTCCAAAGGATATTGAGTAGACCAAGCTGACTGGACTGACATTCTCTACTCTAGGTGCTGGTTGTTCAGAATGAGAAAGACAGCACTAATAAACAGAGATAAAATCTGACTTCTGAGCACTTCTTTTTCTAGACAGTCACCCTGTAAATACCCACTGTTCTGTTATGGCCACATAGCATTATAGACTTTTTACAATACAGCATAGTAGATTACAATGCTTTTAACAATCACCAGACTTTCTGTTTTCCATGAGGCACATTTTAATGGAATATGTTTGTAGATATACTGATTCTTCCAATTTTAGTCATAGTCACATTATTCCTAAACTCTGTAGGCCCTGAAGTTTGGCTATGGAATTAGCATAGATAAGTGACAGATTGGAGGAGATTCTTAAATTCAGCACTGCTCAAAATGTGGTAGGTATTGTGTGCAGGTCTGGAACTCAAAATGCTGGGGGCAGACCTGTAAAAAGTTCAGAAGAGAATTATGAATGATGAAAGGGATGAAGGATGACACTCATGTTGAAAAGATAACAGAATTGAGGAGCATACAATTTTGAGAAAGCTGAAGAAGAGTTTTACTTGTGGTCTTTAAGTAGGTGAAAGATTTACACTTTGAAAATCAGAGTGAGTTAGTGCTGACCAGTGTGGCTCAGTTTGTTGATCCTCATCCCATGAGGCAAAAGGTTGCAACTTCGATTCCTGGTCAGGGCATATGCCTGGGTTGCAGGTTTGGTCCACAGTAGGAGTGCGTAGCAACTGATTGATGTTTCTCTCTTGCATTGATATTTCTTTCTCTGTCTTTCTTCTTCTATTGCTCTCTCTCTAAAAATAAATAAAATCTTTTTAAGAAAGCAAATCAAACTGAGTTTTTAAAGTATAGTGAAAGGAACCAAGAGTGTATCAGGGTGATTCAGGCTGTATGCAACTGAAATCCTTACTAACATACTAAATGTACTATCTCACATAACCAAAAATCTTGGTGTGGGTTTGGTTCTGGAGCCAGTTGTTTTAGTAGCTCAATGGTATAAGCAAAGCCACAAATTCTTTTTATTTTTCTACTCTGCTTGTCACAGAATTTACTTGATCTTGGAACTTGTTTATGTTCTGTTTTTAAGATAGCATGTGCTTCACTGTTTGCATTTAGAAGGATATATATAGGAATAAAATCCTCAACAGTGGAATGAAAATTCTCCTCCTTCATTTTTTTTAAAGAAGAGGTTTAGATCCCATGTTTCTATCTGGATCAGTAACAATTTCCAGTAAAATGTATTCCACAGATTATCTAAACCAATGGTAGGCAAGTACAGTGAGATTGACTTGGATTAATGACAACTCTGTGGAGTTGGGAATGGGATGAATCTCCTCTAAATCACATAGTCTCACGTGTGTTATGGGATTAAGAAATGAAATCTGGGTTCTTTAGGAAGGAGGAAGGGGGAAATCTATGCATGAGGCATTTAGGGTAGATATAAGGGAGAAAAATCTAACAGATAATTTTGAATGATGGAAAAATGCATCATGGGAGGATGTGGAATAACTTTCTTCAAAATTATGGGGTTTTATTTGTCTGAATCCTGTAATTTTGTCTCTGTTCCTGTCTGCGTGTGGGGGCATGGTGGGGTAGAAGCAAAAGAAAGTGCTTCTTAGAATTACTATTAGAGTTACCTGAAATCACTGTTTAACACACAGATTCAAGAGTCTCCCCTCAAAGATTTAGATGTATTTTAGGGTGAGGTCTATGGCGTTCTATTTTTCAAAAAAATTAGTTTATTTATTTTTAGATAGAGGGGAAAGGAGGGAGAAAGAAAGGGAGAGAAACAGATATGTGAGAGATACATCAATCAGTTGCCTCTCGCATACTCCCCACCTGGGACCTGGCCTGCAACCCAGACATGTGCCCTTACCAGGACTCGTGCCTGACCTTTTGGTTTGCAGGCCATCACTCAATCTACTGAGCCACACCATGCAGGGATATTTTTAAAGTGATTCATATGAGTCTGATGTAGCCTATCAGCTGAACTCCATTTGGAAACCACTGGTAATAAATACAGAATAGACATATATTTTTCGATCACATAAGGGACATTCACAAAAATTGAACATGACCTATACCACAGTGTAAGTATCAGTAAATTGCAAAGAATTAATATCACATGAACCATATTCACTCACTACAATGCAATATGTTTAGGTGTTTATAACAAGGATACTTGAAGAACATGTTTGTGGACATTTAAAAAAAGTACAAAATAATGACTGAGTTACAAAGCTTATCAAAAGGGATATGATGAAATACTGAGAGCTGATGACAGAAAAAGCATTCCATGTCAGAGCAGCTAAAGCTATGCTTAAATGGAAATTTATAGCTTTGAAACCAATTATCGGAAATTAAGAAAGAGTGAGAGCAAATAAGTTAATGGTTCAATTTCGGAAGCTGAAAGTAGAGTAGTGGTACAATCCAGAGAAAACAATACATTGGTCTAAATTTTTACTTAGAAACAACAGAGCTCACACTGGCTAGATTCAGCAGAACATGGCATTTATTAGAGAATATTTAAAGATGCTGGTTTTGGAGGGCTGAGGGGTCCATTTTGGAGGATATATTACCAGAATAACATCAAATCCCACTAAAAAACAGCTGCAGAAAGACCCCTCTGTAGTTGTTGCTACTGCTGGGCACCACTAATAACAACCTGAAATATTAGGGTTTTCTCGATCAGTTAATGCCCCTGAGGTCACTGTGGCCAGAAAGAGTTTCTACATTCCATGTGTGGCACCTGGTTCTCCCAGTTCTCTGTCAAACAGAAGCCTTATGCAGGTGGGTCTGAATGACAGAGTCTAAATCACAGGTGCAAAGTGTAGCTATAGGGAGGCTGGGAAGACAAATTTCTGACTTCCATCTCGGGAGACAGTACTCCTTATAGGGGAAACTAGTAAGACTTGGGATGGAAGGGTAAATGGCAAGTATCTTCTGCATTCAAGAAGGAAGGAAAACATAAAGATGATGGCAGAAATCACTGACATGGACAACCTTCCTTAGTAAGATTTAGATAATTTAAAGACCCAAAAAATGTATCTTTAAGGACAATAATAAAATAGACACACCTCTGATGACATTTAGGAAAACATTGATGTCACACACACACACACACACACACACACACATGCACACACCAGGAAATAGCTAAGGTAGCAGGTTTATAATTTATAAACTAATAATTCCTCACTAGGTCAAGTTCCTGAGAGAGAGAGAAATGATGAAGATGATTATTGGACAAGTCTGATTCAGATTTCTGCCCCTGGGCATGTTAGGGAGAAGAGGGGTTTTGGCTCCCCCTATTTCTGAGTTGGTAAGCCCTACTTCCCAACAAGCCTGTATATAGTAGGAAATACCCCAAAGGGACAGCCAACAAATGACAGATACTAATATCTGTAATGTGAGTTATTTCATCAGCACTTTATTGATGGACATTTATATTCTTTCCAAAATTTCATTCCTATAAAAAACTTCAAACTATTTTTATGATAATTTTTTTCCTAGAACTGAAATTATTGGATCAAAAGATATGACTTTAACTCTTCTGATTAAGCTGTCAAGTTCCTTTCTCTAAAGTTGTAACAATTTCAGCTTCACTATCTGTAAGATAGGGTCATTTCATTGCATCTCTCCCAGCCTTGGTTATTCTATAATGGACGTTGTATCTCATAGTCATTTTCATTTGA